>NW_004955407.1:16014915-16057244 GCF_000276665.1 Chinchilla lanigera
GTTTTTCTCCGGTACCGGGAACTGAACTCACAACCCTGCATTTGCCAGGCAGGTGCTTTGCCGCTGAGCTAAATCCCCAGATCCCCAGCCCCTACACTTCACTCTTATTCTTTCCTGGAGGTGGTCATTTTGGAAGGAGTCCCCTGGTCCTTAAAAGTTGAATTCAATATTTTAAATATAATAATTTGGATGTTGGCAAAAGTGTCTTTTACTAAGTTGTTAGAGAATTAGAATTTGTATATCTGTTTTTAGAATAACTACATATAGTAGAATGATCATACATCCTCTCCATTACTAAGAAATAAATGAATGAATACTTTACCTATTTTCCCAAATAAACGTGTGTACACTTATGCAAATTGTTACTCTCTTCTGCAACATTTCTTTTCACTGAATATACTAAGGCCCTGAATTTCCTGGCTGCACCTCATTTTTAATTGTTCATAATAAGATAAATATATCATTAGACATAACTGGATAAGTTATCCCAGCCATGTTGTAATTGTTCTGTTTACATATTTATTATAGAATATTGAAGCAAATGTGGTTCTGTGCTTTTCTATAATACAGTGGAAGTTCACAACTTCATTGCCATTGATGTGCATTGTATCACTAATGTAGTAAATATATAATTTATTGAATATGCTACATTTTATAAAGCCTCCAGGAAAGCTGTAAAACAGTTTGGTCAAGTTCACAATGCATGCTTAATTTAAATTTCACCAATATATATGAGAAAAATGAATGTTTTCTTTTCACTGAGATCAGCCATCTAATTTATTATCATCACTCTAATTTTGACATATGAGCTCTACGTTATGCATAATTTCTTCTCCCCAGACAATAAAAAATGCTTTACAAGTTAGAAGAAAATATATGATACATTTTGAACTCTCATGAGAATCTTATGTTTATTTTTTTTACCTTCAAAAAGCACACTGAATATTACATTTCTAAGGCTTTTCTTACCATAACTTCATAGAAATGACCATATATAATATAAAGTTTATTGAAAATAATGGAAGAAATCCAGTGACATCCTTATTAAATACACTCTACTTACTAATTTTTATTTGTATATCACATAAAATGACAAGAATTATATGGCCTTCTTTATTTCAAGAATCTTTCTAAGGCTTTTGCCAAAAATAATGTCACATTTAATACTCTCTCTGAAATTTTCCCAGAATAAGATTCTAGGCAATCAGAGAGACATAAATAGTGTATTTCTGTGTCACCTAGAAAAACCAGTGATTCCAAGGTCATGGGGTAAAGTGCAGGGAAGAGTCTTGCCTAAGTATTGAGCATAATTAAGCCTACCCTGAGCACTGCTACAGGTTTGCCTACTATATTTTGAAAGCACTACCTGAAAAAAACGGGTTGTAAGTAATTTAGCAACATGTTTACAACAAATCTTGAAAATATTTATAGGAATATAAAAAAATACAAAGCACATATTATGATAAAATGCACAATATCTGCCAGGGAGAGGGATCTAGCTCAGTGGCAGAGTGCTTCCTGAACAAGTACAAGTCTCTGAGTTCAATCCTCAGCAATGGAAAAAAAAATTACAAATCATATGGGTTGCCGGTTTCCTTTCTTTCCATTTTTTGTGAGCTACTAGCAAGCAAAGGAGCAGCAAAACAAACCCACGTAAGGAGAAAAACCAACCTATTGAAACCAACCCACAACATTAGCACAGTTTTGTGCTAATTGTCACAGCTGTGACAATCAGCACACAGATACATTAAAATAGTAAAGTCTGCCTGCAGTTCATGTGTTCAAGAGGTTAAGTAGAGACCTTAGCACTATAAAGACTGCAAATAAACTTCCAGAAATGTAGTCAGCAATGTTTGAGTAGAAAAATACACTCTCTTGTATTAATAGCAGATTAGATTTTGCAGAAGAAAAGATTACTGAATTTCAATGCGGTTTTTTTTTTGTTGTTGTTGTTTTTTGTTTTTTCTCCGGTACCAGGAACTGAACTCATGACCTTGCGCTTGCCAGGCAGGCGCTTTGCCGCTGAGCTAAATCCCCAGCCCCTTGAATTTCAATGTGTAATAACATGAGCTATCCTAAATTAAATGCAGAGAAAAATGGAATTAAAATTTAACAGAGCATCAGTGAACTGTAGGACAACTTTAAGTGGCCTAATAAAGTAGACTTCATAGTCCCTCCAAAAGAAAGAGACGATACAGGAAAAAGAAACTGAATTGAAAATGAAATTCAACTAAAAAACTATTACTCTACAGGCCCAAGATAACAAATCATACACAAAATCCACTTGGGCAATCTGTTTCTGTGAAAATGTATGACAATATTATTAGTACTTGAAGATGTTGCTATACTGTCTTCATCATGAATTAATTGTAATGAGAATAAGGGAAATTTGAAGAAAATAACAAGACATATCATAATCAAATTGCTCCAAATAAGAGTAAACAGGAATTATTTTTCAGGATGAAGGTAGTATAAAGACTTTTTCAAACAACCAATACCTTAAAGACTTCACTAGGACATCCACAATAAAAAAGATTTTAAAGGGACTATTTCAACACAGAAGGTAAATTACACTACCTATGGCAACCTTACATGAGTTTTCCTAATAACTTATATTTCTTCAATGTGATGTCTGTTTAAACAAAAAGAAAACAATGTTCTATGGACTTTTAGCATATGTACAAGGAAAATATTTGGAAACAATAGCATAAAAGCTAGGTTAAGAGAAAGGATGTATATTATTGTACATTTGGCATGTTATATGTGAAGTGATAAAACGCGCTTGAAGGTAGACAGTGAGAAACAAAATATCATAACATAAACCTCAGAGAAACCAAAGACAAAGATATATAGCTAAAATACTCAGAAAAGAGGTAAGATAGAATAAAATACTATTCATTGCATCCAAACACAGGCACATAATGAGGAAAAATGGAAAAACAGAAAACAAAATGGCAAGATAATAGAATTAAACTCAGCTATATCAGTAATCACATTAAATTCAATATGTAAATATCCTCAATTAAGAGGCAGAGAGGTCTCTGCATGCCTACTGGAAAAGTTAAACTGAAAACCAAGCAAGCAGACTCCAACAACAAAGTGGTGAAGCCACTTGGATGCAGAACAATCCACCCACATATATTGCCTGTAGGTATAGAAAGTATATGGTCAACAGTCTTATGATTTCTTATAAAGTTGACACACCTTTACCATACGATACAGAAATCCCACTTTTACATATCTTTCCGAGGGAAATGACAATCTATGCTCACATTAAAACCTGCATATAAACATTTATGATAGTGTTATTCATAGACAGCAAAAGATATCACTTTAAAGGGTAAAGAAAAACCAAAATGACAAAAACAAACACATAAACAAAACAGCATAGAGCACAGTAAAAGTGAAAAACAAAATTTATGTGTATATACAAGGATAGCTGGGATAGGTGTATTGCTGATGTCTGTGGTTTATTGAAAGGAACAGTCAATGCTTAGAATTTTCTTTTTTCTTGACCAATTTTGCACGTTTGAATCTGGTAGTTAGAATGACTGATCTGAAAACAACAATATGCAGTATAAGAACTATTGTTGAACTCCTACCATCTTGTGCAGTGAAGCTCTGCATCATTTTCATTTTTTTATTACTTGTTATTGTCCTTGATTGATTGATCAATTTTACATTCTTATGTCTGGTGGACTGAGCAACTTCATTGAAGTTAACATTATGTAATGTAGCAACCATTGTTAATTCCTATCATTTTGTTTTGAGGTGGTGTATCATCTTTGTCATTTTGATTTTGTTTTCATTGGGTTTTTAAAATTTTTTTAAAATTAAAAATTAAAAAAAAAAGATATCAACAAACCACATGCTCTCTAGCTGACTGAGATAAGGATCGGTGGTGCCTCTGTTCAGCGGAACATCATCCATCAGTGACATTCCACCAATACAAGCAAAATGGCTGAATGTACATATATGTGACTAAGTGAAAGAAATCACACGAAAGATGCCTTATATCACATAATTCCATTTATGTAATATCTGGAAAAGGAAAAATCAGGGAAAGTTGTTGCCAAAGGTTTGGGTTGTAGAGTAGGTTGAAACCCAAAAGTCAGCCTTTGAGAGGGTTTTGTCACTGATGGAAAAGTTCTGAATCTTGATTGTGGTGCTATCTATGACTCTGCATTTATAAAATCCATACAACTACACACCAAGAACAGAACAAAACAATGTTACTACTAAACAAAGTTTTTAAAAAGTAGATTGAGTCAGTTTTCTTTTTCATAAGTCATTCCAGATCACTTCTGCTGTGCATATTTCTGTCATAATCCCAAAATTCTAAGGTTGTGCCTTACTGGAAGTGCCTGGAAGGAGTGCTCTGTAGTAGCCTCTATCATAGCTGCTACAGAGAGATAATCGCTTGCTGAGTATACAGCTTACTAGGGACCAAGGACATCACATTTTTATAATCCACACTTCTAATAATTGCAGTGTTCATTCTCATTAATTGCATATTATACATACGAACAGTTCTAAGTAGAAAAAGTCACTAGATGGTTACAGCAATTATGTGAGTAATTAAACTTAAGAGTCTACTTTAATGTAAGCATCTGTTAGCATCTCCAGCCAGCAGAATGTGAGGAGTTTGCTAAACACCCACAGAATGAATTTTAGTTCCTCTAGCTAAGTAGAAATAATTGCATCCAAAATTTTTTTAATTTAGTGAATGTTCTTAGTCTACCCACAGTTTTTATTTCACATCTAAATTAAATTTACATACCTCTTTATATTTGGCTCTGGAATATATCTCAATGACTTCTCCCTATTTCTGGCTTAATGTATGAATGAGCATTTTTACAGCATTTGTCCATGCAAAATATGAATAAGTAGATAAGTGAGACAAATATAACAGTGAATATATATTTGTCATTCTCTTTCATTTCTCCTTGGAATAAGTGGCTTAAAAAGAGGAAATACACTTAGAGATCAATGACTGGACAGTCACCAACACTCAAAATAAAGGCACAAATATCATGAGGCGAAGTGGCAGATGTGAAAATATTCCTCCTTCTGATGTCTCTTCGATGAAAGAAAACTGTTTCCAATATGAACAGTTGCCTATGCATAGTCATTGTTTATTACAACCAAACATTGTGAAAAATGAAAAATGCAAAAATAAAGAAATAACAAAGTTTAATACTCTACAAAAGATGCTCTACAAGGTAGCCATTAGCTTTCAATTAGAAAAAAAAGCCGCTGATAACTGGGGCTAGTGTAATACAGGTTAGGTACACTGTGTTCATCTTTCTATCTTTGTAAATCATAAACCTTGGAAGCTATTGTAAGGAATAAGTTGTACCATTATACACAATGTCCCTCTTAATCTACATAAATTCATGGCTCAAAAATAATGAGTGCTTATAAGAAGGTATTCAGTGGTTTTTTACATGAAGGAGTACATATGAATTAAATTTCCAGATTCTGTGGTGAACAATTGCATATACTAATTTATGAAAAACTTAGAGTAAAAATAATAGTAGCTAAAGACAAAATAGAAAAGAAAATACCAACTTTAAATCCCAAAGAAAAGTCTGGTTTTGGATCACTATAAAGTTACTTCTTAGCTGAGAAAACTTGCACATGTTATTTGCCACCACTAAATTTCTGTCTCCTTATTAAATAAACAAATAAATATATACTTTATAGAGTTGTGCCTAGGGTTGTAAAAATCGTATGGAATGTAGTAGATGATAAACAAATGTATCTACTTTTATTTATATAGAAAGCTGTTCACTCAAAGAAATACATGACCAAAGATGTCTCTTCAATGCTCAAATATTCAGTTATTATTTCCTAGTATACAGTGTTTCCCTGTATGTCATGTGTGCTATTTCAAATATATAGTATATACCTGTATATTCATATAAATATACTATATTAAATATATAGTATATCTGAAATATATAGTATATCCCTATATGTCATGTGTGCTACTTGAAATATATAGTATACTCAGAGACTTGCTATATGTGCAACAACTCCTGTGGGTGAGGTATTTATCACTGCCGTTATCAGAACTGTGGAAGTGAATAAAATCTGTGTAATGTGCTCAGAAAGTAATAACAAATATAGTGTTTGCAAGAATCTACAAGAATTGAAATGGTAGTGAAACTTAGAATTTCACAGAGGCATTAAAAATAAGGAGAAAAGGCATTTATTGATTATTTTAAGAAACTGACAAACCTGTTTCCTATTATAATCAGCATGGTTAATGTATTGCTTGAACTGTATATTTATAGATACAGGGAGGTATAAAGAAAGTTAAATTGAGAGCCAATCAGGAATACAAAGAAAAATGGGGAAATACTGAAAGAATATGTCCTATATGTACAGGAAATATTGATTAGTAAGTAGATTAATATGCATTCTAATGTACATTTTTTCTTTCTGCACTGGGAATTGAATCCACAGCCTTTGCATTGAACCATTCTCAGAGCTTTTTATTTATTTTGTTACAGGGTCTCTCAGTGTTGCTAAGTTGTCCAGAATGGGCTCAAATCTTCGATATTCTGAACTTTGCCTTTCAGAATGCTGGATTATTAGGTACGTGCCACCATATCTGCTTGTAATACACTTCTAAACAAATTTCTTTCAGATTGTTCTTAATGCTTGTGTGTTTTGTAATGTATTAGTCATCTTTCCTGTCCCGAAACACAATATTTGACAATGATATCTTAAAGAAGGGAAGGTTTAATTTAGTTCATGGTTTTAGGAGATTCAGTACATGGTCTACAGGTTTAATGGCAGAAACCTCATGTTGGTAGGACTTGGCAGAGGATCGATGTTTATGTCATGGAAGCTGGGAGACAGAGCAGAGAAACAGGGGCACAGAGGAAGAGGCCACGTATCACATATAGTATCCAAGGCCACACTTTTATGACCCACCCCCCAAACATTGTCAGGAGCATGTTTTACTAATCTGCTAGCATTCCTTAATCCAATTAAATTCACAAATCAGGATAAATAGTCATAAGTAATAACTATAATTATGGTTCACAACTGTTAATTGAAATATATGTGCTGTAGTTTTTATAATTAGAACCTGAAAAATCCTTGATTATTTTGCACAACTGTGTAATTACTACCTAAAATTATGTCATAACAACCTTTTAGCAAATTAAAGAGAGACTTGCTTTTCTAATTTAAATGAGACATTCAACTGACAACTAAAAATTGTTCATATTTGTGGGATATCATGTAACGCTTCCATATACTGTGTATACATGCATACATTGTATATGGTTTAAACCAGGTAAAATGTTTTTATCTTCTCAAAAATTTATTATTTCTTTTTTTTGTACCAGGAATTTAAACTCAGAACCTTACACGTGCCAGGCAAGGTGCTGTGCCACTGAACTATATCCCAGGCATCATTTCTTTATAGTTAAAAGATTCAAAATATGTTCTAGTTTTCTAAGAAATATAGTGTATTTTCATTATCTATAGTCACATTATAGATAGCACTCAACTGCATAGCACACCACAACTTCTTACTCCTATCTCTTATTGTAATTATTAATAGTTTAAAGATTATTTGTTTGGCACTATTTGTTTTTTTATTTTGTTTGAGATGGGATCTCATCACGTTGGTCAGGATAACCTCAAAACTGTCATCTTCCTGCCTCAGCCTTCCAGGTAATGTAGATGGGATTTTAAGTATGTGCCTCCACTCCCAGGGTAAAATGATTCATATGTAATATGTATACAAGAAATTAATTTAACTAAATAGTTTTAGAAATAGAACAAAAGTAAGAACATCTTGTCTCTAATATATCTGAAAGTTAAACTGGATTATCTGCGTGATCAGTTTAGGAGCTGCCTAGGGGATTTGTAACGCACATGTCCAAGAGTGTCTGAGCGAGTCATGGAGATTCGACCTTGAGGTTCACACCTGGTTCTTGGCCCCTTCCTCTTTAGCTCTTGCTCTGCTTGTTGGCCACCATAAAGTGAGACATTTTGTTCTGTTACCCCCTCTGCCAGGATGTTCCTGCTTTAGATTCTGCCAACCATGGAGTGAATCCCCTAGAACACAAGCAAAAATAAATCCTTCCTCCTTTAAATCATAGTGGTCAGACATTTTGTCAGACAATGGCAAAGTTGACAAAATAATGTGATAATTAAAATATTGAGTTTCACAATCTTCCTGTGGTTAATAATACTTTTTATTCAATGACTCTAGTGTATAATAGTGACAAGGAAAGCTCATTTTAAATGATTTATCTTAGAGCTACTAGACTCTTCCTGAGTGAGGCACAGCTATGCTGCATAGAGAGACACACTGTGCAACTCACCCTGCTGACATACTTTTGGATCTTTACCTGTACCACCTCTGCACATGTTTCTGGACCGGGAGAGCACCATTTGGGACCCTACAGGGAGGGATTGGAAATGTGGAGTGAATATTGAGGGTGGGAAGTTTCAGGATACATGAACAAAATTTCTAAAAATATACTCGAAGAAACCTGATTAAAACTACCTTTAACACCTTTCACAGTTCAGGAGTTCTAATCCCTAGATTCAAAATACTTTGGTCTTGGAATTTCCACCCTCCATGTGCCAGGCACAGACCAGAAATCCTCTCTCAGAAGGCCCGCGAACTGCTTGCACCAGGTTCGCGTGTTGGCCCTCTCTGCACGCGCCCAGCGCAGAGTGAGGTACTGGACTGGGGGCGCGGGGAGCTGTGGCACCATGGCTCACATTTGAGCTTTGCCTGCACCCCTACCACCTGAGGGTCACAGACACAGGCAGTCTGTGAGTGCTGTTGGTGTGGCCCAGGTCTAATTCCTGTGCTGACTGGAGACTCAGAATCAGGTGGTCCCCAAACTGTTGATCCTGCTGTTTGTGTCTGGGTTTGCCTGCATCCTGAACTGTGTGGGGTCACCAGTCCACTGGTCTGGGAGTGAGCCATCAGTGCAACTTGATCCTGAGTCATATACATGCCCTGAACTCCAACGGGTCACTGGATCAGATGGACTGCAATCAGCTGGCATCACGGTCCACATCTGAGACCTGGGAGAACTAGATACACTTCACCATCTGCAGAAAAACCCCAGAATAAGCAGTGCATTTCAGCAGATACTGACAGGCAAGCCTAACCACCAAGAAAACTAGGGACACTAGTGGCCTTTGCTGAGCTGCCAGTGAAGAGGGAGACTGAACTTTCTGGATCCGGGATCAAACATGACAAGACAAAGGACTAAAACACAATCTCAGAACTCCACCCCAATCAGAACAAGTCCAGGAGACATCAACATAAGAGAACTTGGTAAAAACACACCTGAAATTGCTGAAATGATTGAAATGGAAGTGAAGAAACAACTTCATCAGGCCATAGAAGAGATCAGATCAGAAATAATCTCTCAGGCAAAAAAGGAAATGACAATAATAATGAAAGAACTGCTCAGGAAATCTGATAAAAAAACATATAAGAAAACAAAAGAACATAGGCAATGGATAGAAAAGTTAAATGAAAAATATAGAAATGACTTAGAACGCATGAACCAGATTCAAAGAGAATTCCAGAAAATGAAAACTTCCATTGAAAGCTGCAAAAACTGCTTGAATTAAGCTGAAGATAGAATTTCAGATTTTGAAGACATCATGGCAATTAGCAAACGTGAAAGAAAGGATCTCTTAAAATCAACAAGGAACCAGGAAAAATCAATTCAACAGCTGCAAGATGAGGCAAAAAAGAATAATGTAAAACTAATAGGAGTCAATGAAACAGCAAGAGGCAACACAAATGACATAAAAAGAATATTTGCAGAAATAATAGCAGAAAAGTTACCAAGTATGGAAACATAACCTGATATACAAATAAATGAGGCATATAGAACTCCAAACAACCACAACTAAAATAAAACTACACCCAGACATACAGTAGTCAAGTTTCCAGATCTCCAGCAAAAGACAGAATATTAAAACCTGCAAGAAAAAAGAAACAGATTACCTACAAAGGAAAGCCCATCAGAACCATGGCAGACTTCTGAGCACAAACCATCCAATCAAGAAGAGCTTGGAGTGAAGTATTACAGGTCCTAAGACAGAACAGCTTCCAACCAAGACTGGTGTACCCTGCCAAACTGTCCTTCAAATTCACTGGAGAAATAAAATATTTTCACAACAATGGACAACTGAAGAACTTCGTGAGCACCAAGCCAGCATTACAAAGAGTACTAAAAGATATTCTAGACAGAGAAAAATCTGACCACAATTTCAAGAACAACAGTAAGAATGAAACGTCAAGAAAAGCAAACAAGTAAAAGAGAAGAGAAAGAAAGGGAAATTATGTAAACATATATATATATATACAGGATAGCTACCATAGTTGTGCTATGTCTTCTATTGCTCTACAGGAAGGAACAGTTAATGATTACTTGTTTGATCAATCTTGTATGTCTCTATTTGTTTTCCTGAGAAACCACTTTGAAGATATGAATAAGTAATAAAACAACCATTGTTAATTTCCTACAACTTTGTCTGTAACTCTGTTTTGTTTGTATTGCTCTTATGCTATTTTGTAAATGGATGTCTGTTTGTTAAAATGCTTTTCTTCTTTTATTTTTTAAAATTAAAAAAAAATTGATCCTTTAGGTATCTAGTCTAAAAGACAAAAATAAAATCTTAAAGATTTCACCATTACATCTGTAACACAGTTTTCTCTAAATTAAAGACAGCTTATCAGCTTTTCTTCATTAAATATTTGCCATCATTTTATCTAAGCATCACATAGATTTCCAGAACAATCCTGAAACTGTTGGGGATTTAACCAATGACATCATGCATATTAGGCAGGGCTGTGCCACTGAGCCTCAGGCCAGGCCTTTATTTATTCAATTTATTTTGAGACAGGACTTACTAAGTGGCTCATACTGGTCTTGAACCTTCAATCTTCTTGTTTCACATTCCTTTTACTTTTTTAACAAACATTTTCATAGCAGTTACTATATAATGTGCAATATTATAAAGTTTATAAATATTCTATTTTTTATATATTTCCTTTACATCACTTTATAACTCAGGTATGGAAACAGAAGCACAGTAAGTTTAATCAGTTTTTCCAAGGTTACAGATCTAGTAGTTAGTTGAACTAAAATTCAAACCCAGGAATTCTGGCTCCAGAGATGATATTTTAAATATTGCCTGTTTTATGGATCTGAAAGATAAATTCTACAAGCAGAAATAATGGGCCAGAAATATTGACATTTGGAAGTTCTTTGTATAGTGTACTAAATTTGATATGGAATATGTATACAAATTTGCACACCTACTAGCTATGAACCTGGATGGCAATTTCAGTCTGACTAATGTTGTATCTCATTGCCTTAATTTAATTTACTTGAATAGTATTGAGATTAAACCTTTTAAAATACAACCATTAACAACTTGTTTCTTCAATTTTTAAAAATTGTCTCTGCAAATATAGTTATGTCTCCATTGCTTCATTCAGTAGCCATTCATTTAGGGATTAATATGACAGGGATTTCATAATGGAAAGTAGAGTGAAATAAAAAAATCTATTCTACACTGAAGGACATTTCCATGTTTTAGTTCCAATGTATTTTTATATTTTTAAAAATTACTGATACATAAGTAGCTTAAAGCTATCATATATCGTATCCATTACAAAAGTTTTCACAGCATTTTATTTTTGTTAATGATTCTTGTGGTGTAGAGATTGTACTTTTCAAACTTTTTATATAAGTAAACTGATGAATATTTTTCTTTTTTTCTGCCTGAGCTTTAATTCAGTTCAAATATAAACATTTATATTTCCTTCAATTATCTGTTTAGGAGTTGACATTTAATACTTTAGGGTATTTAGACTAATTTTATTATGTAATATAAGTTGCAAACTCTTTAACTTATTAATCATTTTGAATACTGTTGTTATTTAAATGATTTTATCATTAAAAGAATTACTTTCCCTTTATTCCATTAAACCATATTTACATTCCCTGCCATTTTGAGACAGTTAAAAATTATGACTGTATGCTTTACCTTTTCAAAGCTAAGGTTATAAATATTACAGTCATTATTCAAGCTTCCTTCACTAGTTTTAGTATTTTATTTCCAGATTAGCTAGCAAGAGTCAAACATTATTTCCTTTAGATTTTTATTTGTGCATTTAGGAGTAATCCACATTATCACAACATTCAACCTTTTTATGTCATGAAGATTTCTTTGAATATTTGCAGAACTCTATTTTTCATCAAATTTTAAGAATAAAATTTATAAAGATAGGTTTAAATGTTGGTCTCTTGGTTTTCTGATTTTTAATTCATCTTTTGCATTTGAGATATGGATCTTCCTCAGTTGAAGAGTTTTATCACATCTGCAATTATTTCTTTATTCTCCTCTTTAACAGCATCTGATATCCACATTTGTATTTCAGTTATCTTCCTCCATAGCTATTACCTAACTTTTCTATATCTCCTTATTCATTAGGTTATTATGAAATGTATTTTCTATATTATATACTTAATCTGCTCTTTACTGTTTATAATGTTAATACTGTTTGTTACTGAACTCAGCCAAGTCTCTTTTAATTGTAATTTGTTGTCTCATCATCTTATTCTTTACCTATTCTTTCCTAGGTTTTTGTTTTCCTAACTACTGTTTAGAACACAACAATGGATGGGTAACTACGTGTTATCTTCTATAATAAATTCTTTTAAAAGTGACACTTATTTCTAAAACTACATTTTTAAGTTTTTCTTTTGTCTTTTTCTGAAACTGAGTTATGCACAATTTTATTGCTGTTCTGCTGTGTTTTTCCTGTTCATTTGAACTGGAATGATAAGAAGAGTGTATAAGCCAGCATTTGTCCATGTGTGGAAAAAGATAGGTCATTCTGGGTTCCTATTTCTTTCCCATGTTTGAGACTAAACTTCTCTTGCATGTCTTGAGCTTGTATGCTGATATATATGCAAATATTCTAAATAAACTTTTGCCAAGTTTACTACATGCAGCTTCTGGATCATGGAAGAAAGATTTGGTTTTTTCCCATGTATGATATCATTAAAGAGAATATTTTATAGGTAGACAAATGGAATCCTTCAAACTCTAAAATCTTTAGACTAATTTGTTCACACCAGCTGTCTTTAGATTGAGAAAGAAATAGGGAAAATCTAAGCAGTGATGGTGAGACTTCTAGAGCTTTCAAAGATAAAAACAGCTTGCTGCAAAATGCATGCCAAAGGTTCGTCATCCCTGGACTAGGGCAATGTGATGGTTCTCTACCCCTCACTTTGCCTACCTTTCGGAATTATTAACATGATTTCTAATCTTATAAGCAGTTGGGTCTTTGTAACTTACAAATAATAAACACAGAGGTCAACTGAAGACTGAAATTGTTTAAACTTGTAGCTTATATCCTTTAAGGCATGACTTTTCCAAATACCATTATGAACGTTGGTAGGCAATGACAACGCTAAATGTTCCTATCAAAAATGTCCAATTATTTTGGCACTTGGGCATGTATTGTTATCAAAAGCAAAGGGTAATGAATGAATGTTTGTCATCATAATGGCATTTACTTTCAAATGACTACACATGATAATTCCAAAAGTTATAAAATGACTTACATTCAACAATTTTCCCAACCTCTCTGTTGACATAGACTTCATCTAAATGTATATTTTTATCATTTATTATTTTTATTATCACAAATTCTTATTTAATATGTTTGACATTTATAGGAAGGTAATTTAAAAAGCAAATATATAAATACTAAGACAAAGAGAAATAAAAAGGGCGCATCACAGTTAACTAAAGAGAAAGATTTCAAGTTGTTTGGCACTTAGCTATTACTTACTACCAAAACTCATATATTCAAACTGACAAGGAACAACTTGTAAAATGGGCCTGTCACATTTTGATAGGGTTATTCTTGATGGCAATGTGAATTCCTCTGTAGCAAATACTGTATGTACATCAGTACCATGAGGACAACGAAAACTTCTCAGGAGGACATGAAACAAAGAACAGTTCATTAAATGGGCTGAAAGATTCTTTCAACACAGTGGTAGTCAGACCATCATGATGATGTCATGTTTGAATAAAAGTGGAAACATTTCTGTAATAACTGACAAATCAAGACAGAAAACTATAAAACTATAATGTAAAGAGCCAGCTTCTCTTCACGCTGCTGTATATCTATCTGAGTCTTCTTCCTGTCTGTGTGTGTATTCTTGGGACTGATTCTCTTCAGTGACCTATAGACTCTTAGATACAGCAGATGAAAACAAACTCTTTTATTTACAACTAAAAGTTAATAAATTTTGGAGAAGGAAATAACCATTAGATCAGCAGAAGTCATCAGGATTTTCATCTTCTGTAGGCATTGTTTCATTATAGAGTTTATAGCTATTGGACTTCAGCTAAAGGATTGTATAAACAATCTTTCAAACACTCTGTGAATTTATAGTATATAAAGAAATTATTTATAAATATCTAAGGTACATATTTACCACCTTTTTTCACTTTTGTTGCATCTTATGAAATAATCAGGTGTTTTTGTGTTTGTTTGGATAAAATGCTTCCAAAATAAAATTCAAGCAATCCAAAAAATGCATTTTATACCTTTATGACATTCTAGTATCTCTGTATATGATATTCTAAATGAACATTAAACAGACATTTAAAGACATGCATTTGTAAACCATTCTTAATAAAGTAATATTTTCAACTTTAAAATAACATGTTGAAATGATTTTCACTTTCTTACCTTTCTGGATATGTAAGTGATTTTAACATGAGACGCTGGATCCTGTGTTTATTTTGGGGACACTGGAAATTTGAACTCTGGAAATATCTCAAAGCAATTCTTGAAATATTTCCAACATCATTTAAAAATTGAGCAAGAAACTTGACTTCTTGAAGTTTATGAAATGGTTTGTTCTTCCTAAAGACAAATTTTATATATGCAGTATATTAATAATTTTAAACTTACTTTATTCCCAAGATCAATATGATGCTAATGAGGCAGGATAGATAGAACAATCCCAAAGGGAAAGCCCAATCAAAATATAAATTAAAGTATTTAGTAATATAGTTTAAGCAGTAGTTTATAACAGGAAAAAATAATTTTAACATTGCATGCATTCCCATATAGAAATATTTGGGGAAGATCACGTGGCTACCACACAGTGCCCCGCTGTCCCTGGTATTTGGAAACCCCCTCCCATCCCTCTGCAGGCTTGGGCTCCAGTTCTGTTTTGGCACTGGCATCTGTAACCACTGTCACTTGCCCAAATGGGAAGATTTTGGAAAGAAACCACTGATTTTAAAACAGAATTTTTAATGGACTCAATCATTTTTATTATTTTTTATTATTTTTTCTTTCCTTCAATGAGTTTTTTCTCTCTCTTTTTTCTTCTTTCATTTCTTTTTCTTCCTTTTCTCTTTTCCCATTTCACCATTTTCTTTTCATTCATATCTAAATTTACCATATTTTGCTCTTTGTTTACCCTTCTTCTTCTCCTTCATTCTTTCCTGCAACTGTTCTCTATCAGAATCAATTTGCTTTTAGTGCTCAGTAAGACCTCATCTCACTTTTCTCTCACTCTCCTCATATACCATTGATTAACTTCTCTAATTTTGCTTTTTTTTTGTTCTCTGGTTCCCTACCTCCTCTACCTTTACTAGGGTAACTACTAAGCATTATGAATCTCTAAATAGCTAGTTTAATTTACGCTAATGTTGTTGAATACTGTTTTACTGTGAGTTTAGGTGAAGTTGTTCAATTTAGTAGATATTTACTGTACATCAACAATAAGTTGCTATTTGGTTTGTCTTATGGTTAATACACTAATTATAGATCCTATTTGCATAGCTAACAGTGGTCCTTATTATTGGTCCTTATGTTTTGTAAACACTCAGTTTGTATTTAATTCTATAATTGATGATCAAATTTTACTATAACAAAGTCATATAGGTTTAGCTATTAATTGGTTTTCATAGGATTCCAATATCTGGATTGCCTTGGAGTATTAATAATACTATACCCCCTTCTTGGACAACTGAGTACTGGGTAAAATATACTGCAACCACCTATCCCAGGTAAATGGGAGTGCTTATAACCTAGGATAGAAGCAAATGCCAATGGTGAGCAATGCCCAGAGGACACTGCTGAAAAATAAATATCAAATAAAAAAGTTGCACACTAGAAACGTGAAGGCTTTCCACTACAAGCAACACAAAGACAAATAAAAAAATACACAAAATTTTTTAAAATGTGAGAAGACAAGCCAACAAATTGTATCTAAAAACTCCCAAATTCCCCCAAAGGTGATCTATGGGTAATCAAAGGGTATGAAACCAAAATCCACACACCCAAATTATTAAAATAATATAAGGGAAGATAGCAAAACACATCAATAAGGCAGTTGGTAAGCTGACAGGAAATATAAGAAATAAGATATTGAGCCAAATAAATAATTTATAATGAAGCCTACAGAAGACACTAAGAAAAATCTAACCAATCTAGGCAAAAAAATTTAAAACATGAATGACCCACATGGAAACAAATTAAAGTCCATATAGATGTTTCAGTAAGAAATTCAAGATGTTAAAACATCTATCAAACATATGAGCAGCAGAAGCAACCAGTGTGAGAACGGAGCATCAGAACTCGAAGACAAGGTGGATGTCATGACCAAATTAATGAGAGATACATTAAAAATGACAAAAGGATATGTAAAATGGATCCAACACTTTCTAGATGATGTGAAGTAGACAAATATAAAATTAATTGGAATTAGTATAAAATCAAAAGACAGGAAAAATAGCATAAAAACTAGTTGCTGAAATAATAGCTGAAAATTTTCCAAATAAAGAAATTGAATTTAACATACATATAGTGAGGCATATAGAACCCCAACAGACATGATCAGAAAAGAACTTCTCTATGACATATCATAGTAACAATCCTACAAGTCCAAAACAAGAACAGAATCTTCAAAGCATATAGAGAAAAGCTGTAAGTCACTTATAAAAGTATACCTATTAGAATTATAGCAGACTTCTCAACACAAAGCTTGAAGGCCAGGAGAGTTTAGGGTGAAGTGTTTCTTTGTTTGTTTGTTTGTTTGTTTGTTTTGTTTTGTTTCCAGTACTGGGAATCAAACTCACGACCTTGCGCTTGCCAGGCAGGCATTGTGCCGCTGAGCTAAATCTCCAGCCCCCAAGTGTTTCAAGCTTTACAAGAAAATAGTCTCCAATCCAGGCTGATATTTCCTACAAAGCTAGCTTTTAATATGGATAATATATTTTCATGAAAAAATAACACCTGAAAAAAATTCATGGCCACCAAACCAGCACTCTGAAAAAATTCTGAAGAATTTTCTATAAAGAGACATTAAATCTAAAAATGAAAAAAGGTCTACTAGAATGAATACACCAGGTAGAATGAGCAATTTAGTAGGAGGGAAAGGTAGTAAATCAGTAAGAGGAAAATAAGGAAATGACAAGAATAAGTTAATACTTATCAGTGATAACTCTCACTGTGAAAGGTCAATTCCCCATTCAAAAATACACTGGCAGAATGGATCGAAAAATAAAAATCCAATAATATATGGTATTCAATAAGTACATTTAATACAGAAAAAACTCATATGACTGAAAATCAAAGGAGGAAAGCAATATTCAATTTAACAGGAATCTGAAAAAAAAGTGTAACTATCCTACTTCTAGGCAAACTGGATGTGAAGCCAAAACTTTAAAAGAGGTCAAGAGAGTCACTACAGATTGTGAAGGGGATGATCCAAAAGGAAAGGATAACAATTATTAACACTCAGGCACCAAACAACGGCATATCTAGGAACAAAAGGAAGTCCCAAAACTAGCAGGGCAGATACTAAATCTTGTCATTCCATGTCCAGCAACTTGAGCAAATTTTCCAGCACCCTAAGCCAAGATAAGAGCTCCCAAAAGCTAGGGTGGGTCTTTCCCCATGGCACTGCCAGTGGTTGTAGCCTCACAGCCTCTCTCTTGGGCTGGCTTTGCTCATTCCTTGTAGCTTTCCTCCAATGTTCTTTGTTCCTCGCTCTTGCAGCTGTAAGGGGTCTCCAGTGAACCTTAGGCTTCACACTCACAGGGTCAGGAACTGCTCTCTCAGAGGCACACTGGCTGCCCCAAGGCCTTCTTCTGAAATCTGAGTAGAAGACTTCTTGACCCCCATAACTCTTTCATTTGGTATGCACCTAAATCCAGCACCATGTATATAACACCAAGGTATCTCATCAGCTTAAGTAGTAGCCAAGACCTTTTGTATCTTGCTGGTGCTTGCAGAAGCTTTCTAGCACCTGCATAGCTGAGCACATATATTTGAAAGCATAAAAACCTCTGGAATCTCTCTCACTCTTCTCTTTCACTTTCACTGACTTGGTTCAGGCTCCCATTTTCTTCACAAGGACGCAAAAGCAGCAATGCTTCATATGAATACAAAAGTAGGATTCCTCAGAATCCTTCAAGGATTCTTGTCTCCAATATGGTTTCTTTTAAACTCATTACGAATCAGTTTGGATACTATTTTAACCTAACTATGCAATATTGATGTGTCCTGTTTAATATCTTTTACTGCATATTAATATATTTCACCTCAGATTATAATGTCAAAGTGATTTGTAATGACATAAGGAAAATAAAATAGAATTAAGTACAAAACTCAGGACACAGAACAAATTTTCAGAAAGATTCTAGTATTGATAAATAAAGCATATTGTGTGGGAACAGGGTCATGTAACAGAAGAAGATAGAGCAGGAAGAGGTGGAAGAAGAGGAGAAAGAGGAAGAACGATTATAAATCAAATGGTAATTATGAGTATTCATAATTGGTATAATTACAAGTGATATTTATTTTCTACTCTGTAATGTTATAAATTTCCAACAGTAAGAAAAAGTTTCAATTTTGAAGAGGAAAACAAAAAGACACTTAAAATTATCTGATTTCCATAGTATGCAAAAGATAGTTTTAATTTCAAATACTTATTGATAGAAAAACAATATTAACAGACAGGTTTAGACTGATTATTATATATGTACATGTCTCTATCCTTTATATTCCTCCATGAAAAATGTAATAATTCAAGTATGAATAAAATTATCAATAGTTTATGCTGCTCTATGTTTATTAAGAAAGCCAAAACTCAATTTCTTTGCCTTCTGGAGAAATCTGAAGCAATTTTAGTGTTGCAGTCTATGTGCTATTCTTAGGAGCTTTCCTATCTCCATGTGCATGAGTCACCTTTCTGTTGCTGCAACAAAATATCTGAAACGCAAACCTGAAATGAAGAGGGGTTTATTTCAGCTAAAATTTTCAGAGAGATTAGCTTGCACTAAGGCAAAAGCATCATGACAGAAGAAAGCTGCATACCCCATGGCAGCCAAGAAGCAGGTGAGACAGAAAGAGCCACAAAGGTTTCACAGGCTGGGTACATCCTCCATTTCATCTCCCTGTGACTTCCTTCAAGTATGCCTTCCTCCCTGTGTTTCTATCACTCTGTATAATGTCATCAAGCTATTATCTCATCAACAGATCCATCCACTGATTAATTTAGAACTCTCATGATCCACTCGCTTCACATAAACTACCTCTGAACACATGAGACTTTCAGGGGAAAGTTTTAGATCTAACTGATAATACTATGTGTTTGAAAATAACTTCTTGCATTGTGATATCCTAGCATAAAATTTCTTATACAGAGATACAATTAAACAATAATCTCCCTGTATGGTGAACCTCCTTGTGAAAAAATACTGCCCATTTTAGTCTAAGTATCCATATTTTGTAAACGGTCTCCATAAGTGTAGTGATCGATAATGTGTTGGATAAGTAAATTAATTCAAAAGGTAAAGAATATTCCAGTAAGATTAAGTGTTAGATCATATTGTATGTATAAATATACCTATATAATATCTAATTATTGCACACACATAATTTTGCACACACACATAATTATTGCACACACACATATAAATATACATATATAATATCTAATTATTGCACACACACACTGACTGTTCAATCTGCGCTCAAAATTAGGTGAAAAGGGATTTTTTCTTAAAAGAAAAGGGGCCTTGATGGAGTTGAAAAATTTGAATTGGAATTCTGGTCTCATTTTCCTTATTTTCTTCTTTGGAACAGAAGATGGAGAAAGAGAAAGGCCATGAACAACTGGTACTCTGGCACTTCCATTTTTATTCCATCATTATGTTTTTATTAACATTAAAAAATTAAATTCATGGAATTGAATATGAAAATGTTTATCTCAAAATTTATTCAAATATTTGCCTGAGTTTTAACCCATGGTATTATTTCTAAGAATGATCACAGCATCCTATTATAAAAGGTCTTTATATTACTTCAATACAGAGGTTGGTATTTATGCCAACATGAACATCATTTTTTACTATTTTTGGTGTGCAGCCCAAAGTTTGCAAGACTTGTGAGCTAAACAGACTGCACCTATTCTGAGGTACAGCTGCTTTTTTATAGTTTGTCTCTGATTTAACCAAATGTAACACTATAACATTAAAGACATATGTGTCACTGATTGTACAAATAAGTAAATGGTAGGGACATTTTCCTGGTACATTATCAAAGGCTGAATAAATGTGTGTCACTATGTACTCAGGTCCAAGGTTCTTCATATGTTAGATGTAGTCAATATCCCAGCCCAGGTACTGTAATAACCCAATCTTCGGTAGCAATTAGTATAAATACCAAATGTGGCTTCTGATACACTAACATCATTGCTGCTCGGTAAAACTTGAAACCAAATTTTCATAAGTCAAATAACAGTAAAATATAGTTCATATTTTATTTAATCTCCATAGTACATAGGATCCTTTTGCAAACAATTCCATTTCTTAGTGGCTGCCTCAAATTCTAGCAACTATATTGAAAATCATAATTTTAATAGTAACATGCTCCTTTCTTTTATAAAAGAGAAATTTAATTTCCTACTCTAACAATTTATGAAACACAGAAATAGATATTCAAGAAAATCAAACTTAAAACATGCTTTGAGATGATTAAGTAATCTTATATATATATATATATATATACACACACACACACACACACACACACATAAAAAAGAAAGTAGAAGACAGAAAAATTCCTCTCCTATTATTTGGGAGCTCTGTGGCTGGGAATGGTTCTCTGAAATACTAAAAGTGTGTTGCTCTACTCTTAATTAATGTCATCAGATTTTAATTTACATCACCGCGAACATAAGGTTAGCTCAAAACTTGAGAAATTAAGAAGGCAAAATGGTTAGAAAGAACACTATTATTAAGAATCAAATGATAAGGCATGAAAGGATTCTTCTTCTATACTTACAATGTTTATAGTCACCAGATATATAAATGAGTTATTCAGTATTTATATTTAGTATTTCCCTCTCTAGAATGGAAGTAGTAGAAAATGTCACATGAGAACTTTGTCATATTTAACATTTTAATAATTTCTGAATAGGAATTTTACTCTATTTGGAACAGTTTTTAAAGTGCACACTCAAGAAAGAAAACAGTTTACGAAAAGAAGAAAATATTAAATGGTACTTACTCATAGAGTGTTGAATTTTCAGCCATTCCGAGCTGGTTTAACAATTTAAATGAAATATTGCCATCATTCATACTTTCATCCAGAGCAATTATACTGAGAACAAAATAATAGGCTACAACATAAGAAAATATATAATGCCACTCACATTGTTTTTTTAAACTTTGTTTTGGTAGATACTCAAACACACATATGTATGTAATCTAGACTTATTTTGTATATGTAAATAAAATATTCAGAAGTGTTCATCTAATTAATGAGTAATATACCTTTATTAGTGCTTATCAATTTTTAATTAGTCTTAAAATGAGGGATAAAAATCCTTCCAGTCAGTGATAGATGTGGTGATAATTTGATCAGATAGCTACTGAATTCTAATTAGCCCCCCAAAATTAAAAATGTGGGCCAATGAAACATTTATTTGTCAGTAACATATCTAAGGTAAATATGAAAAGATTTCTTAATAATTTGATTAATAATCCCAGCTAAATATACTTGACACCATAACTCTCAATTTCAGTAGCTGCTGAGAAATTAGTGCTCAGTTAAATAGCACTAAAAGTGTCTGATAGCTCCTATTCCAAATGCTTTGATGAGAATTTAGTATTGTGTATTTATTTTAGGCCTAGTACTGAAATCACCTCCACACTCAGTATCATCAGGGTTTTTCAAGAAGCCCTGACTCTTTGCCAGACATATAAAAAGTGTGTATAGTAGATATTAAAAGTTGCCACTAACCAGTCAGGAATGATCTCACGCCTTATGCTTTAGTCTTAGTGCTATCTCAGATAAGCTAATAGGGTAATGGAATTGTTATTCATCTTTGTAAATTTCTAACACAAGAAATATATAGGAACACCTTTTATTCCAAAGTGGCTGCCCAGTTTTAGACAGAATACTTCGGTGAACCTTACGAATGAAATGGGTACTCAGACTTTTTCAGGTGATTTCTGGCAGCATGACACCTTGATATATTACAGAATGAGTAACTATTATGTCTTTTGGGGAAAAAATAGAAACAAAGAAAATTTTGGCAAAAAAATGGAAGTTATGAAAGGAGGCAAAATAAGTTTTCAGAATGAAAACCATAAAGCAAAACTCACTGGATTTTCAAAGCAGTAGCAATTATGAAGGAAGAAATCAGTGAATATGAAGAAAAATGAAACTGCTATTCAATATGAAGAACAAAGAGAAAACAGATGGAGAAAAATACCTGAGCAAAACATGAAGATCCCATGCCATGAGATGACTATTTGTGCCATTAGAGGGTAAAAAGGGAAAAATATTATTCAAATAAGTGATGGCTGAAGACTTTCAATTTGATGAAATACACAAAGAGCTTTAAAAAGCTAAGTAACCTGAAAGAGTATAAACTCAAAAACAATCCTTGTTGGGACATATCAAAATAACACTGCAAACCAGAAAAACAAAGGGAACATATTCATAGCAGCCAAACAAAAATGATGCATTACATAAAACAGACCATCAATTTAAGTCACAGTGGATTTCTCATCTAAACCTAGGGGGTCAAAAGAAACATATTTCTCAAATACTATGGAAAAAACTGTCAACATCAAATTTTATATTCAGAAAAACTGAACTATCATAAGAGATTGAGAGAAAAATAAAGGCATTATCTGACAAAGAGAAAATTTTCAGTAGAGAATCTATTCTTATGATTATCAGAAGACTCTTCAAGCAAAAAAGTTTAATAAATACGTTGGAGCATCAGAAAAAGGGAAAAATAGGAAGAGAAGTAGGCACATAAAATATATTATATATTATCCTTTTCCTCATGCACTTTACATCTTATCTGATGATTGAAACAAAAGTTATCACACAATCTGATATCCAAGATAATAACACTTTAAAGTGCTGAATATTAAAAGACCTAAAGGAAGTAATATTGTACATTTCACTTGAAGGGTAAAATTTTAATACCACTGGACTGTTACACATCAGAAGTGAATACTGTAAATATGGCAGACATTCCAAAATATCCCTAGAGCCTGATAATATATTGTCTTACATAGAAAAGAATAATATTACAAGTAGAATCACTGTTACTAAACATCTACCCCTAAAATTGGAGATTATCTGGGTATTCTAGGATGGCTCAACAGAATCTCATGGGGCTTTTAAAAAGGATGAAGGAAACAGAAAGGAAAAATCAAAATAAGACACATAATACAGAGGAAAGGACAGAGTAATGCAGTGAAAACTCAAACCACTACTGAGGAAGAAGACAAAACAAATCAAGAAATGCAGATGATCTTTAGAAGTTGGGGAAGGCAAGAGAAATAGAAATAGATTTTCCCATGAAGATGCCAGAAAGCAATGTAGTCTTACTTAAGCTTGATTGTGTCTTTTACCCACAAAACTGTAAGATCGTAAATTTGCATAGATTATAGCTACTAAATTGGTGGCAATTTGTTAAGGTAGTGATAGAAAATGAATACAGACTTTGGTAAAAAGAACTAGATGCTGCTATCACAAAAGTGAAAATATGAAAGTTGCTTTGAAATTGGTAACATGCAGAAGCTAGAAGATTTTTGAAGAACAAAATAGAAAATCCTAGATAGCCTTGAATACATTGCTAGAAGAAATGTGATGCTTAAAAACTGTTGGTGAAGAGTCAGGAGGTTGGCAAAGAATATCATCGGACTGCTGATAGAAAATAATGCCTAACAGAGTGACTATGGATGTGAAGACTACTGCTGTTGAGAAATTAGTAGGAAGCAAGACATGTGTTATTGGAAATTGAAAGAAAACTTATTTTCGCCATACCATTGCCGATAGCACTGGGGAATTATCTCCTGAAGGTTTTTATAAACTATAAATTGTAATTGAAAAAACTAAAAACTTAATTGAGGACTGAACAAAAGGATGTGGCCTAGTTTTTCTTGGTGCTCATAGTGAAATGTAATAAGAAAAGAGGAAATTGAGATAAAACTATTAAAGGAAAAAGAATCCAGACCTGATTATTTGGGAAATCTCCAGTCTAGCAAGTTTGCAAAAGACGTTAAAATTAAGAGACTTACTGGCAGCAAATCATATTCTAGAGAAAAAACTGTGGTTGTAGTTGGACATTTTCCTTCAGAAAGAACAAAAAGTTTGAATATTCTGTCACACAAGGCTCTTGAAAAATAGCGGGTGTGACTCAGATTCCTTCTGCTATCTCAAGAGAAGTTGACAACAGAGGTAGATTGCTTAGGGAAGACATAAGGAGGAGATCAATGTAGTGAATCTCTGTGACCTATATGGAGAGCCACAAGAATCTTATAACAACATAAACACTGCCAGCTTGCACTGAAAGTAATGGAGAGATATGAAACAGAAGAAGGTAACAAAGAATACGAAATGAGACAGAACTGTGGGATCCAAAATATTCTACAAGCAAGATATAGGTTAGTCAAATTACTGTATATTCACACAGAAGAAGCGGAAGAAGGAGGAAGAGGAAGAGGGAAGCAGCAAAGACATGGAACCGTGAATCAAAGGAACAGATGCATGAAACGCAGAGTATTTGAAATTAACTGGAATTAGTTTGGCTGTTGAAATCGCTTGGGACAGTGGATTCTATATTCCTTCAACTTTATTATTTCTTACACTTACATGTGAATCTAAAATTAACTCTATAAAATAATTTAACAAGTAGAGAGGTTCAATTCTATATAGTAGGTCTTATCTTTTATGTTTAATGAATTATGATGTCTTAAAGTTGTATTGACCATAGCTCTGAAACATTAACAATTGACCTAAAATATTTTATCATAAGAGAATCTCTTATAAGTATTTGTTCCCCAGTTATGGCACTCAATATCAATAACTAGAAACATCTTTATCAGAAGTTTCACATAAAAGAATTCACATTTCCTCATAAGGAACTTCTAACTTTTCATTGATGAACAGAATATTTTTGCTGTCTATAATACAGCCTCACAAAGTTATTTATTTAATACATTCAAGATTCTTCCTGTTCTAAAAGTTTTCTCCTCTTATCTAACTCTAAACATATTAGGAGAATTACTGATTACATACACAATGGTACATGGTTTATGAACTTAATTTGTTTTATGATTTGGGGGAAGGTAGCTGCATTTGTTCTTATGTGGGGCAGATAACTGTGGTCCTATCTGTCACTAAATGTGAAGTTTGAAAAGAGAAGCAAACTTTTGCCAAACACTTTTATTTGCAAACAGAATTGTTATCAAATAGAAGCATTCATGGTACTAATTATATATATATGACGTTCTGAAGTAAGAGTTAATAGATTATATACATGACTTAGACTTCTGTTCTAGTTTCTATTAGATGTCGGCCCAAAGCTTCATGAGCTCATAGGTGTGTGTCGGGGGTGCTCTTCAGAGGTGGCTGCATCCATTTGTGAACATGGATTATGTGTGAGTAATAACTAGATTAGTCTACTGACTGGATTAATGTCATTCTAGGTGTGGCTGAATTAACATACTGAAGACTGAAACCCACCTTGAATGTAAGTGGTATCAACCAATAAAATCACAGCCTGAATGGAATAAAAAGGAGAAGGGAGGCTCACTGGTTTTTCTGCCTCCTGTCTCCTGGGTGTCTTGTCATGGATTGCTTCCCCTCAGCCATTCCCCTCTTCCATGCTGCTCTCCCTTGGACTGAACCTCTACAAATTGTGAGCCAAAATAAACTTTCCTCTTTTAGCTTATAAATGTTAGGTATTTTGTCCCAGAAATGAGAAAAGTAATTAAGGTAGCATCTTTTATGTTATATGCTGAAATAACTCCAGGAATAAAATGATAATAATAAAATTTGGGGACACCTCGATTGCTTTTTATGTTTTTTTTTCTTTAAGTTTCTTATTTATTATATAAACATCTATTCATTTTATCTAAAAAGAGTTAAATCCTTAGCTGAATTTATCCATCAGGCTCTACAAAAGCATTCTGATATCTGAAAGGTACTTAAAGGACATTTTGGAGAAAACATAAATGAGTGTAAAATTAATGATTTATTAATCTGCTAAAATGTTAACAACTTACTACAGAATGGATATTTGCCATTGGTATCGAAAAATGCAGTGATCCTAAGAGGCCATCCTTTCATTCTTGTTTTTAAGCTGTGTTCCCACTGTTCAGCATAAAAATCTGAAATTTAAGAATAAAATCATTAGAAATTTAATGCCTATTAAGTAGCATACAAAAGTCTAAGTAACCAACAGATCTATGTATATCATCACCATTAGCATTATGGATTTGATAAAACGAATTTTTCAAATAATGTAGCATTTAGTTTAAGTATAAAAATGACTTTTTTTTTTTTTTTGTCTTTTTGCAGGACTGCTGAGGATGGCACCCAGGGCATTTTCACTGGGCCCTAGTCTTCATAGCTGGAAATGAACCCAGTGTGCTCGTAATGAGCAACATATATCCCAGACGTTGCTTTGTTTAACTAATATATTGATATATTTTGACCTAACTAAGTCACGGAGTTGTTCAGGCTGGACTTAGACTTTGGGTCCTCCTGCTTCAGCCTCTCAGTCTTTCAGAGTTCTGGGATGACAGGCATGTGCCACCATGCCCACTATAATAATCAATCTCCAATTTAGGATTTGTAAATAAATCCACTCCCTGAAAGTCTTATCAGAGCTTAGCATTGACCATGCAATTGTGGTAACAGCACTTACTGCTATATTCTGAATACAGAGCTCTACTTGTAATTCTTTTTCATAGACTGATTACATAAAACCTGAATATTCAATTTAGTTCCATCAATACAGCACCCAAATTTTCTGTACTTACATATGGATAAATATTCTAGGCATATATATATATATATATATATATATATACATAAAACTCTCTATATATGTAGTAATAATATAAATAACATTTATACACTTTATGTGTTGTATATAATTTATATTTTATAAGTACCTAATATAAATTTATATTTATATATATAAGTACCTAAAGAGTAAGTGTTATATATTCACACATTTATAAAATTTAGGTGTTGCATACATAAACAGTAATGCCTCATTTCACCAATGCTTCTGTTTGCAAACAATTCTGTTCACAAATAACAGCATTTGGCAAAATTTTGTTTCCATTCGCAATCTCCACACTAGGTGACAAACATGACAACAGCCATCTTCCTGTCATGGCAAACATGACAACACAAATGCAGCTGTTCTCCCCCAGATTGTAAAACAAATTAAGTTCATAAACCGAGGTACCACTATATATAGATAGATAGACAGATAGATAGATAGATATTTACTTCAGATGACCCTTTATACCCAGATTGGTATTTTGAAAATTTGAGATTTGAATATAATGGAAAAGACACATAACTGAGAATTTAGACTATTTTACTTATGTTCTTAAGTAATCCATACATTCATTGTGTCATATATGGGAAAGTGATAGGCTAGAAAAACAATCCCCAAATGAAGTCTGAAGAAAATGAATCCCACATGATGTCTTATAGACAGCTGTGAAAATACATATTTGGCACAGCCTGCATAGTGTATACCTCATTTAGAGATTTTCCATGTGATAATATTTAACTTTGCTGAAAAAAATTGGTTGCATATGGTTTGCACTATTCATTTTCAGAACTAGTTTGGCTTTGGAAATATTTCTGGAAGGTTTTTCTGTGATGTGACAAGATGCTTATGAGCTCATGGCATGCTAAGTCTGATACACTCTTTGGAAAACACTGAACAGTCTCAGATTGTCTCTAGTCCTACCATTCTATTTCTATGTGTGTTCCATTGTATTTCCCACTGGTAGGCTTTCGCGTTCAGAAGCTAAAGGCTTAACTGCTCTTAACAAGCTTTATTGATTTAGATGGTGTGAATGACATGTATGACATATGGCTACTCGCTGATAGCAAATGAAATGTTGCCTATGGAACACACTTCCTCATTTGCTCCAAAGACTTTCTGCTTTTTTTCTCTTTTTTTAAGAGAAACTACCAGTGTTCCAGAAAAGGTGCAATTTTCTTTCTTTATGTGGAAATAGAAGTAAATGAAATTTCCATCCTTTTGAATATCAAGAACAGGAATCATGACGAAGTCACTGAAATTATCTTCAGCATAAAAAAGTAACTGGCGAAGTCCCTGCCAAAAGTGTTTCACACTTATTCAAAAATAAAATATGTACTCTGTACCATGCCTTCACATAAAATTTTGTTTCTTTGCTTTTTGACACAGGGTCTTGCTGTGTAGTTCAGACTGGCCTTGGAAGCATAGCAATCTCCTGGCTGAGCCTCCTGAGTGCTGGAATTATAGGTGTGTGTCACCACACTCATTTCTGCAGATAATTTTTCCATGAAATATTAACACAGTAATAAATGTAAAGCATAATTTGGCTGACAACAGAAAAATGCTAAGATAACTGTGTCACTCATTTTCTATTTTAAAGACATTTTTATTAGTATATGTTTTCAGTACTTTGTGGGAAATTGTACAAACACATATGGAATGTGTACAAACACATATGGAATCTTGATCCACTGTGTTTACCCTTTCCCTACTCTTCTCCCCACCTCTCCCCCTCATGCTTAGCTCCCCTCCCCATTTTCAAAAGTCTCTTCTCTTTCAACATGAATTATAGTAATTAATTCTCTTACCGAGCCTTGGGCATGAGTTTTTCAGAAAGCTGCCACAGTCGACACATGAGCTAGTCTTGTAATCTTTGTATGAATGACAAGGAAATGAAACAAAGCTGCAGTTTGTTTGCAAGGCTGCCATGAACAAATAAACGGCTCTCTGGTGGTCACACTTAATATATTCTAGTCCTTCAGGGTGAAAACACAAGCAAAAGAGCCATAGATGTATTAAACCACATTCAAGTAAATGAGAGAAAAATTTACAATGAATTTCTACTGTTTACCTTGTGAATATGAACATGTTAACTGTAATGCAAAGTTATATTTTAAGACAGTAAAGATAATACCATTGCAAATTTAAATTCACCATATATTTCACATGATATTAAGAATATATTTTCATGAGGTAAGAATGTTTAATGTGAACGTTTAATTTCAATGATATAACTTGAGATAGAAAGATGTGCTAGTGCACTAAATAACTAACTTCTAATCCCAAACCCGTAAGATTTTGAGTCAATATTAGAGATGTCTGTGGAAGCAGAATGTCTACACCATTAAAACATCATTACCTCCATTCCTATCCCCTGGTTTTCTCATTTTGACTCTGATTCTGATTTTGATTCTGATTTTGATTCTGATTCTGATTCTGATTCTGATTGATTCTGATTCTGATTCTGATTCTGATTCTGATTCTGATTCTCATCCTCATCCTCATCCTCATTCTCATCCTCATTCTCATTCCTTTGACAAAATTTCTCTGGCTTCCACGACTTCTGGCTATGTGTTAGTGGACCAATAGCCATAAGGAACTAGAAACACTTCTTGGTCAAGATGGGAAGTGAGCCAGGTTCCACTTATTGGAACAGCTGTTGGACCTGGAGCAGTTGCTCAGCTGCCTCCATGTTCAGGAAAATCAAGAGTCAAGAGTTTATAAATTTGTGCTGTATAGTAATATGGTGAGGGTAAGTGTTAAGTGTTGAAATAAAATTACTGTGACTTTAGCTACATCATGATCATTCAATGATGTAAAACTTCTGTTTAAAATCATGAACTAAAATTACTGAAATCGTGACAGAACAGTCTCACCCATGAATGAATGGAATGTCTATAGTTAACCTTTATGAATTCAGCATCATATTAAACCATTTCTAATCACTAACTCTTCTAAACAAAATTAATTAAACAAAAACATTTTCTGCAGATTAGAAAAAAAATTATTTTCTTCAATTATTTTGAACCATCAGGAATTCACTTGAAACTATTAACTGAATACCTGAAAAAATTGATGTAGGACAGCCAGGTTGTTTTTGTCCTCCATTTGGATAAAAATCTATATGTCCCAATGGCTCTTGAATGCCTAAACCTAAGAAGAAAAGCATCTAAGAGTCACGAATTGCATACAGTTAGCTTAGCAACACTTGAATAAAATCGTCTCCTGTATAATTCATGAAAATTACTCTTTAAGATTCTGAATTGAAGATAAAATAAAAGCTGTATTTTCAAATATGAGTTTTCCCCTATATTGGTTTTCCAAATTAATTCACCACAAAAATTATATTTTATTAATTTAATATATTTAACAATGCCCCATTTACAAAGAGTCATTTATGGTTCTTTTGCAATGAATGATAAAATAAAAAGCAAACAGGAAATAATCTTTGTAGCAGAAAATACTTTATAGTGAAAGTAGGATATAATAAATAAGTACAAATACTATAACACTATATGTCAATATAGTTACAATAAGTACTATGGAGAAAAATTAAGGGGAATAAGGGAAGAGGAAAAACCACACAAGGACAGAGGTTGGTTAGGGTATTTCCCACCAAGGAGGCTTCAGTCAAGCAAAGATGAGAAGGGAAGGGAGGCAGTAAACCAAGTGGAAGTGTGTAAGCAGACTTGAGGTTCAAAGAAGTCAGTGTTACAGAGCCTAACATATAAGCAAGATCACCGAGGGAAAAGAAAGCAAGTAACACTGTAGGTCATAGTGATGATTACCTCTCACTTTAGATAGCTCAGACTTGTCAATCTTAGATTCACCAATTTGTAAAATCTTCAGAGCATACTACTTCATCTGGGAGAACTTGGGCTGGGGTGGGGTACAACAGTGATTTATGGGCTTCTGTAAATCTATATATATCTCTGGGGCACTAGTTAAGATTCAAATCCTCAATCCATTACCAATATGCAATCTGTAACCCAGTGAAGGTACAGAGTAAAAAAGGAAACCAAATTCAGCATATTCAGGACTATAATAAGATACATAAATTCTTGTTGCCAAATAAGATTGAAGTGCTTTGACTTAGAGTACAAATTTCCAACACAATAAAATCCTTGAGAGGCAAGGGTAACAGTTTTAGCATAACAAAGATAAATACCTGTGTCTGACAGCAAGGATTAAAATGCAGCAATGTTATTTAGTTTCAGTAATAAACAGAAGACAGTAATGTCTAATGAGGTATTAGGGGAACATGAAAGTACTAAGCACTCACAGTGTGTGCGAGTAGGGGAAAAGAGGTTGTTTAACATACAAGTAAAGATAAAGGACAACTGAGATGATTTCATCAGAAGTCACAGAAATCTGGGTAATATATACGTGATGTGACCGCAGCAGTAGTCAATCTCTTTTTATATCCCGTAATCTACGCACCATGAAATGGCATGTTCTAAATATCAACCCCCCAAAAAATCCAACAGTTTTGGAGTTCGCTGAAATTGTTTCATATCTGAACTTGACTTGAAGTTTCTGTGATAACATTATTTCCAAAAGGTTGTTTTCTGAAATTAAGTAAGCTGATAAAGTGATATGTATTATGTATTAATTTAAGGAAATTAATTAAAGTCAGTTTTGAGTGTTAAGTTAAATAGCTTATTAATAATTAGTTTAAAATGAATGTGATGAACTATACTTTTTATATATTGCTGAATTAGTTAACTAATGTAATATTTTTGTAGAATTTTGACATCTAATTATAACAGTACCACAAAATTTTATTTCTCTAGTGTCTTTCCTACATTTTGACATTTAGTTTATGATGGCCTTAGAAGGCTTATAAGGACTATCCTCCTTATTTGTCCTTTTGAAAATATTCATGTGAAAGTGATTTTTTTCGTTGGGGAGAGAAAAAATTTGCCTGACATTTTATCACAAGATTTTAAATTGAGGTCTTTATTTCATTTTTATTTATAGAATTATTTAAATTTTCTGTTTTAATTTGTCAGTTTTTAAAAATGCTTTTTATTCTTTCATAAGAATTGTCTGTTTAATATCCACATAATATAACTAATTATCTTTTTTTATAGTGTCTTAGTTACTCCTCTTTCATTGCTGAAACAAAATACCTGATGCCCAAAGTTAAAGGGGAAAAGATTTATTTTACTCAGTCTGTAGAGGTTTCAGTCCATCTTTGGCTGGCTTCAAAGCAGGGTGGCATGGTGGGCATACATTGCAGAGGAAAAACAGTTCATGGCAGGCAGAAGGTAGCAAAGCAAGCAAGAGAGGAGATAAGACTCTTTCTGCTTCTTATATTATATCCAAGATACCAGAATCAAGGCTGTGCCAAACTAACTAGTAGACTGATTTAGTGATCACCCACCCTTAATCCTAGTACCCGTAAACCTAGAATTGTACCATGAATCTATCACACACTTGACTCAGCCACCTATGAAAAAGCCCCATCTATGACCACATGAGCTTTGAAGGGACATCTAGATACAAACTGTAATGTAACAGTAATCTTAATACCTCTAACATCTGGAACTCTATAGACTTCCTATTAATAACTATTGTGCTTCCTCTTTTTCCCTTATTTTCTCTCTCCAAGGATTTTAGGGGGTGAAGCACTCTGCTTCTTTCATTATATGGAAAGAAGGCAAAGGTGACATAAATACATTTTGAAAATTAATTCATATTTTCTCTTCTATATTTTGTGTACTTACTATTTGATTCTTTCTCCATTATTAAGCATTTATTTTATGTTTAATTCTTAATATCTCAAGAAAAACATATGCTTACATTATTGATATTCAATACTTTAAAGTAACTGTATTAATAAATACATTTGGTTCTGGCCATGGCTTTGGCTGAATCCAATAAATTATAATATGCACCAACTTTAATTCTTTTCAACTTAAAGTATTTTTATTTTCATTATTATTTGTTTCTTTTCTTTACTAGTTTTTCAAGATGTGCTTCTGGATTTCCAAAAATATGCTACTTTTCTAACTATATTTTTATTTACTGATGGCTGAAATGCATTAATGGTAGTGGGTATGGCTTTTTATGGTTTTTACCCTTTGGAATTTTTGATAATATCTTTAAAATCTAGCATATGCTTACTTCTAGAAAATATCTACATGTGCCTGGAATGATATATGCCGTCATTGTCATCTTTCTGGTTTTTTTGGTGTTTGTTCCAGCATAGCTCAGATCTAGGGATAATTTTCTCTCTGCCTGCAGAATAACCTTTCCATTTAAGGTGATTTCTCTCTGTTTACTTTTGTATGAAATGAAATATTTTCATAACACTTTAATTCCAGAAATACATTTGGATACTACCTTAGCAGTCATTCTTTTGCTATGCTGAACTTAACAGTCTATCATTTCCTGGATTCAGTTGCTTCTGTTGAGAACTCAGTTGTAAGTCTGATAAACTGTACCAATCTTATTTTAAAATGTAAGCTTTGATAGTAATCTTTTCTGCAACTTACTATCATGTGCCTAAACAGGGATTACTGTTCATTTTGATTGGAATGAAATGGGGATTTTCAATTTGTAAACTGATTATATTGCTTCAACTTGGGGAATTCTGACTTACTATCTTTTAAACTATTGCTTCTCTTTCATTTCTCTCTACTCTTATTCTGAGATTCCAATTAAACATTTTAGACACCTTTGCTCTCTATATCCACACTTTTATATTCAACTGCCTTATTCTAGAAATGCACTGCTCACCGCCTTTCTCATTTACTCACTCGTTTCCAATTTACTGTTAAACTTTTCTAATGTCAACTATTAAAGTTAAAAACTTTCATTATTTTTAGTATAGTAGTATAACAGCCTATTTGTATATTCATTATCTGCTGAAATTTTCAGTCTTACCTTTTATTTCTTTGGGACCAAGCACATTTTTTAGGCAGTGAACAATAATTCTAATATCTGGAGGCCTAAAGTTCAGGATGTATGAATCATTGTTTCTGTTGTTTCTTCATTCTTGCCCCTTATGTCCTGGGTTATGTTTGCTTGAATGCTAAACATTCATGTCAAAATAGTTTTGTAAAATAATTAGAAATGAAAGGTGTTGTGATATTCTTAAAAAGAGAACTATTTTTTTCTTCTGCTAGGTACCCAGGAGCTCTAACAATCCAGTATCTCCTGTAACCAAACTCAGTATATGGATTTTTTTTTAATCACCTCAAATGACTTAGAAGCCGAGCTACAGACCTTATAAAGTAGATTTGCTTGAAGTTTACACTTATTCCAAAAATATGTTTCTTTGGAATCCCACACAAGAGCCAGCAATGTACAATCACCATGAGATGATTTAAAAACCACTTAACAGGCTCGGCATCAGAAAACCTCTTATGAGAAAAGTGAGTACAAATTACCAAATACTTTGTCCTTGTTGTGGATATTGGACTGGCAATTTTCTCCTGATGTTTCAACAAACATTCCTGTCCAGACCTTATAATCTACAACTTTAGAATGCCACCTTGTTTCCTTAAAATTCACAAGTGGCCAGTGATTATTGGCAAGAAGAAATAAAGTTGTTGGTTAATATTCAAGGAAAATGTATTGTGTCAAATCTGTGCAGAGGCCAATATTTCATTCAGAAATTCCTTGAGACAGCCGAATATAAATAAAAATCTGTGTTCCTGATCTGTGCTCCTAAAAAGATCAATAAGAGGTGCCAACTATGTGACAGTTACTAATAGGTTACATCTGATATGTTGATTCACCAAAAGATTATGAGAAGATAAGACAATCCTAGACAGTTTATTAAGAAATGTAAAAAGCACAAATGCTGTAAATGCAAACAAGTGTCAAATGCAAACAAAAGTAGTAACAAATACAAAGAACCGATTGGAAAGGCCATGTCCAGAATTTAATTGAAACATGAAGGGAAAAAAGTGCTCAGACAAGGAGGGTCCCGTACCTAGACAATACATGTGTCAGGGGAGACTATGATAAACTGATGTTAAGAGCTGAAGTTATAAAAGAAGAATGTGAGGTTGGGTTATCAGAATAAAACCATACATCTTTAAACGACTTTCAGTAAGAAGGAAGGTGAACCTAGATTCTAAATAAAGAACAGTTGTTTCCAGTGTAGTATTAATCCACTGGCACGTAGTCATGAGGGTTGAATTATTGTCTTATCTCACATTCACATTGATATACACTAGATATATGTACATAACAGGCAAAAAACTGGTGTGACTTACCAAAAGATTATGTCAGGGTAATAAAATTAGTATTATGTGGTTCAAAAAGAAAGGAAACTTCAGGGCTAATGGAAGTAGTAATAGTCTTAGTTTCATCTCCTCCCTTTTCTGTCTTAGACTATAACCTGCCCATTCCCTAAACTACAATGCACCTAAGTTATCAATTCATCAGAATAATGTATCAATGAAGTTCAGACTCTGTAATCAAAAGATATGATTTCAACTTCTGATTTTGCCAATTACTGGCCTCCTGACTTTGACTCTACTTCACCAATGTGTAAATGGTATGTAGTACTGATCTTATTAGGACATAGAGAATTTAATATTTAATTCACATAAAACATATGAATAATTCCATGACACATATTAAGTATTCAAGAAATAGTACTGCCAGATTAAAGTTAGGAAATACCTCAGGGCAAACATTACTAATACCTTATTAGAGATTTCCATGAAGATAATAAAAAAGTACAGAAATTATTTTCCTACCTTTAAGAAAAGTACTCTATCTGCAGCTGAAATGTTATGGTCAGTTCCAGTTGGTATATCTCATATTAAGAACATGAGTAAAGAATAGTAACCCACATATAGTAGGACCATTAAGTGTGAGAAGAAAATATGACCAAATGAACGGTTATCAGCAGCCTGAACAAATAAACTATTTTCATGAAATTTCAGTTTTTAAAATGTCATGATTCTTCAGGAAATCTGAAGGAGGCAAACTGAAAATCAAACAGTGCTCTTTAAAATGCAGGAAATCATTAACAAACTTTTTTATTGAAACCTCTTCCTCCTTTCTTAACTTCCTCTTCCCCATGGTCTGCATGTTGTTTTTCATTTTTAAATGATTAAGCCATAAATCCTCTTTGTTACCTTTGGCATCAGAATGGATGACGTCCACAAACTTTGCATCAGTGTAATCTAATCTGCTGTTTGACGGTTTTCCAGAAAATTTTGGCCCAGCAGGATCAAGACCTGAAATAAAAGAAACTATCAATTCAACCAAGTCTTATTTGAATATTCATTATATTGCATGCTTGTACTCTAAGCACAAAAGCCATTTATAGTTTTAATTTAGACCTGTCTAAAAACATAAATAAAATTTTATAAATAGCAAGTATTTTGAATTTTTGAATACTTATTACAAACTTTCAAAGGTTGTCAATTCAAACAACACAAAGATGCATTTACAAATATTTTAAGATATTTTAATATTTTGTTTAAATGGTAATTGAGAGTAAACTTAAAAACTTTGTATTTAATAATTAGTACCACTACTCTTGAGGAGGGAAAATAATAAGGAATACCATGTATCCTGTCTTGAACTTTGTGCCTTATTAGTTCATTCATATATATCCATAGGCTGAACATGATTTTTAGGTGACAAACATTGGGTATTAGGGTAAAACATATTTACTATTATTTTATCATTCATTTCTCACTAGAGATTCCCAAGCCCTTTAAGGAAAGAAAAGTATATTAAAAATTCCAATGAGTATGGATATTATTTCGGGAGTATTATAAATTCAAAGTAAAAATTCTAGGCTTATGATTTTCTGAAGAATATCACAAAGATGAGGGAAGAGATAAAATTAAATTTCTTCAGGATAAGCTGTGGATGAAGCAATCATCTCTAAAACATAGTTTGAAAAACACAATACAATGTTATTCATCTCACACTCTCCTGTCAGCCCCATTTTACTTTGCCCAGTTGGCTAAATGATCTGTTTTTCTCTTCCCATAAATTGCTCTGATGTAGAACCTGATAACTGTATGGTATATGGTGCCATTAAAAAAAGACTTGTAAGTGCATAGACTCACCTGTTGATACAAGTTATTTCACCTGTACTTTCAACTTTTTTTGAAGTTTAACTGAATATTATCTTTTACTAAAACTTAAATAATTGCTAAGCAAAAAATAGCATAAATTGCTTCGAGGAGGGTATTATTCTTCTACTTCTAAAATCACTACCACTTCTCAGGAGGAGTGAAAATTGTGTAAATATTACTGAGTTTCCTGAATGCAGTTATCTTTGTCACAGGACTATGAAGGACATTGGGAGGTAGATTCTTCTAGCATGGAAGTAAAATATTTACCATATTTGAATGCATCAAAGTTTGTAAACTGTACATTGTTACATCTTAGCTAACATAGACATAAAGCATCTTTTTAAATTGATAGGCCAAATTTTCCTGTATAGTCTTACAATATTGTGCCATTAAAATTTAGATAGTACTAAGCCAAGCATCGTGGTTCATGCCTGTAATCTCAGAACTCAGGAGGCTGAGGAAGGAGGATTGCTGTCAGTTTGTGGCCAGCCCGAACTACATAGTGAGTTGAACTCAAGCTTGAAGTACATACTGAAATCCTGTCTCAAAGAAAAAACAAAAAAATTTGGACAGAACTAGAGAAATTGATTATTTCCTCTCATTTCCCTCATACTAATATAAGAACAAAACAAGAGGTTAGAGTCTAACTAAAATAAAGGCTACTATTTGAATGTAATATATGAAAAATAAATTTTCATACATGAATTATAGTGTTTAATTGTACTGGCTAAATTTTAATAAAATAAACTTTGATACCCCAAAGTATTCTAAAACAATAATTTTATAAAAAGTTGTTTTACCTGTTATTCTTCCGAGTTCACCATTAAATATCTTTCCAACAAAACCACAAATATGAGCCCCTAAACTCATACCTATGAAATGAAAATTGCCAAGAGATGCTCCCTGCATCTGCAATTAAAAAGATGTTTCATCATTTTTATTTTGGTTAATCATAAAACATGTCTCTTAAATCAATATTCTAGAACTTTTTATTATTTAATCCATTTTGAAAGAGAGGGAGGGAGATTTTATAATTCTGAAACAAGTGCATCTTTGTTCATAAGATATCTTGTGCCATAAATATTTGCCTTTTCTTTATTCATTTTAATGATATCATTAAATTTTTATTTAAAAATTTAAAACCACAGCTATGATATAACATAGTTCATAAAAATAGCATTTAGCTGTCAAAACATTTTGTAATCATAATAATAAGACAGAATTCGATGCTTACTTTGTGTTAGGTACCTTGACACATGCTTTATAAATGTCTCATTTAATATTTCCAATTACTTCATGACTTGTTCCCTTTTATCACGTTGCCTAAAACTTTGTCTGGCTTCTATTAAATATTAATTAAATAGCAGTCAAATTTTACTAAGGAAATAGCTTCAGAGACATATATACTTATAAGGAGGAAGATGGATTTCAAGGTGCTATGGCCTGCATTTATGTCCCCTCAAATTTAATGTGTTGGAATCCTAATGTCCGAGGTGCTGATAGAAGTGGGGCCTTTGGGGGACTATATGATGAAGTTGGAGCACCAAAGAATGGGACTCGTGCTTTCATGAAGGAGGCCTGGGGGTGGCTCATTTGACCCTCCCACTATGTGATCACACTGTGAAAACACAACCTCTGTGAACCGGCAAATGCACCTTCCCCAGATGCACACTGTGCCTGTCCAAGTCCTTCATCTTGCACGTCCCAGACTACCCTACATTTCTATGTTTTACCAGTCCACTCTCTGGTGTTTTGCTATAGCAGAGCACATGGACGTAGACAGGAGCCCAGACCAGCTTGACTCCAAGATTTATGCTAATCTACCATTTGCTTTTATCGAATCAGATTGTATCAAAAATCCCAGGATAACTGGTAAAAGTGCAATAATCATTCTCACATGAGAGAACATACAATGAGGTTTGTGGATTTTAAGTGCTATCTCCCTGTCACAGGTTGGAGAGTGATGGAGCTAATCTTGTAAGGTTTCAACACCTGTTAGCCTCAGAGAGGAGGGGACATTAGAAGATCCTATGAAGGCATCTGCTTCTCTCCACATTTTCAGGGAGCTAAGAAGATATGTATGCACAGATTCAGCCTGCATAGCGAAATGTCTAATGGCTTATAGAAAGATGTGGAACATTTGCCACTAGTTAAAAACTAGGTCCAGTTTTTCTGAACACAAAATAATAATACTCCTCAAATTTCCCAGACTAATGCCCAAATACTTGAGGGAGCATATTTCCAAATGTCAATGGTACTGATTTTTTCATCCTTTCTCCTTAATACAAAGCTTTAATAAGCAAAGGTTCTATTACAAGTGCGTATATGGCTACAAATTTTCCTACTAAATCCTACATTTAGCACCCTTTGAAGTTCATGTTTATTAAAGACACCTACAATCAAAAAAGGCAACGATGCAATTTTACAGAATATCTGAGAATACTGAGGCAATTCTCTCCTCTGCCTCTCTCCAGGTAAAATACAGCTTTATCCAAACTGGGCAATGTAACAATAATAATGAAAGCTGATTTTATTCAGTGATTACTAACTGTCACCTGCGGGTTAAACAGACACACGCATTTACATATGTATGTGCGCATTTGAATGTCCATTTAATAGTTACACAAATTACAAAATTTTGTTACCACAAATATACAGATAAGGAATGAAACACAGAGAGGTTAAATGGTTCTTCATAGTCACACAGAGGATAAGTGATTAATTTGGGTTTTGCACCCCTCCAGTCTGACTCCTAACCACTCTGCACAGTAATTCTGGAATTTGTTATGCTTGTTCAGTTTCAGAAAAGGCTTGGAAGTTCAGCATCGCACAACACAATTGCAGATTTTAAGTCCAAGAATGCTTTACAAATTAAATATAACCCTCCCTTCTCTCAAGTACCCGTCACCACTGCCTCTCAGGACAGATGGAGGTCTGTCTTAAGGTTAAAGGTTGATTTGGCAAGCAGGTCATGTAGAATTTATTTGACCTGATCCAACCCTGAGCAGACTTAAACAGAGCAAAAGGTCTGCTTTCAAAGTTGGCAAAATATGCTATTTTCTAAGCTGTGCTTTCCTCACTTTTACCGATTCACATTATTAATTACATACATATTATCTGACACTTGTAATGATTGCACTTGTGCAGTTTACAAACCTCTATCCACGTAGATCAATAGTTTATGCTGAAGTTAGTATTGCTATGCTAGAGAAATTCTTACAATGATTTTAAATAAGACACAAATGAATAACATTTTTTAAAAATATGACAAGTCCAATCTAGGTATAGAATTAATAACTGAAGCCAAAAAATTAAAATATGGTTGCATATGTCAATACATCAAAGCAGTAAATTTAAATGCTTTTGGAAAAAAGTATGGATTGCATTTCCACTTCATAGGACTGCACAACACAATGTATTTGTAGAGCATTTAAATGCACAATTTTTCCAGACTTACCAAAAGGTTCTGAATGTACCTACTTAAAATCTCAGCAACTTTTCTGGTGTTTTTAACTGCTCTGTTGTAAATAAAAGTTGCAGCACCCTGGTTCCAGTCTACTACAATTAGATTCATATCTTCTTTATTCAGCAAAATCCAAACAAAACTGTGAAGCCATGAGGGTGTGGAGCCCATTGGTCTGTATCCATGAATAAGCCAGACTGTTTTCTTGTGTACGTTGAAATTAATATTAAGGGAATTATTTTGCTCAAACAGTGGTTTAGCACACTGGAAGTTGTGTCTTGTGTACAACATCAGACTTATCTTTAACCTAGGAATAAACAGTTCTTTTAAGGAATCCTTTACAGTTAGCTTAGAGAATTCGAGGCATGGTCTTTTATTCTCTGAAATTCAAAAAGAAAAATAATCAGACAAGCTGAGTAATGGGATAGGGTCATATTCTTGTTGCTGTTACAGACAAGAGAACCAAACTTTGAGACTGGGGCGATCTCAATTGTTTAGCACTCCCACATAGTTTTCTCAACTACAATATTTAAAGTAATACATTCATTAGGCATAAAGATGTTCTCAAATATAAGTGATAAAAATTTACAAACTATAATAAGCATTGCTTTATCTGGATAAATTAGAAAATAAAATCAATATTTATGAATGAAAACATTAATATTGTTAATAATGTGACACACATACTGATACATTCAGGTAAATTGATTAGAAATGGTAATATTTTACAGAGGAGTATTTATGTAGAGATAACTGTTAGAAAAAAACACATTTTATGTGACCAGTTCTCAAATGAATACAAATTGAAACAATAAGATATCATTTTCCTTATAAAAATAAAATATAGAAAACTAATAAAATTGATTAGGTAAATATAGCAAATACCTATATAATGATTGCTAAGGACAGAAAATGATACAATATTCTTCTCAAATTGTTTATGTATGAGTATCTACTGTGTACCACATATATAATAAAACTTTTATTTTTCTTCCTAGAACTTCCATTAATGAAATAAACACCATAGATAAAGTATAAAATATTAATCAGAGGATAATGCCCTAAAATGCATAACACCTTAAATCTCATCATTATAATATTCTTGTTGATATGTGTATTCTATCATCTGCCTGTCTATCTATCTATGTATCTATCCATCTGTATATCTTTGAAGGAACTAGGGCAAAAAATGAAATAACTAAGAAAGATTAATAACAATAGCCATTTCTGGTCAGTGAAACAATGTTTTTTTTTTCATAATTTATCAAAATTGTAATATGTTCCATAATGAGTACATATTCCCAAAAGATTTTTGCTCAAATGATTTCTTGGATGAAAGTATATGCATGTACTCTTTCT
>NW_004955407.1:16057938-16059771 GCF_000276665.1 Chinchilla lanigera
TACATCATTCAAATATATAAGGATCATTAAAAATCATACATCAATAAGGGAGAAGTTAAAGGATTTCCAGACAAAAAGCTACAAGTTCTTTACCACTGCCCTGCCCTGTGAAATGCTGTTAAAACCTAATGCCCTTTGTGAGCTTTAACCTGAAATGAAAGCACACTAGGTAATAACTTAAAGTCATATGAAAATATACAGCTTTCTGCTAAAAAAAAAAGCCTAAAAATACAGAAAAGAGTATTATTGTAATTTTTGTTTGGAACTTCACCATTTTCCACAGTATTTAAATATAACAAATGTATAAATACAATTATAACTCTATGGTAAATGGCATACAATGTATAAAGAGGTAATGATTTTGTCATCAGAAATATAAAATAGGGCAGAATAGACCTGTGAGATTTTATGCAACTGAAGTTTAACATAAATATAAACTAGACTGTTATAATTTAATATTATTTATAGTTCTCATTGTAACCACATGGAAATTGTCTTGATTACTTTTCTCTCATTGCTGAGACAAAATACCCGACACCCAAAATTAAGGAAGGAAAGTTTTATTTAGCTCACAGTTTGTGGAGGTTTCAGTCTATAAACATCTGGCTCCAAGGCAGGGTGGCATGGCACAGGGGCAACACTTCAAGGTGGCACAAGACAGCAACAGCAACAAGAGCAAAACAAAGGGGGGGGGTGACTCTTTTCCTCCCTTATATTGTATATGGGCTTGCCCTCCATGCCCACACCATCTCTGTGCCCTCCTCTTGCATAGGCTCAGGATGAATACAAAGTAAGGACCCTGGCTCCCTGCTGAGTCACATAGTTAACCTTCTACACTTCTCAAGTTGACACAGTGAACAACATCTTAGAGCAGGAAGGGCCTGTCCTTTTCACCTCAGGATGTAGAACTGCTGAGTTATTTCATTAAACTTCTAGATGCCTCAACTTGACACAATGTGCCAGCCATCACAGAAACTATCTACAGAAAGGACTATCTACAGAAACTATCTACAGTTTAAGAAAGGACATGAAACAGGAATCAAAGCATGGCATGGTGATCGGTAAGGATATAGAGAACCAGGAATCACTTTGCATTGCTCATGGGGATATAAAATGGTGTTCCTGCTGTGGAAAACAGCACTTCAGTTTTTCAAATGCTTAAAATAGAATTGCCACATGAGTCAGCAATTCCATGTCTGGACATACACCCAAAGAACTGAAGCAAGGATTTCATGATATATTTGTATATTTTGGATTTTATAAGTGTTCACAGTAGCTAGAAGATGAAAGGAACAAAATAAATGGATAAAGAAAAGCTTTTAAGGAATAATACTCAGCTTTTTAACAAAGGAAGCAAATTCAGACTTATGTTGCAACATAGGGGAACTCTGAATACATTGTGCTAAGTGAAATGTGGCAGCCCTGAAAAACAAAATATTGTGTGATTGCACCTATATGTTACATCTAGAGTATACAGGAGACAAAGGGCAAGGCAGGCTGGTGGGTGGGGGAGGAAGAAGACTTAAGATGTGTCATGTATAGCTACCAAATATCCAAACTAACTATAAACATTATATGTCAGAAACATGAGGTAAAAATAATAAAAGCAATGAAAATGAAAATGGAGAAAGCGGAGTTAAAGACAGAGAGAGAGAGGTGTATGGAAAGGTGAAGGAGATTAAAATGGAATTAAGCTGTGTTATGTGCATGCACCTACATCCTAAGATGACTGTAAACTTTATGGGCTGCAAATATACCAATAAGATTTCTTAAATTGTCAAAAGAATTCAATACATTTTACCAAAGTTATAATGCCCCAAAATAATGAGAAAT
>NW_004955407.1:16060696-16140651 GCF_000276665.1 Chinchilla lanigera
ATTTCATGGTATCAGTGATTACCATATTAATAACAAAACACTAGTGATGTAATTTCATTAAAATTAAGTACATACAAAAATATCTGTTATCAGTCTATGAAATATCCTTGAACATCCTACTTGAGCAATACAAAAGGGAAATACTATATGATAGTAAGAATCCAAATTTTATTATTTTTACTGAAACATGATGTTCTACCTAAAAATTATAAAGATGATTGCTGAAAAAAGCCTAACAGAATCTTTAGTATAAAAATATAAAAATCAATAGTTTGGCTCATATCAGCAGTAACCAGCATATTTATAATTTATCAATACTCACACCACAAAATATGAGTATCAATACATGTTGTTGTTAATATATTTATAGATGTTCAGCTCTAAAAGTGTCCTTTTAGAAACTTCTCTCACCCTTGTTTGATTTTTTTTAATTGTGCCATTTCTCCTTACCAGAGAAATCTGAATATTCAATCAGCATAGACACTAGATTGGATTCCCACAGTGGGTAACCCAACTAGATATTTTGGGATCCTTTTGAGTAACAGAGAGAGAAATACTGTGTCTTTGCTATCTCAGGATTTCAAGGTGTAAGGCAACATATACTACAGCTACTATATTTGCATACTTGCTTCCAGTGATACTTGATGCAGAGCTGTTCAGTTATGGGAGACAGGAGACTTTTTAAAAGCTAGTTTGAACAAGGTCCCCATTATTTTCATGCTAACCAGTTCTTTTTTTTTTTAAAGAGGTTCAAGAAACAGAATAGGAAGAGAAAGAGGAGGATAAATTATATGAGGATAAGGAAGAAATGATACAAAAAAGAAATAAAAATATACAACACAGTATTTTAAAAAAAAAAAACTACACAATTAAAACTATTGCATAGGAATACAAAGGATTCAAATAAGCCCTGAAATATACCACAGTCCAGAAAGGAAAAGATACTAACATGAAATCAATTCTACTCAAATGAATTTATATGTGTAATGCAACTATAAATTAAGGTTCCAATAAGATGTACTGAGATAGGGCGAAAGTGTATAACAAAAGGGAATGACATTTTTAATATACTGAGGAGTATGACTAAAATTATTTTATAAGATAATCAAATAAAAAACAGGCTGGTGAAACTGATCAAGAAATGATAAATTCATAAACACGATGAGAACAGTCAGAAATATATTAGCCATAATGACTATGGCAATTAAAAGCAGTCAAATGTAGTAAATATTGAAGATATATTAAAACATTCTACATAAAAGTAAAACTATATAACATAAAAGAACACAGTTAATATATACATTATCAAATTGAGGAATGACTTCTTAAGCAATGGAAGAAAGCATATGGTATGAAAGTAACAGATTTCATAGTACATATATTTAAAACTAGCTAAAGCCTAACTTAAAACTAACTACACCTAAAAAGAAAAATTAAACTATGGAAGTATTTTCAATATAGTGTAGGAAAGAAGCTAATATTATCAGATCTGGAGAAATATAAATAAGGAAAATACTTGAATTGAACAACAAATGAAGTGTATACCAAATATTTTCCTAAATAAAAAACTTGTACGTTTTCTAAAATATGCCTTATCTTTTTAAAAGTATTTACTAAACTAATATTACCACATTATTTTACCATCATATTCATTGACCGCTAACACCAATGCATACCATAATTATTCAATGAATATTTAGGATCCAACTAAATATATACCACTAAGAGACAAGAATAGTAAATTTTATTGGATCCATGAAATTAAGATCATGCAGAAATAAAGAAATCAAATTTTGGAAACTAGTAATAGCATCAGAAAATATGTATTATGTAAAACAAAAAATACAAAGCACAGAATAAAATATAAATACGTTTATAGTCCACAGATGTAGCATTAATTCTGCCTGTGATAGGTACTCATCTGCCTGTGAGTGCTCATCTAATAGTACACTACAATTGGACTCATTTGTGTATATTCATATACATGCATTTTTAATGTAATAACTACTTGTAGTAGGACATAGACCCATAGCTAACTATAGTATGTGGTGATGCTGATATTAAATTTTTTTTGTTTCTCTCTACGTGCTCCCTATTTTCTATATTTTAGCATTTTCTAAGTTTTCCAAATCAAAGCTATTCATTTGTTAGCTTTATAATGTGGGAAAATGGTTTAAACAGACTCTCTTTAATCAAAAAATAAAAACATCAAAACAATGAATGTTACCAACCGAAAGCTACATACATCCAAGCAGAATGAGAAGCAGTAATTCTTTTAATTCTCCTGGAGAAATTAACAAATTGAGGCTCTGGGGACTAGAAGTAACTCTATGACTAGAAATTCAGTAGCTGGGAAATAATATGGGTTTCACTGCCAACTACGTAGGAAGATGAAGACACAGGCAGAAATCTCAAATGAGAGGTGCAGTGAGAAAGAACGCTGAAAATCATATTAGACTTCAAATTACCTAAGCAAAAAAAAGTGCTAAAAAAATCAAAGACACATGGGGAAGATAGGAATAATTGTTCTATGTTTCCCGCTGTACATCTGCAATGTATTTCCAGCCCAGTTAAAATGCTCTGACAGCAGGAACAGGGAGCTCACAAAGCAGTCCAGACACAGGAACGGTCCCCAGGGCATGAATACCTAAGACTTGAGTGCCTCTACACCATCTCAAACGTCTCTCTGACTCAGAAGATGCTATTGCATCTCATCTTTGCCCCTTGCCTTCCTCATTTTGGGTTTTATTTTATTTTTAAAATAACTATAAATAATTGTCACATAATAATTGCATATTTGTGGAGCACACTGTAAAATGTTTCAATACATTTTACATTTTATAATGATCAAATTGGAGTAGCATAAACATTTCATTAAACCAAAATGTTTCATTAAACATTTTTTTAGTGGAGAACCTCTTTTCTAGCTATCTTGAAATGTAAAGTGCGCTATTATTAGTCACCCTAATACGTATAAAATAGCAGAGGTTATTTTTCCTAACTTTGTACCTATAGACCAACCTCCCCCAAATTCCTTTACCTCCTTATTGTCTGGAGTCTCATAACCACTATTCTACTCTGATCTAGAAGATCAGCTATTTTAGATTCCATATATAAGTGAGATCATGCAGTATTTATCTTTCTATGCCTGGCTTATTACACTTAAAATGGTTTCATTCTTTAAATAGAAGGAGTTGAGATAAATGGTCTCTGCTACTGTCATACTCTTTGAATTCAAATTCATTTTCAAACATAGTAGACTGCTTAGACAAACTAATTTTTTATTTTGACTTTCTAGGTTGACCAAGGCAAGAATAGACTTGCAGTATGTGAGGGGGATCTGGCTGCCACATCTGTTACTTCATTCGTCGGCAGTGTTGATGCAGCTGATCTGGCTGGCTAGGCAGGTGTTCCCTTCCTCCCTCAATGCTCCATGTGTGTCCCTCGCAAAGCTGCGTGCTGGGTCAGAGAGGATGACCACCCCCAAGACAGGAGCACCATTCCATCGTCAAGGGGTACAAGTAGCTGTGCTCCCTGCTAGCACCTCCAAACAAGCTTGAAGAATAGACTTGCCATAAAAAAATACTAATATTCACATATCCTTGAAATATTTAATACATCTTTCTTTGGTAATCTCCCCATTCTCCTCCCCAAAATTCTCAGTGAGTTCTTTTCTTTCTCCATTTCTGAAAACAAAATGAATTTTAACTTCACTAATATCAATAGTAATAAAACGAACTATAATTATTTAGCAACCACTCTCTGCAAAGCCCTGTGGTGTTTTATATTTTTAATCCTTTCCTTTATTTTATATATGGAGAAAGTGAAGTTTAAAATGAATAAATGATGGAAGGTCACAGTAAGAAACAATAGGACATTTCTGTGTGAAATCCAAAAGGCATGAGCAGCATATTTATGTCACAAGTTATTACATAAACATTTGAGAAACACAAGTAAGATTCTACTAGGTCAGTAGCTCAATTTTGTATTCATGTTAAGAAAGATTCTAATTCTCTAATTCACAAGCAATCATTTAGAAAATATATATTAACCTAACATGCCACAGAAAAAATCAAGATATTCATGAGTAACTCTTTCATCTATGAAAATACTTATACTTTTCGATACTGAATCTGATTACAGAAACAAAATGAATTAGATGTCTAACAGGCCCTTAAATGAAGAATTCCATAGCATGAATACAAAAACGGTTGTGAAAAAATGACTGTGAAACTTTGTTCATAATGTAATTTCCTAGAACAATCTCCAAGGACTCTTGATTTGGTAGTTACATTTGCATTTTTAAATGGGTAATTCGGGGGAATCTGATACAATTAACCCATAAGCAACACAGAAGACCTATATAAGACGTCCTATATCTGGAAATCACCTGAAAGAATTAATGAGAAAATGAACATGGAAGAAAGCACGGATTACTCTAACTTCATTTACACTGCCTTATAATTGACCAGCTAGCACATATATGCTCTCCTTTGAGCTTCACAATGCAGTGAAGCAGTGTACCATTTCCACACTGAAATGAGGAATCTGAGACTCATAGGAGCTAAGTAACTTGGACCAGGTAACAATCCACCATGAAATAAATACAGGAGTTACAATAGCAAACTCCATGTTCTTTCATGTCACCTTTTTATGAAGGAGACATTGGTATAATAACTTAAAGTTGCTTGTAGGCATCTGACTTTAGTATGTCAATCAAAATAAATTACTGGTCATGTAAGAAAGATACTGATACAATTTACAGAAATACAATGACTGTGTTGAAGCAGTAGGCTCAGAATCCCATGAGCTTTAGGAAGTCCACTGTTCTATAGCAGGCATTTAACCTTGTATGACTTTCAACACTGTACCTCTATTACTCAGAGTTTGACCCATGTACCCAGAGCTATCATTTAAGAGCTTATTAGAAATGTAGTATCTTGGGCTTTATCTCCAGTCTATAATTTTTTAACAAGATTCCTATGTTTACTCTACCACATAATGAAAGGTCTATGATTGTAGAAAATGACTCTTGTTTTCTCTATTTCACTTCTATCAATTGTGAAATGAGAAAGATGAATTAATTAATCTTTAACATCTCTGCCAGAGAACTTAGGAGCTCATAAACTATGTAGTTAGTGAAAACTGATCAGAGACATAAGAATAGCTTTAACATTTTAAATGATGGAAAAAATGGCAATAGTTTGGGACATGTAAAAACTACAACTAATTCAAATTTTAATGACCATAAATAAAGTTATGTTAGAATACAGTCAGTCTCACTTTTTTATATATTATTTATGGATGCTTTCATATTAGCAGGGCAGAGCTGAATAGATGTAACAGTGACAAATAATATCACAAAAACTAAAATATTTACATTTGGCCATTTATAGAAATAGTTGCTGACTCCTGATGTTTTTTTCTTTTAAAGGAACTGTTACAAGCTGTGATCACAAATTCAGTGAATGCTGCTGTCATCCCACGGAAAGGCAGGCTCTTAACAACATTAAAATATGCCATTATCTACATTTCGCCAGGTCTGGGACTATGTGACTTCTGGCTCTTCCTCATAATAAAAATTACCATGAAAGGTACATGTTTTGAGTTGACGCAGGACATTCAGGCAATGTTGACAACACAACTAGCCACATAAGAAAGTACTTCCAGAACCAATTTAGAAAGTAGTAAAAATATCGGGATAAGTATGTTGGGAGCAAGGGGGAATATTTTGAGAGGAAATAATGCAATGTGTGTTTACTATTATAACTGTTTAAACACTCACCTTACATTTTTATCCAACCTCATATTTAAGCAGGTATCATGAGACATACAAACTTAAAGATTAACATATAAATGAAGTATGCATTACTAACATCTAGACTGTATCTACGAAAATAAAATTCAAACAATTGCAGAATGCATGATTTGATAAAATATTCAATAGAAAATACTGTTAATTTCAAGTTGGTATTTTAAGGTTTTTTGAATGCATTCAGTTACTGTTAGGAAAATATTTAAAACATAAAGAAAATAATCTGCTTTCATAGAAACCCTACAGAAAGCTAGTCATCTTGAATTTCAAATTTGCTACTGTTTTTATTATCATAATTTAAAACAAGTAGTTCTGGTTCTACTTTATAAAATAGAACAAGAACAAGTAGTTCTACTTCATTGCCATAGAGTAATAAAAGATATTACTAAAATTAGTAAACTTTATCACCACAAACCCATAAACCTGGAAAATAAAGTTCTATTTTAATACCATAAAAAATTTTGTTTTTATTATGCTAAACAAGAAAAATGTTATAGTATATAGTTATTTTCTTTTCTTTGCAATTGATAATTTACGTAGGCAAGAATTTTCCTCACCCGTACTATTTGTATGAATGAAACTGAAACAAAGTATTTACTAAATCATGATTTTCAAAGGCTGAATGAATTTCAATACTGTGAAATAATTGTTTCTCAGTTGTTTCTCTGTATTCCTTACCCACACCTCTTTGTAAAAGTTTTTCTAGTTCCTAATGATCTAAAAGTTAATGAAAATACAAAACAACTTACCAAACCCTTACACACATATACACACAAACATTTATAGTAATTTGGTTCAGTCTAATTAATAGTCATAAACATAGTTCTTCATTCTATGAAGCCAAAACATTCTTTATTCCAGAATATAGGTCATATCAATTATTGTTTTGCAATTTTTAAAGAAAATTATTAATAAGTATCTTACCAGATCGTACCCAGCACATCAAACATAGAAAAATATATATTCTCATTTGGAATCTGAAAAAGTAAAAGAGTACTCAAATTCACCAGAAAAGAAATTCTGTAATTCATTAAGGTTTCTCTTTGATAGAATTGTCACAGTCTAGTAGGTTACAGGTTATACTGTAAAAGTGACTTTTGCTCCTCCCTCTTTTTTGAAAAAGATGAGGTAGTTTGTTTTCTCCCATTTGATTTATGGTTTTGAGGAAGATCTTTAAAGTCAAAACCTCTATAGAATGTCACAACATTTCAGCTACACAAGCTGATTTTAAGGGAATGAAAAAGCTAATTATATATTTCTGTATTCCTTTTAACCTCAGTATTTCAGAAGTGGTCTGGAAGAATATGTCTGTGGAAAAAATGTGTTGTTAGAAAATTCCAGAAATGGAAAGAAGCAAAAAAAAAATGTGGTTTATGCTCATTTTGATTACAAAATAAGTTCTCCTTATATACCACAATCAGTAATGTAATTCATACCCATGAAACTGTCAAATGTAATTACAGACTTTTCATGTGTATGTAATCTACATCCAAAACACAGAGGCTATTTTTAAAATTTGAAATTCTAGTGTCTCTCTTGAGGCTAAATTTTGAAAATAAAAAGTTCTTTTTTGCTTTTATATGACAACCATTTAAAAATATTTTAGGTTTTATTTTTACATGTTTGTTTTTCTCCCAGCAATGGACTGTATAGTAATTATAGCAAATTAATAATGTTTGTTGAGAAGGGGAGTTATTTTTTATCAGAACATAGTTGGCATAACCTTTTATTTAATTTACCAATGTGTCAAAAATCTTATTCATCTTGACCTTTCACTCAGTAGTTAAGCATCCAACAGACTTTCCCACAGAAACCCAAAGTCCTTGCATGTCATAATGGTTCACATGGACACAAACATATCCAAATAAGAATGTTCATTAGCTTAGCCAAAAAGGAAAACATATATAAGTAACAATGAGAGATTGATTTAATTATATACATAGTATGGGTAAAAATTAATGCAGATAGATAAGTATCAATAGTTATAGAAAACCTACAAGTTTAGAGGTGAAAGGACAACCTGAAAATGGTATCTATAATACAGTTTCTAAATTGCATTACATTATACATGCACAAGTCAAAATCCAGAAGGTTTTCCTCTGAAATGATTCTCTCTACATGCTTGTTTATTGGTAAATTTTACATTTTTATTACTTTAAATTTTTAAAATATTGCTCTACAACAAACTCATCTGCAACTCATGCAAAAAGAAATGCTAAAATTACTTTGGGGAAATATGGTTAGAAAAATCAGAAAAAAAATAAAATGAGGTATTAAAAAGTGCCAGGTGTGGTGTTGCACACCTGTAATCCTAGCACTCTGACAGGCTGAGGCAGAAGATCAAAAGTTTGATTGCAGTTTTGGTAACTTAGTGACTTAGCAGGACTCTGTCTCAAAAGGAAAAGAAAATGAAAGAAAAAGAAAGAGAAAGAAAGAAAGAAAGAAAGAAAGAAAGAAAGAAAGAAAGAAAGAAAGAAAGAAAAAGGAAAGAAAGAAAAAAGAAAGAAAGAAAGAAAGAAAGAAAGAAAGAAAGAAAGAAAGAAAGAAAGAAAGAAAGAAAAGATGGAAGGAAGGAAGAAAGAAGGAGAGAGAAAGGAGGGAGGGAAGGAGAGGGGTTGGGAGGAAAAAAGAGAAAAGAAAAGAGAGTTGTGATATATAGCTCAGTGAAGGCCCTGTGTTCAACCCCAGTACTGAGGAAAAAAACAGTGAAAGTAAAATGAAGAATTTTTTTTAAAAAAAGATACATTGATCTGAACATTGATTCATCTTAACACTTATTTTCCAAGTTTCTCTATGCACTCACTCATTTGTTTATTCATGTATTCAACTCTTATTAACTACCTGCTTACTTCCAGGCATAGTATTAGCTCTTGGGGATACAAAGTAGAGCTGTTCATTTATTCAAACTATTATTTCATGCATTTCTTATACATACAGGTATTTATTGTATGTACACACATGTATCAGGAATTGTCCTAGCACTGAAATATGTTTACCCAATCTTAATTTACAATAAGAAGATCTAGACTGCAGAGTTTAGGATATCCTTGCAAATATACTGCCCAGGCTGAAATACGAAAGACAGCAAGAGTCATCTAGGTAAAGAAGCAGGAAGAGGATGCTCTAGTTATACATGTGATCATATATATGTCAATGTTTTTATTTTATAAATTTATATAGGAGATATAAGACATCTTAATGTGAAGTAAGGTTATATTTCAAAGAGTACTTCATGCAGTTGACCCAGTGAACACTTACATATGCGCCAGTAAATGCTGAGGATTATTTTTAGCTGTTGCTAGATTTATTAATATGCATGCATTCAATATGAATCAGGAAATACAGTACATTTACATTAGAAAATGATCTATTGAGGTCTATTTGGAACAAACAGCTAAATAAATCGCTGAATCTGAATTTATAGCATTGAACAAGTATTCTAGAATTGAAAGCAACATAAACATATAAAGAGACAACACAAAAATCATGCACATTTTTGGACAATGAATAGTGTAAATTTCTATGTATCAGTATAATGTGATCACTATTTGAAAGTAAACATTTACATCATGCGGAATTTTACATTAAAAAATTATTATTATTATTATTATTTTTTACAATGAAACCTGAAGATACAGCTCCCAGACAAGCAATGCCTGAGGGAAGGTTAAAGATGAAATATGTTGGCTTGGATAGGACTTATGAAATAAATAAACACAAATATATCAAAACTTCTGCACACAAGACAGGCTTCCACTTATCCATTCACTTGGTCAACATATAGTGTTTATTTGTTTACAGTGCATCGTTTTTTTTCTAGCTTTTTCATATCTTACAAGAAATTTTGCTTTACCTTTTCTCCATAATTTTTTTAAGTGATAGAGGTAAGAAGGAAAAACAGGAAATACGATTTAAAGACTAATGAATATCAAGTGAAGAGAACTGCTAATGTTCCTCATACTTATATTGTATTTGTAAGAAGTCTGTTTCTCCCACAACACAGACTTCTATATTTACTTCTGTTTCCTAAGGACTAAAGACTGCCTAAGACGAAGCAGTCAGAAAATACTTAGTACATTACATTCATTATATTTAGTCCAACCCGTTCCTTAAGAAACAACCTGACCGAGTTCTTTGTTCAAAGCCATAAAATATGTTAGCGTTAAATGAAAATTAGTATTTCCTAAAATATGCTTTTCTTTATAAAATAAGATTTTTTTCTAATCTATCAACACCAAGTAAAAACACTCTGTTCAGTTCCACATTGATCCCGACCACTACACCAGCCCAGAGATCAAGCGCTTCTCCACTGATGCTTTCAGGGTCCCATGTCGGCATTTTCCAAGGCTTCCTCGTTACAGGCCGTTTTCTCAAGTTCCCCAAAACCCACCTAAAATTTCTGTTGTCATTTTCAAGGACTTTCGCTGGGAGAACTTTCTGAGTAAATAAGCCATAATTTCAGAGCCCCATGGTATCAACTTTCGCAGCCCACCGCCTTCGGTTCGATCGGGGGCGGAGCCACGGTGCGGTGGGCGGTTCCCGCTGGGCGCCGGTAGGCGTGGTCGCGAGGCACCGCCCCGCCCCGGCGCGCGCTCCCGGCGCTGGCTCCGCCCCTTCTCCCAGCGGCGCTGTAAAGCAGGGCAGGAGAGTGGGCGGGAGCTGGGGGCCACATCCATCCTGAGACCCAGACGGAGGGATGTTCCCTACTCAGGAGGAGGCCGACAGGACGGTGTTTGTGGGGAATTTAGAGGCCCGAGTGCGGGAAGAGATTCTTTACGAGCTGTTCCTTCAGGTACCGTCCGCGGAGCAGGGGCAGCGGGAGGTCCCAGCGCCGCGCGAGAACGGGGAGCACCTGAGCGCCGGAGCCGGCCCCGCCCCTCCCCGCCTGCGCACGCGCCAGGGTTGTCGTGAGCTCGGGGCTAGGGGCAGCTGGGGTGGAGCTCGGGTCGTGGTCCTTTCCCCCTCCTCCCCCTCCTTCCTCTCCTGCCTTCATTCCCCCTCCTCCCCTCCTCTTCCCAATCCTCACCTCCACTCCGTTCTCTCCCTCCAGCTCTACCCTGACCACCCCCTTCCCCTTTCGCAGAGTCCAGGGAGTGCGCAAAAACGGGGCTCCCCCATTCCCGGCCCTGGGTAGGGGCTTCGCAGAAGCTGCCTGGACCCCACGTCCTGGAGCAGGATAGAAAACAGCTCTGTCACTGTCTGCAGGTGATAAGAACCCTGTCCTACAGCCTGCAAAATGCGAGCTGTGGCTTTCTCAATGTCTGCACAGGTCCACACAGACTCACTCCCCTCAGCTCTTTCACCCGGAGAGTAGCTTCATTTGAGCCTGATGAGTGAGATGTGAGGTGCTGGTGCAGCCGTTTACCCGGACTTGATCAACTGATTGCGTGGCCAAGGCCACTTTCGTTTCGTTCCAAAACGACCTTGGCAAACTTTCTGAGGCCTGGTACCTCCAGGATTAAGTGAGCCGTGCCCCGAAGCACTCACTTCTGTATATGCCTAGGTCTCCCCTGTCAAAGCAATTCTGTATTTAACCACCCAGTCACCACCTAATGATCCAGAATTAGCAAACTCTAAGGAAGGTGCTGAACACACAAATTTAAGACATACCCCTTGGACCATTTTAAAGGGGATATTTAAAATTAATACCATGATTTAGCAGATTCTGCAGCACAGAGGGCCGCCTAGTATAGGAAAATGACTGAAAGTGCTATTCGGAGTCAGCAATGTGATTTGGGGTCAGTAATGAAAAGCACAGCGCCTCAGTTTCCTCAAACGTCAAGTGGGAATAATAATACTAACTACAGTGTAATGTGATTGTGAAGAATAAATGGGTAAAAAAAAAACTACAGATGGCAAATACGAAATGCTGCTACTGCTAATAAATAGCACTACTCCTATTAGTGATAGTGCTGCTAAGGGGAGAGAAAGAGTGACTTCCACCTAACAGAAGAAGAGAAAGTTCCAAGGGAGACAGTATCAAGCTAAATTTCCAGTATTATGTATGAGCACCAGAGGGATTTTTTTAAAATTTGCTTTTGAAAGGACCTACCTTTATCCCTACAGTAGCCCCACAATTATAGATAACACACACTTCAGGGAAGAGGCCTCGTTTCAGGAACAGTTTTCTTTCCTAGGCCAAAAAAAAAATTTTAAGATTTTTATGTCTTTCCTTATAATTTACTCTTAAATTTAGCCTTTAAAAAATAAACTCTTGCTTTTTTAACATACTGGTATTTCAGTCTTACAATGAGAGAGACAAAATATAAACTTACAGTTATCTTTCTCCAGCTTTCTTGTGTTCTGAGCCTCTAAAAAAGAGAGAGCGTGGAGATGGTGGTTGGGTAGCAATAACTCATACACACATGTGATTTGCAGTCAGGAAGGATGGAGTTTATATCCATGTGTGGAACCACGTGGCAATACATATTATCTTACCTTTTCCTGATTTCCTTTTTCCACCAAAACAAAATGTAAATCTCATTTAATAGACTAGGCACTAAGTTCTTTTTTTTTATTTTTGGCTTGTAAGAGTTTACTAAAATCAGTGTCTTTTCTTTCAGTGTTTGTAGTAGTAATATGTGCTTGCAGTACATAGTGATCTTTAAAAGACTTAAAATGAGCAATACCCCGCAAAACTTGATAGCTTCCACAAATGTGTTTCATTCTGGATTAAAAAGATTATGATTGTTGCTATAAGCAAATTTTCTCTTTGTATTTTATCTTTAAAAATGCCTTGCCATATGTAAATTTGTTTTTTAAAGTTCAATTTAAGCACATTTTGTTTTTATGCTTCCATATACTTAGTATCAGTAGTGGAAAAGTAAAAATTGTAGAACATATGCAATTTTTAATATTAAGGTATACATATTTACCATTATCTTTCAAAATTCTGACTGTCCTTCCAAGTGAGAAAATCAGTTTCATTATTATTGTACTTCTAATCAAGAAACACTAGAATAGAGATATCTGAGAAAAAAGTAATAACTTCAATTTTAAATATATTGAATTTGGAATACAGTCACACAAAGATTTTTAGTCTCATGGGTGGGAAAAACTGATTTATTGATGAGGTCACCCTTGAAGTTAAAGTGAGGATCAACTAGTTCTTCCTATGCCATAGAGAATGAAAAAAGAAAGACTGAATCTTAAGATATCAACATCATTAATATATTTATTTAACTCCTCACAGAAAAATAATCATTAAGATATAAACCATTTGCCACTGAATCAGCTTTGTGTAAATCTGTAAGTTCCTCCTGTAATGGTTATCATGCAAGTGATGCAATTTTTTTCATTGTATTTGTATATAATATCTGTCACTGCTTTTTTACTTTATTTGGTAATGGGAATTGAACTCCTGTCCACTTGCTTCCAGACAGGCACCCTGCCACTGAGCTATGTCCCCAACCTCTGCTTTCTTACTTTTAATTACTTACTATAGGTATTTTCCTCAGTACAGTCTGGATGTTTGTAATTTATGGTTTTACTTATTCCATTTTTATACTGCACCATAAAATTATATCTCTAGTTGTTAGATTTAGAGCCTTTCTAATTTTTCACTTTTAAGAATAATGTACCTACTTAAAGGTCTTAATATTAATCTTAAAACATTCTTCCTTCTGGAATATTTACCAGGTGGAATTTCCATATCAAAATATATGATAAATTTAGTTTTCTATTGTGAAGAGTTGTTCATCTTCTTGACAGAAAAAATTCAGTTATGATGTAATTTTGCCATCTTTTTCAGAGTAACTCAGCCAACATTGAATACTGCATTTTATTTTTGAGTTAAATGGAGATTGTTAAGTTGAGGATTGATGACATGAAATACATGTATGGAAATATCAAAATGAAATTTGCCATCTGTATAATTAACATGGGCTACTAATTGCAATTTTTCAAAAATGCAATGAGACAGAGTAATTTAGGCTTAAATGCTTTGAAAGTTGATCTGTGAAACCCAAGAGGAATATAATATTTTTACTTTTTTAGTACATGGAACTATTGCCTAGAATTTCCTTGTCCGTAAATGTTTTGATAAGCCAAAAAGTATGAAATATGAGGAATTATGATATTAATTATTAAGAAGAAGTGAAGAGATTGTTTTTAGTCATCAAAGTTGAATTTACTTGACTTCTGTCAGTGTACAAAAATCTTTAGATTTATGACAAAATAATTTTTAAGTTTCTTACAGGCTGGGCCTCTAACCAAAGTGACTCTGTGCAAGGACAGGGAAGGGAAGCCAAAGTCCTTTGGATTTGTCTGCTTTAAACACCCTGAATCGGTGTCCTATGCTATAGCTTTGCTGAATGGAATTCGTTTATATGGAAGACCAATTAATGTACAGTATCGATTTGGTAGGTTTTCTCACTCACAAATTTTTAAAGTGTTCTTGGTGATTGCTGCTATTTTCAGAGGTGTAAGCATTTTATTTTCTGTACAGTATAAGATAATAGAAAGTGCCTCTGTCTTTTTCTCAGAACCTATGTCTAATGTATAATGTTATATAATTTAGCATTGCCAATTACATTGCCCAAGCTATAGTATCTCTTTTATATTAAAATGTAAATTGTTCTGTTTTATGATCAGTAAGAAAATAGTTATGATGATTGCTGTTAACTCACACATTGAACAAATCTATATGAATTGGATATCTATGACCCTTGCTTGTATGTAACAAGGCTGTTTGCTGATCTTTTTGTTACAGTTAACATATGGTGGTAAATATCTACAATTTGGAAGATGGATGAGCACATTTGTCCTGGACAAACTATCTTATACATATGGCCAGATATTGAGGTTAAGCCCCTGTAAGAGCAGAGTGACCATGGGTAGCTGCCAAGTGACCCTTTATTAATGGTGGAGGAGACCTTCCCGACATGAATGGCCTCAAACACCTGTCCTTCACACAAGTCAGGAACTAGTCCCCTAGATAGCTAAAGAACCCTATGCTTCTACTCTCAGCCTTCCAGGTTTCAGGACATTGATAGAGCCTGGGCAATCATTACAAAACTTAAGTTGCCTCCCACAAATAGTTCAGGCTTATCGGTGTATCACTTAGTTGCTCTACTAAAAACAAACAAGTAGGAATAATGAAAACAACATTTTCTTTTAAAAGAAAAGTTCCCTTTGAACTTCACTCATTTGTAATGCACAGTTGCATTATGGTCTTTGGTACTGCCTATTTACCTCACAACAACTGAACGGAGCATGCTGTAATCAGACACATCCTGTGTTAAGTTAAAACAGGTCTTTGTAGAGTTTAGAAAAATCACATCTTCTGCACTAGAGACAGATGACACTCATTATTTGCCATTTGTAGTTTATAGGTGTGTAGAACAAAAAGATAAGATATATCTTATACATTACAGTGTCATTGCAACTCAGATATGTGGCCATTACTTCTTGATTAGACAAAGCTTGATTAGAACTCGTTCTGGGTAAGGCATTGGCCTCCTAGAATTCATTCACTTACAGTGATACAATATGTAAATATGTCTTGAAAGATAAAGTAGGTGTGCATATATTACATATGAGCGAGAAACACTAAGTCAGTAGTTTGTCCTAAAAGATTTTAGGTTATTTATGGTTTTATGTTAGTACTCCAACTCAAAATATCATGAAGTAATCAATATTCTGTTCTTTTAAAGGGAGTTCTCGCTCTTCTGAACCAGCTAACCAAAGTTTTGAGACCTATGTAAAGATAAATTCACACAGCTACAGGTAATTAAATATATATTTCTCATAAAGGTAACAGAAATAAATGGTTGTATGATATATATTAAAGGCAGATAGTAAATATAGGAAATATTTGCCAAAAGGAGTTTTGTTATATTCAGGAATATTGTAAAACCTTACTACTTAATCATAGTACAAAATTAAAAAGTCGATTTTCCCCAACTCTGTGCAAAGTGACAGAAAATGTTTTCATTTAAAGTTCAGGCTTAACAATGCCAGTCGAGATTTATGGTAGAGATTTATGCATATAGTGCTCTTTATGGTGTTTGCTTTCCATAAGTGTTCAATCATTTTAAACATACAAGGTCTTTCTGTGATAAAGTATAGACATAACTATGATCCTTGTTTTATCTTTTGGTAAATACAGACACAAAAGCTAAGAAATTCTCAAGGTCCCAAAGATAATAGTGTGTTAGCGTTGAAACTAACCCTACGAACATTAAGCCATTTCATTACTTACTTTACTATCTTATGACTTCTTTCTGTCAATTTTTCAAAGTATTCTAGAATTTTGTGTAGACTAACAGTTGATGCAGTGGTAGCCTTAAAGGATACTCTCTGATAAGCTATCGCAGAGGTCATGGAACAGAAAGGACTCAATCTAAATTAACATGCCCACATTACATTGTGTATTAAATGAATTTAAGATGCAGTGAGAAGCAGGAATAAAGACATTGGATACATTTGCATCCTTAGAGTAGGACAAAATGAGAAAATGATCAAGTGACTTAGTTCTGGTTACACTACTATGCACAGACCTTATTTCTCCCTGTTGTCAGCCTTCCCTGCCTATAGCATGGCCATTATGACCAGACGGAAGATTTAAGCAAAGATATCCATGCAGACTTTCTGGGGCCAGCATTACTTACCTAGCCTCTCAAAGAAACATGGGAAATCCACATGGCTACACAGAGAGCTTGCTAGTTTGTCCACTATATACTCTCAAGTTTAATCTGAGTTTCTTAGGTAGAGAAAAAGCACAACTTTTAGCCTAGATTAAGGGTTATGCGTATCTCCCTTTGGTACATCTTACAAAACCCTAAATTAGTCACTATGCATATCTAACATAGATTATGCATTCTGCCTTGGTCTCACAAGTTCTTTGCTTATTCTGTCCCTAACACAGTTTCATCAATATTCGTAAACTACTGCCTTGCATACCATCTACGTTCAAGATTTATGTGTTTCATTCCTCGTGTTTGTTTTCTTGTCTTCTGTTGCAGAATAAAATGTTCTCAACAAAACTAATAAAAGATGAGGCTCCTATCTCATTAATTTTATCAGTCCTGTGAGGAGTCAGAGTGTGGCTTCTTGGGACTGGCAGATCCCGGGCTTATCTCTGGAAGTATTACACCTCAAATGAAGCACAGAGTGTTCCACTTCTTTTTTCTCCCCCACATTTCTACATGAGAGAAATCAGAAGATTTCTCTAATGGAAGATAATTTAGGTAGTAAAATCCAATTGCCTGAATTTGAATCTTGCCTCTGCCTGTTAGTTAATGCTATGAACCACTAGTAAGTTATTTCATCACTCTATGGCCTGTCTCTAAAATGAAACTAATAGCTGGAAAAGTTATTGTTGACATTAAAATTTTATAATGAATGGAAGCACTTTAAAAACTAGCATATAGTAAGTATTCAGCAGGTCTTAGCCAAAAGGGATAGAATTTATCACTTTATTGAGGAAACAGTATAGACTTATGGAGCAAGCCATATACTGTATATAGTATAAGATCAGTCCCCCTTCTTTTAGTTCCAAATAGGAAATGATCTCTCAATATTCTCAAGTATAGGAAGGGACAAGAAATAATAAGATTTCACCAGAGGAAAAAAAAACTCGATAGGCACTAGAAGACTTCAGGAAAACTTTTGTATTCTCTGCTTACAATTTGATACAGAATTTCTAAAGAAACACAGATTCTAGATAGAAGATCAAAATTATGTGTGTATCCCCTGACACCGCATTTCATTAACAGTACTTTATTCATACACTATTTATGATATTATAAAAGAAACATGAGAGGAGGTTATCATGTCCTAGAAGTGTACAAAGAAATGGTCCATTTAATCTCCTGGTCCTTGACTATTCATTCTTGTAAATTATTTTTTTTATTCCCTTCCATACCTTCTTTTAAAGAATAGTTCCTGTATTTATTTGCCAAGACTGCCATAACATAATACAAAAAGCAGAGTGCTTAAACAGCGGAAGTTTGTGGTCTCATAGTTTTGGAGGCAAATGTCCAAGAACAAGTAGTCAGCGGGATAGGAATCTTTGTAAACTTTGAGGAAGAATCTGTTCCATGGTTTGATAGCAGTGTTTGATAGTCCTTAGAAATGTTTGCCATTCATTGGATTGCAGAAACATTACCCAGATTTTGTATTTCCATGAGGTGGTGTTCTCCTGTGTGCGTCTGTCTCTAGATCTTTCGTTTTGTGTGGAAGATAGCATATTGACGTATGTACCTACCTGATTAAAGGGAGACCATTTGATAACCTACATCTCTGTGCAGTTTGCTGCTCTGTGACGACTGTTACATGTCTAATTCTTTTCTTAATGACGTTCACTCTTCCCTTGGCTTCTATGATGCTAGTCTTAATAGTTAGGGATGGAGTATCGTCCTTTCCATGTGACTGTATGCTGTCATTCTTCTTACTCCATCATTCTCTCTACCTATTTGTACTGATTTTACCCTTCCCTGCACTATGCTTCCTGTCCTAGGGTTGAGTAGTATTATAAGATTATTAAAAAAATATCCACAGGATCTAGCCTGTATTCATAGTATCTCCATAACAGCCAATACTACACATATAAATGAAAATTTGAGACACTGTAGTTTTTAAATGAGAAACTTTTAATGATCTTAATTAATATGTGGAAGGCATCAGTAAGAGTGTTTATGTTAACCTCACCAATCTGTTTAGGAAAAAGCATAATTCCTATAGTTAAATAATAAAGTTACCTTTAAAAATCAGTGAAAATTTCTAATTTTTAAAAATGTTATAACTTTAGAAAATTGAAATGTACTATTAGTAATTATTAACAATTTATTTTTGTTCTGTCATTATCTAAGTGTGTCTGACTTTATACAAATAGAACATTGTCTAACATTTTCCTGTCAGAAAGCTGAATGTATTGAGAAGATATAGGAAATTAATGAATGTATTGTGACATCACTACACTATGTATCAGTGCATCAGCTGATTATTTGTATGCATGTTTAAGGTAATAACCAAGCTACACTAAATGCTATCAAAGAAGTTCATTCTTTTTCTCTAATTATGAAAAACTGTCAATTTTTTAAGACAAAAGGACATTTGTTTCTAGAAATTTCAAGATTGTTTCCTTCTTGTTTTATTTCTCCAAAGGAATGAAGAAATGGTGGGCAGATCTCCCGTTCCCATGCAGTTTTTTCCAATTAATAATACTGCTTTACCTCAAGAATATGTTTTCTTTCAGAAGATGGTAAGTTTAATGTTCCTTCAGTTCAGGATATAATGTGGTAGCAAGCATGGAGGGCATCAAAAGTAGGTCATCGTAAATCCTCTCATAGCTCTGCAAACAGTCATTGTGTAAACAGAAGAAGGGTAATGGTAAAGTTGATACAGGTGTCCCAGTGAAATATGAGTAGCGTGTTTTTCATATAAATGACTATTTTAAAAGATACTTTTAGAATTGGACAATTTCATTTAGTATAAAAAGAAATTTTTATTTAATGTCAATCACAAATACTTAGCTTTTGTACATGGATAATTTAAATATAGATTTCTTTTTTATCTTAATTCAAAACTGTATAAAGGCTGCTATGTAGTAAACTATATTATTTCCAAAAGCTCTCAAAATTGGCTGTAGCTTAGAAATCTTAATTATAGTGTTCTTTGTTAGAAACAGTTATTTCCTTTTAAATTCTCATTTCATAGATGAGAAAATTTATGTTCAAGAGATACAAAAGATATTCAGAAATACAAAAAGCTGGGGGCATTCAGAAATACAAAAAGCTGGGGTCTGGGGGTTTAGCCCAGCGGCACAGTGCCTGCCTGGCAAGCACAAGGTTGTGAGTTCGATTCCCAGGACTGGAAAAAAAAAAAAAAAGAAAAAAGAAATACAAAAAGCCAAAGGTTATAAAACTTTTTAGTGGTAGATATGGAACTAACACAGGTCTGATTTAGAGGGTGTTACTTTTGTGTGTACATATATATGTATACATATATACTTGTATATACATATGTGTATGCATATATGTATATATACATACATGAAATGATTTTTCAAATAACTTTCCAGTTGGTAAAGCAGAAATGAATTTTTCTGTAAAATAATGTTTTGGAATAACTTTTTAAAAAGTATAGTAAGGTATAAATGAACAACCAACTAAGACGATCAATGTCTTCTTCCCAGAATTTTTTTTTTTTTTTTTTTTTTTTTTTTTTTTTCTGGTACCAGGAACCAAACTCATGACCTTGCGCTTGCCAGGCAGGCGCTTTGCCGCTGAGCTAAATCCCCAGCTCCTAATTTTGTTTGTTTGTTTTGGTTTTTTGGTTTTTCTCCAGTATCGGGAACCGAACTCACGACCTTGCGCTTGCCAGGCAAGCGCTTTTGCCGCTGAGCTAAATCCCCAGCCCCTTCCCAGAATTTTTGTCTTTTGGAAGGTTGAGGTGATTTGAGAGACAAGATTTGGTTACCATTTTAATATTTAATCTGCTCTGAATAGTGAAAAATTTAAGAACTTTATTTGAAAAGGAAATATCCCTACAATTGATAACTATGCTATAGTATGTAGGAGCCATTCTGTAAGTATATACCTAGGAAGCTTTTGGCTTTATTTAATTTTAAATTTAAATTTAAAAAATAGACTTAATTTGGTCATTGCAGAGTTTATGTATATTTGAAACAACTTGGTTTAAATATTTTTTCCCTTGTAAATTTTATGTAATTAAATTCTGGTCAAATATTTTCAAAGAAAATTTCTCAATCCAAATTGAGATATGCTGTAACCATAAAAATTACATCATATTTTGAAGACCTCCTATGATGGTAAAAGTAGAATATCTCCATAATTCGTATATTGGTAATAATAAAACAGTAATATTTTAGATATGTTGTGAAAAGTAAATTCATTATTATTTAATTTTTACCTTTTATATTGTGGCTACTACAACATTTAAAAGTAAATTTGGTATACATTTTATTTCCACTAGAAAGTGCGTATCTAGATTGTAGTAACGTACACATTACCTGTTGAAATATTTATGTTAACCATTTAAGGTTACCCCTACAGACTATGATTACAAGTCAGTGTTTTTCTTACATGAAAATATAGTTTGGTTTACCCATGGCTATTTGCACGATGTGTGTGAGCTATTAACTTTCTCAGTCAATGAATGTCTTGTTTTCACAGCAGTGGCATGCATATAATCCAGCACTGCAGCTTCCTTACTACGAGATGACAGCTCCACTTCCAAATAATGCATCTGGCTCTGCCACCCTAAATCATGCTCCAGATCCAGAGGCTGGACCCAGCTCTTATGAATGGACCCATCAACAACCAAGTGATTCTGACCTTTATCAGATGAATAAGAGAAAGAGACAAAGGCAAACCAGTGATAGTGATAGCAGCACAGAAAGCAACAGAGGAAATGAATATAACCAAAAATTCCGAAAATACAAGAAAAAGAAAAGATATTGATACTGTCATCAAATGGCATTTGTCTATACTGGTCTTAGTTCTCTTTAAAAGAAAATCTGTATTTTACCAAATGATGAATTTCTTCATTGTCTTGTCTTCTTTGAAAAATATAACAAAAGATTTACCTACTTAGCTATTTAATTTTAACCTTGAATAACAAAGGTTTTTTTAAAATAATGGCCTACCTTTTGTACTTGTCTTGTAATTTTTGACCAGTGGTTGATGTGCAATACACTTTGTCATTTTATTTTAGTGCTGCTGATGAAATTTTACCAAGTTATTAATGAAAAGTCACCTACTGAACATTTATGAATTAGATACCATTCTGTCCCTAAATTGTCACTGTAACCTTCTACAAATAACCTTCTACAATAATAAATAACCAGCCACAAATAAGATGGGATTGGAAGTGGAGCAGTAGATTTGCTGAAAGAACTAATGCAAATATTTAAAAGTTGCTTGTTGTGCCTGATGGATATGTAATAAGCAAGCCTTATTTCTCTTGGTTACTAACATTTTATTTTTGTGCCTAATATGTTATTTCTGAGCCTTACTCTCCTTCAGGTTTATTTTATAGCATAAGAACATATGACAGTGACAGTGATACCAAAGGAAAAATATTACCGCAGGACAAGATTTTGAGTCTTTCCCTTTCTGTCCGATTTAAATAGGGAGACCTGCCTTTTTAGTTCTCATTTATTAATTGTTCAACCTGAAAATTAGTTAGCTATGTTAATATTTATTACCTACCTCATTTGCCAGGATGGTTTGAGAGAATATATTTAAATCTTGATAATGAATGAGTAAATAGAAAGATGTTGCATTAATATACAGTATACATTTGAGGCTCATTTATTTTAGAACATAAACAGGTTACATGTAAAATAGATGGTTTATTTGGAAATTCTTGTTATTTTATAGTTCATCACAAATTGGAATGATGAAAAACACATATTTATTAAAACTAATTTAAAAAAAAAATCATGCAATTCCTTTGGGAGTTAACCAGTGAATTCAGTAGGAAAAGCCATGTTTGAACTTTTGAGGTACATGTTAGAGCACTTTATAAGTATTTACTATTTAAAAGAATAAATACATGTTTTAACCAAAATAGTAACTACATTTCACTTTTGTTTATACATATATAATATAGTGGGGCTTAAAATGTAAATATTAGTTTATATACATCCAATCCGTATAAAAACTAGATTTTGCTCTATATAACTTTGTCTTCATATACTTGAATATTCAAACTGGAAAATAATTTTTATTTATGAATTTACATTTTTGAAGTTTAGAATCATGCTGAAAGGAAAGATGTGACCCTATGTAATAAGAAAATAGCATTTCTTTAAAAACAAAACTTGCTTCATTTCACTCTTTAATACTATAAATATAGCTTATACTTACTTTATTATGATTGTTACTGTAGCAAGTGTGTATATAAGAATGTTTCTTCACAACTAAGAATGGTATATGTTTAAAATAATTACATTGAAAAAACAATAAATAAATTAAAATATTGGAATGGCAAAAAATTCTCATAGCATAATATCACAAAACCCAGTATCTTGTAATATCCCAAAAAGGAAATAACTTTCATGTCAACCTTAGTAAGTCACCCAACTCAAACCAGACAAAATGCTCTGTTGTGTCTTTTATTCTTAAAAAATGTGAAATTCCCCTTAAATTATTATTTACCACTATCATATAAAATTTCAAATTATCAATTTTTCCAATGCCATATGTGTGAGAATCATTAAAATGTCTTTCCTGAGGGTTTTATTTTCCAAGTTTAATCTCCCACTCTTAAAAGTCTGTTTTTAAGCACGTATGTGCATATTTTTTTCAAATGCTAGAGAAATCTCAGGATCAGAGAACAAAATTTAGAGATTTTGCATAGTCTCATATTTGCCGGATTATTTCTTATAAATGAATTTCTGTAATGCATCAAGCAGTGGCCAAATTACCTAGAATTCAAGTTAGATAGATTTGAATGGCAATCACACCCTTGAAATCTGCTGAAATAGTGTGTACACTAAACTATGATTTTACATGTATAGCTGTTTAGCCAAGACTGTCACCTTTGAAATCTTTATGTTGTGATTTCATCACGATCATTTTTGCAAATGATTATAAGAAAGAACTCATTCTTTGTAACGTGACAATTATAAAATTTTGATGAGTTAGTTTTCGCTTACCTGCTTGGAGCATTATGAAGGAAAAGAAGGATTATACTTTCTTTTGCACTGTTCAGGTGCACAGACATAGACTCCCCCTCTCCCTTGAATGGCTGTGTCCTAATAAATCAGTGGGAGAGACTGGGAAACAAGACGTCTCTCACAACAACGTGTCCTAAAAGTTTTTTCACCTGTCTACTAAACATACACACTCGAGTGTCTCATTACCACTGAAAGTGCAACATTTTCCATTTTTACTCTGTTTCTCCCCGTATGTTTCCTTCTTTACCAGAGTTGCCCTGTGTTGCACTTACTCAGCAGTTACTGAAAGATTACAATGGCAACCTTCCTTCAGTGACTTGCCATGCTCAGGGTATAAGATGTCCCACAAAACTCCCAAGGTTAGGGCTCCCCGCTCCCCGTGGCACTGTTGGGAGGTGTAGAAGCTTTAGGAGGTGGGGTCTAGTTGAAGAAAGGTCATTGAGGGTGTGCCTTAAAGGGAATATTGGGCCCTGAACCCTTCCTCTCTCTTTCCTGGCTGCCATGAGGTGGGTAGATTTCTCCACCATAGTCTTCTACCATGATGGAGTAAAGTGACCATAGACTGAAACCCTGAAATTATTGGCAAAATAAATTTTTCTTGCTTTAGGTAGATTTATTTCTCACATTTTACCACAGCAGTGGAAAGCTAGCTAATAGTGGCTTGCACATGATTGCTTCATTCCTACTGTGACCTTAGGTCAAAATGAAGCATTCTTGCTGTCAGACACATAAAGAAATTAAAGTAAGTCCATCTCTTGGCTTATGAGTGGAAGGAAAAGATACAACAGTTACTCAGCTCTCCGTCAATTTAAATATTTAAGGGCTGGGTATACTTTCTTTCACGGTGGACATGTTTAGTATGGTGTAAATTTGCCATTCCTGAAGGATTGGCTGTGTGGTTCCCCACCTCTTCTGGCCTAGGAGGCCTGAATGGGTAATGTCCCGTATAATATCATTAGAAAGAACTGAAGGAACACCAGTTACAACTGTTCTGGTCAGCAGTCAGAGCTCAGGCTCTGCATAACATCCACATTTAACCTCTAAATTTGTTATATTTCTAGGTATTAAACTGAGAACCTCAAACTCACTAGGCATGAGCTCTACCACTGAGCTACATCTCTCTCTCCCTGCTTCCCTCCTCTCTCTCTGTCTCTCTGTCTCTCTGTCTCTCTCTGTCTCTGTGTGTGTATCTCTGTTTTTGCCTCTGTGTGCGTGTGTGTGTTTTGTCTTGTTTTGTTTTTTAAGATAGCATCTCGCTAAATTGCCCAGACTTGCCTATAACTTGCAATACGGTTTGCCCTAGCCTCCTCAGTAGCTGATTAGAGACATAAAATACCATGCACAGCTTTTTTCTTAATGCTTTATTATTTCAATCAGATGTAGGGAGAAAGAGGAGGTAAAACTGCTTGGTTTCAATATGTTAGGTTTAAAAAGAAATTCTATTTATTGATTTAAAATTTCTTTTTGGCCGGGGATATAGCTCAGTGGCACAGCACCTGCTTGGCAAGCACAAGGTCGTGAGTTCAATTCCTAGGACAAAAAAAATTCTAATTTATTTTTATTAGTGCATATTTTCAGTACATAATGGTTACATTTATCATGGGGAGTTAGGACAGATGCATGGTACATCTTAATTCCTTTTCTGTCCTACCCCACCCCTTTCTGCCTGCTCCTTCGGACTCTTGTTCCTCTTCCCATTTGCAAAAGCTCTTTACCTGTTTCTTGTTCAGTTTTTTCCATCCCCTTCTCTCCTCCCTCCATCTCTTGTTCCCATCCATTTGAAAAAAAAAAAAAAACTGTAGGATGTACCTGAAGAACATAAGAGTAACTGAAATAAGTCAAATACACAAATATCACATGATTTCTACTAAAGGTTTAATGATTTTTACAATCCTTTTTCTCTTAAAAAAATTAACTCTTTGTTATAGAGGTTTCAAGTAATTTTCTACTTTATTTTTATTTTCTTCCCAGAGCAAGAAAGTTTAATTTTCATATCTTTAATAGCTAGTCAAACTTATATCCATCTGTCTTCTTTATGGTTTCTAGGAGGGTTTTTAAATTTGTTTATCATGATTTTAAAAGCCTTCAGGAAAAAAATCATGTGTTTTGTTTCTTTTGTAGTACTGGGGATTGAACCCCGAGACTTCACAATGAGCTACATCTTCAGCTTTTCTTTAATTTTTACTTACTTTTTTTTTATTTTGAGATAAGATCTTGCTAAGTTACTAAGTTCCCCAGGCTGCGATCAAACTTACAGTCCTTTCTGGGGTGAGATGTAATCTCAGCGTTGATTTAATTTGCATTTTTTGAATGACCAATGAAGTTGAACATGTTTTCATATATTTATTCACCATTTGTATTTCTTCATCTCAGAAGTTTGTTTTCATCTCAGATGCCCATTTCCGGATTGAGTCTTTGAATTTTGGGGTGTGATGTTTTCTAATTCTTTGTATGTTCTAGATTGAAGTCCTTTGAGGAACTTTTGCCTAAAATTTTATTCCAATTCGTGGGTTTTCTTTTCACTCTATTGATGATGTCTTTTGATGTGCAAAATCTTCTTAATAAGTTGAGACCCTAGTTGTTGATTCTTTGAAGTATTTCCCATGCAGTTTGGTTTTTTGTTCATGAAATCTCTGCCTACCCCTATGTCTTCAAGATTTCTACCTACTTTCTCTTCCAGTAGATTTAGTTTTCTGTTTTAATATTTAGATCTTAAATCTTATGCTACTGATAACCCCAAGAAAAACAGGTAAGTAAGCCTCTAAAAAAAAAATAAATTGTCAGTTTACCAGAAGCATCACTCCAAAAGGGGATTAGGTACCCACTCTTGACAAGGAGCTAGGTTAAATGAAGATGTTAAATGAACATACACGTTTTTACACTTGGGAGGGTAAAACCCAAGGCTCAATATCCTATAATACAAGTGACTTCTGCAATCCCATCCCACTGGATGGAGTACTGAAGCTTCCTCTGTGCTCAAGGTCTTCAGATTCCACTCAACACTGGTCTGAATAACGACACACAAACCCACAAGTACAGCAGTGGGAGGATGGCAAACTACCTTCTCATCTGCTCACCAATGAAGTCTATCATTTAACCCACCTGTATGATGGTAAGAAATTTACCCTGAGTTGGTGATTCCAAAGTGACCCATGGTACAGGAGACTGATCTATAACAAACTATTCTTTAAAACTGTGAGGCAAAGAATTCATAATTCTCTTGTCCAAACTATGAAGCTCTAATTTAATTTTTTTTGTAAACACATGTACTTGAATATAACATCATGGGCAGAAGTGGTATATCATCAGCAAAGTTTATTACAATCACCTCTCTGAAATAAAATAAAATAAAATAAAATAAAATAAAATAAAATAAAATAAAATAAAAAAATAAAAAAAATTCACCTCTCTGGCTAGTATTGGGAAGAAAGTTTTCCTCTAACAACTTAAGTCTGTCTCTGTCTCAGTGGTAGATGCCTGAAAATTATTGGCAACAGACAGACTGACAGAAATGTACATATACTTGTGGGACACTCTAAAAGTTGTGGCTCTTTGAACAGGGAAAAAAAATTATGTACCAGATTAACAAGAGCAATGTGAGTATATGGAGATCAAGGCTTAATTGGGGATGTATGGAAGTCTCTCCGTGGAGTGCTTAGACAATTTTCCACCTGAATACAGCTGGGCAGTGTTGTTCCTGCCTGGCAGCTCCCCAGAGGATCAATGACAGCCAAACTCTCACATGTCATTGCTAAGGGTCAGTCTTCCCAAACTCCTTCAAAGGGTGAGATTTTTTTTGGCAGATGTATAATCTGGAAGCTCTGCTTAAGTCAACAAAGATACATTTTGATAAGGTTTCCATGATTACTGTTTATTCAGATGTTTTTGATTTAAAGTAATTTTTATTCCATTCTGGTGAATCGCTGTTCCCTTCATTTCCTCCACTTAAAACTTCACAAAAAAATTGCACAGACAAGAAACTACTTGATGGCTGTCAAAAGAAAATGTATGTGGCTAGAAAGTCAAAATGGATGAAAAACAGATGAGAATAAGGATGAATAAACAAAAAAAGAATATATCTAAACACATTGCCCTATATTCCATAGAGCCAGACTATGGTGCTGGGAATAGCTTAGATCAGTTAGCTCACTGAGACCAGTTTATCTGACTTAAAATTTTAACCTTTTTTGAAATCATGCAGAATGGAGATGCCATTTGTCCTTTCTGATTTACAAAAAAAGGAGTACTGTTCACCAAGACTGCATAGGTTTTTCCTCGTTGGATGGTCTTTACTGTACATGCAGAATGCAATGCCTTCAGAGTACAACAGAAGCTGAACTGTAAGCTTCTGACTGGACTGCTTCCAAGGACTGCATAGGGACATCTGATTTCCCTACTTATTATTAAATGGCTATGTAAATTCTTATTCTTTCTAACTCATTAATTTCTAAACTTGAAAAGGGTACATGTTACTGAATGAAACTTAATGCTTCAGTAAACAAGCGAGGTTTCTATAATTTCCTGTCTGATACATCTGTGTGTGTGTATGTGTCTGTGTACGTGATAAAACAGAATGTCCTTGAAAAAGAACAAAACCCTGCCATTTGCCAGAACATGAATGAACCTGGAAAGCATTATACCAAATGAAACAAAGCAGACACAAGAAGAAAAATGTTTCATATTTCATTAGTTGCAGCATAAAAAGTAAAATATGCAAAGGCAAAGAAAAAATGCAGTGGTTACCAAAGGTTAAAGGCAGAGAGGAAATGGGGAAATGGACATTTATCAAAGGAGACAAAACAGCAGATAGGTGATGAGTAAGTCTAGAGACTTACACAATGGGAGTACCATAGTTAATAAAATTGAGCTGCAGTAGAGATTTCTGCCAAATGAATAGATTGTGTTAATCTTAACAGAAACACACACAAATGGGTAAGTGTAAGATGATTAATATGTTCATCTATTTCACTTTACCAAGAATAATATTTTAATATATCCCATAATCTCACATAGTAAAACATAACTAAAACATACACTATAGCACTTATTTTAAAAATAAATTAAATAAATATAAATGTTGACATGAACTCTACTGGTTGAAAACGATGGCAGTGCTTCTAAGTTGATGAAAGCAACACAAGTTTTACACCTATTCTTGATACATTATACTTAGGGTTAATTGAATGTAGCAAGGCATCGGGACAATTGTCTACTCAAATTCCTACATTGGCCATTTAGTCCTGGAATAAAAGGTTTTAAAGTGACAGAAGGTAGAGAACAACAAAAACAATTCCAAATGGGGTCAAACCATGTCTCGTATTTGGATTTCAGAAAACAGAAAGATAAGAAAAAAATACAAAGAGTGAAAGACAGGAAAAAAATCAAAACTATAAACAAAAAACAATGAAAAAGAGAAATGAATCTAAGACGTTCCTCCACATATTTGAGTTAATGATTTCTTTCTAGTTGCTGTGGTTTTGGAATCCACTAGATATGGGTGGACATAGTGAGTCATAACTAGGGCCTATTTTGTTTTTTGCTTTGTAAATGCTGAGTCCTGTTCCATCTTTCTCACCGGGCATGATTAGTCAACATATGTGCTGTCTGCTTTAGGGCTGTATTTGCTCTAGCAACTGTTAGTGTTTGTGCCCTTTTGTGCACACCAAGTCACTGCTGTGGGTTCTTAGGTCCCTTTCTTGCTCCAGGAGTCTCTCTGTCCTTACACGCTAGGATGTGACCACTTTCTAAGCCAAGCTGTATACCTCATCAAATGGGAAAGCTAACAGCTCACTGAGCTGTGTCCTGGAAGTACGAAGCAAACAGGGAGAGGGAAAGCAATCCACTGACTTAATGTCAGCACTTTCATATCCAGCCCCTCAGAAAATCACCACAATTAGTCGGGCCTCTCATCACAGAGGGTGAGATTGCTGTGTCTTCCACAACTGGAACTTATTTCTTCTTAAATTTCTCAGGAGATCTGCAACTACATGTCCCTTCTCTGTCACTGACTGTTGTCACCATCTCCCACCAGGCTCTGTGGTAAGGTAACCTCAGAAATCCTGCAGAATAGTTGTTCTGAGACTGTGATTCCTGAAGTAGCTCGGTCTTAAACAATAAATCTCTTCCCAAAATGGCTTCTCATGATATCACTTGTGAGAAATTCTTCCCCAAGTCTAGGCTGCAGTGTGAAAGGTGTCACTTTAGGAGTAAAACCCCACCCTGAATTTGCAGTTTACATTAACTGTGGGCTTCCCTTGGGGGTCGTGCTGCTGTTTTGACTCTTTGTGTTGCCAACTCTCTCCAGGTTTGCATTGTGTTTCCAGACAGGATCTTTTCTGCAGGAGCCAGGGATGGCATTAAAGACTGCTTTGCTCTTTTCTCTCAGTGATTTTCATTTCTCTAAATTTCTAGTATTCCTATCATCTGTTTCTTGATTCCCAGGACTCATCTCTTTCACTTCACTTTGTTATTGTTTTTCAGGTTTCTCGAAGACAAGCCCTGGAGAGGCTGTATTTTGTTGTTGGTCTTTATTCTGCCATTTGTACCTTTACAATTCTATTTAAGATACAATTTTAGAATTATAATTTTTCTGATCTCCTTTATTCTTATCTTATTTCTTGTATCCTACCTCATACAGGTCTGTAAACCCAGAGTACTGACATCTGGGAGCAGGACAATTTAGATCCTTTAGATTCAAAAGGAGGCAAATTCACTCTTTCTCTACTTTTCTATTCAGACCCTTAACAGACTGGATGTTGTCCACTGACAACAGTAACATCTACTTTTTTCTCAGTCTACCAGTTGAATACTAATTCCTTCATGAAACACCTTCAGAGACACAGCAAGAAACAAAATTTGTTTAACTTTTTGGTGTTCTTTAGTCCCGTCTAGCTGACACATGAAATCAACCATCACATTATTTACCCAAGGCTATTATTTACAAAGACTATTACAGGAAAGGATTCAGTCAAGTTGTCTAAGTGTCAAAGGGACTTTTTTTTTTAAATTTTGACAAAATTTCTCTATTAGTAAAACAACCACATGGAGAAAAGGGGTTCTCATCAGAGAAGGATAGTGTTTCCAGGGATATATGACAATGGAGGAATTGGTTAATAGGGCCTCTTTGTGAGTGTTCTGTCATCATATAGAGAGTTGCTGTTTTCTGATATTGTAAAAGAATTGACAGAACACAGGGAACAGGAAGTGAATACGAGATATGGGTCTAAGGGTACTGGTGTTGGCAATCTGAGTGGCAAATGATGGTACCGAGGCACGATGCTATATTAGATGTCAGGGGGTCTAAATGACATGCAAAATGTGCTAAAAATGCATCTGAGAGAAAAGTTTATCTTAAATACTGATGATAATCCAAATGTTTTCATGGCAATGAGTAGTCTAAGGGTTTGGATGTAGATTTTGCTAGCTTTACAGCTTCAAAGGAGGTAACGCTCTCAGAGCAGCAGTCAAGAGTTCTGTGCTTATACCTGAGAGGAGGGCTGATAAAGGATTGACAGGAGCAGCAATGTTGGAAATATATTATTGACAGTAGCCAGATGCCCCTAAGAATTTATGAAATCATTTCTTTGTTAAAGGAAGAGAGATATAATTGGGTCAAGGCATTTTAAAGTGAAATATTTTATGGCTAAGACAAATGTTCTCCAGAGTTATTAAAGTTTAGGTCTGAAGACCTTACAACTTCAGTCAGTCAAATGCCTTCCAGGGAGTGAGGGATTCCTGAGGAGCATTCTGCTTAGTTACGTTGCAAAGTGGGTGGTCATCAACATATTGGACAAAGATTATAGGTTTCAACTGATTTTGAAGGTTTGAGGAAAATAAATGTGTTCAATTTCACATTATTGTCTTGTTTTCAATATGAATACAAAGACAAATAGTGAGTCAAGGTGCAGTGATATTGAGAACAAATTTGTGCAGAGATCAACTACCATAAACCCAAATACATCAGCAGGAAGTGAGTAAGGATGGTGACTGGGTTAAGGGCCATGGGATAGTTAGGGGTCATGAAGACATTTATGGCTCTTAGTTCTTACACAAATTAATGGATTTGGCTTCCTCTTGATTGAGATGCTCACTATTTCTCTACTGACAAGATTGGTGTATCACATGATAAAGAGATGAAGATAAGGATATCACGTTGTAAAAAGGAATCTATTATTAGTTCAGTTCTTCATTCTATATCTCAAGAGAGAGGTTTTGGAAATGTGTCTATGAACTCAGCTTAAACAACAGATTTATATGATCTTTGACTCTTCCATCCTACAATTCTCATTTATTTTTATGACAAATGACTTTTAGCAAAATAAAAAAAGAGGGGCTGGGGATTTAGCTCAGCGGCACAACACCTGCCTGGCAAGCATGAGGTCATGAGTTCGATTCCCGGTGCTAGAAAAATTAAAAATGAGAAAAGAACACCAAGAAAGAGAGTTTTAGATGGATATAATAGGAATACCTGGCAAGAAATAATCAACCAAATCACAATACCCAAAGAATTAGTTTTAACTGAAAATTCTTCAGAAAATATAAATTTTAGAAATTCCTCTTTTAGAAAAGAGGGGGAAATTCATATTGACCTTGGTCAACCAGACTAAGAAAAGATCTAGGAGTCAGACTTACAGTTAGAAGTCTGAAGACCCCAACTATAGCATTCAGAGAAAACAGGATGTCCTGACTATCTTCATTCTCAAAATCATTGGAAAGAAACATCATTATAACTTATATATCTCAGTACAGCCTGCAAATTGATTGACAATATATAAATAAATTAATCAGGGTTCTGTAGAGAAATAAAATCACGTGTGTATGTGTGTGTGAGTGTGTGTGTGTGTGTGTGTGTGTGTGTGTGCACGCGTCTTTACCTTTAAAGAGATTTATTATAAGGAACTGGTTGATGCAATCATGAATACTGACAAGATCTTAAGCAGGCAAACTAGAGACTCAGAACACCCAATGGAAAGACAATGGTATGGTTCCATTCTGAATCTGGAGACCTGAGAACTAGAAGAGCCAATGGTGTTGCTCTGAGGAAGAGTGGATAGAAGAAATGAAGCTAGGTAGAAAGGAGAGAAGGATTATAATTTTAAAATTAAAAAGAAAACATCAGCTTCAGGGCACAAAAGCTACTCAGATTTGCAATGTTTATTCTCCTTCCAGGAAGTTCACTCTAAAAAAATTACTAAGGGTCTTAAAGATACAATAAGCCTATAAATAGAGGCTGGTGCTTTTCACTTGTAGATCCCAGACTTCTATTCTCAAGGAAGCGTACTATTAGTTGGCAGTGTATCTCAGCTGCAAATACATGTAAAGGGCTGACATTCTAACCTAGCCTGACAAACAGTAGGAATATATAGCCTAGTTCACCCATCTTGAAAACACCTCCAAAACTTCATAAAACCCCCAATCTCAGACAGTAGTACCTGTCTCTTTTGAGGCCTTACACTCGATTTTCTCTGGGTATGAACTCAAAAGCTTGCCTAATAAACATTGTTATGCCACTCACTGATGCATCCTGAAAATACTTTTTCTGTGCAATAGTCAGCAAACATATCCCTTATCCTCTGGATGATGTGAATTGAGGTCCCGATATCTTTTGGGGGACCTCTTCCGACCTATCCAGTGACAGCTCCACTCCGAAGGGCAGAAAAAAAGCTGAAGTCTCTGCTTAAAGATACCCAGGCAAGAAAAATGTCCTCTTACAGTGGTTCCTCAGTTCACAAATTTAATTCATTCCGTGACTCTGGAGAAGACGCCTGTGTTTGTGTTCACACAGAGAAAAATGGCCACAGTCCTGATCATAACCTGAAGGAGCGTTTGTGAACAGAAGCAAAGTGTTGCTCAGTGCTTCCATTCACTAACAGAAGCGACCATGAACTAAATAATCACTGGAAAAGGTGAGCTTTTTTTTCTATTCAGGCCTTCAACTGACTAGAAGAGCCCCACTAATATTAATGAAGTAGTTTGCTTTATTCAATAAATATTAAAATCCCCTACAAAATACCTCCAGAGAAACACTCAGAATATGTTTGTCCTGAAAATTCCGTCAAACTGACACATTAAATTAGCCTTGACACAGAAGAAAAGATTAATTCACATGCACATAGGAGGACTTTATAAGGAGTAGATTCCCAAACAGCTGGTGTAATTGTCTGTATACCATCTTTAAAAGGAAGGGGCAGGGTGTATGTGAAAGCTTCACTGGGAAAGTATAAAAGGGTATGTTGTGCTATTTTTACAAGTTTTCAACCCAGTTTTGATTTCTAACCTTCTTACTGCCCAGAAACTGAATTAGGGTGATTTACGGAAACTGAACTCTCACATCCCAGAGCCAAGGGTCAGTCATCCCCTGAATGGGAAGTCCTCCGAGGGATGGACCACAGCTGGACCCTTCCCTTTCCAAGCTGCACCTAGAGTCACTGAAAGGAAGTGCAGATAAGGTTTCTTCCCATGGCTACTGTTTGTGCAGATGTTTTCAGTTTAACATTATCTTCATACTGTACTACTCTCATCAGTTACTGGGCCCTTTGGTACTAAATCTACTTTTTTGTTTATATTTATGTAAAAAATTCTGGCACTGTATTTTGAAAAACAAGTCTTTGATTAATTGGTATAAGTTGAGTGACACTTCAACTACATTTATTATGTAGGGTTAGCACCTGATGCAACTTAGGTCTATAGTGTGATTAATTCCTCTAGAATATACAAAAGCAGAAGAGAATCAGTGGCTGTATTATAAAATTTAAATCCATAAATCATATTTTCATATTGTGGTTGAATAAAATAGATAACATACTTTACAAAATAGACTAACACAGATACTGAGAAAGTAGAAACAATAGAAAGAAATAAAGATCTGAGACCCTGATTTAAGAATTCTCCTAAGTCTCAACTGTTTTACAGTAAATTCCCTCTTTTTGGTTAAGTCTTTGATTCAGACTCTAAAAGATACATTCCTAAATCCAAAGTTTTTGTAAAGATCAAAAATCTAGCTGATAGTGACCTCTGTGGTAAAATGTGAGTTGTCTCTTCTGATCTGTTTCAGAGTAAGTCACTTTACATTTATTGCTTTGGTTTTCTCTTTGGAAAGCTAATGGAAATTTATATTTCTCCCAATTGTATAGGAATCAGCTGATCTTTAAACAACCTTAACCTCATTAGATTTTTATTTATCTTATTTAGGTACAGGGAATTGCACACTACCATGAGCTACATCCATGTCTCTTTTTAATTTTTATTTTGATACAAGATCTACTAAATTTCCCAGGATGATCTTAAACATTGACCCTCCTGCCTCAGCCTCCCAAGAAGCCAGGCATATACCAACATGCCAGGCATCTTTCTTAATTCTTCGTTTCTGCTTTAATCAGATATTTGGAGAAACAGGAGATATTATAGGTTACAATATGCTAGTTTTAAAAAGTTCTGTTTATTGCTTTTAAAAATACTTTTAACAAAATTAACTCTTTTCTATGTAGGTTTCAAATAATTTCCTAATTTTTAGTTTAGTTTTGTTTTATAGAGAAAACAGTTTAATTTTCATATATTTAATAGCAAGTCATTTATCAGTCTTTTTCTTTCTTATTTCTGAGAGTGAGTTTGTTGGTTGGTTGGTTGGTTGGTTGGTTGGTTGCATTTACCATGCTTAGAAAAGCCTTTTGCTATCAAACAGGAAAAAGAAATCAGGTTTTCTTCTAGGATGTTACCAGTTTTAAATTTAAACTTTTTTGTTACCACACATGACTGATGCTTAATTCTTTAATATTTACCAGTTGCCAATCTAGTAATCCAAACATTGTTAATATTTAAACTTTCATATACAAGTGGTACCTCGACTCATGAACTTAATTGAACTTAGTTCAGTGCTTTTGGGGAAGATGCCCTTGGCACCTGATGCAGAGTTCTCTAGTGGAAGCAAAATTTTGTCAACAGCTTCTGTTCATGGATCCAGTTGTTTGCAAACTGAAGTGTTCATGAGCAGAGGTACTACATTATCTTGTTATAAATTGAATTTTTGAGGAAAGAATGTGAAAGCATTTTTTTTTCTTATTGGTCATCTCCTGATCCATGGAAACTATATTCTTTGGCTATTTATTCTATCAGAGCCCTATAATTTCCTTAATTATTTTAACAGGCCCTTACAAAGAAATACAGTAGCAGCTATTAATATTTATAATTGCTGCAAATATACTTTTTCTGTTTGTTATTTGTTTTGTTTTGCACTGGTTATCTTTGAACTAAAGAATTTATAATTTATGCTGAAGTCATCATTTTCTCTATTTTTGATCCCTACCTTATGTGACATTCTTAGAAATCATTTTCTTTATGAAATTATGTGATTATTTTTAACTTTTCCTCTCACATTTTGTTTCATATTTAACATTTAAAAATATAATCTACCTAGAATTAACATTGTGTGTTATAAGTTAAGGATATAGCTCTATAGTCTCTCCAAATGCTTACTTAAAATAACTCCTCTATCAAAAAATCATTGCTTGTTTGTGTTTCAGTGCTTTTTATTGCATTTCTCTGGATTATGTGCCTTTAAAACATGGTTTCAACTACTCCAGCTTCACAATAGTATACTATTGCCACAGGCTTTTATGGCTTCATAAAACATTTAAGCTAATTCAATTTATTGCAATTAAACTTTGTTTTTCTTCTCGTTTTATTTTATTGGTATAAAATATTCAAGAACCACTTATCAATAATTTAAAAAATGGCCCATCAAAATCATCACTTTGAAGTGTCACTTTTGCTTTGGATTCCTTTTCTACCTTCTCTAACATAAGCTCACATGTCTACAGATTTCTTTGAAGTCCTGACAATTTACTTTTAAATATGTATGAAAAGCCTGCCCTCTTGTGACAATGCTATTTACACTTTCATCAATGCTACTAGTTTAATTGACTTTTTATTCAGAATGAAAAGGATAAAACAAAATCAACAGTTTTAACATTCATATGTATATATTACTAAAAGCAATAATAAGAGAAAATGAACAACATAAATTGTTCATTTTTGTTTAATCTTCTCTCACTTTTATTTAACTGCTAGTTTCAGTAGAAGAAATTTATTTTTCCTGCATATCCTTTCTTAATTACAAAACACATCAGTAATATTTCTAGTGGTACTGATGCATAATACTTAAAGTGAACTAAACATCTCATAGTCCTTGTACATCTATAATTATATTAGAGAAATGTTTTACCATGGAAACAGCATTGTTGATGTGACCCTGTGATATCCAGAAACCAGGAATAGGTTACTCTGTGACACATATATCATCACAGCCTGTGGCTCAGAAGACAATGGACCAAGAGCCTAGAGAAAATCATGATGGTATGGCTATTGCAGGTGGACAAACACATTGCATCTTGTCTTTGGGGAACATGTATGTGAAAGTCATGAGCTCCGAGAGTGAAGGCGGTGCTCTCAGGCAGCACAGAAGAGATTTATCTTTTCTCCCCAGGGTGCTAGGTGTGCGGGCATTAAGAGTAGCAAAAGCAGCTTCCACCAAGAAGTTCCACAGGGAATCTTCTCCGGCTGAATCAGGAATAGAGGCCGGAAGGGTTTGTATGTCTTCTGTGGGCTAAATGTCTGTGTCCCCACAATATATGAGTGTTGAAGTCTAGTGCCCAACATGATGGTGTTTGAAGATATTTAGGTCATGAAGGTGGAGCTCTCTTGCATGGGATTAGTGTCACTAGTTTGTGTCCTGTCTCTCTTCATCCATCATGAAAGGGTACAAGAACCAGCTATACTTTCACTCAAAAGCAGGCACACATAGTACTCCCAAGTATGCCTCTACCTTCACATCGGATTTCTAGCCTCATAACTCTGAGAAGTATATGTTCACTGTTTAAAGCACCAAGACTCTGATGTATTTGTAACAGCAGTCTTATTTGACTAGGAGAAGATCTAAGCATTCAGCAACAAAGGTAGAAGTTTCAGGGGTAAAAATGCCTTCTCTCATGCATGGCCCACATTGCTTGACAATGAAGTTCTGGAAAATGAAAATTCAGGGGATTTTCAAGATTGTAAAAAAAAATCTTCCACCTTTGCAAATGTCCATGCTACCTAAGACATTAGCAAAGTTTCAATAGCTACTCTCAGAAAATGGAGAAAGTAGGTTTCGCAGGATTTTCCTCAGATATGGTAAATATGTGCACTGAAATAATTCCTACCAGGAGACAGCTTTAAATGGGTATAAAATTTAAAATTTATGTATCTTTGCAATGACCATTGATGGGTAGGCATTCAATAAGAAACAAACACTAGCATTCTTTCAGATCTGAAATTAGGATATTTTCCACATATCCTCCTTCACTATAATTACCTTTCTTGCAATAGCCTTTGGTACGGGGCAGTACTAAATACTGTGTTGTGAAGTAACAGCCCTCATGAATAGGAGTTGGCCTTTTATTAAACTGGCTAGAGGATAGGTCATGTGATGTTCATGGGTATCATTTTAAATTTGAACTCTTTAACACGTACAATGAAAATGTGGATCCAATACTAAGTATCTATCAATGGATGAATGCATTAAATGATGTGGAATATGTGCACACAATGGAATACTCTTCAGCCTTGAAAAAGGAAGTCATGTCATTATAATATCATGGATGGACCTGAGGCATTATTCTACATGAACTAATCCGAGCACAGGAAGAAAAATACTGCATGATTTCACTCAAATATGAAAACCAAAAAGTTGAAATCATAGAATTTGAGAGTAAAATGGTGGTTACCAGAAGCTGGCGGTGGGGAGTGAAGAGGACAAATGGGCAGATGTTGGTATCAAAAGACACAAAATTAAATACGATTAAACACTGACAATTTAGGGTTAGTGATCAAAGCTACCCACAGAAGAGCACATGTGTCTGACTCAATGTATGTGACTGTACAGAATGGGCGGCAGTACAGTGTACTGAAGGTTTAATGGTCCCTTTCAGTGGCCCCGGGTTTGGAGGGGGTGCAGAGAGTGTGGTAGGGGACAGGGAAAAGACAATGAATAGTGACTGTCAATTTTGATGAAGGTTTCACAGCTCTGTGAATATACTGAGAGCCAGTGAAATGTACACTTCGTTCTTTTTGACCAACACAATATTTGTACATATTTACGAGATACAATAATGTTTTGGATAATGATCAACTCAGGGCAATTAGCATATCCATTACCTTAAAATTTAATCATTCCTTTATATGAGTATATTCGAATGCTTTCTTCTGTTTTGAGCTTATATAATGTAATATTGTTTACTAATTCATCCAAATGGTCTAACTTTTCTGAACTTTACTGTTACATGAATTAGATCTCAATAAATCCCTTTTTAAAAAGGGATTCAAAGTTTAATAATTTCTGGAAATCTTTCCTATAATATGGTGTCTATCACTAACAATAATTTACTTTAATAAATGAAATTCTCTTAGAGAGTAGATATGAAATGTTTTCACCACAAAAATTAGGTATGCGAGGTGATGAATATGTTCATTGGCTTGAGTCACTCCACAACGCATATATATATATAAAATTTTGTACCCCATAAACATATGCAATTATTAAAAAGGAAAGAAAAAAGTGAGATACTCCCGAGACTCTCTAGTGAATTATATCACCACCAAAGCACTGTGAAGTCCTCGATGATTTTGTCATGTGTCAATTTAGTCAACCTGCCCAGAATAACTTCTTTCTAATTCTGGGTTGGAGCTAGCTGAGTGGGAAAGTACACCTGGGAAGCAGCTTGGAAGCAGCTCCCAGTAGGCCATTCTGTTATGGCAAAAATTCGGGCTGTATTCCGCAAGAGACCAAAAAGAACAGACAAAGTTTTAACTTAGACTGGTCACCTCTCATCCCGACTTGCAAGTCCGGGAAGTGGGCGTGGACCTGTCTTTGTTCCCAGGTTATATACATTTTTGGTTTCCATGGTAACAGAAAGGAATGTTATAGCCCTGGCCACATGTTGTTTTCCTTGTGCCATGTAACCGGGTCAGGCTCCGGTCATGAGCCCAACCACAATGATATATACCTTCTATACTCTGTTTTATATGTCCCCCTTTAGATAACCATACATTTCCTTTATGGTTACAATGTTTACCTAGGGCCAGGAGACGGAACTGCCCAGGCAGGGTCACGGAGGGTTACCTAGGCCTAGACCCCCCTTATCTTGGGGAGACATTCCTGGGCAGTGTTGATCTGGAGAACTAGCTCTTACTCTGTCCTGGGAGGCTTCCCAAGGCACCATGGAGGCTTTTACCAAAACTATTTTATCTAAAATAATATGCTAAGATTCATTGCCCCCTACAATTCAAGTTCAGACACTGGTGCAGCTCACACATGTTTACTGCTGATCCGTAGGTTCAGGCTACTGGCACGGAGCAGCAGCAGAGACCAGTTTCACTGTCCCTGAGACCCTCATTCAGCCTCTCTCGGTCCTGATCTGGGCCTGTGTACAGCTCTGTAACAAAGGCAGCAGCTATTCGTGCAAGTCTCTAGCATCATCATGGTTGAGTATGTGGGAAAGTAGACGTGGGGTCCAGATTTTCCTAAGTCATTACACTGCTCACCCAACTGCTTTTTATTTCTGACTCTATTGATCTACAGCAGCCTGAAGCTAGTTACGAGCCAGATACGACAGTAACATCCTTCCACAAAATTCTCATCAGGTCCCCAAATTGTGTAAGATCCACTCTACACTAAGGTACTATCAGTAATAATAATTATTCTTTTTTGTTGTGTCCTACAAAGTTTAGTGCCTGGAGCCAGGTGTGGTGGTATACACCTCTAAGTCCAGCACCTGAGAGGCTGAAGAGGTTTTCTGTGAGTTCGAGGCCGGACTGAGCTACATAGGGAGTTCAAGGCTAGTCTCAACTACATGGCAAGACTCTGTCTCAAAAAAAAAAAAAAGTTTTAGTGTCTGGAAAAATGTTGCTGTCACAATAAAAACATAAAGCAGGAAACACTGGCTTTAGATTGGCAGGGAAAGAGTGGAAGAGACCTGAGAAGACCATTGCTTAAAGCTGGAAGGGCTTTGAAGATACAACGTGGAGATGAAAACCAGTAAAGGGATTATTATCGGCAGCATTGGCTAAGACAGGTCCTTGCTACAATGTGGGAATTAAATAAGAAGTCAAATAAACAAATCTTGCTGAAGAGATTTGTAACCAGCATATGGAAAATGCTACCAAGTTTATTCTAGCTCCCTGTAATACAAGATAAATAGGGAAAGGGGATTGGGCAGAGGGGAAGAAAATAAAGACACTACTGTTCCATTTTTATTCAGATTTTAGGAATTTGGGGAAAATATAAAGCATCCACAGATTTTTGCTGAGTTTGAAAAGAAACTCACTTTTCATCATCAGTTATCACAAACAAGGTACAGCACAGCAAAAGAACCTCAGTGTAAAGATCCCATGTGTATAGTTGCAGTAAATCTCCTTTATGTGACCTTAAAAAAATGTAAGATGGTGCCAACGAGGGCTGTATGAACCTCTATAGATGTTATCCTAAACATGTTCTGACTTTAAGCCTAAGGTAGGGAAGAAATTGTCATCGTAAAGAAAAAGGTGTATGATGTATGCTAATGCCACGCATTAAAATTTACAAAATAAAGAATCTATGAGCCACACCATCATACTACAAACAACTGTAGGTGGAGATATAGTGTGTGAAGTCTCCTTGGTTCCAAAAATGGATAAAGATTGAGTGGACAAAGACCCAGTGGATAAAGACCTAGTGGCAAGAGACAGGGAAACTATCCCAGCAAACATCTTCCCCAGCCTTAGAATTTAGAATTACTAATATCCAGAAATTTCTGTGCCTCCTATTCCCTTCCATTTTGAACAGGAGTTTCTACACTATCCTTATTCAGTTAGGAAAGTTTTTAAAATTTGGAATCCAGTAACTGGAAGTCACTTAAAGTCCATACTAAACTACATCTTCCTTCAAAGCTTAATTGATAATAATTACTACATCTTGGCTTCCATCTGCCACTCTTGTCTTATTTATCTTACCTTCAGAACTCAAGTAGAACTGAGTGAGAACAGTATTTTTTCATCCCTTTATAAACCTCATCAATGTATCTGCCAGACCCAATTTTCAACATGCTTATGCAATCAAATAGCTTTCATTTATTTTTATATGCTGGAGAATGGAAAGAAAGGACCTGGCTTATTTGTCATGCTTCATTAACTAACTCAAACACCTTTCCATATGCTCCCTTGAATAATTTAAATGGCTTTCTCCAGATAGACAAGCGTTTAATCTTTATGGGACATACCTGTTCACTGGGGTGTTCAGATCTACATGGGCACCTCATTCCTCCTCATGCTTATTAGCAAGTGAATGAAACAATAGCTTTAAGCCTTAGATTAACTGGTAAAGAATTAACTTCCTATTTGGTGTTGAAACATAGAAATACCTAGTTGGTCATATGCTTTGTCCATAAACCTGTGTGTCTAACACCTGGTCTAAAAAACGTCATAGGGAATCGTTTACGTTAAAGCTGTTCTACAATTCTGCATATTCCGTGTATTGCCTGCTCCTGCTGCCTTCTCTGAGCCATTGGTGTAGTGTCTCCGACTCTTTCATTCCAGTGCTCCAGATTTCACAAGCCAGATAACCTACAGATCTGCAAAAAGTTTAGCCTCTCAAATCAAGTAAAATTTAAAAAGCACTGCCTGCCTCAGTAAATGGTGAAACACACTGTTCACTTCTTTACATTTGATTTAGGGAGGCGATATAGTCTCTTTGCATTTTCCTCCTAAGCGCATCGTGTTCATTCACAGTGACTGTCACACAGATTCAGTCTTGTTTTCCCAGGAAGAAGCTAGGTTGGCTCTGGAATCTATAACTCTTTTGTAATTAGGCCAGAGCTCTAAACCCATCAGAATATCAGATTATTTGGGAGCTGCACTTCTTCCAACAAGATAGCTGGATAAAGACAAGCTGTCTCTTCCTCTGGACTCTTTAGTTTCCTTTGTGGAAGTAAAAGAGGGTTCTGCGTCTCTGTGTTTTGATGAGAGACGACCACTCTCTCCTGCCCACCTCCAGCCCATGTACTAATTACTTCTCCCTCATTATATCCCAGGAGAACATTGAGATTAATCTTGGTAAATTATTTGTCTTTCTTTGCTGCAGTCATTACCAAAAAATGCAGGAAGTCATTCCATATCTCCAAGACTTATGGGCACCAGGTGTTATGTGAGCACCCTTACTCTGATATATATCCATACCGCACCCTTCTTGATTTCTGAACTTCCTGCTGGACTTTCAGAAATCACAAATATTCATCAGCAAAATCCTCTCTATCTTTAACCTGTCCTCTTACCTTGCTGCTCTCCTGGAAACCAGATTCTCTCCTGGGGATGCTGGCTCCCTTGTAGATGGACTTTCTCCAGTGGTAGCTATTTATTCTTACAACCTCCTTATGCCTCTCAGCCAGAAGGAGGAAGAGCCATCTCTTTGCTCAGTATCAACACTTCCAAGTTCTTCTCCTTCCTTTCTGCCACTGCCATGGTTTTGTAACCTGCCATGGCTTTTCCTTGTACTGTGTGTAGTGCTTATGCTTCTTGAATTTACCTCCTCGCTTACTGACAGGCCCTTCAACCTTGTTCCTGACAAAGTTCGCCATGACTTCAATGTGTACTTAGCTGATTCCTTCAAGTCTCTGGTCCCTTAGTTCCCTGAATTCTGTTTTCTGAGAGACACAGTTATTGCTTTTTCTCATACACTCATTCTTATGCTCAGACCTTGCCCCATGACCAAAATTGCATTGCTCCATATTTTAAGTATAATACCACTATTCACCCATCAGCTCCTGTTCTGCTATTAACAGTTGTGATAAAGAGCAACATAGAGATTTTTAGAGATGCTAACTTTTTTTTTTTTCTTTTTATCGGTTTTTCTCCGGTACCGGGAACCGAACTCACGACCTTGCGCTTGCCAGGCAGGCGCTTTTGCCGCTGAGCTAAACCCCCAGCCCCGAGATGCTAACATTTTAAACTTTGAGCTAATGCAAGCTAAAGCAAGATACATTTCATAATATTCCTATACAGCTTTATTGTCAGAAATTTGACAGTTTTTCACTTTTCTAAGTAATTCTGTGCTAGGCATCTTTGTGCAAATTGGTGCTTGCTAATGAATAATATAAAAACATACTTTCTGAGGAGTTTAGAGATTCAGAAGGATAAGCTTTTTCAGCACTCCTGGAAAATTACCTAAGAGTAGGTACCATTGCTCAAAGGAGGTATGAAAATTAGAGGGTATAAAAACTTATTTTCTCCTTTATACTTTTGTATCACTTCAGTTTTAAATTAAGAAACAGTTCATGAGTCAGTTTTGTAACTAAAAACTTTTAGTTTCAAAAATAGTAAACAATATTTACCAGTGATTCACTTAGAAAAGAAAGACAAATTAGTAATGAACATGTGTGGGAAAAATGTTCAAATATGATTCCTGAAGCCATTATGAGTGCATTTTTTATTCTTTTGCATGCAAATTAATGGATTTGACATTTTAAGAATTTTTTCCTCTATCATCCTAATTTTTAAAATTTGAAACTATACTCACTGTTTTAATATTTCTCATGTACAGAATATTGAAAGTGTTAATTTCTTCTCATTGATTTTGTCTGCTTCATTCATCTCCAAATAGGCTTTTTGTTTACTGTGGGATACATAAAATCACTTTTTTAATTTTCCCTTTTGTCACATTTTATCTATTTTGATTCCAACCTGCTTTTTCTTATGTTTTTCAGCCAATACTTAACTAATGTGGAAATATCATGTATGAAGAGAGTAACTAGCATTTCATCATCATAATTCTTAAAATAAATACTTTTTTGAGTCTGCATTTCTACCAAATTTTACAATGATTTTATACCTGTTACTACAGTATACATTTTCATATTCTTTCCACTAAAAGTGAACTTGCTCCTAAATGAGGAAAACTTTCCCCAGACCCATTGTCTACTGTATCACATGAGAGAAAGGAAGAGTGTCCATTCATTTCACGCCAACTTGGATGCAAGTCTTACTCTTTTCTTAAATCAGAATGCTGTGTGAGCAGCTCAGGCTGAGGTTCTATGCTCTTTCACTCCCTAAGTGGATTTCTTCTATTTGGTCCTGCAGAAATGAGACAAGCTCCTTCTACCTTTACAAGCTGGAGTTTGATGTTCTTTGCAGGTACTTCATGAGGATCTATAGAACTATTATTATGCACCAAGATGAGTTCTTCCTGTCCCATTCCTGTTTCTTTTCTTTTTTTTTTTTTTTTTTGGTTTTTCTCCCGTACCGGGAACCGAACTCATGACCTTGCGCTTGCCAGGCAGGCACTTTTGCCGCTGAGCTAAATCCCCAGCACCCCCATTCCTGTTTCTAATGCTTTGCCTCTTACACAAAACAGTAAACTATCACTACAGTTGCCTTTCCACTTACAGTGGTCTCTAGCTTATCATGTTTTCAGGATGGGAATTTGGATGCTAAACTAGAATTCCTATGATACAAGTTCCCTGAAAGCATATGAGTTAAACATTTGATCCCTAGTTTGGCACTATCAGGGGTGGGTATAAACTTTAAGAGGTCATGGTTTAGTGAAAGCTCTTCAAGTCATTGGGAACTTACTGATATGACAAATTTTGCCTCTGGAAAGAAAACTGTGGCTGTCAAATTTTCTACTTGATACAGATGGTTAAGTTCTAAAACAGAAAGAAAACAACAAAGGAGTAGGAGAGGATAGCTTACCACTTTCCACCACTAAGCTGAGTGGTTTCTCATTCCATCAGCCTTACAATTTAGAGAATATTCTCTGAGATTTAGATGAGTTTACTAATATGCTGTATCAGTCAGTGCTCACTAGAGAAACAGATTTAATATAAGATCTACAAATATATAAGAATTGACAAGATTGGCTTAGAGTGGCTGCCGGCAGAATCAGGTAGGGAAAAGTGCACAAGGTCTGTCTGCACACGGAAGATCTGAAGGACTCAGTCCAAGGCTTGCAGCTCACTGTGGTGTTCTGGACAAGTCTGTATCAGGAGGCCAAAGGGTCTGTGATGGAAGGCTGAAGGGTTGGTACAGGAGGCTGAAGAGTCTGCACTGCAAGCCAGGAAACAATGTCCAAGGTGAAGGTGAAGACTGGAGCTCCTTCGGAGAAACAGAAGCAGCCTTTCTTCTTCGTCGCCCTCACATACCATTTGGAGACCATCCTTCCTAGAGTGGCTCTTCCACACCCAGAACTATGCTGCACCAGTTTAGTTGGGTGTTTCTTATTCAAGTTGACACACGTGGTTACTAGTAAAGTTTACTAGAAGTTTTATTATCTTCTCTTCTTCCATCAATTAACTCAAAACCTGAGTAAGGTAAATTAATTAAGTCATTTCCTTAAAAAGACAAGAAGTCATTAACTAAGCACTTTTTATATGTGAGATATTAAAGAAAGAAATCAAGCCAGGTAGGTAAGGATAAATACCATATAAAAGGTTGATTTTGTTTTCAAATTGTCTCCCTACAACTTTTAAACCACTGATACTTTCTGTAATTTGTGATTTTTTTTTACTGGAAAAAATATTTAAATACATTCTAGGGCACCATTATTTTAAACAAAAACAGTTAACATCTTATAGCATCATTTTAGGGTCAAAGATTTTTCTTATTAGCCGTCTTCTCTCCTGGAAGGCAGCTCATTTATTCTGTCTCTGTAGCTTCTAAGAGAGACTTGGTGCCTCTGAATCACATAGACTAGGCATGGGTTCTTTTTAACATTTACCTGAATATATCACAGTTTATTACTTTTGAATACTTATGTGTACAATGATAAATAATTCCACTGCAAAAACACGTGCTTTTAAATGAATTTTTATATTTATGAAAGGGTAAATTGCTACTGTGTGATACAGCAAAAGCCATGAGTTAACATTTTCCCTATCAAATCCCAGCCAACTACCTTTACACCTCAGAGTGCAGTGGGTAGGGCGGGACACGACTAGATCATTCTCGTGTTCAACAGATCACTTTATTTTATCATTTTCTTTATACAAAGCAATGTTTCATGTTTTGAATCAACATCATTTTTCTACCATGGATATAAGACCATTAAAAGTACTTCACAAAATTTATTTTTCCAATGAGAAAGAGAAAAGAGAACATACATTTTACGTGTGGTTGAGAATTGTAATATTGTTATCCTGCAGCTTTTTGAGAAGATAAGTGGGAACAATGAATATAGACTCACTACAAAGAATCATCAGTCCTTCCCAGCAGATATCAAAATAAAACTGAGGAAATCATTCCAGGACTACACATTATAAAGGCAAACTCAAAACTACTTCCAAATAACAGGACTCCTCACTGTGAGTTCCAAACATAGGCGTTTATTTTTGATTTTACAAAGAATCCTAAAACCAGGATTTGGCTATTGAGCCAGATAATCCTTGTATAGAGGATATTTTTTGCCTGAAATGTCAGCTCCAATAGAGAGTAATGACCAGTTAACTATATAGTAAGCAAAATCAAACTTTACTCCAGCAAACTTAATTTAAGAAGCTTTGACCTGCACATCAAGGGGTACAGTATGTGCTAGGACTGATCAACAGTTCTGCTTGCTCCTTTGCTCTTCTGTCACTGTGATCATTGTTAAAACTATCTCATCCGTTATCTCTGTGAATCACACCTATGTCTATATGCCACTGAGCTTTCACTGAATCCCAGTCCTTCTAACGGGTCAATGATTTAATGTTGTTTGTTGTTTCAGAAAATAGAGAAACAGAATCCAAGTGTATACTCTGCTTCAAAAAGTAAGGAAGAACTCTTAGAATCTCCCTCAGGCAGGGTGCCTCTCCTGCAATGTATAATAGGAATAACATTGGAGAACATTTTTAAAAAGATATTTTTAATTACATATGTGTATGGTTATTTGGCCAACATCTGATCACTGGGAATAAAAGAGATTATTTTGGCTCACAGAATTTTACTAATGAGTAAAATACATCACTTGCTAGTAACATTAAATGAAACAACAAAAAACACAGTATGGGTCCTTCAAACTTTATACATTTAATTATGTCTTCTCCTATACAAAGTAGGATGAACCACCGTGAAACTTGATCAAGTGGAAGAAAATTTCTTTTCAGTAAAGTCATGTTTTTCTAAAATATGTGAAAAGTATATTTTCCCCAGGAATTTAAATAAGCTTTAAAATAAAGTTATGTGAAAACTACTTTAGTCTACTGCTAATGGAATGGTAAAGAAGGAACTACTGTAATTTTTTGGTTTCATCTATTTGAGACAGGGTCTTGCTATGCAGGTCAGGGTGGCCTTCCGCTCACTTTGTAACCCAGGCACTCGCAACAATCCTCCTGCCTCAGCCTCCCAAGTGCTGCGATGGGAACTAAGATAATCTTAAAAGCTAACATTTGAGATTTTGTTAGGTAGCAAGTCTTTCTGTAGGAAAATTCTTAGATGGTCACTAGAGGCCAATGGTTAGCAGAAAAACTGGAAAATTAGAAAGCCTGAGAATTTCATAGGAATGAACAGGACAGGATTGTATAGGAGAGAACAAAGAAAGACAGCGAAAAGACAACTGACCAATATAGAGGAAGACTAGATCTCTTGCTGGCAGAAAGCACAACAGGACAGTGTTTTAATAAGCAATTTCAAATTATTAGTTTTGCAATATCAACCTAAATCATCTGTCCAGAATAAGGGTAAAGCCAGCTATGTTACCAATGATTTTCTGTGAATGATGTGTTTGTGTTTATATATTTGTCAAGCATAAGGAGTAAGAAACCATAAGGAATCTTAGAAGAAAAAAAATGTATAGATCAAAATATTCATGGAGCACATTATTCCTTAAAGTACAGGTCGCAATTAAAGTACTGTAGAGTATTTGCAGATATGAGGAGCAAAAGAATGCACAGGGGTCACTGCCTATTGGTCTGTGGGGTTGTTGGCAGAGGAATACCCCAGGTAGCTGACTTCCAGCCCATCCATTGTAAGCTCCTTCCACAGCAGCAGAACCAGGTCTTCTGCCTCCAGGCTCTAGGGGTTCATCACACCTACCAGTGGCTGTTCAACTGCTCTTTGTAATTTCTTTATAATAGAAACAAAACTATATGTACAGTCTCAGATTTACAATAGGTCAACATGACTTTTCAAGCTTCCAGTGATGTGAAAGTGACTGACACCCAGTAGAAAGGGTGCAGTACTTTAAACTTTGATCTTTTGCCAGGTTTGCGATACGCAGTAACTTATTCTCCATGGTGCCGAGCAGTAGCAGCGAATCACGTGTTCCAATCAGCCATGCCACCAGGAGGCAAAACGCCAACACTCTACAATATCGTATGTATCTAAGTTGTGATACTATTCAATAGGTTAGGTGTGTTAAATGCATTTCACACTTACATGAGGTGTGATCAAAACATACGGTAAATGTGTACATTTTAAAAATTTATTACAGTAAAAGATACACTGCCATTAATCCTCCACAAAATATGCCCTTCCTTTAAACCCATTTATCTCACTGTTCTTGCCACTTTCTGAAGCAGTTCTAAAAGTCCTCTTTTGTAAGTGTCACTACAAGTTCTGATCAAAAATAGAGTGAATGTTGCTGTCAGCTGGCATGCACTGGAAAAGCAAGCTCACAAATACCTGGCGTGCCCTCATCCACCTGATTCCCTGGGTCTGACACTCTGTGGCTTCTTTCTCTTTCCCAAAGTCAAAATGTCTGTGAAAGGTAAAAATTTTGAATTGATTCAGGATATCGAGGTGGCCATGATAGTGCAACTAAAGTCACTCACAAGAGAGGACTTACAGAACTGCTTCAGAAAGTGGCAAGAATGGTGGGATCAGTGTGCTCAGAGTAAGAGTATTTTGAGGGAGACTAATGCAATGTGCTTGGAAATGCCAAAAAAAAATTAAGTATTCACTGTATTTTTTATCACATCTTGTAATATGTTGAACTTATACAGGGTATGTTGCGAATGTATCTCCCAGGGTAGGTTGAGGAGTATATGTTAATGCGTCTATGTTTGTACAGATTTCAGGGATTGGGGCTGGACAGATGAATTTACCAAGTTAGTTCATATTACAAAATTCTTACCATATGTAAAGAGTTGTTAGAATAGTTACAAGATAGGGAAGTTCATATATCATAAAGCACTTTGATGAAAGTGGGTGTCTCCCCTTAGGGAAAAATCTATCCCCTTAGAATTCCAGAGTAGATTTCTCAGAGCCCTGTATCATGTTGCAAGTGACTTTTTGGTTCCTTTAATTAACATTAATGGGAGGAAAACACACTACTCACTAGTGGTCCTATGTAGAAATACAGAAGAGTAAGGCTTAGTATTGAAAGGACTTTGGCTGTTAAAGGTAGAAGCTGTTGTAGTGAAGGAATGCATATCTCTTCTCCTCCAATGGAACTGTCCTGTCCTTTGTTGACTGACCATTAGCCTGAACATTAAATCCAATAGGTATGGAGAACAAGAATCCTAGGAATGTGAGATGAACATAAACCTCCACCCTCCTCCCATTTCCATTCCATGGACGGACGACAATCATTCCGCACAATGTCTTGTCCTGCCTCTTACTTCTCTTGTCCTGTCTCTTACTAACAGATGTGGAGTGCTGAGTTCATGAATCCCTGAGGGACGTATTTCTTGATTTTATGAAACTATTTATAAAAAACTAGAAATCCTGGGAATTCAGCATGTATTATCCACCCATATTCTTTGGACGTATGTGATGCCACATTCCTGGAAGCCTGTGCCTTCTCTGCTTCATGGTACAAAAATGTTCAGAATTTTTCCAGTCTTGCTCAGGTTTTTAAAGGCACAGTTTAGAACCCACGTTAGCAGTTTTCTGTTGTATTCATCAGTATGGTTTCTCTTTTGAGATTTTTTTTTTTTTTGGAAACTTCAGAATTCCATCTGCATTTTTCTTCTAGGGTCAAGAAATTAAAATTTGACTTGGAACTTGCAATTGAATATTCAGAGTTTGCGTTCCTGTTATGTGCACGCCTAGCAATGGGAACAGCATGAAATAATACAATGAAGTCAAACCACACGGAAATAGTGCAACAGTAAACTGCATAAATGCTTCCATAATAAAACGCCTAGACAGGGGTCTCCCAATTTATTATAATTCCTTATGATATCTGTGGGGAGAAACTGACTAAGAAATTTAGTCCTTTTGCAACCTAAAGGAAGTTTAAGTAAATGAAAGTCTCACAGAATAAAATGAAACAATCTTGTCCTTATGATTTAGTCCCAAAGTTCAAGCAGAAAGAACTTGCAATACATCCTGGCTTTTTATTTTATGAGGTAGCAGCCAAAGCAGCTCTGCGTAGCTGGGCAGAGTTGAGGTTTTGTGGTTACACCCTGGTTTCTGCACTGGAAGTGATTAACAACCCCTCCCATGGAAGGGTTTCTTATGGCAATATGTCTTATACGTGGAAGGAAAAGTTCATCTTTGCATCCCATTTCATTTCCCAGGGGTATTTAAAGAGTGCTGCCTTTTTGTAAAATTTAGAAAGTTCCCAGGGTTTGGAGGGTTTCCCTCTGAAAGAGTTGTGCTTTTCTCATTCCAGTGTCCCCTTCCTACCCTGCTTTTTGCGTCCTCAGATGGCCTGAAGTGGAGCCTCTCTCTGAAAATTCTTCTAGTTTTTTTCTTTGGACATAATGACTGTGTCCATTGCCATTTGTAGGAAAATAGTGAGGGTCCAGAGAACTGATACCACCACTCTCTCTCGGACAACTTCAGAACTTGGTGCTGTGGCGAAGGCTTCTGAATGCTGTGACCGTGGTGTCCTGCCCAAGGCTAACGCTGCCTCCTCCTGGTGCCCTTGGGACCGGATTTCCTCAGCTGTAGGAGGAAAGCGAGGGCAGACTAGAGCCGCCAATGGAGTCCTGGTTCTCACCTGAAACCTCCTGAACGGTGCTGTGTTCCCTCCTTCCCTGTTCCCACCCTCGGTCCTCACTGCTTCTCTTGGTTCTCTCCCCATTTATAATAGATCTATCTCCACATCTTCTATTATTTACTCTTTGTTTTGCTCTTTACATTATTTAGGTTTGGGGTTTCTCCAATGATATTTAAGCTTGCTTGTCTGATATAGTTCACTTAACGTTATGGTCTCAAGATGCATCCATTTTCCTACAAATAATTTGAGTTCAGCCTTCTTTATGACAAAGTAGTTCTCCATTAATATAAATACCACCATCCTTTTATCAGTTCATCTGTTGATGGCCATACAGGCCAATTCCAAGATAGAGCTCTTCTTTGTTTCCACTTTGTGCGTGTTTTGATTCATAGGTTTCATTAATTTCACAAATATTTGTTTTGAATTCATACACCTTATATTCATAAATGAGCTCGTATTTTATGTAAATGTAATTTTTATGGCAAAAATGGCAATGACACAGCAACCTCTGTGCCACCCATATCATGGGAGGCATGCACCCAGATTACTCCACGCACTGTATGTGGTCCCAGAATTTTGCTAAAGAGCAAAAAACAACTTCTGTGCTGCTAGAATACACAGGAATATCCTAAGGCAATGACCAAATCTGGCTGCCATTATATGAAATGTCTAATTCTCAAAAATTACGAGTTCTTTTGAGGAATGGGAGTATAAGGTGGGAATGAAAGTAGGCACTTTATGAATGTCGTGGCCAATGATTAAGAAGATCTACAGCTGTTATTATATTATGAATTTGTTCTTTTTTTCTCTGTTTTGTTTTTTTGGGACAGCGTCTCACTGTGCAGTTCAGGCTGGCCTTGACCTCACTTTATAGCCCAGGCAGGCTGGCCTCGAACTTGGAAAGATCCTCCTGCCTCAGCGTCCTGAGTGCTGGGATCACAGGTGTGCGCCAACATGCCAGTTTTATGAATTTGTTCTTATAAATTAGTTTTCTGACTCTTTGGGGGCAATTAATCTACATCATTAAGCAAATCACTAAAAATTGTAAATATGTAAGTCATTTATGTAAATGGACACAAATATACATTCAAATATATTTTATGAATAGGTATAGAACAAGATATGGCAAAACACAAACCTCAAACTATGTATTTTTAGACTGCTTTTTAAGTTACATTTACTGTAGTAATAATAAAGCCACAATTAGTCCTTTATTGCCTGTGGTTGCTTTCTCATTACGTTGCCTGTGGTTGCTTTCTGATTACAGTAATTCTGTCAGAGACACCGTGGCCTCCGGCATTTGATGTCTACTAGTTTAATGGTCTTGGTTTTCAAGGGAAGACTGTCACCAGGGACACAGTAATATGGTTTCATTAAACCAGAAATTGACCCCACTTCTTGTCCAGTGGAGCTCCCCATACCGATAAATCACCAGGGAAAGGAGTGCGAGAATGTTCTTGTTGGGCAACTAATTCTAACTAAGGAGAGAAAATGGAGTATTACTACATGAGGGACTTACCCTCTAAGACGGGTCTGGACCAGAGGAGTTTCCCTGGGTGCGTTTTAGTTACTATTTCCAAATCCAGGGAGTTAGCTGTTTTTGAAAACTTCCAGTAGATGGCGCCAAAGTAACATGCATAGTTATGCACAGGCATCCCTGCAGACTGGGCCAAAAGAGGATTTGCTCCCAGGGCCCCTCATTCTTTACCTTAGAAAGGCAAGTCTGTTTCCAATTTTTAACTGCTAGCTGGGCAGCTCCCTCCCTGTATCTTGAAGATGAAGGTGTTTCTTGTTTTGCTTTGGGTGAAAAGACTAAAGGTCAGACTCTTTTAGGTTTTGTGTACCTTTACGTGATACAGTTTTTATGATAAAATAAATATATCTTTGAAATTAAATCAGAAAGTGTTGTGAACATAAGAGTAATACTTAAAGGGTATATCATACTTTTGCTGAAAAGGCATTTTGAGCAGTGCGCTCTATGTTACTCTATCTTTATTATGCATGATATGATTAGTTTTTAATCCTGACTAAGAGCGCTTGTTAAGCCTTGTTTGATCTGTTACATACAGAGAATTCCCCATCAGCTGAAATGAATAATCATGATGCAAGAAGATCTGCAATTAAACTTACAAAGCCTAATGATCAGAAGCATTTGCTAAGCAAAACTGATGGAAGGTTAATATAAAAGGATTTGTTTTCAACAAAATAATTGAGAGCACAAGTTCTACAAACAACCCACATTCAAAAACCCACATTCAAGAATGAAAATGTCGCGCCTGCCTGGCAAGCGCAAGGTCGTGAGTTCAGTTCCTGGTACCGGAGAAAAACCAAAAAAAAAAAAAAAAAAAAAAAAGAATGAAAATGTCATAAATGCTCTGTTTGGTTTGAAACAAACTTCTCTGGCTTTCTCATCTTCAGCTTCCTCAGCAGTTAAATGGGAATAATAATAGTTCCTGCCTCATAATTTTTCCCTGAGATAACTGAGTACAAATAAAGTACATGCAATATGCCTAACATGTGAGCACTAAATAAGTACCAATAGTATCACTAGCCATCATTGCTATTGTTTCAAATATGTTAACTGTTGTGATCTCATCTAAAATATCAAAATGCTATTGCATAATCTGGAGATTTCACTGGGAGTAAATTTGTACCTTTTTCCTGCTTAAATTTACATAAATATCTTTTAAAAAAAAGAATGTTACCTTCCATCCTAGTCACATGCAAGTGAGAGTATATTCCATTGAATTTATTTATTTTTTTGTTTGAAAAGTAAAAGAACGAAAATGCCACAGTTTTTTTATCCAATCCTCAGTGGATGGACTTTTGGGTTGCTTCCACGATTTAGCTACTACAAATTGTACTGTTGTAAACATTGATGCAAGTATATCACTGTGAAATTTAAATGAATTCCATTAAATAAAGACTTTATTCATGGTCAGATATAATTTACACATATTTATTTCTTTAAATAAAGATTTTATTCATGGTCAGATATAATTTACACATTCTTCTATAGGAATGAAACATTCTGGCTCAATAGATCAATATTTATATGCTGGATAATTAAAATATAGTTATAAACTGGGTGTGGTGGCGCATGTTCTGGACTCAGAACCGAACCAAGGTACCGACCGACAAACACCGGAGCACACGGATCGCCAATTGAGATTTAAAAGTGAGCCTTTATTAGCTGGCCAGCGACTGACTGACCGAGAGCCTCCACGCAGGGTAGGATCAGGTCAGCAGCAAACCAGGTGGAAGAGCAGTTTTTAAGCCAAAAATCCACATCCTGCTTAGCAAGCGAAGTCTTTGTGAAGCAGTCTTCTCAGAAACTATAGAAACTTTAGGAAACTTACAAGAAAGGAACGATACATTTCAGGGAGTTTCAGGGAGTGGCTAGAATGCGGAATGATGCGGGTGGAAAGGACAAGAGGGGGAGTAATCAATAATTTTTCATGTTCTTTGTGAGGCCATGCATGTCCCTTGTGAGGCCTTTACAGCGCACACCTGTAATCCCAGCACTCGGGAGGCTGAGGCAGGAGGATCACTGCAAGTTTGAGGCCAGCCTACATAGTGAGCTCAAGGCCAGCCTGAACTTCCTAGTGAGACCCTGTCTCAAGAAAGAAGAATGAATAAATAAAATAAAATATAGCTTCAAATTTTGTAATAAATGTAATACTTATTTTAGAAACCACACTATGTATTTCAAATAAGGTACCCAGTTTAACGTGATTCAGTTACAATCAGTATATATTTTCTTATCATTATAAAATGTCATTCAAGTCAATGTTAATAGGAACATTGAAAAATTACCCCTCTTCCTACCATTCTCATTTATAAATATTGGCACAGCTGAGTTATATTAAGACTACATCAACAAAGCCTTGGAATTTGAATTTATTATACTGAAAAGACAACAATATGTCTGAAATTAATATATGCATTTAACATACTCTCATGCTGTAGACTTATTTTGCAAATAAACCTAATAATTGTAAATGTTTCTGTTAAAATAAATTTGTAAGATGATGAAATAATTTTGTGAAAGAAAACACTCACAGACACAAACACAACTCGTGAGTTTAGTAAGGAAAGTGTAATCAGCCTTCTGTAGGCACCAGCCTATGAGTTTGTCCCTTGCCTGGGGGCATGGAGGGTGAATGAGGATGAAAAAAAAAAAAAAAAGAGACAAAGAGTTAGGTTAAAAAGTGAGAAGCCAGGGCACTCTTGCCTCCCCTAGACAGAGAGCCCTGAGCATGTGGTTCACCTTGTATTTACTCAGACACTGTACAAGCAATTAGAGTAACACAAGATTTATCTGCCTACCAGCGTCCACAGCACATGTCCAGGAAAGCAGCTGGACCTCAGCTCTGAGGACTCTTCCCCGGAACTTCTAACGCAGCACCCGCACGCGCCCACAGAGCACAGCTTGCAGCTCCCTCCTTTGTGCTCACAGAGGAGGTCAGTTAGCCCTCCATTCTCACTGTCTGGTCTCTTCCAGTGCTCCAAAGAATGAAACATATTTTGATACGATAATCATTGAAATATTACTTGTTGTATTGATGCAACTGATTATGATAGATTAAAATAGATGCAGCTGATTATGATACCTTAGAATGTAAGAAATTATGTATGACCTAATGTTGGTGAGAATGATAATATTTAATAACTAAAATAATAAATGAACAATTAAGAAAGCAGATGCGCACATTATAACATTAAAAAATAAATTCCATTTAAATTACAGACAAATAAAAATTTAACTGTTACAATCTTTTCCACATTCTGCAAAACTTTTAATATTATTTGCATAGTTTAGTTGTGAAAAATTATCTGAAAAGCATCAAGTGACCTGCCCTACAATACTGTGCTCATTAATCTAAATGCATGAAATCAAATGTAAATTCATTTGAATCAAAGCCTGGTTGTCCATTAATATACTTTACTCTTAAATTTTTTTAGAATGATGTCTATATATATTTGTTTCTAATAGTGTCATAATCAGTAAAATTATTATCCATCAAACAGGAGCAGAATTAGATGAAATAAATAAAGAGACAAACATATTCAGGAAACAAGGTAAACTGGTAGCATACTTTTAGATAAGATTACCAAAAATTAAACAGAACAATTAAAATATGCAGGATCTCCAGGCTTCTTGGTAATTCATTTCAAAGCACTAAAAATAAGAGAGTAAAAACATTTTCTACACATAGGTTTATGTGATAGTAAAACTTTGACACTTCATTAATTAAATTGTTACATTAGCACAATAGGATATTAGGTAATTATTTTAAATTGATTATGAACATAAAGTAGAAAAATTAATTCATGAAATATTGTGGAATGAAAATAACATATGTAATCTTGAGAAACTGTAATTAAGATACAAAGATGGGCTGTATAAAAAAAATGGAGCGGAGAAAGTCGCATCTGGAGTTACCGTGGCACAAGGATTGGGAGAGTTTACGTGACTTTTTCCTTGGCTTTTTCTAAAAATCATTTTTCAATTTTTCAATTCAGAAAACCAGGAGATAACACGCTTTGGGAATTTGCATAATATGCTCATGAACATAATCATGATTTCTAAATATAAGCATAAGTATACTTGATTAAAACCAAAACAATGTTACCTTCAATTATATCATTTTAGCTTTTACAAAGAGAGAAATTATACATATTAAATAATACTTTCATATATTTATTCCTTCTCCAAGTTTGTAAAGAATTCTTTTTCTCTTTAATTCTTAAGTTAATTTTCAATTAGTAATGATTGGAAGGAGAAACCATATGTATAATTTATAGTAATCTAGTATGTCTTAGAAGAATCTAAAGGCTTTTCTCACTTCTCTGTTCATTAATGTGCCATTTTAAAAACCAAATTAATAAAAGTTTTTTTTTTTTACAACTCATTGTCATTCCACAGGTGCATTTAAGTTAGTGTTAAAGGGGAGATAATGACTACGTCCTGTGTCTTAGGCACCACCCTCTGTAGAAGAAAAAGACTGACTCTTATTCTAAGAAATATTGGCCAAGGAGACAGGAGCAAGGTAGATAGAAATTGTGTACCAACACGTTCTGATCTCTTTAAAGGTTTAAAATATGCATAAATTTGTTGTCTCTAGGTACTTAAAAGACATTAGGCTTATTTGGAAATGAATTCTTTTAGTGAGAAGACTCCTTTGAAAATATTTATCCTTGACTGAATTCCACTCATTGTATTTAACACATTATCATTATTTCACGGACCACTTAAAACAGTGCTACAAGTTAAAAAATGAAACAATGTTTTCTTATCTATGAGATGTGCTTGGAATTTCATCAACCAGCAAGGATGGATTTGTCACAGGAGCAGAGACTAGAAGTAGTCACGACACGCAGACAAACTTTGTCACAATCATTCCTCATGCTTATTCTTCGAGGGGCCGCTCACTTTTCCTAAAAATAACCTACTCTCCACTAAGTTGCTATATCTCTTCTTCCTTTCTCTTTTTGTTTTTATTTTATTTTATTTTATTTTTACCATGTGTGCTGTTTATTAATTTTTTATTTTAAAGAGAAAAAGCAATGAAAATGATACACACCTTCAAAACAAGATGATAAGAACTTAACAGTGGTTATTATATTGCATATCATTATCTTCAATGTAGTTGCTCAGATTACCAGATGTAGGCATGTAAGATTGATCAAACAATATAAGCACTAGCTGTTCCTTTCAGTGAGCTTTCCTTTCTCTTTTTATACTTAAGGTTCATGTTTAGATTTTGAACATTGTCACTATGGAACTTACGTACAAAGATCAACATGAGCAGTATTATTCAATTAGTGTATTTCTAAGACTTCTTGCACTAAGTCCTAACTTTATGAATTTCTTCCAAATCGGAGCTGTCAAAGTTGTCTTTGTCTGCATAAAATCATCTTTTGTGCCATGAAGAACCTTAGTGCAGTCAACCAGAAGCACTTTATCTACTGATGTCCTGGGACCTTTCCGAATTGTTAGCACTTCTTCTGTACGTTTTGATATGAGAGTTACCAAGTACTATGAGATAACCACACTTTTTTGCTCCTCTTCTCTCTCGGGTATTTGGTTAAAGAACCTGAAGGAAATCAGGACATGCAACCCCAAAATATGTTTTGGCACATTGATTATTTTGAACTGAGCTAAAGTCTCTTAGAAACACAGCAAATGCACAGAGAATTTTTCTCAACACTATCTCTGCTTACATACACATCCTCCATGAGGAACTCGTCGTCTGTCCTCTCCCTGGGAGTTTCATCAACCAACAAGATCTGATTCCTCAGAGGAGAGGAGACCACAATCAGACAAGCTCTGTCACAAACTACCATGGCTCACATTTATTCCTTGGAGGAATTTGTTTATTTTTTCAAAAAGTCATTTACTCTCCTCTAAGTTGCCTACTTCTCCTCCTTTTTCCCACTGAAGATAGTACATAAGCTACTAAATCTCACTGCTTTTTTTATTTTGATATTCACATTTTTCTCATAATATTCCTTACACATATTAAAAATTAATAAATTTGGAAATCTTCTTGCTGTAAGTTTGTCTCACAGGCTCAGCTGTAGAGCTTAGGAAGATCATGAGCATGTCCTTCCTCTCCTGCAATCCATGTCACCGAGTCCTTCCCTAAACAACCACATCACCGCACTCCCACCCTTCTCCTCCTCCTTTCTGTCACGTGACATGGAAACATTTCCTTATTCATGTCTGCATTTTCTAAACGCTAGACCTTTAAGTTTTATGTGGACAAGATTTTTCTTCCTCTGTTTACTGCTCACCTGGCACCTTTCAAAGTGCCTACCCATACCAGGAATTGAGTAAATCCACGGAATAAATACATGACTATTCACCTAATCTGTGGGGAATTCAGAAAACATAATGAGATCCCAAAAGTTGTCTTTTCTTTGAAAGACAAAATATTCACACTGAAAGTACATATTTCCCTTTAAAACCTTTTACACTAACAGCCCGGCCACTTTTAGTTCACACAGTCTTTTCAGAGCTGTGCTAATTTGTTACAAGAAAAATATGAATATCAAAATCAAAAAAGAAGTGAAATTTAGTAGCTTATATACTAACAAGTACACATGTTATGTACTGTAGTCTGCCACAGCCCTTGAATCTCAATTACACCATGTCCTTAAACTTTTGGATTATCAGCCATATGACTCTTTTCAAGTTATTACTTTTCTCAAAAACTCATGGGTTTGGTTGAGCTATATTGAATCAATCAGACACTAAATGTAAAAAGCTTAGTACTCTATCTCTCACATAATAACTGCATTATTAATCTGAGCTATTACTGCTTTTACTTGAAAGCCCACAGAGCCATTATAATATCCTGCATTACTTTATTCAAAAATATTCAAACACTTGAAATGCATTGTGTTAAGAAAAGACATACGGATTTATGGGACATAGGTCACTGAAAGAAGATAAATGTGGAGCTAACACCAAACATAACTCTTCAACAATCAAATAATAATGCAGAAGATGATGAAGAAAGATAAGTGGGAAAATAGAAAATACAGTCCTCCTAAAGGTTTAGCAATAAGCAAGATAGAACATATGTTTACAAAAAAATTACATAATACGTAGAGGATTAAAAAACAAAAGTAAGATAAACATAATGACTCCACTCATATAACTCCTATATTTGAAATGGTTTGCCTCAACTGTTTATGTGCCTGGCTCTACTTTATAACTTGTTCAGTGGACCTTCTTAAGCTAATTTGGGTTTTAGATCTGTCTTAGTAAATTATTGAATAATATTTCATCCTGATCATTTTCTTTAGAGTAGCAAACATTTTGTAGTATTTTAGTTTTGTTTTTTATTTGGGTGCATAAAACTATTCCTTGTTGATTTCCCCCAATAGTGTATAAGTTAGCAAAGACCTGAACAAATCATTACATTTCTGGCACACACCAGAGGGTTGCTATTAATACTTATAAAATACATTAAGGAAGTAACAGCATTCAGCAAAATGCAGTAGAGGTTTGAAGAGATTCTTTCCAAAATATTTGAAAACTTCTTTTTGCTGAATAATGTGCCTATAACTTAGAAGTCACCACTGAAATGATCATGTTACCTCTTGTTCATATACAAATAAGCAAATTTGTATACAATGATCCCTGACCTATGACGGGAGTTACGTTCCAGAGACCCCTGCGATAGGTGAAAATCCATGAAGTAGCGGCATTATATTTATTCCATTATTTATATATATTTTAAGATTGCTAAACCCTTCCCACACTCCTATAAACTTTTCCCACTCTCTTATTAACATTTCTCACACGCTTATAAACACTTCATATCTCTTAAACACTTTTTACACGCTTAAACCTACCTAATTTTAACAACAAATTCCATACGGGTACTCACCAGTAAAGTATACTACAACTTGAATGATAAAGGTCTTGAATTATGCAGCTGTGCAGTACTGATGGTGATGAAGGTGATGACGATGTGGTGAATGTACTGCACAGCCAAGAAGAGCATCACAGCTCTACTGAAGGCATCACTTTACCAGGTGCTTCATCAGGTGGTGCAGTATCTCCCCCCCAGGCTATGACTGATCTGTTCTTCTGAGTGATGAACATAGCTATGGGGAGTTGGTGGCACTGCTATTTCTTCTGAGTGAGAAGGTTTTTATAAACTGACATGCCAGTCTCGATTGTATTTACAAAGTGCGAAGAATGAAGCGCCTGGGAGTCCCATTCTTCAGCCACTTGCTGAAGTTCTTTGGCCATTCTGACCATGGTTGCAAGGTAATCGAGTGTTAGGCCGACCTCCTCCTCTTCTCCAACCCATAGTGCATCTTGTCCAGGCTTATTACCCACTTCCTTGATGACAGATTTGAATGTGTCATTCATATATTCGTTAGCTCTGGCTTTATCTGCAGAGTTAGCTTTGCTATGCAGAGAAATGCTCATAAGTCGAAAGCCTCTGAAATTTGTCAAACCAGCCCTTGCTGGCACTGAAAGGGGTTGGCCTGTGGGAGAGGCACTCGATGGCCCTGCGTCTGCTTCAGTGTCCTCGTCTTCATCCTCATCACCGTTGTGAATGTCCGTGCTTGCCGCAAAACTGTCATAGTTTCTTGCCCTTTGTTTGGATGGTGTTAGTATCAAGCGAGATATTCTTCTTCCTGCAGTCATTTATCCACAGGGCTGATGCAGACTCCACCCTCACAATGGTCTTATTGCAGGCAATGACCATCCTCTTTGCAGTCTTGTTAAAAGTCATTGTTACCATAGACCTTCTCATAGATGAGAAGACCTAAATTCTTCCCATCTTTCATTAGGTAGCTAACAGTAGATTCTTTGGTTCTGTAATGGTGGCCTGCAGCCTCATAGCTTGTGCCTTCCTTCAACATGTCAAGAAGTTCCACCTTTTGTTTGATGGTAAGCACCTTCCTCTGGCACTTGAGTTCACTGTCAGAAGCCTTAGAAGGAGCAGGATGTTTGGGTGTCATCACAGGGCTTGAAATAAATTCAAACTTTTACAAAAATTTCACAAAAACACACCACAGAGCAACTCTACGCACAGCCATCAGACGTTGACATGAAGTGGACAAGAAGAGACATTGAATGTATGGGCACAGTGCAGGAGAGCAAACAGACCAATGCTACAGTCACTGAGCCAATCAGTGCCCAAGATACAGAACACAGTGCTGTGGTTAGTTGCCTTCCATTCCATCAGCCAATAGTGTGGCATGTACAATCTCATGTTGGCAAACTTATGCAAGCCATAGGGGCATACTGCATTTCTGTTGTGTACAGTATGGAAATCATCTTCGTATGAAATACATACTGTATTTTATTTAGATTTAATATTCTTTTAATATGTTTGAATTAATATTTTTATAGTCTTAATTTTTTAGGGAAAAATATTTAAAATAAGAAATATTATATAAATACCTACATACCACAAAATCTCATAATACAGGAAAAACTCCACAATACAGGATTAGTTATATATATTGTATAAAAACCTACAATACATTGAAGACACAATAAGTGAACCATGATATAGTAAGGGAGAACTGCATAGGTATTTATTTAAATCCAAAAGAGAGGGCATGGTATTAGTACCACAGAAAAAAGAAAAAGTATCCTGGATTCAAGGAAATCTGATATTTTCTCCTGGCTTTTCTCATAATGATGAAAACATCATTGAATTTTCTCTTGACTTGCTTTCCTCTATGCCAAGATACATTTAGAATAAACACTGAGAAACTATGATCTTTTCTACTGTCATTGGTTTAAATTTCTCTATTATTGATTTTAACTCTTTGAATGCAGTCTAAAGGAAGTGCAACTTGAAAATCCTTCTAATAAATAGAACTATCAAGTGACTTGGCTATATCTGTTAGTAGTTTTCTAATGACACTTTCCTTTGAGCTCTTATTTTTTAAAACAATAGCAGGATAAAGAGTTGGCAATTTTCCCAATGCTGCAAGCTTATGAGGTCTGAGCTTCGCAAAAAGAAACCAGTGCATATTTAAGCCAAAAAGGTCTAATTCTAAAAACAGTTGAGTCTCTCTGTGGAAATCAGCACCTGCTTTTTCAATCCACATGCAAGTTGTAAAGATATGCAGCCATGCTTACTACTAGAAGATATTGGTAGTCATGCTCAACAGAGAATATAGCTGTCAATCCCAAACTGTACGCCTGCATGTGGATTTCCCATAAGACCTTCTTTCTACCCTGTGAAAGTGAGCCAAATTCACTTTTAACAGGTGGTATTCTGTTGGCACAGACAGAATATTTTTTTGGTCTAATTCATGAAGGGCACATTTAGAATTACAATCTGGTGACTGATTATGTAAGTATAACTCAGAAAGGTGTATCTTCCTGGAGATATTCAGTAAATTGTTCTCATGGTATCCAGTTTCCAAAAATTTTCCCAGCATCTCCTTTCATCTCTATCCAAACTAATTGTGCTTAGGGACACCCTCACAAGTACTTTGATTCTTTATGTTTATGTATAAATAGCTTATACATCAAATAAAAGCTAGATATCATTATACTGTTGGCATGCTTAGATATTAACTTCTATCATAATTATATTTTTAAGACAATATAATATTCCATCATGAGGATATTTCTAACAGAGGACTAAACTCAAATGCAATAGCTTTATTGTTGTCTTTAAACATATTAATAATGAAAAAAATCTCCTTTAAGTTTTAGTTTCAAATATGCTTAATATAAACATAGTCCACATAAACTAAAGTTGTTTAGGGTCTCAGTAATTGTAAAGAATATAAGGCATCCTGAGTCAAAAAGTTGAGGAGCCCTGATCTAAGGAGAACACACATACCCATCCTCAGAGAGAGGTGTCTGTCCTAGCACTGAGCAGCCTACATTTGATCACAAGATGACTAGATAAGCAGTAATCATCACAATAATTTATACAGCCTTTACCATAAGCCCTTGCTATGTGAAGTACTTTACTTAGCATATGTTTAGTTTTTTTTTTTTTTTTTTTTTTTTTTGGTTTTTCTCCCGTACCAGGAACCGAACTCACGACTTTGCGCTTGCCAGGCAAGCGCTTTTGCCGCTGAGCTAAATCCCCAGCCCCTTTACTTAGCATATGACTAAGTCTTTAATGTTTACCAAAAACACTGTGAAGACACACTACTTCTGGTTTAGAGATGAGAAAGAAAGCTCTAAACTTCCAATGATTTGACAAAGAATGGAGCCACAACTTAAAGCCACAGTCTGAGCTTAGTGTTCATGTCCTTACTAACTCTGATGTAGGAATCTTGCACAAAGCACTGTTTTTATAGAGCAAAGCACTATGCAGCTGACAGGAACAGTGGGTGGGGACACCATGGGCTCCCATAGTAGATACCCTACAAATAAATTTATTAAAAATATTGGGATTTGGGGCTGGGGATTTAGCTCAGAGGCACAGTGTCTACCTGGCAAGTGAGAGGTCGTGAGTTCGATTCCCAGTACAGGAAAAAAAAAAAAAAAAAAATTGGGAGAGGAAGGTTTTTCATATGGTTTTTATAAGAAGAGTATCAAAATATGAGTCCAAAAATCGCAGTTTATTGCCAACAAAGAGAACCTCCCACTTAGGTTCTGAACTCCTATGGGTTGGGGTGGTTAGAGAGAACAAATCTCACAGGAAATACATTTGCTAGATAAGGTACATTAACCACTGCCATAGTTTAGACTTAAAATGTTCCCCAACTGTCTTGTATGTGGGGGGGGGAGTTTGGAAGGTGATTGGATTGTGAAGGCTCTAACTCTATCAGTGGATTAATCCATAGAAGAGATCATAATTTAATGGCTTTATAGGGAGATGATGGAAATATGAGGTGGGCCCTATTTTAAGGAAGTGAAGCACGGAATGTAACATTGCAGACAATAGTTCATCTCTAGCCCCTTCATTCTCTCCCTTTCTCTCTGTTTCTTGGGTGTCATGGGATGAATAGTTTTCTTCTTCCATGCCCTCCCACCATGATGTTCATGCCCAAAGCAATGTAGCTGCTGAGCATGAACTGAAAGCTTTCTTCCTTCAAATTGTTCTTCTCAGCTATTCTGCTACAGTGATGAAAACGTGATAAACAACCCCATAGTAAATGAGTTCTAAAATTTTTCAAAGTCCAGTTGTTCAATTAGGATGGAAGCAGGACTCCACAACAAATAGTCTAATGAAAGTTGGAACTGTACCTGTTTGTGAGCAGTTGTCAGAGAGACAAACATGACCCATACAGTAAGGACTTTTAATGGTACCTTAGCTTCCTCTACCATGGAGGACAGGCCAGGCTTCAGAAGTTTTCTGAGGGCACATAGAATATTGAACTCTGTTTTCAGAAAAATGGCTGACAGCGTGACCTTGTCACATCATGTTGGTAAAGGAAGCTGAGTGAATGTAGCCTGCTGTTGCCTAAGTTCTCAGATTGCCTGTCAAATCTTGAGTTTATACAGAATTTAAAATTCAGTAGTTGAGCCCAAGTGCCTACACAGGGAGGTCTCGTAAGGTATGGTGTCATCTTCCCAAGGAAAGCAGGCACACACTCTGACTTCTTAGAGTAGCAAAACATATACCATGTTAGTATTTGAAATATCAAGTATGTGTTTGAAATTATTTCAAAGCTATATGATAGGAAAAAATTATATTGTAGTAAAATTTATATAAACTTTGAAACACACAAAGTGAGACCAGATATTTTCCAAAGGTAAACAAGTATCTCAACAAATGTATAAAATTATGTTGGGATGGCAGTAATTAGTTGACTTATGAGGGGGATACATGGATTGGGAAAAAAATGAGGAAAGAGCCCCAGTGCTTCTTATTGTGCTCCATGAGATTCTCCTCAATAGGAAGGGATGACCTATGGGATTGCAAAACTTGGAATGGATCTCAGAAGTCCAGGAAGAGCATAATGAACCTTTTTGGAAAGCTGAAAAGTGGAATACTGTTCCATTACTACATCCCTATGATCTTTATTCCATCTTTATTAGTGACCCCTGCAGTAGGTCCCCAATCTCTTGTAAGGTGTTACAGCACATGGTAAAAAGAAAGAGCAAGAGAGAAATAGGAATGCAAAGTAGCAGGGATCTGGGATGACCAGTTATTCATTAGGAACAAAAGGCCACAAGGCAGGCAGAACTTCAGGATGTATTGATCACATTCACATTGAGAAAAATGGTGAGGGGATTACAGCTGGCTATGCTAGACAGCTGGCTAGGCAGGCAAGGCCTGTAACAGGGAACAAAGCATTCTTATGGAAGGAATTAAACAGCCAGATTTAGGTTATTTTTAATGAATAACTTGTTTTGTAGCCAAATTTGGCTACAAAGGAATTTTTCTCTGGATTCGTAAGTCCTCAGCAGAGACATTATCTCATATCTTAGCCACATAGTATCACAGCCCACCTGTCTGAATTCAACTACCAGCCACTGGAGATGAATAATGGTAATCCAGTGCCACTCGACTGCTTTCACGAAGATATGTACAGGACCTCAGTAAAACTCACTTGTTAAAGTGAAAGCCAATTTAGGGAAGTCACCTCTATACAGCCTGGGCTGCTCACAAGTAAGCACAATCACTTCAACCTGGGGAAGAGGACAAGGTAGTCCTCCACACACCTTCACATGATTTTCTCATACTGGGAATGAATGCATTCATTCAACCAGAACATTAGATTTATAGATAGGTTTTGCTTATGTAGGAAATTTTTTATTTTATAATTCCTGTTACTGACATGAATCTGAAAATAATACCCAGTTTTTCTTAAATAAAAGTTGAATGCTAAGGGTTTTTTTTTTTTTTTTTTTTTTTTAGAAATTTTCATACCTTTTCTCTTATTTGCAATTTTATCTTGCTCCCTGTAGGAGTTTATACATTGTGTCAACTTGAGAAGTTTAGAAGCCTAACTAAGTGACTGAGCAGTTTTACATCCTAGGGTGTAGAGGACATGCCCTAGGGCAGCTGCACAGAATGGATGCTGAGATGGTTGATTCATTGTGTCAACTTGGGAATCTTAAATAAGCAACTCAGCAGGGGGCCAGGGGCCTCACTTTGTAAATATCCTCAGCTTGTGCGAGAGGATGGCATGGAAATGGTTGGAGTGCTACACCTGCCCTAGGGCAGGTAGCCTGCTTACAGTATAAGACAGGAAAAGAGGTTCACTTTCCCTTTCTTTGCTCTTGTTGCTTTGCCTGTCTTCCAGCACCATGAACTGTTGCCCTGTGCCACACCACCCTGCCTTGGAGCCAGCTGAATATGGACTGCAACCTCCACAAACTGTGAGCTAAATAAACCTTTCCTACCTTAATTTTGGGTGTCAGGTATTTTTGTCTCAGCAATGAGAGAAAAGTAATTAAGACACTTCCTCTATAAAACAAAGAAACTTGACATAACAATGTGTAATTTTCATTTTGTTTTGTGGGACTCCCAAAGATTTTATTCCAATCCCTGTGGGTAGAGATTCCATCACTCCAGCTTCCCAAAACACCTACTGTTTTTCTCAGCTTCTACTCAGTTACACATTCTTCCCAACAGCGAAAGAGCCAGGAATGTCTGCAAAAGTAACTGGAAATGTCTTTCTGCCTACAATTGCTAAACCCACCCTTTCATGAGGGAACTGGCTCCCAGAGGAGGAAGACAAATGTTGGGATTAGGGCTTGAGATATTTTTAGGCTATCTTTTGTGCTACTTCTTTTCCTTAGGCACATACTCTTTTTTGTTGTAACTATATTTGAAAAGGGCCGCCTCTATAAAAAAAAACCTTGTCTTTTTCAAGTAGACTTTATATAGTGGGTAGTTTGAAAGTACAAATAGAGAGACGTCCCCTTGAGCTGAGTCTGCTGAGTGAGTGTGAGGTGTGCCCACATGGGTATGAGTGTTCCTGAAAAGTTTTGGGAAGAAATAGGAAACGGTTCCAGTTTTTCAATCCTAAACTGTACCTTCTTTTCCTCACAGACACATTTATTTTCAAGTTAAATCTAGCTGCTTCTGTGGATAGGGCCAGACAAATGTGATCTGGAAAGACAGAAAAAAATGCAGGTTCTAAACACTGGACAGGACTTGGATTTCAAGAAGTACTATTCTGTCTGATGGAGAAGTTGTAGTTTGACTATTCCATGGCAAAGCCAAAACTATTCCAGGGATCATCGTTGGATTCCTTGCTCCAGGAATCCAGCCTTCTGTTGCCCTAAACCCTCAACTCTCTCCATTTACCTGTAATTGATCTCTACCTAAATCAATCCCAGAAGCAGACAAAATGTTCCTTGGTCCTGAAACATAATATCCACCCTTGTAAAACAATACATTCCCTTATCTTTATCTCCATTATCTGGAAATCCTAAGCTTGCTCCTTTTCTGTAGCTTCAGTTACCAAATGAAGTAAAATGCTTCTTTAGAACAATGACAGGTGCTCGTTTTGGCAGCATGTATCCTAAAACAGAACAATGACAGGCCATGTATCAAATGCCTGTCTCAAAGCAACTTATTATATATTCTTATCCTTCTTTAGACAATGCTCATGGTTTCACAGTATTTTCTAAAAATTAAAATGTCACCCTTAAATCTTCATATCCCTCTTCATATATCACGCAGTGTCTTTATTTCTTTGTAAACTAGACACTATGGAATTTTTGTGTATCATTTTGCTGTATAATTATCTTGGAGATTATTATTTAGATGCAATATAATGTTACAGTTTTCTAATACTAAGGCGAGCATGCATAGTTTTTAATACTAAGGCCACTACAATAAGTTGCTTCTCTCAAAATTCTACAGATATTGTTCTTAGCAGTTGTCTGTAGGGGCCGCCCTAACATTCTGCGTGCAGGCGTGCTCATCACCCTAGGGAAGAATGAGCACTGTTTTCCCGATAGTGCCCTGACAGGGTAGTGAGGGCCGCACCACCTCCCCCTGCCACCACTTGCAGGGTGTCCTGGGGAACTTTGCGGCTGTGGCTCCCGCACCTCCTGTTTACAGGTTCTGTGGGGACCCTAAGAACGGATAAAGGTCGTTGGTCCTGGGTGAGAGAAGGTGGAGGAAGTCTTCTGCCCCTCGGGTTGGGGTGGGGAGCAGAAGCGAGGAGAGCAGATTCCTGCGGCCCTGAGCCAGAATGCTGTCACAGAGCACTGTTTCCGCAGTCAACATTCTCTGAGCAAGAGACACACGAAGGGCAGTCCGCAGGGTGGTGTGAAAACTGAGTCTTCCAGATCTGTGTCTTGTTGGCTGGAGGAGAGACCCGACCCAACCCAACCCGATCCAACCCTTTTGTGAAGAAGATAAGTCCACCCTAAAAAGAAACAAGCATTTAAAAGGAGGGACTTGCCATTGCTGAAGGAGTGGTCTTTGGGGTGGAGTTCCATGACCCCTGGGAGACGCCCTAAATACTCTGGGGTGTTAATTGACATGAGAAGTGGGAAGTGAAGAAAAGTGAGAAGAGATGTGGGAAGTGAATGTCTGGGACAAATCCAGAAACTGCAGGGATTTAGTTGTGGTTTGCCCCGCCCCATAATGAGGCTTTCTTCTCCCACATAGGAGTCACGTGCTACACTATACCAGAGGAATGACTTTTCACTACTGTGTTCGGAGTCTTTGCCCTGTCAAAAATTCCACTTCTTTGACCTTTCATCATGACACAAGACATGGGCCTTCAAAAAATATTCTATACAAGCAATTTTGCAATCTTAATTTTTAAAAAGTAAGATTTCAGAGTTTGGGGACCCTTTTTGTGTTTAATCCTGGCTTCTGTAAGTAATCCCAACTGCCAAATAAATATGATATCTATCCTTCTAATTATTTATAAGGTAACTAAACTTTTTCAAGCAAAATAAATTACATGTAAAGTGCTCTTTTAGAAGTCTAAAATAGAAGACCTGAAGAAAGTCCGTGAACATGTAAAAAAGCCTCATGAACAAAATGGGCCTTTTTCATTGTGCAGGTGAGATGAGGAACTCAGGCAAATTTGCTTAAAGACGTTCGCCCAACAAAAAAGACGATCAAAGCACTAAATTGCAAACTTCTGGGTGACAAACTGTAGAACTCACTTTTGGCACCCCAATTCCAATAAGCTCTTCCTGTAGTATGCAAATAATACTTTTTAAGCTATTCAACTTTAATAGCCATTATAGATAAGAATTACTTCAACAGGTTCAGAAATACTCATTTTAATTGAATCCTTCATTTTTTATTTGCTAGATGCTAAATAGCAAGTTTGAAAGCATATTGAAAGCCTTGTATTACTACACTTCATGGTCAAATTTATATCCCTGGTATAATAGATCTCAGGTAAAATGTCATTTGAGTGTGATGGCCCACATCTGTAATCCCAGCTACTCAAGAGCCTGAGGCAGGAAAATGGCAAGTTGGAGCACAGCTTGGGCAATGTAGGGAAACACTGTTTCAAAATTAAAAATTAAATAAGTAGGGGTTGAAAATTTAGCTCAGTGGTAGAGTAGCCCTGGGTTCAAAACTCTAGTACTTCCAAAAAAACAAATAATATAAGTCAACAATTTGCCTTTCTAATTAGTGACCTGTGAATAAAACCATTCTAAGTACTTTTGTTGGTAGTGATTAACACGCATCCACCTATTTATTCATTCAAACAGTGTTTATTATAATCTAGGACCAGAGGTAAAGCTGATGACACAGAGTTAAATCCAGTCATTGATGCTGGATTCAGAGTGCAAGGACGTAAAGGAGTCCTCCAATCCCCTCTGAGGAGCATGTGGAAAGTTCCGCCTTATCTCAGCACCACTGTCTGGGGCAAGGAGGTATAATAGGTGGAGAGGAATATCAAAACCAGTAAATAAACCCTGAATAGGACTGAAGCTCAAAGGCCAACAGAGGTGAATTACAGAAAGCAGGAAGGAGTTAAGGCTGAGTGGTGGAAAACAGTATTTGACACGTACAAAGTCACGGGTTTCCAATGACTAGAATATAAAAACGAGATAACAAAATTAGATCTGGTGTCTTGCACTGCTTAGTTAAGACATCTTGAGCAGGTTCCTTATAATCTATGCCTTACTTTCTTTACCTGTACAATAGGATGACAACAATGGTGCCACCATAAAGATGTATTCTTTTCAATGTGATAATGTATTTATTTCAGTGCAGAATCTGGAGCATAATGATTAAAAACATAAGCTTTTTTGTATTTCTCATTGTTTCTCCTCCTTCATGAGCCTGTACTTCTACTTTTCTCATCTATTATTTACTATTTCCAGAATGCAACCCTCACCAAGAAGGATCCTTAAAATATGAGATATTAAATGTCATCATCGGTCTTTCAAACCATTTCTTCATAAGGCTACATCTCAAATTTGAACTCAAAAGAGATTGAAAGCAACAGTTCACTAAGTCCTCAACCCTGACTATGATATGATCCAGTATTTTAATATTTCTTCACCCTGTGCTATAATTGAGAAATAACAGAGCCCTTATTCAAATAAAAAAATGCTCACAAGACAGCAACATTAAAGTATGTCTATGGAATGCTTACTATAAGTCCAGTAATAGATACGTACCACAGATAATAAAAGGGCCAAATAAAAACCTCCCACAGGCTGAGAAAAGCACATGATATAAGAATCACATCTGAGTCAATTAGGTCTGTACTTTAGAAGTGCTTTCAAAGTGAGAGTACATGAATTAATAGATACAAGAAATATTTAATAGAAAAGGTGGAAGATAACCCCAGAATAGTCCTATTCTATTTTTATTAGATATTGTGTGCAGCTATTGAATAATAATAATAAATGCAATAAAACCCATATTATTGATTCAGTAGTTACCTACTTTTTGTGACATTAATTATATATTTTTAGTGCTGGATAAGAATTAATTACTATTATCAGATTTTTTTATCCTAGCTGCTATTTTCTTCTATTTTGGGGGGGGTGGGTACCGAGAATTGAACATACAACCTAATGCCTGCTGAGCAGGTGCTGTGCTACGGAGCTACATCCCCTATTTTCCAGAGATTTATACTTGGACTTTATTGTGATACTTTCAGTGTTAGACTCCTACCCTGCATCTAGGCAGACTATTTGACAGAAGACTTGAGCACATGGAAAATTCATGGTCATAGAAAAGATGTTATATCAGATATTGTGTTCTTAGTCTACTAGAACAACCAATCTCTGGAACTTTACAAAACTTAGATACTTAAAATACTGGCTACTTTATTTTGCTGATGATTCTTTGCATCAGATTATGACCTGATTTGGATCAGCTTGTTCTGAATCTGTTACGGTCGCTTAAGCATCCAGTCAGCTGGCTGCTTGGTGCATAATCTAGGGCCACCTTATTCATAAACTTGGCAGTTTCAAGCTGCTGGCCAAAATGACAGACTTTCAGATAAGTGCCCATGGACTCTCAACCTCCATTAAGCTTGCTCAGGCCAACTGTCATGGTGTAGCCAGATTTCCAAGCCAAGGAAGACCATAAGTGGCTTAAAATTGTAGTTCTTGTAGCTGGGCATGGGAATGTGCACCTGTAATTGCAGGGAGATCTAAGTGAAACTGAGGCAAGACTAGACTATGTAATGAGTTCAAGACCAGCCTGAATGAGTTTAATTTATTTCCTTTTTGATAATCAAATACAATTGCAAAATAACTTGTTTAAGAGAGTGTCCCTTTGAAAACAATTGTATTTTTGGACAAGTTTTTGGAGTTACAGGATAAAGTCAGAAATTGTTTCTTAGGCAAACTTCAAGTGTCTATAATTATGTGAATAATTCAATGACAATATGCTCAGATGATCCATTAGTTGAGATATTACATGCTTATGAATCTTAATTCCTAAGTTTGTAGTTATCTAGATCATCATGATGATCAAATAACTACCAATTCTTTATTAGAAAATATAATCTATCATTGATGTATGATGATACTGGTCATGGAATAGTCCCCTTCAGGGACAATCTAGTTAATGTTTCCTATGGGTCACAGTCGTATCATTATTTTACCCAGGGAAACACTTCTCAATATACCATGTTACACACATTAGTAAAATGTGTGCATGAAAAGGCATTGTTTTACTTTACAATTTTTGGACAGATATATTTCAGACTTTGGCAAATGCTATAATCATTCCTTTTAATAAATGTTTTAAAATTGATTAATCCAAATATAATTTATAATATAACTATATATTTATTATTTTCAGGTGTTTAAACTTAATTTATCAATAAAAGTTACATTTCACCTCATCTTTCTAATTACCGCTAGTTAATGTCAAACATACTCAGGATTGTCTCTAAATTGGCAAAATTAAAATAGAGCCCAAAATTTTACATTGCAAGACACTCTGCTTTTTGTTGTGTTAGCATTGGTTTATTCACATTTTTTAAAAATTGGCTGATTTTCAGAATTCTGGGTATTTAACCACCTGTCAGTATTACAAATGAACCCTGTTCTGCATACTCTGGAGAATTGTGAGAATCAAGTTAATTGAAACCAATGTGCTTTTAAGGGAAATATTATTCTAAAAAATACCAGTGTTATGGCTTATGTCTAGGTGTTCCCCCAAACTCTCATGCTGTCATAGGTAGGGCTTTGGGAATGTGGCTAGATCACGGATATGTGATATTGAGTTATGGCTGTAATGATTGGATTAGTAGAGTGACTGGTTTTGCACAGTTGTGAGAGCTGGGATTACTGAAGAGGGATGCTCCAACCTGAGTGTGTGTGGCATCAGTTAATAGGCTGACAGCCTGGACAGAATATACTAATACCTCTGTTCATGAAATGCTTCTGTTCATGAACAATTTGGTTTGCAGACAGGGGGGTTCAGCTAAATTTTGTTTCCATTCATAAATTCCATATCAGTGACAAACACAAATTCAAGCATCTTCCCCAGAATCATAGTACAAATTAAGTTCATGCACAGAGGTACTGTACCCCTGTGTAAGGAAAAGAAGGACTGCGTGCTTGTTGCTTCCTGCTTCTGGCATCCTGCCTGCACACCCTGAACTCTTGCTCTTCTGCCACGCCCTGCTGCCATGCTGCCCTTCCTTGGAGCCACCCTACTGCAGACTGAAACATTTACCTGTTCAGAGCTAAAAATAAACCTTTCCTCCTTTAACTTGTGGGTGTTGGGTATTTTGTTCCAGCAATGAGAAAGTAATTAGGCAACTAGATTCATTTTTTGTATTAATCAGTTTTCTGTAACTGTAATAAAAACTTTGAGAACAACAACTTAAAGGAGCAAATGTTTATTTTGGCTCCTGATTTCCTGATCTCTGTCCATTGTCAGCAGTCTTCATGCTTTTAGCTGGAAACATCATGGCAGGAAGGTGTGGCAGAACAAAGCTGTTCGTCTCTGGGCAACCAGGTAGCAGAGAGGGAGAGGGAGACTTAGAGGAAAAGCGGGGAGACAAGATACACCCATCCAGGGCACGGACCCGTCACCTACTTCCTCCAATTAGCGCCTACCGAGTAAAGATTGAGCAACCTCCCTGTAATGTCATCAGATTCATCAGTGGATGGATTCCTCAGTGGATGAATCTTCTCATGAGGTGAGATCCCTGATGTCTCCACCATCTTCCCAAAGACTTCTGCCTCTGAATCCTGTTACATCGAGGAGTGAGCTTTCAACATGTGATCTTTTGCCAATTTCAAATCCAAACCATAGCATGCATTTAAGGACCTCATCACTGCTTTCAGAAACCAGTCCACAAGTTGATGGGATCTGGTACACATAAATATTTCACTCTCTGAGAGTGAAATGATTTCTCTCAGATGCTTCCCTAAAAGTGACTTCAACATTTAATGAAAAGAAATACCACTTCTCTGTTTCTTCTTTTTCCAAGCTCTTATGGGGACCATGACAATGGCCAATGAGGTCAGAGTCTTGATGTTTACCACACAGAGAAAAAGCTGGAGAGGGAGCACACATCTTGGAAAAGATAAGCCAAGGTAGTTGAACAATAGAGCCATGAGAATTACAATCAATTCAGCTGGAGTGTGGCTTCTAGATCCTGCAAATTTTGGAGACTCAGCATGAAAGCCAGGGGTCACTCATCCCTGAACCAAAACCGCTGAGTTTTGCACAGTCCTAACTCAAAATGCTGAGGCAGTAAATGTTATTAAAAATGCTTCTGTGAAAAATCAATGCAATCTTATTTTGAAAATGAATATTTATTTTCTGGAATGGAATAGAAAGACTTAATATGACATGAAAGGAGTTTATTGCTTAATATGTTTTTAAAAGTGCACTTCAGGAAAATGTCCAGCATATTTGAGCCAACAGAAATATGATTACTAAAGGTCTTTTCTTATTACATTTAAGCCTTTTGTTAAATATGAATTGTGGTATGTTATTATGTATTATAAAGAAGTAATACTGAATTCAGTAGAGTCTCCGGTTACCACAGGGTCCACATCCACCCTAGGGTCAATCAATTGAGTTTATGGCAATGAAATAGTCTCAATTTGGGGAAGTATAGCACTTTGTTATGGTCTTTCAAGTTAATGAATTTTATAATGGAAAGAACTGTGGCTGGAGAGTCAGAAGGCCTGGGTTTAAATGAGTTTAAGTTCTTACTGAACAAGTCATGTCACCATCCTCACAGAGTATATCTGGGTTCTATCATTTAGAAGTGTGTTTCGGTTCAAGTAAGAGAACAGCCAAATAATAACAGATTATTACATAGATACAGTCATGTGTATGTGCTGACATGAATACATTTTGGTCTTAACTATTGGCACACAATACTTTATTCAGATGTTTGTGGTAATGCTGGTATAAACATCCTTACTGCACTGCAGGTTGTATAAAGTATAGCATATTCTAGTACATATAGCACCTAATACTTGTAAGAGGAAATAAACAGCTGTGCTAGTGGTTTATGTATTTGCCATACTATTTATAATGATTTGTAGAGTGTGCTTTATCTGCTTATTACATAGTTTGCTATAAAAGAATGCATTGTGATAAGGCAACAGGCTCAGGTTGCCTTGATCGAGAGGCAGCACATCACCACGTTAAGTAATTGACCTATGCCATCTAGGTTCCTGTGATTACATATATTGTATGATGTTTTCACAATAACATAATTTTCTAACAGGGTACTTTTCAGAATCAGTCTCCATCATTAAATGATGAATAACTGTATTTATTTACTTACGTTACTTGGAAAAAGAGCTCAGAATAGGCTGGCAAAGTACCTGAGAAATGACATAAAGGATCCTGGTTTTTTTCTGTCATTCTACTTCCCATCTTTATTTGGCTTTTCACCTATGATTGCAGATGTCTTAATCTGTTTTCTACTGCCATAACATAACACCCTGAACTGAATAAATTATAAAGAAAATGGAAAGGAAGGAAAATAAAAGAAGAAAAGAAATTTATTTCTCACATTCTGGAGGTTGGGAGGTGGAGGGAGAGCTTTACGCAGCACCATGGGTGGTGCAAGGGGTAGTGCACAGGAGACAGAGAGAAGGGGTTGGCTGACCTCATCTGAGTGCATCTGGGAGCAAGCTCAGAACGGAGAAAGCAGAAACGCTGAAAGGCTGGCAGAAACTTGTCATCTTTATTAAGGCTTCAACTAAAAAATTGCACTTCTACACTGATTCACATTCTGTTGTTCACAGTAAGTTACATAGCCCAGATTAAATTATATGGAGTAAGAACAGACACTTCACTTACAGTTGTACAATCTATAAAAGTAAAGGACAAAGGGCATACAAAGTCCCAGTGCAACAAAAGAAAGACGCAAGTGCAGAGGCTGCCCACGTTTCTCCCCAGACACAAGCTTAAAAACAAAAGTGTGTTCTTTGGTAAAAAACTGACTGCAAAAGTTTGATACTTGAGTTTTCGGAAGGGAGGTGGGGTGAGTAAATTTCCAAAGTGTGAGATGAGGGTTTCTCTAAATGATTAGAAGTTTGAAAAGCCCTTTTAAACTACATCTTATTGTTGTGCATTATTAAGCTCTGGGATAAACGTATGATTTTCAACACGTAATCTACTGTACTCCACTCAGTAAATAATTTCTACATCAGTGTATAAAATGAATGCATGTGAATGATTTTACTTTATTGATTTAGTTTTTTACCTTAGGATAGTTATGATAGGCTATAAGAAATCTGTGGAAAGAGAGGATCTTTTAACAAAATGACAGTGATTTTCCATACATCATATGTCCCATTTTTTAAAAGAAATGGGGAAAGTTTTAAGGGCTCAAAAAGACCAAAAGTACAGGTAATAAACTATAAATTCTACTACATTCTAGAGTGATTAACTACTACCTAAAGCTGGATAAAGCTTTTCCCAAATAAAAGATATTATTGTTACTGATTCAGAAAATTGTTTGGAATCAGCCAGTTCCATAAACACAATTGATTCTCTGTCACTGTAGTCTATTTCTATGTTCAAACTTTTCAGCATTCTTTTCTTTAATGTTTAGAAGCAAAAATACAGCTACACACAGCATGTATATATCTACATCTAACTTTTGAGACCGGTTAGCAAATATGGTTTATGTGCCTCAGTGTGTTTTTCTGTTGGTTAAAGTAAGTCATATGGTGGCGAAGGCTAATGTGTATAGGGGCAAATTTTCTATATCTAGATGTATGTAATATATATTATAATAAACAATATAATAATATATAAGTATTTCTTCTTTTTAGACTTTCTGAAAAGAGAATATAATTTGTAGATAAAAGCAGTATTTATGCCAATGAAATCATTTCTATCATCATAAAAGTGATAAATTTCAACTATTTGCCCTTCCCATTTGTGCCACAAACTAGTCAGAATATGTTGCAAAGCAGTGATACGGGTCATACGTGCAAGTTTAATGGAATGCATTGTTTTCTCAATGCCTTATTGTCTTTGAAACACATTGCTAATTTTATGGGTAGTTCATATATTTGTACATTTCATTTTTACTCATATTCATTCTGTAATATCTTCTTACTTTTTTTCTTTGCTTGTGTAAACATCTTTTCATAAAGAGACACATTCCGGTAAACCATCTCTATTCTGTGCATTGTGGAGCACCTTTAATTCTGTCCTGATTCAATATTAACGGGGTACTGTGTGATGTTCTGATACACGTGTACCTTGTATACTGTGAAATCAGGTAAACCATCTCCTCAAATACTGATCATTTTTGTAATTAAAATATGCAAGATCCTCTCTACTAACTGTTTAAAATATGAAGTACATTATTATCATCTATAATCACATTCCGGTGCTAGTACACCAGGAATTCTTCCCTCTCCCTCACTGAAAGTAAATACCAAGTAACCAACCTTCCACCCTACTCTACCGCCTCTCACCATCTTCTCAGCCCCTGGTAATTACCATTCTGCCCTCAACTTCAACAAGATTAACTTTTTTAGATTCCACATGAGTGAAATAGTGCAGTACTTATCGCTCTGTGGTTGGCTTACTTCATTTAGCATAACGATTTCCATTTTCATTCATGTTGTCTCAAATAACATCATTTAATTATTTTAATGACTGAGTAGTCTGTCATTGTGTATATGTGCCATATTTTAAAAATTCATTCATCAGTAGATGGAAGTATAGGCTGTTTCCATTTTTTGGCTATTGTGAATAGCACTGTAATAAATGTGAGAGTATAGATGTATGTGTCTTTGGTAGATTAAGTTCCTTTGCATATATACCTACTAAGAAAATTGCTAGACTATAAAGTAGCTCTAGTTTTAATTTTTTAAAGAGCCTCCATAGTTCTCATGGGTATATTATTCTGCATTCCTTACAGGATGCACAGGACTTCTTTTTACCACATCCTGTGAGCTCTGTAATTTGAAAATATTATCTCCCATTCCAGAGATTGTGTCTTTACTGTAGTGATTGTTTCCATTGCTAAGTAGAAGTTTTCAGTTTGATCCTATTTATCTATTTGTGCTTTGTGTCTCCTGAGAGTAGTTCTTCATCAAAAAGTTCTGGGTGCACTCGTTATTTTTTTTTTAAGATTTTCTTTTTATTTTAAAAAGAGAAGAAAAAACAATAGAAATGATACAGAATTTCAAAACAAGAGGACAGGAAATTAACAATGGTTATTATACTGCATATTGTTATCTTCAAAGTAGTTGTTCAGATTACAAGATATAGGCATGCAAAATTGATCAAACAATATCAGCACTAACTGTTCATTTCAATGAACTAATAAAGATTAGTTGTGAAAGTAGCTATCTTGTGTGTGTACATAATTTTTTTATTTCCCTTCCTTCTTTTCTCCTTTCCCCCATCCCAATTGTTCTTTCCCTTTAAGCAGTTTTTTTTTCCCCTGTCACAGTATCTATTGTACCTTTTGGATACTATTTACTTTTTCAATTTCTTATATTAGGGAGACAATCTGATGTTTACACATGTGAGTCTGTTTTATTTCACTTATGCGTATGGTCTCTAGTTACATCCATTTACCTATAAAAGCCTCAAGTTTATCTTCCTTTTTTTATTTTAAAAAGAATAGTAAAAAAAAAAAAAAGAAAAGAAAAACAATAGCAATATACCCACAACACAGACAAAAACAAAACAAAGCAAAAACATTAAAAATGATACAAGGGTGGTGGAGGATATGGCTCAGTGGCACAAGTGCCTACCTGGCATGTGCAAGGTCCTGAGTTCAATTCCCGGTACCAAAACAAAAAAATGATGCAAGGTTTCAAAACAAAGTGCGGTATCAACAGTGGTTGTTATATTACATATTGTTATCCTCAGTTGCCCAGGTAAGCAGATGTAAGCATGTAAAAGAGTAGAACTCCACTATAAAAAAGACCACAACTTTTTTATCCATTCCACGTTGATGGGCATTTGGGTTGTGTCCAAGATTTACCTATTACAAATTATGCTGCTATAAACATGGGTGCACATATATCACTGTAGTATATTTTCAATCATTCTGGAAAAATACAGAGAAGGGGAATAGCTGGGTGGAATGGGACCTCTAATCCTAGGTTTTTGAGGAATCTCTACACTTATTTCCATAGTACTTATAGTAGTCTACACTCCCACCAACAGTGGAGAAGTGTTACTTTTTCTCCACAGCCCCTCCAGCATTTGTTATTGGTTGCTTGTTTGATGATATCCATTCTTTCT
>NW_004955407.1:16143588-16144787 GCF_000276665.1 Chinchilla lanigera
TATAATTATATAATAACAGAAGAAAAATGTATTCTCTACTTGATTTCCAATTCCGATAGTATTAGTTAAGACCACACCTCTCAATGTAGGATTTAGTTTCCATTTTATGTTGACCTTTTCCCAGTGTCTTTAGTCTTTTCTCTTATATCCTTCAATTCCCTTTTCTGCTTACCTTGCTTAACATGTCACAAGTATTCAAAATATTTTTCACCTGTGGACTGACTTAAAATGCCATTTTAATCAAACGTTAAATTATTCACTTCACAAGGCAATTCAAGAGCAATTTCTTTTGTGTCCAAGATCAAGTCAGATCAGAATTATATTGTTTTTGATCAAAAGCCATTCTGTGTCTCATATACTCCACAAGAAAGAATTAAATTTTAGTCTTTGATCTTTCAAAAATCAAAAATAATAGTTGCATACATGCCTACCTGAGAAAGCATGTAAAATAACTGCAATTGTTGTGGAATGTGCAGTAGTCAAAATACTCCAAAATCGATATTTGGATAGAATCCATGGGACATACTGAAAGGTAGATCTTCAGTTCATATAACACTGGTTCTTTTCAGGAAAACAAGGGTTAGTTAAGAGGATACTTAATCCAGTACATGGTCATATATTTAGGAATTATTTCAAGTGATAAAATGATCAAAAAGTGAATTTAAGAATGTTGATCAATGTGCAAAACACAGACACGTGCTGACCAGATTGCCCTCCTAAGAAAGCCCTGCTGCTGGCTGTGCAAGTTCTGTGATCGGCAAGTGAGCCCCAGCAGGTTGGCCTCCGTGTCAGGGTCCCACTCTTGTTCAACCTGTATGAGATAACTTACGAACAGCAGTTCTCCCCAGCTCTACAGGATAGGCTAAAGCTTCTCAAGTCTGCATGGCACTGTTGTTTTCTCCTCTACCTGTTCTTTCTTCCCTCTTTCCTATCACAGGGATTGGCCCTCCATGTATAGTGGGCTCTCCAGGATCTATTACAGGTTATAAAATGCATTAGTAAAATTATAAGAAGATGTTATAAAATGCATTTAGTAAAATTATAAGATGTTCCCAAAAATTTATATGCTGAAATTCTGATCACCAAGAACTCAAAAACTTGATAAAATTACAATTATTGGGCTAGAGATATAGTTCAGTGGCACAGGTGCCTGCCTGGCAAGCTGAAGGTCCTGAGTTCAATTCCCAGTACCAAAAAAA
>NW_004955407.1:16144887-16154976 GCF_000276665.1 Chinchilla lanigera
TACACTCCCACCAACAGTGGAGAAGTGTTACTTTTTCTCCACAGCCCCTCCAGCATTTGTTATTGGTTGCTTGTTTGATGATATCCATTCTTTCTCGGGTGAGTCTATTATTGTATGTGCATCATATACCATTATATGTAAACATTGATTTACCTTAAAATCAGCAAATTCTCTGATGTATTATTCTGTGTAGAATTTTCACAAAAAGATAAATTATTGAGGTGAAATTGTTAAAGATACAATACTTTGAAAGGGGACAGATATCCATTTATTTATCTGAAATTAAAAGTAGCCTTAAATATCTCTGAAATTTAACTTAGTCTGTTTAATAAAGACACACTCCAAAGTAACATGACTCACAAGCAGCTCTCACTGGGTTGACTGATGGCCATAACATTCAAAAAGAAAACTCATAGCAAAATATATGTAAATACTTTAAATATTGATATTCAGAAAAGAAAGTTTGCATTATCAGTATGAGTAGTATAGTATAGATAAAAATAGATTATTTCCTAAAGATCTGAGCAATATCCAAGACTTGAAATAGTAGTCATAAGAGGAAATAGGATTGAAAATTGGTAGAAGTCCAAATAGCAATCAAATGGTATAGTTAAAAATGTGAGCAGTTGGCATCCTTGAAATCTGATAACAGGTGCTATGGAGTCTCTCTCTGATAATACTTATAATAGCTGCCACTTACTGAGCATTTTGTAAGTGCCAAGTGCTGTGCTTGTAAGTTTATATGTTTCTCCATATAATTCCTATAAACTCCAGAAAATGTATTGCTCATTCCACTTTAATGTATTGCTCATTCCAATATAATTTATGAATTATAAAGACTTTGAGTAGGTAAGTGTCCCATTTTCAGTTTACAAAACCAATCAGACTATGTTAGAGTTCTTCAAATAATAGAATCAATATATATTTCCTCCCAGTCACTCTGTTTTCTGCAGAACCCTGATATAGTCTCAAAGAAACAGCGATGAAATTTGAATGTAGATTATAGATCTCTCTCACTGTAAAATGTATGCAGTTTCCCAGTGTATGATGCTACTTTCCACATTGCTTGTCTTAGAAAGTAACTTATAGTCTCAAAACACCACTTACCTTTAAGAGAACCATTTGCACTATGGAAGCATAGAGATTTCCTAAGCAACTAAAATTAGAAATTCCATTCAATCCATAATTCGTAATAGGTAGAACTTGAAACCAGCCTGTGAAAACATCAAGATGAAAAGTTTAAAAAATATGGTATTAGATTTAATGAGCAGTTCAGTAACATAGCTGGATACAGAGTCAACAATCCAATCAATAGCCTTCCTGTACGTGAATAACAAACTCACTGAGAGAAAAATTAGGGAAACAATATCTTTCACAATAGCATCCAAAAAATGAAATACTTATGAATCCAACTAATGGAGGATGTAAAAGACTGCTACATTGAAAAATACAATATTCTGAAAAAGAATATTGAACAGGATATTAGATAATGGAAAGTATCCCTTGCTCTTGGGTCGGAAGAATCAGTATAGTGAAAATGTCCTTACTTCCAAAAGTGTTATAGAGATTTAATGCAATTCTGCTCAAAATTCCAACAGCATATCTCACCAAATTAGAGAAAACAATCCTAAAATTCATTTGGAACCAGAACAGACCTAGAATAGCAAAAACAATTCTGGGCAACAAAGGCAAGGCAGGGACATCACAGTTCTTGACCTGAAATTATACTACAAAGCTACTGTGATGAAAACAACATGGTACTGGCACAAAAAGATACTTGAATATCAGTGGAACAGACTAGAAGATGCAGAAACAACTTCGGACATATTCAGCCACCTTATCTTTGACAAAGGTGCCCAACACATTCACTAGAAGAAAGATAGCACTGGAAAAACTGGCTCTACAAGTGCCAAAGACTAAAATTTGACCCATGTCTTTTACTATACTCTAAATTAAATTCTAAATGGATCAGAGACCTAAATATTAAAACAGAAACATTAAATCTGCTGGAAGATAGAATAGGTAAAATTCTTGAGTATATTAGTGTAGGTAAATACTTTATGAATAAAAGTCCAATAGCATTGGGACTATCACAAAGAATCAACAACTTGGATCTCATCTTATTAAAAAGCTTTTGCACAGCAAGAGAAGTCACCAACAGAGTGAAGAGACAGCTCATCATGTGGGAAAAAATGTTTGGCAACTGTTTCTCAGCTAAAGGATTACTATCAAGAACATATAATGAACTAAAAAAAAAAAAGAAAAAAAGACTCCTAAATGTAAAGACCCAGTCCAAAAATGGACACCTGAGATGCATACACAGTTCTCAGATAAAGAAACATAAATAGTAAATAAATATATGAAAAAATGTTCAACATCACTGGTCACTTGATAGATGTAAATTAAAACTACATTGAGATTCCATCTCACCCTGGAAGGAATGGTTGTCATCAAGGAATCAACCAATACCAAGTGCTGGAGGGGCTGTGGAAAAAAAGAGCCCTTCCCCCCTGTTGATGGGAGTGCAGACTTGTGAAACCACTGTGGAAATTCCTCAAAAAGATTCAAGCTCTCACTTGACCTAGCTATTTCCCTGCTGCTTATCTTCCCAGAAGAATTAAAAACGTCATACCATAGTGATAATGTGCACCCATGTTTATAGCAGCACAATTGTAATAGCTAAATCTTGGAAGAAACCCAAATGCCCATCAACTGAGGAATGGATAAAAAAAGATATGGTCTTTTTATACAATGGAGTACTACTCAGCTATAAAGAAGTATAAACTTGAGACTTTTATAGGTAAATGGGTGCAACTCAAGACCATACTCGTAAGTGAAATAAACCAGACTCACATGTCTAAACATTGTATTGTCTCTCTAGTGGGAGAAGCTGAAAGAGTAAACAATACCCAAAATGTACAATTGATACTGTGAAATGAGAAGAAATTGTTTAAAAGGAAAGAGAAACTGGGATGGGGAAAGGAAAAAAGAAGGAACGAAAAAGCAAAAGGAAAGCATGTATATATGTATGTATGCTTTTCTTTTGCTTTTTCCTTCCCTCTTATATATATATATACACACACAAATAGTTAAGATAGTTATACTACTAATTTCTCTTAGTCTGTTGAAAAGAAAAGTTTGTACTAATATTGTTTGGACAACCCTGTATCTTGTACTCTGAGTAACTATTGTAAAGATAACAATATGCATTGTAAAAACCATCATTACTCTCCTATTGTCTTGTTTTGAAATTTGTGGGTTTTTTCTCTTTAGAATAAAAATATGATTTTAATACACAAGGGAATACTACTTTGCCACAAATAAGAGTGAATTTTAGCTATTTGTAATTAAATAGATGCACCTTGACGAGGTCCGGCGTGTTCAGGGTGGTACAGCCGTAGACGGCATGCACCTTGAGATCATAATATCAGAAGAAATAAACCACACCCTTAAATAGCACTTAACTGTTCTTATATGAAAAACCCAAAGTATAAGTAAAGATCAAAATGAATGAAACACAATAGCAAACCAGAAGACAGATATTTTGTGAATAGGAAGGGGATTTAGAGAGGGAAATAGTGAGGAGAAGGGAAATGGAATGAAAAGAATTAAAATGCACTACCTTCTCCCCATGATGAATGTAATCATTAAGAACTACAAACACACATTAATTCAAGAAAAAAAAATGGTCTGAAATTCCACAACATCAGTACTGAAGAAACTGCGAAGTCTATATGCTTTTGTTATTTTTATTTGTTTGTTTGATTTTTCTTTCTTATGTTCCCCTTTTGTTGTTAACGCTATATAGAAAATGCAGTGAGGAAAGACAAGCTATGAAGAAAATGCAATGAAGAAAATGCAATGAAGAAATGGGAAGTAAGCAGAAAGGAGATGCGGCCCATTGAGTGAGTGACAGAACTGAACTAGACGTAAACTGCCATAAAGTTCATGCCTCAAATTAGGATCTTGCCAGAGTGTTGCTCAGAAAGGAGTTATTCGCGGGTAATAGAAGCAGAAGGCTTGGGGGACAGTGTTTCCCTCCTACAGCCCCTACCTTCTTTGCCAAAGCCTCCAACAATGCAAGGAATAGTTTGGCTCAGTCAAACATAGGAACAATTTATTTTTCCTTATAAGTGTACCATGGTTTTTACCTTCAAATTCATGTGTGTACATGAATGCCTGCATGCAGTGTGTGTGTGTGTGTGTGTGTGTGTGTGTGTGGTATATATTGGAGTGTATGCAGTTTTTCTTCTATGATTCTGAATTTGCAAACACTGTGTGACACCTTTATAGAACCTCAGACTTTGTGCATGGGAACCTGCCTATAAGAAAAGTTACTGAAATTTGAGACAATGAATGTCTTCAAATATCAGCAAGCTATTTTATGGTGACATTGACTCCACTTCATTTTTGATGAAATGCACCACATATTCTCGGTCAAGGTGTTGTAGACAACTGAGTTAGATAAAAATATTATAGGCAATCAGACAGAGCTAGGCCCTCAGAAGGAGCCAGTGAGGAAGATGAGATACCTTGCAACTGCGGGGGAGATGGACACCTCCAGCCTCCAGATCGGCCAGACCTCAAGACAAAAGATAAAACAAATGCACCCACATGCCTCACTAAGGATAAACATCAGGGACTGATATTCTAAATATCTCACACCTTGAGAAAGCCAGGAAGAGTCATTAACTCAACCTTCTATAGGAAGAGCCCCAGTTCTATATTCTTGTCTGCTGGCTATGTGACTCACTTCTCTATTTGATCCTGATATAATCAATTTTACCTGAGCAATTATACTCATAATCTTATTGGTTGACCATAGTTTTGTCCCACCTCATGATTTCCCATTTTTCCCTACTTTGAACCCTCCCTAGCTTGTGGTTTTTCTCTACAAAATTCCTAGGAAAGGCAGGGTCCTTGGCAACACACTCTGGTCCCCTTCTGTCCCTCTTTCAGGCAGAAGCTTTCGTCCCTCAATAAATATATTCTGCTCTTTACTTCTGTTGTTCCTAAAATTCATTCTCTGATTTTAGAGAATGCAAGCTTTTCCCAGATATCTTTCAGGTTGGAAGCTTTTCTCCCCAGTACCACAAGGTCTAAGAAGCATTTGCTTCAGCGAGTGGTATATACACGATAGAACCCACATTGTCGTGCATAAAGTAATTTTTCTGTCTTTTGTAAATCAAGTTTGTAAGAGTAAATATAAATCTCATCAGCTGTAATTTATTCATATTTTATCCACACATGGAATTCTTCACATATAATTTTATCATACAAGAAAATTATCATGCATAAATCAGAATGTATGCACATTCAACTTGTTCATAAGTTTACATGAAACATCTCCATTTTAAAGAAAAGATAACTGAGTACACATTCTAAGTGGGAACACTAACTGTAGGAAGAATAAGGCAAGTCTTTGAAAAGGTGAAGGAGCACAGGCTCTGAGTGTGTCATTGTCTAACACATGATTGTACGATCTGTATCCTAAGTATATATTTTATATTCTTCAGCAACAGTACTGAATTTCAGTAAAGATTTGAAAAGTATTAAAATTGTGATCCCTAATTTAAGGCTGTAATGCATAATGACACAAACAAAGAATATATTTTCAAAAATATCCTATCTCTATTTTCAGATGTCTCTGGCAATCTTTGAAATCTCTTCCTTACTGGTAGAAGGAAATATTTTAACAAACACTAAAGTTTCCACATTTATATCTTTATTTAATATTTTGAGGATTCCTCTTCTTGATTTACCAATGGTGATCTCAGCTGTGGTCCAGGTATACCTAGGTATCTTTAAACTAAGAATCATTTCTCTGCTGCAGTCTATACTTTTGTATAGTTTATTTCTTTGTTTTTCTTTTCCCATATTCCTTGTTTTATGATTAATACTACATTGAAATGCATTTCTTTGAATTAAGGAAGAATAGAGAATGTTCCAGAACTGAAGACATTATATGTTTCTTACTTATACTTTTCTTCCACCAAAGGGACTTAAACCTTTAAGTATGCTGTATTATGTTCTTTGTTAAGTGTTGATTTCTCTTACTTAGGTTTTTGAAAGCTGTAGCTAGCTACTAAGCAGTTGCAGAGTTTGCTTTCTGTTTTCAAATAAAAATTTAAAATCACACACTCATATGAAACTAGATTGGATTTTTTCCAGGTTTTAGAAACATTTCATCAGTACTGAATGAATAAGCAGGATGAGCCGGGAGAAAACTGCCTTGCTAATATTAACCTGACAGTAAATCACCAGTGAGATGCCTGGGTCAGTCTGCTTTCAGTTGTAATCTTCGATCCCTGGTAGCTATGTACATATTACTATGAGTGAAGGCCTGCTAAAACCATAACAAATCTAAGTGAGTTCCTTTATTTTTTTGCTCTGAGGTTTACTCAGATAAATTGTGGTTCTGTGAACATCCTTCGTTGAACCTTTTTTCTCAAGTCTGGGTTTATAAGCAAAATTAATCTTTGCTTATTGGAACCAGGTTTTTCATCTAAGAACTTTGACATTTTATTTTATTTTATTTATTTTTGCTTGAATAGTCACATAAATTAATAGTAACTATCAATTAAGCCACATTTGTCACATCAATGCTTCCAATTTATTTTACTTGCAATAACCAACAGAGGGCATACAAGTACTATCTGCAGTATAGGATGCTTTTAACACTTTTTCACACCACATTTCCCTCGGAAAAAAATGACTGTTCTAATAGTCATGGTTTTATTTTGCTTTTGAAATTAGAATCTAGCTAGAGGACTGGTAACTGAAAGTATTCTGCAATACCTGCTAGTTTAGTGCTGCTTTCACTTAATAAGTAAAGATCTGTCCCTAGTCCCTTTATATCCATCTTTCATCATTTTCTTTGTTTGTACTTGGTTTAGCGAACAAGAGGGGGCAAGTGGAGGAGGAGTGGAAATGAGAAGAATAAAGATGTGCCGTGGACAGGAACCCAGTGACCCCTACTGATGTAAACATTATGTACCTCAGCGTGTGCTAAGACAAATATCATCACTTGGTGCAAAAGAGGTGGTTGGGGAGCCAGAGGAGGAAGAAAGGAGGAGGGAAGAGGAAGGAGAATGAAAGAAAGAACAACCTATAATAGGAACACGTAACCACTCCCCAAGCTGACTGTAAACTGCATTAATTACAAGTGTGTAATAACACAATGAAAAGAACATAAGAAAACAATTGTACAGCAGAGGAGGGGAAACAAGCAGCAAGGGCTGTGTGTAAGGATGAGCTGCCCTTGGTAAAGCAAACCACAGCAAGGTGCATCTGTCTTTTCACAATTGAGGTCTTCTAGCAGAGCTATTGTGTAAGTCAATTTCAGGAAAAATGTGATTTTAATTAACCTGGTAGTAGGTAAATATTTTATAATTGTTTTATTTCAACTGAATATTAGTCTTGTCAAAACTATGGTTTCATCATTAGAAGCAGAACTCTTGGATAATTTTGAAGTTGCATTTAAAACCTAATCTTTCTCAACCATGATGAGGCATCATGACATAACTGTGAGAATGGCTATCTTAAATAAAATTAAAAATAGCCAGCGCTGGTGAGGAGATGAAAAAATATGAAAAGCAACTATTTCAGGGCCTTTCACAGTGTTAAGTGACCTCAGTGACAATACATGTTAAAAGCAACTGTAACAAGAAGTCTGTGTATTATTTCCCTTTTATTCTTGTCATGTAACTTGAACATAAAGAATTTAGAAGGAGATTTGACAGCTGTTACAGGGCTGTTAGGCCTGGAAAGTCACCTATGTTGCCTGCCGTTCTGGAAGAAATGAAGAAACTTACAGGGGTTTTCCAAAGAAATATATCATCAACAATACGTTCTTTTAATATGTCCTCATAGAAATAGCCATATATGGTACTAGTGTCAATAAGCATTCATTAAATGAATTGAAGATCCAAGTATGTAACGGGGGTTTATAATTTATAACAAATATCTCAATATTCATAAAAATTGATTAACTATGGGTGGATTGATTAGTAACAGAGTTCTATCCTCCAAGTTCTTCACCAAATCATTAATGAATGTTTATAATAATTGCTTATACTAACTAAATTGAAACTAATTATAGAGAAATCAATGTGATTTGTATTATAATTTGATTCATTTTCTAATTATCATTCATTACAAGGTCCTCAGTAATTATGGCTACTCTACTTCTAAGAAATCTATCTGGGCTGGGGATTTAGCTCAGCGGCACAGCGCCTGCCTGGCAAGCGCAAAGTCGTGAGTTCGATTCTCGGTACTGGGAAAACAAAACAAACTAAGAAATCTATCTGCTCATGGGTAAAATTGTTTAGCTAAAAGCAACCTCAGAATAATAATAATATTAATGGATTACATTTTAAGATTTGGCCATTGGATTTTGAGGAGATCTACTCTGAGCAATTTTTTATAGTCTTAGAGGTCTATAACAATTTAATAACTTCTTAATCAGCTGTGTTTCTTCCTGTTCTTCTTTAATTTGTTTGTTTGTGTTTTGGACCATCCAATGAGTTTTCTCTTAGACCTGATTAACTCTTAGCTTAGAAATTCTTCCAGCCTACCTTCTCTTTCCTGACAAGATGGAGATTCTCTGTGCTCCCAACATCAACTTCTCATCCCTCGTACATTTTTCCTTTCTTGAAAATTTAGCTCTAACTCTCTTTTTTCCTTTTTCACAATATATTTTCCCTTTTATCCTCACAGCTTTCTTGATTCTAGCCCTTTAATGACAACATTTTTGTTTTCCTTTTTTCTCTAATCATAATTGATACATACTCTAGGATAAAATATGACTTCTTTTCTAATAAGCACAAAACACAAAAAATTCTGTTTTGAAGAATAAACAAAATAATCAGAGCAGAGGTGAATTTATTTTAAAAATAACTAAAAAGCAGTAAAGATTAAGATTAAAATGATATCAATTTAGCCAGTCATGTTGATTCATTCCTGTAATGTCAGCACTCTGGGAAGATGAGGCAGGACGATGAGAAGTCAGAGCCTAGCCCGGGCACATTAACAACTCCAGAAGACCATCTCAAAAAAAAAAAAAAAAAAGGAACAGGCAAAGGGTGTAGCTCAATGCAGAAACCCTAGGTTTAACTTCCAGTGCCACAATATACACAAATAGCTATCAATTCAAGATTTCACCTTAATGATAATGAATTGAAAAACACTGAATTTTTTGAAGTATAAGACATAGGTAGTTCCTGGGATAGAGGCATCTAGCTTCCAATGAATGTTTATGATGATTATTATTTTCATTTTGATTGCTGAGGTGCTTATGGTAACATTTAGGAATTGTTTCTGATATTTCTGAGTGTTTATAATTAAAGTGTGTATAGTAATGAAAGACAGCATAACAATGCCATTTTGAATGGACAGCAGAAAAGGCAAACTTTTTATATTAAAATATGGGTGTACCAGTTAGAAGATATCTGTCTCTACAACTACTTACTTGGGCCTTTAAGAAGTGTTTGTTCTGGATTTGTGCCAGCCTTTGAAATATTACACTTCAAATTATTTCCCCAAATATTTTTTAGCTTAAATTTAACTGTCATCTTGGCAATTTCTACTCAATTAAAATGATCATTATGATGGCCTGGCCAATTTAACATGTAGAGTTTAAGCATTTGTGTGTACAGTTTTCTGTTTTTCAAAGCTTCAGATTGTCACTTCTGAAGCATATTTTATATACGGTGTTCAAACTTGAAGACTACATATTCTTTCTACCATCTCCTGGTTACTCACTACAGAAGATTCACATCAGTCACCATTTATACAAACTACTAAAGATTCGGTGCTCTTGGAGACCATTTTTGAATTAGAAAAACTTTTATTGCCCCTTCATATTATGAATGAAATACAGCATCTGACAAAAAATGTATACACACTTCCTCAGTTTGCCATACTAATAAATGTCTGAGAGTTAATGGCCACCACTTTGAGCATCTCTTGCAGTTGTAAAAACCAAAGGTAACTTGGGTTAATCTCATGATGTCTCAATAAACTTAGTATTAAAATATTTATACAAGTTGTTCTTTTCCCTGATGTATGTAATTTTTGGCAGACACTTGT
>NW_004955407.1:16156335-16179959 GCF_000276665.1 Chinchilla lanigera
CAAGAATGATACAATTATCCTTCAAGATGGATCCTAATCCAATAGGACTGGAATCCTTATGAAAACAGAAGGTCAGGGAATGTACAAAGAAGTAAGATATGTTATGTACATGTGCCAGCTCCCCATGGTGGATTGTGATCATTATGCACTGGAAACATATTCTAATGAAAACAAAAATTTAAAAAAACAGATTAAAATGGAGAGACATACAAAAGAAATGCTGGAGGAAGCACAGAGAGAGGGCACCCATCAACAAAGCAAGGAGAAAGCCCTTAGAAGGACCACTCTTGCTAACATTTTCATCTTGGACTTTTGTCCTCCAGAACCATAACATGAATTTCTGTTGTTTAAACCTCCCAGGCTGTGGTGCCTTATCATTGCAGCCTTAGAAAACGAATGCACTCAGCATCTGCTTCAAGACAATACTACACGAGAGAGATAATTTTGATAGATGCTGCAGTAAAAGTGAATAAGAAGCACAAATAACACATTTGAAGGGACCGTTCATGAACATGTATAATAGAGTATTAATATGGAGGTTCAGGCAGGAAGATTGCCACGAGTTCAAGACCAGCCTGGGCTGTATGAGGAGCTCAAGGCCAGTCTGAACTACACAGTAAGACCCTGTCTCAAAAAACAACAGTAACAGTGTTAAGTAGGATACCACCATCTACATGTCCATCTATATGTAAGAAATAGCTAAGATATAAAAGGTATATAATTATTATAAATTACATATAAATTATAACCATATGATTATATATAAATTTTAATACATACATGTGCTATGAACTAAACCTGTTGTTTTAGTGTGGTGCCTGCAACTTCTCTTCCTGTGACAAGACTATGCCTATACTTCATTCCTTCTTCAGGGCTTTGAGGCTTATGTTTCCCAGTAGGCCTGAGTTCAAAATTGCATTCTGCAGAAAACATTCTATCTGGCTCTGTCTTGCAGAAGCAGTTTTATGACAGGGTATTGGAAGCCTGTGCTCTTCCTGACTCAGAGTACTTAGCAAATGGGGATGGAACTGAGAATTGGAGGAAGAGTAAGGGAAATATAATTTTTCACATGCAGGAATAAAAGAACATTCAACTGTGCAAATAAAATGTTAATAGTGTTTTTACTGAAGTCTTGAAAAGCTGTACAACTACAATTTTTAAAAACTCATTACAGAATTGCTGTGAGAAAGACAGCAGTATTAAGGAGAAAAATTATTTGTCATTGACTATGTGGAACATCGATTAAAAACCACTTCAGTTGTTTTATCCACACTGGGGAATAGAAGCCTACCGCTTAGATTGCTAACATTTTTGTTTCGCTTGCTGGCACGATGCTGCTCACTTTCTGAAACAGTGCAAGATGTTTCTATTTTCTTTTTTCTTTTTTTCCTGTAGCTGTGTGCAAAGTTGGGGTCAGGACAGAGCCGCAGAGCACCAAGCTCAGATTCTCACAGAGACTCTGAACTGACACTGTTCTTAATGTGTCTACAGCACCCTGGCTCACTCCTGCTAAAAAGAAACTTGTTCCAAATCGTCTCACTTCTTTTTCCTATTGGATATGTATTGTGTTAAGGAGTAGTCACTACTAGGCGTTTTAGAGTTTAGAAAGCAAAAGAGCACATATTGTGAGCAGAGAGATAGGAACCCCTCGAGATTATCCTCAACCCCAGCTAAAATCCCCACGAATAAGTCATGAATGCTAAAGAATCTCCTGCCTCCAATTCATGTGTACTGTGAAAATGAATATATAACCCTTACTGAATCCTTTAATTTCTGCAAAGAATGAGCACTGCCCATTTTATATGTAGATAAGTGAAATAGACTGTTTAGTAAAATTATAAGAAGCAATACATAAACCTCAAAGTAAAAATTTATCTTGCAACTAGACTGATTTCATCCTTAGTCTTTTACTTTCCAAATGTAATTTTTCAATAATATTAAATAAGTTATGTTTCAGACCCTTAAATTTTTTCTGACATCATTATTCCAGAGCAAAATGATGCCCCAACTAAAATCACACAGAAATGAGACTTCTTCAGACGATCAATATATATTGAACAATATGCTGGAAAAAAATCTATAAAAAATTAAATATTTGATATTATATAACTATAAAGTATTTTAAAATGAAGAAATTTGAAATTGGAAGTATAGATTTAAAAAAGAAACTAAATATTATTTCTATTTATAATTTCTTCTTTTTATAGATTTTTCTCAATGTGATCATATTCTAACATGCAATTGAATATTTTTCAAAAGAAAATCTGCTTACAGGTGTTTGAGACAAGCAGGAAAATGAGTGTATTTTTCCCTTACAATTATTGATTTTTTTCCTTTATCATTCTTTAACTGATCAGAAACATTTACTATATGCCTTTGACCTGCTATGGAGGTATATAATGGTAAGCATGGTAAGCAAGAGAGCTATCCTCCTGTCTTCAAGGAATTTATAGTCCAGTGAAAGTCTGCCAATGATTTTAACCGATTTTCTTTACCAGTATGTATTCATCATGCAGTGTCGTACACTAAATGCTAGGAGTGCAAAGATAAACTACATGTGAACTTGCAGGCTAGTGAGAGAGACTGACGTGGCTATTGTCAGTTCCAGCAAGGCGATAAATAAAGAGTTCTACACATTAAGAAGGGAGGAATGCATCATTTATCTTAGCCCCACCAGAGAAGGTGCTTTAAAAGAAGACTTCTTAGAGCGATTATACTTTAAATAAAAAAAGAAAGATGTGGGCTCCGAAGCAGAAAGAACAGCTTCTTGCTAGTCTGAAAGGGCAGGTTAATCAGTCAGACTGTGAGAGATACTGGGCAGCACTGGGAGAGTGGATGAACAGGTAAGTGAGCAGCAGAATATAAGCACGTGGGATTTATACTGAGGCAAATAGTGTTGCTCGTAGCTGAAGAGAAGAGGGACATACAGATATTCAAAGATATTGAGCAAGATGGTGGTAAAATTATAGAGTAAGTGATGAAAAAGTAAAGAGTAAATTAGAGAGTGGGACGCTTGGGTAATAACAGCTACCTCTGATTGTGTCCGCAGCACTAGATTTAAACTAAGTATTTTTCCAGTCACCTTATTGAATGTTCTCCACAAACCATGAGTTGGAAAAGATTATAATTACACACAAAAATGTATATATTTTATACACATGTATCACATGATCTCATATGTACTTTTTGCTGCCCTTCTACCTCACTAACTGTGACCTGTTCATGGCAGAGGCTCTGTTTCATTCATATTTGAATGTGAAAGGCAGCATAGCACCCAGAACACTGAGTCATATGGAGCTGTTTGCTGAGGGGGAAGAGGAGGAGAAATGCACGGAACCAATGGCACTTCCCATTAAACATCATTGAGAGTTTTAAAACAAGATCTGTAAACACTAAACATAAAATGAGTCGAGTAAGTTGGCCTGACCTCCTAATTCTCCATACACGGCTGTATGTGTCAACTCTAATTCCTACATCGTGATGTATACTGCATATTTTTGCTTCTTAAGAGTTGCACTTTTGCCAACAAGACTTGTATTCATCTTTTCCAGGAGAAAATTGGACATATTGATTACTGCTTTGGTAATTTAGCCATTATTTTCAATTTCCTATATATCAATTTAAAAATGATCGCTCGTGTCAGTATACGGTTGGCAGCCAAATCTCTCATTTAATATTCTGCAAGCGTGTGTTTTCAGAGACAGAGCTTTGGACATTCTCTCCTTAATTGTTAGGATCTCTCTTTGAGAGTAAGCAGTTAAGAGGAAGTAGATATCTCCCTTAATTTGTAACAGTTTAGAACTAAGAAATGGGATGGGTTCAAGCCTAGGCAGTCAAGGATAAAATCTAGCACATTCATTTTGGGTTGTTGTCTGTCTGTGCTATAAAAGAACACTTAGAGATAACTACCTGCTTTGAGATACACAAATTTTCTCTCTTGTCTTGTTTCTCTTCTGCTCTGTATTTACAGTGTAAATGTAAGTGGGGATCAGAGCATGGTGTGAGCCTGGCCAGAGCTGTGTACGTCAGGCCAACATACCTCCAGGATGATTCCTTGTCTGCACTTAGTGTGCTTGTCTGAAAACAAATTTTGAAACAGTAATAGAGTCCTTGAACCTGTTCATAAACAAAGTAAGCATAGTGTCATTTATGCTTGCTTAGAGGCTGGCCTTGAACTCACTTTGTAGCCCACGTTGGCCTCAAACTTGCAACAATACCCCTGCCTCAGCCGCCCAAGTGCTGGGATTACAGCATGCACCACCGTGCCTGGATGTATTGCTTTTTTAGAGAAATATTTCGATGAATACATTTTTAAAAATGTTTGTGTGTATACCACTGGCAAGTACATGTATGTGACTATTACCTTGTCAACTCATATTCTATGTAGGTGTATGTCATAATGATACCTTTCTTTTATTTATTTAACAGAGTAGAAGAAGGACAACATAGCAATAGGACAGACAATTACACACAAAGTGGTAGGACATTATCAATGCATAATGATATCTTTTCAATAAAACTTTAAAAAAATACTTTGGCACATAATATCTTTTTAAAAAATAAAATCAACTCATTCATTATTTATAACTTAAAACGGGATTATTAAAAACAATAATGATTCATCTGTTCTGTTAAGGGGTCAGGAACACAGAAATTTATATTTATCAAGATAGAAATTCATATTTATCAATTCATACTGACCCATTAAATTAGTTTTCTTAAGTTTTTATAGCAAGTGTCTAAGCTAGGTATCATCATTATTTCTATCTCACATATGAAAGAACTCAGAGATCACAGTGACCTGATAAAATTTTCTCAGTTTAAAAATAACTGAGAGTTTTGAATGTCTAACCACAAAACCATTGATTTCTTTGTGATATATGTTGACAGTTTTATTAATATAGAGTTTTCTGGAAAATATTGTGCATAAAGTTATAACATATATTAAAATAAGAACTGTTTAAATATCTTTACTTATTAAGAAGAACTCAAGATTAAAACTTCTCTTTCATATATATATGAAAGATTTCATATATATATATAAAGATGAAAAATAAACACTATAAATTATAAATTCAACCAAGCACTTTTTCTGTAATGGTACCATATGTGCAGAAAAGGTAAGCAAGACTGGCAGATATAAAATGGTTGTGAATTTGCTATGAAATTGATTCATCGCTAGTGCATGAAATATACCTGAACAAAAGGGGTGAAAACAAATCTGCAAGCTCTTTTCTGGTCCAGCAGCATGTCGTCATTCATTGTGAAATATATAGATGGTGTTTTAAAATGTCATCAACCAAAAATTACAGTCTGAAATAGTAAAGACACAGAAGTTACTGCAGCCTTTCAAACATAAACCTCATTTGTGCTATTTTTTGTAACCTGCAGAGTAAAATGCTTTGTTTTTCAGACTTGTATTCTAATAGCTCAACCTCACACTTCTGGATCATAGTAGAAAGTGGCAGGGCAGGAAGATGGAAAGATACCAGGAGCTGTTCTGTAAAACCAAAAACGTCACTAATTGGCTTCAGGTTGTCAGTGAACAGGAAGGTAAGAATACAATAGAAAATGAACCTAAGATACAATATGCCTACCATTTTTGAAAGTTAGTTAATGAATTTCTTGCTTTGCTTTACCATATTCATTGTGCTTACGTTGGAAACCAGATGCAGTCTTTTCTTCAGGAAAGGAAAAATCCAGTGAGATGCATCAGTTAAAAATCAAGCTCATTTATGTGTTTAAGAACAAATTTAATGCCTCAAGGTCTGTTTGATCATCTATGAAATAAGAGACAAGGCAATTTGAAAACTATACTCCAGGCCTAGAATATAATAATTCCAACTATCCCATCTACTTTTAAGAACCCAAACCATAAAACAATGTAGAAAAATAATATTTTAAATATTTGAGGTATGATATTGAATGCCAGAGGAGAGAAACAAAAGAAACAGAATCTAAGGAATGATAACTGTTTAACTTTTAAGAATTAGCATTTGTGTTATTTACTAGTTTTTATAACTATATTCCTAGCCTTTGAAATTAATATTCTCAGACTTTTTAAAATATATGAATTGGTTTGATTAAAACTAAAGCTTAATGTTTAGAAAACAGAGAGATCCAACATTCCTTTAATATTCCACAGAAAGTAGTCCTCGCCTGCTCTGCAAGTTGGACCTGACATAATTTCTTTTTTCATAGACAGATGGTTTCTCATGTAGACTATCTTGCTCTCCTCCTTTTCCTATCCCTTTCCAGAGCACTACTGTGAAATCACTCTAAAAATGATAGAGTGTTCCATAATTTTATGGGATATAATGTTATGTCTCAGTATTTTCTACATGAATTAATATCCATTAACTCACTTATATTTTATGTGTATATAAAGGTTATGGAAATATGAAACCAAGCTTTTTTAAAAAAACTTCAATGCAGTTTATTGAAATCCTAAAACAAAGTCATTTTGCTGTTGTATGTCTCTTTTGAGCCCAAGCTAACATGCATTAATTGTGTACTATTTACTTAAAATTTCTACTTTTACTCCTTTCTCCTACTACAAATATTGTAGTTGTGGATATATTTAAAATATATGATGTTTTTCAGATCAGAAGGAGCTGTTCCTTGTCTCTATTTTCAAAACTTAGGTACCCTTTTGCTAAACGAATAATGGGTGTTCAGCAGATGTAAGTTAAGTAGTTTCATCTAATACTTTGTCTTAGGAGTTAAAAGGATGATTTGGGATGCTGTGAATTACCTCTATTTATCTCTCTCTCTGTCTTTGTCTGTCTCTGTCTCCGTCTCTTGCTGCCATTCATTTTAAAGGCCACATAAAATATAAGCTGCATTACTTGGAGAAACATATCTCTAAAAACAAGTACTATGTACCTGTTAAAGTTCCATGTTTAACTTGTCAGTAATATGGATAGTGTATCCTCTAAAATTTGTGGAATTTTATATTACTTAAATCCCCCTAAACAGGTATCATGGTTTCCCTGCATTTATCTAACTTTTATGCATATGTGTCTTCTTACTTTAATAGCTATTTTTTTAATGTATTTTGTGATAAAATCTCCTTGTCCAAATGAAATTAATTCCTTGTTAAAACCTGCAAATATGCATTGTTTCTCTTAAAATTTTATTTATTTATTTATACATACATGTTTGCACTACATAATGCTTACATTCCTTGTGGGGAGTTGGTATATGTACATAACACATGTTAATTCCATTTCCATCCTTTTTCTTCTCCTACCCATTTTTTGATTCCTTTCATTGTTTTTTGGAATGTTTTTGGTACGTGTCTGCAATACATAACGTTTACATTACTTTTTATGTTGAGAACTCATGAATTCCACTTAGAAATAAGAGATAACACAATATTTCTTATAATAAATCTAAAATTCAGAGTAATCTGATTCAATAATCCTAACTACAGTCACTGAGTATTACAAAAACCATTGTTTTGTATCTTTAGTTGTAACTTGAAATAAATAAAATAAACACCAATCTTACCCAGCAAAAAAGTGATCATGGTAGGTCTTTCATTTTCATTCCATATATTCATGAGTTTTACATTTATTTAGTAATCCCAAAAAACTTCTTTAGACTGATTGATTCTAATTTTATAAACAGAGTAAGTGTGTTGCTCAAGTCATGACAGATTGTAAGTGACAGAACTTGAATTCATTGCTGCTTCTGTTTCGTGATAGCACTCCAAGAAGTTCTTATACTTATATCGGGGTTTAGGAAGAGTAAATTGACATGAACTTGATGTGAAAAGACAGGGGCAAGGGCAGGGGCCCAGTTTACTGTCCTTTGCTTTACTTTCATTTGCTTTCACTACCCATCCTTACCCTGTCCTTCCTCTGTGACAGCTGTGGGTTTCAAGCAAGCCTTGATTGCTCTTTGTCTTTTATTTTCTCCTGCAAGTAATGGGTACACTTACCTGTTCTCTTTATCTTATGAGCTCATTTTGGCACCCAACTTATACAATGCATGTGAAATCACACTAAACATTGTAAATATATGATTATTACTAGCTGAGGCATAAAGATGAGAATGTACCTTGAGAGGAAAGGCTGAGACATCTCCAAACTAAGTTGCCATTCTCCCAGTCATGGGCTTTAATACTATGGAGAGAACTGCGGTAACTCAGATTCTTCGCCCATGGGCTCAATGTATAATTCTAGAAATAAGAAAGCCTAGAGTTCATAGAAAAGACCTTAAAGCCCTCCAAGTCCAATCTTTTCTTTTTGGAGATTAGGTATGTGAAGTTTAAAGAGTTTAATTACCATACTGAGGGAAAATTATCTGCCTAGCCAAACTCACCTACAATTACTTCAATCAACATCTCTGCTAATTCTAGATGTGTGAGTTTGGTTTATGAGACTTGGTTGAACTTTCAGTGCCTCAGTCTTTTTTAGCTGTAAAATAAGGTTATATCTATGGATAGATGGAGATATATATCTACATATCTACATATCTCTGTATCCCTTAAAGTCGCATTTACTGCACAGAAGTTCTTATTGGTATTAGCGCCATATATAGAAGATGACAGATTTGGAAGATTTACTCTTTTATTTTTTTACTAATCTTTACTTACTAATCTTCATAACAATTATATTCATATATACTGTTTGTAGAAGTTGCATTGTTCTTTTAAAGGCTAGCATTGTGCTCCTCTTAAAAAATACTTAATTCTTCTACCAAAGACCCAAAATAAGTGAATACTTCTCTCTAATGTCCAAAAGTATTTTACTATATAAGGTTTTTTTATTATGGAATGAATTTCATTAAGACATTACAGGATAACAGCTGAAATAGAAATGAGGGAAAAAAATAAAAAGAACTATAGTATACTTGTAGAACCCAGAACTAAAAAAAAATTCTCCCATTTGTGTAATCTTTAATTATACTTTCTTCTATTTTGTGAACTATTTGTTTACATGGATTGAAAGTGCTTGCTGGCTTTCTCTTCAGCTCATCCTTTGAAGCAAGTCAGCGTAATCAACTCCAGAACTATACTAAAAGACCAAATCTTGGAGCAAAAAGATAGGTATTAGGATAATATCAGGCTCACTGGGATTACGGGAGTAATTTTTGCATCTAAAATGCATCCTGTTGAAAGAATCCATACATGGAAGTGGATATAAAATGTATTTAGTTGTTTCCAACTCTAATCCATAAGTTAGATGAATGTGATTAATTTTTTAAGTGAGATGGATGTGACTTAGTTTTGGAAACATATGTTCATTAGACTCTCAGCTGTTTCTAGCCAAACGCTGGCAAGAGAAAGCTACTCTAATGGAATTTATGCCAAAAATATGCTCATCACATAGCATTCTACAGTATACAGGTGTGTATCTGAAAATGTGCTATGGACGTAAAAATTCCTTAATGGTCTGGGATAATTATCAGGCAGTATATGTGACCTACAAATAGAGACTTGGTGCAAAACCAGAAGAGTCTGCTTAGAATAAAGGAAAGAAGAAAGGAAGGAAGGAGGGAGGGAGGATGGGAGGGTCAGATGAAAGAAGGAAGGGAGGGAGGCAGGAAGGCATGGAGGGAGTAAGGTAGAGAGATAGGGATAAAGGAAAGAAAATGAAAGAGAAAGGGATTGAAGGGAGAGAAATACAAACAGTAAAGTTTGGCTCTGGGTTTTATTATATCACGATTCTCTTTTTTTTTTTGGTAGATAACTAAAATGAGCTGTGAGTAAAGCAGATTAAACAGGATCATTTCGCCCAAATTTCCCTTAGCACTCCTCCAAACACGAAGCTGAATGTGAAAAGGAAATAATAGGGAAAAGGGATTAAAAATATAACTGGCTAAAGTTAGAGCAGCCACTGGACAAAATTGCTATAGTAAAGAATTGAGTTAGATTACAGGGAAAAAATATTTCAAGATCCAATAATTCAGAATGTTTTAGATTTGACCTTGAATTTTGGAATGTCATTTTAATTTACTATGGTTTAACAAGACTGGTTACGCCTCAGGATGTGGGGATGATGCAAACAAGGCAGGTTGGAGCATTGAGCACCTAGCAGATTTAGCTGCTCTGTAGGCAGAATCACCGCTGTTGACCATGAAGTCCTTCAACTGCTTCTCTGTTTTGGCTGCCTTGGCTTTGTCTACGTACTACACAGTGTCTTCCAGGCTCATGCTTTCAAATATCTTTTGTACACTAATGCATTTAATTTCATATCTCTATCTCATATATCTTTGAACTCAGGTATTGGTTGGCCAGCTGATCCACTCAACTTCCCCCATTAAGTGTCTAAAGGACACCTGCAATTTATACATCCAAAGCAGAACTATTGATTTTTCACAGAATGCACAAATGTGCCCCACATGCAACTACTTTCTTCACCTTAGATGACGGCAACATCATTCTTCTAGAGGCACAAATAAAATTGGCTTCATTTTTGACCTCTTTTACTGTATATCCAGTCCATCATCAAATCCCATCAATCTTTAAAATATATCCCGTAATCCAGAGCTCAGTAACTATCCATCCCTCCACAATGCCGCCTTGTCTAAATCACTTTCATTTCTCACTTGGGTTATTGTAATTGCCTTCTTTCAAGACTTTCTGTGCCATCTTGCCTGATACATGTGGTTGGCAATGTCACACCCATAATGTTTCTTCTGCAGTCTTACAGTCAGGTTACTCTTTGGTCTCAATCTTCCAGTGTATTAACATTTGAGAAAATCCCAACTCCTTAGCTTTGAAGCCTGGAGCCTATTTTTCCAGATAACCGAACAGATTCACCATTTAACTTCTGCTGATCTTTGCTCAAATGTCACCTTATTTCATGTCATAATTCTCCCTACCTCCTGTCCAGTTTTATTTTTCATAACTCTTATTAATTTACAGCATATTGAAAAATTTACCCATTTCCTTGTATTTTTTTCTATCTCCTGTTGTTACATTATAAGCTGTGTAAGGGCAGAAATTTTTGTTTGTTCACTATCCTAGTGATACTAACTGAAAGGCCCATAAATCAGCGCTCAGTAAATATTTCATGAATAAATAAGTACAGGCTGAAGGAATACTCAAAAACCTTCTAATTCATCATGCATTTCTTTTTTTGCCATCATATATAATATCCTTTATTTAAATGAATATTATTTTTAGTGAGTCGCCAAGAAAAGCAAATTCAGAAACATTAAAAAAACTTTAAGTCTTGTGCTATAGGATATACACATCTCAAAATAATAAAACTTTTGCTTGTCTATGGTCTCACCATGCACTTAGTAAGTAGCTTGATAGAGGACTGAAACTTAAAATCCAATGTTTTTATATAAGTTTAATTGGACCTTTTCCTTAATTATAGGTCAATTTTCCTTATTTTTCTTACATAGGGCACCAGATGCGGCAGAACACCACTCTGGGTCACTGGAGATGAACAGAACAAATTCCTCAGGGTCCAGGATTGTAAGAATGCTGAGCGACCAGAGGGATTATACGGATTGCCAGTAACATATTTTATGTGCCAACTTTGAAAGAGATTTCGAATGGCAAGAGTATAAGCAGGTTCATTATCTGTTTTAATTTGTAAAGATCAACCCATTATGGAAAAAGAAGAAAGAAGATGTCACTGGACATGTTTTACTGTTCCTTCTTTTGATCTGTAGAGTGACTATATCCTGAATGGGTACCTGTTGGAGGCAAAGCTGTCCGTACCTTGGGTATCTAGGATAAGACCACCATTTCTCATGAGTTTGGCAGGGACCCATGAGAAGTTTACACAGCTCAAGGAGCTGATGTACCCAGTGACTTGACCTTCGCCTGATAAATAGACAATTTCCCTCTTGTTTCCCATGAAGCCTCCAAGGCATACTGTTCTGCTGAATATTAGATATTCTTCCTGTCCCAGATCCTACCCTCCCCTTAAACTCTCTGTGAACTTATTCATATGCTGATTGTATAAATAAATGCACTGCAGGTGTTGGGTAGTTCCTTTCTCCCATCAGAAGGGCTCCACCCGACCTCAGCTTTTGCATGTTGATTCTGCCTTCTTCATCCCTCTCTGTTCTTGCTCCAGAGTTTCAAGAGCTGTGCTAACATGGCAGGTATCAATGACTACATGGAGATATTTGAGACATTCAAATGATTCATAATGAGTAACATCCATCAGCCAAGTTTCCTTGGCTTTTAAACCAGAAGAGTTAATGCCTTTAAAGAGGGGGGGTGGTTAATGTATCTTTGACCACCAGGGCATTCACAAATGATTTCCTTTGTTGGTTTGTAATTTGAAAAGCATGAGTAAGAACTTTTGCACCTTGATGGAAAAACTGATGAGAATTGACATTATTATAGAAGAAGGAGGCTTGCCTAACCAAAGCATCAGCTCTATTATTTTCAGCTGTTAGGGGACCTGAAAGCAGTGAATGAGAACTAATCTAAACAACATGAATGGGGGAAGTTCTAGAGAGAATAATTTTCTATAGTTATCAAAACATATGAAAGAAGCCTTCATCATTACCATCAAAATGAGAGTGGTTTCTATAACCTGAAGTGTACCTATGACATAAACAGCGTCGGCCACAATATTAAGAAAGCAGTCAGGAAAATATTGAAGAGCAGCTGCAGCAGCAGCTAATTCAGCTCATTATGTCAAGTGACACTGTAACAGTAAAGAAATGTTTCCAACAACCCTATTCCTGCAAAGTGAAAACTCCCTGTTCAGATTTTCCTGATCCATCAAGGAAAACAGTCAAAGCCTGTGGGGTAGGAGTGAAAGAATAGGTGGAAAGAATAAGTAGAGAGAAAAGTGGGAAAAGTGGAAAACCTTGATGTATTTTATCATAAGACAAAGAAAATTGTAAAGTGCCCCCAAAAATCCACCATGGCAATCTGCATAGCTTCAGATTGCTGGCAAGCAGTGAAGGTATCAATTTTGGTGAGACCTGGATTGATAACATCAGAATATTTTTCTATTAGCATCTGGCCTATCTTATGACCTTGTTCCAACAATAATATCTGCTATTCTAATTGAGGGCAGTGCTTTTTCCTAGGATAGTGAATTTGAAAAACCCATTGCTAAGCTTATAATTTCAGTGAAAACTGACACAGCAGTGGAGTAGGGCTATGGGGAGTGTTAAGAATTGAGGATGGATAGGTTTACTGAATGTTGTATGAGTCAATTGTCTTGATTCTAACGAATGTTCCATTTGATGAAGTTCCTTCCTAGCAGCTAGAGACAGAACATGACAGGAAAAGCAGTCTGCATCACCCTTTAATGTGTTGAACAGATTTTGCAGGCAGTAAATATGTATGCCCACTGAGGGCCTAAGCCAATTTATACTTCTCAATAATTGCTAAGGAGTATTAAGCATAAGATTATCAGGAAGAGAGAAAGAGATATTTACTGATTTCAGATGGATCTTTGAGTAATTAGATATCCTAAGTATTTCCAAGGAAAAATTTCTTGACTTTTTCAGGAGAAATGTGTAGGCTGGCAATGCCAGTAGAAGCAGATAAAAGTATGAGTAAATCTGAGAAAGAACAACCAATTACTGTGAGCAACAAGGATGACATCTATGTAATGATAAATAAGAACTTCTGGAGAAGAATATTGGGTAGATATTAAGACTTGACCTACAAAACCTTCACAAATGCTTAGACTGCTAACATCATCTGAGCCAAGACTTTCCATTGATAGCTGTGCAAGGGAGTGCTAGCATTAATGCTAGGGAGGGAGAAGGCAAACTTCTCTTTATCATCATCATGAAGGGGGATAACAAAGAAACAGTCTTTGAGATCTGTGACTATGAAATGAAATCCCATTGGTATTGTGGCTGGGTTAGGGATCCCTGGCTAAGGAGGGTCCCATAGGACTTATCCTAGAATTGGCTTCCTAAAGATCATGTAAAATCCTCTATTTATCTGATTTTGGGGGGTGCAAAACATCAGAGTATTCCAAGGACTATGAGAGGGCTCAGCATGGCTGGTTTCCAGCTGCTCCTAAACCAAGAGATCATCTTATTTTAGTTTCTCCCTTTCCAAGGGCCATGAGAATCCCAGGACCCACTGCAACCTGAGAGGTGGGAGGGTGGAAGTGGCCATCAAGACAACTTTGAAGAGGGAGTGCCTATGTAAACATTCCATTGAGTAAGAAGATCTCTTCCCAGATAGAAACTCTGAGGTCAGGGACAGAAAGGCTGCATAACAGCAGTTGGCCCTTCAGGACCAACACAAGTTAAGAGAACTTTACTTCAGAGGAACTTTAGACTCCTCTAGGACTAAAACTGTCATAACAGATGAAAGAGTTTTCCACATAGGGGATCAATCTTTTGATGCAATGATAGTGATATTGACCCCTGAATCTATAAGGCCAGTAGTTCCTTTTCTGTTTTTTTGTCTATGAGAAGTAAAACCAAAGGAAGGCTGTGGGAAATTTTGGTAGCCCAGGAGGCCTCAGTACTTCTGAAGCCCCTAAAGCTCCCCTTTTAGGGTTGATGGTCTGGAACTAGATAAGGAATCAGCACTAATTGGGCTATTTGTGTGCCTTTAGGAATTATATGGTACCCCACACTGGTGACCATAACCTGAATCTGCCCATTTTAATGAGTCAATAGTACCAGGCAGTATTTGAATACTTACTAGAATAATTTGATCTTCCTAAGATGAGCCCTTCATATCCAGAAGGCAGAGGGTCCCATACTTCAGTGGAGGCTGTTTTTACCATTTCTGCTTCATCTAAAATGAGATCCTCCAGCAAAACCAGATCAAGTCATGCACTCCCTTTAGTAGCCTCCATTAGTTTTAAAACAGTCTTATGAAGAGAATTTTCTTTGGAAAGTTGGCTCCAATGCTGGGCATAAACAGTCCATGTCTGGCTCCCCATTTGTGGCAGGGCATGGGAAGCAGCACCTCTTTTTTTTCAGGGTTCCTCTCAATGTCAAATTTAGAAAGGCATTTATTCACTTAGTACAACCCTTTGCCATACTTAGGACATGTTTGTTGGGGCTTAGGATCTTTGCCTGGTTTATTTTTACAGTCTTTTGGAAAATGTCCCTAAAACTTGAGCCTCATACGTCTCTATACCCACATTTTCACAAGCTTCAATCATTTTAACTAGTTTAGTAGGCTTTCCTCCAAGAGGGGATAAGACATTCTGATAATCTTTGTTGGCATTCTCATAAGCCGTTTGTGAAGACAAAATATTTGCTGCCATGATAATGGAAGATTGATATAGGACTTCCAAATAATATAGGGGAAATATTATATAAATATAACTCCCAACCTGCTAGATGCCCAACACATTGAGTTCATGTTCCCCCAAATCAAAGAATGTGTTCCAAAGAACAACAGAGGTTAAAAGTAGGAAATACTAGTTGAGGGAAAGATAGCTTTTGCCTAAAAGAGACAGAAGGGGACTCAGAAAGAGGATTAACATGGATGCCACATATATGGGAAGCTTTATAAGGTAAAATTATGAGATTGGTATGAAACTATGAAGTGGGTATAAGGTGAGACAAAGCTAAGGTCAGCCAATAAGATTACAAGTATAATCACTTAGGTAATATTAATCCAGTGAGGAAGGAAGTCACAAAACAAGTGTACATGGAAATAACAAGGACTTTTGCTGGAAGGGACGGGTCAAGGAGATCTTCATCCTCTACCCAGCTGACTGATGCCTGTTTAGAATGTCAGTCATTATTGTTTCTTGCTTGGGGAAGTATGTAGGTATAGTCATTTCCTGTAACCTTAAGGTCTGGTGTTCAAAGACCATGCTTCCACCTTATAATGGTTGATATATTGTGTCAACCTGAGAAGTTTAGCAGTTGAACTAAGCCACTCAGCAGGAGGCCATGGTCCTTACTTTGTAAACATCTTAATCCTGTGCAAGAGGAGGGCATGGAGATTATGTGAGTGCTACACCCACCATGGGGGGTTGAATAGCAAGCTTACAATATAAGGGAGGAAAAGAGGCTTGTCCCCCACTTTTTGCTCTTGCAGATTTTGCTGTCTTCTGCCACCTTGAAGTATGGCCCCTGTGCGACACAATCCTGACATGCTGATTACAGACTGAAACTTCTACAAACTATGAGCTAAATGAACCTTTCCTTCCTTAATTTTGGGTATTGGATGCTTTGTCTCAGCAATGAGAGAAAAGTAAACAAGACACACTTACATTGTATGTGTTCTCATCTTCTGCATTGAGTCCTTCCAAGGCCTATCCCTGTCTGACTGCCAATAATATTTCTACCTTGCTTAGCTGACCATAGCAATAATAATATCAATTTGCCTAGAGATGGTACTCTGTAAAGAACTGACAAAATCTATGTCTTGGTTACTTTTCTCTCCTTGCTGAGACAAAATACTCAATGCTCAAAATTAAGGAAGGAAAGGTTTACTTAGCTCACAATTTGTGGAGGTTTCTGTCCATGCTCAGCTGGCTCTAAGGCAGAGCGGCACATGGCAGAGGGCAAGAGTTCATGGTAGTGGAAAACAGTGAAAGCAGCAGGAACAAAAAGGGGAGGAACAAACCTTTTTTCCTCCCTTATAATGTTTCTTGGCTATCCACCCATCCCCACACCATCTCTGTGCTCTCCTCTTGCACAAGTTTACGATGTAGAACTGCTGAGTCACTCAGCTAATCCTCTAGAATCCTCAAGTTGACATAAAAGTGTCAACCATGACAATCAATATATGATGTGTTTGCATATTAAATATTTTTATTTTCAAAAAAAACCAATATATGGTTCATGAGGTCTCTGGCAATGGTGACAAGTGACCCGGTGAGTACACTGATTTCCAGGATGTTACCTCAGGCTTTGATGACCACTTGTGAAACTTGAATGAAGATTTGTATATTGACCTGCTCATTCCCATGATTGAAGCTTGTCAAAATGTGGGTATAGAGACCTGTGAGGCTCAAGTTTTAGGGACATTTTCCAAAGGACTGTAAAAATAAACCAGGCAAAGATCCTAAGCCCCAACAAACATGTCCTAAGTACGGCAAAGGGTTGTACTAAGTGAATAAATGCCTTTCTAAATTTGACATTGAGAGGAACCCTGAAAAAAAAGAGGTGCTGCTTCCCATGCCCTGCCATAAATGGGGAGATCAAAGCTGCCCTCCAGAGGGAACCAAGGGCATTGCTGTCTGATTGCTACCAGCAGATCCACAAGTTCTTCAGAGACCTTGCATCCAGAATCTTGAAGCAGATACTGTAAATGCTTTTTAGGGGTGAGAAGGAATCTAAGGGTTGCTTCAATTTGCAACTCTCAAATGAACAGTGATGTTGAACATTTTTTCATGTATTTATTTGTCATTTGCACTTCTTCATCTGAAAAATGTCTATTCATTTTAGATGTCCATTTTTGGATTGGGTCTTTAAATTTAGGAGGTCAAATTTTATGTTCTAGGGGCTGGGGATTTAGCTCAGCGGCACAGCACCTGCCTGGCAAGTGCAAGGTTGTGAGTTCGATTCCCTGTACCGGAAAAAAAATAAAAAAGTAAATAAAAATAAAAAATTTTAAAAATAAAAATAATTTTATGTTCTAGATGTTAGCCCTTTGTCTGAGAAACAGTTGGCAAAAAAATTTTCCCACTCCATGGGTTGTCTCTTCAGTCTGTTGGTGATTTCCTTTACTGTACAAAATCTCTTTAATAAGATAAGATCCGAGGCTGGGAATTTAGCTCAGCAGCACAGCGCCTGCCTAGCAAGGGTGAGGTCATGAGTTCAACTGCTGGTACCACAAAAAAACAACCAAAGAAACAAAAAAAAATAAGGTGAGAACCCATTTGTTGATTCTTTCTATTATTTCCTATATGATCAGGCTTTTTTTCAGTTTTTTTTTTAAACAGGTCTTCCCTGCACCTATACCCTTAAAGGGTTCTACCTATTCTATCTTGCAATAGATTTAGGGTTTCTGTTTTAATATTTAGCTCTTTGATCCATTTCAATTTTAAATTAGTTCATGGTGAGAGATATAGATCTTAATTTCATCTTCAGCATATGGAAGCCAGTTTTTTTGTCACCATTTGTTAAAAAGCTATCTTTCTTCCAGTAAAGGTATTTAGCACCTTTGTTAAATATGAGATGGCCGAGTGTTACGGTTTGTGTCTGGATGTCCCCTCAAAGTCTTACACAGTCATGGGATGGGCTTCTAGAGTTTTTGACTGACTACTTTTCAAGTTCCTCTAACTCAATATAGTTAATATGCCAGAGTGGCAAGTTTTTAACCTCTTCGCCTGCTTCTTCTCTTTTCTCCTTTTTCATCTTATTTTTACTGCATGACCATAATGCTGCTAATAGATGTCTACATGTAGATAAGCACATCTTATGATATAGATCTGTTCTGTCATTTTGTTAATATTCATTGGAGTGGGCCGGGGATACAGCTCAGTGGCATAGCAATTTCGTGGCAAGAGCAAGGTCCTGAGTTCCATTCCCAGTACCAAAAAAAACTATTCGTTGGAGAACAAGACATTGTGTTAATGATTAACAGGATGTATAAGAATTATCTGCACTATGAAAGAACTGGCCAGTAGAAATTGTGTGGTCTTGAATCAGTGAGTTATGTTTACTGTTTTGAAGTTTGTAAGTCAGTGAGGAAAAGGTAGACACCCAGATATAGAGATTTAACAGAAAAATAAACATCCATATATGCATGAATCTCTGGCTACCTTATATACTTTTGAGGATTAAATTTATACTAATCTAACAGATTATTTCACAGCTTCAATGCATAGCCAATATCCTCTGAAGAGTTGAATCAGTTTTCAAGTTGAATAGATGCGATCTTCTATAAGACACAAAGTATGTAACTTTAGTGTTCATAATATGACTTGTGCAAAATATTATTTTCAGTGAGCGATAAATATAGAAAAAAATAAAATATAGAAAGAATTGTGCCTTTCATTAGTACACTAATAAAGTTTAGTTTCCTGATTAGCTTCTTTAAGAGTAGTCTGTAGCCAGTAGAATATAACTGTTTTCAATTTTTTCTTTTCCATTTTTCCACATTTAAAAATTTAAAAGATTTTTCAAGGCTTATTATTAAATAAAATGGTAAGGTACCTTTCCAGAGGTCAAGTGAGCTTATAAAATGAAAATTTTTAATTTCTGGTTTTTTTTTTCAGAACACAGCTACATTTTATGAAACTTGTTTCCATCATTAAAAGGCTATATTCATTGCCATTATCCTTTCTTGTGTGTGTGTGTGTGTGTGTGTGTGTGTGTGTGTGTGTGTGTGTTTTGTCTTTTTGAGACAGGATTTCGCCTATGCAGTTTCACCTATGCATGTTTCAACCTATGCAGTTCAGGTTGACCTTGAATTCACTTTATAGCCCAGGCTGGCTTTGAATTCCCAGCAATTCTCCTGCCTCAGCCACCTGAGTGTTTGCAGGCATGCACCATCATACCTGACTTCACTGACATTATCTTAACTAATTTTTTTTAATTTAAAGCACAAACAGCACTTCTATACAGTAATACTAGATATGTGCTAAGAATAATATAGATTGCTAACATTAAAAAGAACTAAAGTACTGAAGCAGAAATCTTTATATCTATATTTTATAACAATAATAAAGATCTTACTTCATTTTTTTAAAAAACAAATTGCCCTGAATATTTCTTCTTTGGGTCTCAGCTATTTGCTTTAACATCTCAGGGACACTCTGTACATTTCTAATCTGTTGGGTTTTATGCCTCACTGTTAGAAACTTTTTTCCCAATCCAAGGAGTAAAATATGGACACTTTATTTTCAAATGGTAATGTTTAAAGAGTATACTGTTGCTTGCAGTTCAAAATGACTGAGTAGATCATTTACTTTACTTACCACACAAAATTCCACTGAAATGACAGTGAATAAATATAAAAGAAAAGGCTTCAGGGGATTTCAGAGTAATAAATTTGTACGTAGAGATTACATGGATAGAAAATAAAGTGTAGAAGAACCTGTAGCCAGAAGGTAAATTCTGGAGTGGTTACAGAAGAAGGAGATGCTTAGTCAAGCCAGGAAAACATGCTAAACTCATGATCACAGGTACAGAGAGTAAATTGAGTTGAAAGTAACTTACCAGAGCATGGTTCTGTCCTACTATCAACCTTCTCTATGATGCTTTTCACTACTACAAAGGGATACAGACACTGGCATAGCAATAGTATCACAAAAACCATCAAGACAATGTATAAAGCAGAAAATAGTTTCCAGCACGTGTGATGGAGAACGCCTTTGGAAGCCTCAGCTCACAGCATCATGTCCTCCCACATAAGTGGAGCTCAAAGCCAGGTCTTCCATTCAAGGGAGAACATTGTTCAGAAAAATTAGTGTATGCAATGGCAAAAGAAAACCGCATCCGATATTCATGTTAGTCAGCTGTGTGTTTATACTGATAATGTATTTATTACATTATCAGGTGTTTATACTGATAATAATGCATGATCATAAATTTTAATAAAACTAGCAGAGTAAATAAGAGCCAACTAATAGAGTAGCTGAGCTCAAAGGTAAAATAGTCATGTTTGGAATAGAAAGAAGCTTTGAGAGCTTTTAGTATCTTCAGAGATTCAAAGTGTGCATTCATAAAGTAAGCACAGAATATACAAAATAAGCTCAGCCTGAGACCAAGACAACTATTAAACTATTTAAAGACTTTTAAAAGTTTGTACTAAACTAGAAGTTATCCCCAAATGTACAGTCACAAAATCAGAGATGGAAAATAATAGATAAAAAAATTAAAGGAAATGTTTAGGAAGTCAAATGCATATAAAAAGAGCTTTGGTAAGTGGGAGAGAAGATTATCCACTACATAGTATTCTAAAATATTTTCCATAACTGAAGAATACAAATGCCCAGTCCGATTACTCTAATTTAGAGCAGAAAAGATGCAGGGTTCCAAGAGTGTGGTTACCATTGTAGAAAGGGCGGGACGAGATAAATGAAAGGAACAGAATACCTGATGACAATAAACATATTCAGGAGAGACTTGCTGTTTATTGAAGTGTTTGGGAATAAATTAATACTAGTTGCACAGACAACTAATCATATGGAAAAATGATGGAAGCAGTATAAACTGTTTACTAGTCCGGTAAACACCGAATATTTAGGAAAAGTAGTAACAACCTACTTTGGAAGGGGGAAGGATACATAAGGGGGAGTGAGGAAACAATGGAAAATAGTTAAGGCAGGAATCAGTTAATGGTATTATATGATGTTATTTAAAAGTATAAACAAACTACCCGAAAGAGCTGAGGGTCCACTATTTTATTTTAAGCATGATACCTATAAAAAAGACAAGGATCACACTGGCAACACATTTTATTAGTAATTTTGTACATTAGAGCACAGTGGAGTAATTGTATCCATTAAGACTGAAGAGCAAATTGGACTAAGTACCATGGAAATTTATTGATGCTAAAAACCGAGAAGTACAGACCGGTAAACGTAGTTCACCTAGAGATGCAAATAAGATGTCTTAATTTACCAGCTCTGCTTGCGTTCCTTATTGGTTTCTCTTTCAGGTTTCACATGGTAATAAAAAGCTATCTTTCGGGGCTGGGGATGTAGCTCAGTGGCACAGTGCCTGCCTGGTAAGTGCAAGGTTGTGAGTTAGATTCCCGGTACCAGAAAAAAAAAAACAAAAAGGAAAAAGAAAAAAAGATCTTTCAATAAGCTTACTTCTGTGGAAGTTCATGAAATTACTCTGCTTGAAGCAGTTTAGGTCACATGCCCATGCTGGAGCAAATCATTGTTACAACATATTTGTTTCCTCAATCTTACCAGTTCCTCAATTTGAGGACTGTAACTTCATGCTACACACGGGGTAGCTCTTTTCTGAACTTTTGACCTATAATGTAGCATGCAGTTAACAAGGGTCAACGAATGCTGATAATTGTTTTTTAAGCTCTTCAGTTAAAGCTAATAGAGACAGACAGACAGATGACAGACAGACAGATGATGGATGATAGATAGACAATAGGTAGATGATAAATAGATGATAGACAATAGGTAGATGGTAGATAAATGATAAATGATACATAAGTGTTAGATAGATGATAGATAGAGATGATTGGTAGATAGATGATAGATAGATGATAGGTAAATAGATAGATGATAGATAGATGATAGGTAGGTAGATGATACATAGATAGATAGATGATAGATGATAAATAAATGATAGGTAGATAGATAGGTGATAGATGATAGATAAGTGATAGAAGATAGATAGATCATAGGTGGATAGATGATAGATAGATAATAGATAGATGATAGATAGATACAGCTTTTTAGTTATTGCAGAAACAACCCTCCACGCAGTCAAATATGAGTAGCTTATTTCTCCAGGCATCATTTATTCCTCATTCATACCTTATTCCATTGTACAAAAAAAGAGAATGTTTCCTATTGTAGGCACCTAGATTGGAAGAACAGTTCAATCACTACATAAATGTTGGTACACACAGTGCAAAAGAGGTAAAAGTTATGCAGGTCTGACACCAGAAATTAAATCTTACTTGGAAGTGTCACATGTCATTTTTCTCAGTTCATTATTCAGAACTCTGGATTTTGTCTCAGCAACCACAAACAAGGGCAGAAGGAGCTACGATTCCATGTACTTAGGAACTGAGAGAACTTAGAACTATTTAGCTAATAGCACTAGTGAGACAATCACATTACCTACAGAACATCACAGGGTCAATCAAATGCTAAAATTCTGTGAGCTGGGTTTATCGCCTATCTCTTGTGCATTTCTATATAGCATCTACAATGATAAAAGGATATCTCTGCTCTCATGGTGAGGCAAGCCATTAGAAATATCTATTTCCAAGGCACTATATACATTTACACTTCCTTTGGTCCACAGTTATATATCTTTATTTATGACATTTGGGCATTCTCTTTGTTTAAAATGCTATTATCGGCAATCTTTTGAGAATGAAAGGACAATATTTCTTGTGAACTTGACCCTGATGACAATTTGTGTTTAGTTCTCTTTGTTCTGAAGCCTATGTACTCCTTAGAGCACTGCCTTCCTCTAGAACTTTGACTGCTCAGATATTGAATAATGTGTTACACCTCCCATTACAGTATTTTGAACCCAATTGCATAGGCCAGATTATCGAGCAGTTCACCAAGGTAAAAAAAGATTTCTTTTCCTAAACAGCATCCCTAAAAATGATGACTCATATAACATTCCTTATAATTTCATTTGTGAAGTTATCATCCAAAAATTGGGGATTGTATTTGTTATATATTTACTTGTCAAATTTATTAAAAGACTTAGGACATTTATAAGTGGTATATAAGAGGGTCACAATTTAAGCATATACAAAGAACCATTAAATACACCTAAAGAATTCCTCAATTACATGTACTTTGGTGTTTATAATTTTAATTTACACTTCCACTGAGTTTGACAATCACTGGTTCAGAAAAAGAAAGGAAAGAAAATATATATCTATATAGAGATAGCTGAAAATTTTACCTTTAAGAAAACTTAGGAAACTATGCATTATGAGTGGTGGGTGGATAGAGATTTTCAGAGCACAAAGACTTGCCTATAAATGCTTTCTCATAGTGTAAAAAAATAAAACTCTTGAACTGTGCTCTCCTATAGTCAGAATGTAGGGCATATATGTAATTTTAAAAAATGTAATAAAT
>NW_004955407.1:16180059-16243672 GCF_000276665.1 Chinchilla lanigera
ATCATAAAAATAAAAAGAAATAGTTAAAAAATTAATTAAAATAATCAATTTTTAAACACAGTATAAAAGAAACAGTTTTCAAAGCTTAGATGTGTTACGTACATATATCAACTCCCCATGATGAATGTAATCATTAGGTATTGCAAACATGTACTAATAAAAAACTGTAATCAATTTGAAATTAAACCAGATTTGATAGCGCATAGCTGTAATCCTAGAACTATGGAAGGTGGAGGCAGAAGAATTGCCAATTCAGGTCCAGTCTGGGCAACATAGCAATTTAGTGACATACTGTCTGAAAATAAAAAATGAAAAATGGGCTGAGGATGTAGCTCATTGTTAAGACCCTAGGTCTGGGCTGAGGGTATAACTCAGGGGCACAGTGCCTGCCTGGAAAGTGCAAGCTTGTGAGTTTGATTCCTGGTACCAAAAGAAAAGAAAAAAGACCCAGGTAAAATGACCAGTAGCATAATTAATTAATTAAAAACATTTAATAAAGTCTCCAAAATCTAGATTTTGGTTTTGTTTTGTAAAGCAAGACCTGACTTTAGTTGTATACTTAATCGCTTTGTCATTGTCATTGGGAAATATAAATTGCTTGGTCGTAGTTAGCTTGTTACTAGAACAGCCTCATTTATTATAGCTGGCTATAGAGGAAAAATATAAGGTTAGGAAAAGACCGTATAGCTAGACTTGTTTAGTCACCAGATTGTCACACCTAGAAAAATACTTTTTTATTTTTTGATTAAATGATTCATTTTTTTCTTTCACTTTAATTCATGAAAAGTAAAAAAGAAAGTAACAAGTTACCAAAAATTTTTAGGATATGCTTATAACTGACTGTTTACTAACATGGTTGAATTGTATATCGGTGTTATTGAAGCTGTTTTGGTCATTGTGGGCACTTTTCCACTTTTCATCCTTGGGGTTTTTCCCTTGGCTTTCTTCTATGTTAACATACCAATAAGTACTTGGATTTTGATTATACGAATAACTTATATGTCTACAATTGAATTCAGTTTTGGTATATGCCAACCTCCTGCTAGTCCATTTGGCCATGGAGTAGAGTCTAAGAAAGGATATGATGTCCTAGAGATGTACTGGGAGAAATGTATGTGAAAGATAGAAGAGGGGAAGTAGGAAAAGCTTACACTGGGAGAACTCTCAGACAATAATGAAGAATGAGAAAGGAAGTTTGGATAGGAAAATTCTGGACCTGCAGAGCATTTTTGTAGAGGGCCTGGTCAAATAAAGGGAAGAAGACCTCAGTTAAAGTCATCCATTGGAGGATCCCATGTGTTTCCAAAATGGGCCTGCTTTAGCACTCTTGCCTTGATCAGTCATTGACTGGAAGCCAACCCTGGGAAAAGCAGTCTTCATGCTCATACTGTAGAGCAACTAGAGGGGCAGCAGCTGGTGCTGTCAGTCAGAGCTTCTCCCTGACCCAGGAGAGCTAAGTTATGCATTTTCATGGTCAACACAAAAACTATGTGTTATTTATATTTTAGCAGAAAATTAATTTGCCTGTATAACCAAGATAGAAACAGAAACTGCCTTTTGTTCTGACATTCCAGATCATAGGAAACATTTTCTGGAAGAATTATATATATCCCTTATCACACCTAATATGATATCTTCATATTAAGATGTGGTCAACCAATTTGAACTCCAAAATCAAGTCACTGTGAGGCTGCAGTATAAAACAGAATTTCCTAATACATATTATAAACTAAGTGGAAACATATTATGAGGCTCTTTTCATTGAAGATGACTACAGTCCTTGTATTAGAACACTTTCCAAAACCCTAAGTCTTTTACTTGATGTTGGAATTTAATCTGCTCAGCACAGGATGTTAACAATTTTCTCATTTCTATACTTATGTTATTATTATTATTCTTCCTTCATATGTTTTCTGATTTTCTCTATCTTGATCTCATTTGTACTTCAAGACCTAGGCTAGATTCCATTTTCTGTGTGAATAATTCTCTACCCAAATAGTGCAGAGATCTGACTCAACCACGTGAACAGATTTATTATCTTGACAGTGTTGCAAATTTTTTTGGGGAGACCACAAATTATCTCTTTTATTGAGATTGTAGTTTCTTGGATCAGAGACTATGTTTAAAAATGGATATAAAAACAGAAGAATGGTACTAAGGATCAATTTTATCTGCTTAATTAAAAAGTAAGTTGCAATATAATATCCATTGGTGAATTCCTACAAGCCTGCCTACTGACACTATGCATGGTCTCTAATGCTCTTTTAAATTATTATTTTCTTATTCCCTTAATGATTTAATGAATCTTCTATTCTTACATCTGGTAATCTGAGCAACTTCGTTGAAGATAACAATATGTAATATAACAACCACAATTAATCCCTATCATTTGGCTTGAAACTCTGTATCACTTTTAATGTCCTTGCTTTGTGTTGTTTGTATTTTGCTATTGTTCTTTTTTTGTACTATTTTCTTTAAAATAAAAAAAGTAAGTTGCAAATAAAATTTTGTGTGATGATCCCATCATTGGTGAATTATAACACGATGACCAGGATTGAAAAAGATTCTAGAAAGTGTGACATATTAAGAAGAGTAGCATAGATTAAGCTCTGAATTTGGATTTAGGAGCCTGGAATTCACTCACCCTCCTGACTCTTGTGCAACGTGTATCATTTACCTTTCCGGGCCCCATCTCTTTCCCCTGTGAAATAAGGGGTTTAACTTAGATATGTGCTCTTTGAAGTGTAGTATAGCTTATACCCTGTGACTAAATCAGAACATCTTTGTGTGGAGCCCAGATGTCTGCATTTTCATAAACCTTCCGAGCAATTCCTACAGAAGTACTGGAAAAATTGATCTAGATAAGGTGTTTAAACTATATTTATTGGGTATTTTTGTGGAGGAACTCCATGACTTCTATAGTGCACTGAAACTATATTCATGTATACATTTTAGACTTTGTGGAGGTGGGACGGGAATCTGAGTATGGGGGAGTTGTGGGAGGCAGGGGACAGGAAGTAAAAGATGCAATATGTATACTTACCAGTACCCCATGATGAATGTATTTATTACATATCACAAACATATATTAATAAAAAAGGAAGAAAAAGTTTAACTAAAGTGTCTTACTCTTAATCAGATACTTTAGGAATCTTTGTTCCCCAAAATATCATCCCTGCCCTAGATGATCCATTATAACCCCTTGCAGTCTCCAGAATATGATATTCCTCTTTAGTTTCCAGAGCAGAACATGCAAACTTAAAGTCTATAGATAGCTTGGTATGTTTGTTTAGCTTGTTCAATATTTTTACCAAAATATAAACATTTTAAAACCAAGAATTTTACATAAAATTACAGATCTGAAGATTTTCTTAAAATTTTTGCAAGATCTGTTAACCTCTGATTTTCATTTCCAAATTGTATGGATTTTCTGGACTCATTAATGATAATTCAACTCAAAGCATACTCAGTCCAGCTCTTTGGAGTTCCCACCTATCGCAGTTGTCCTGAACTGCAGGTCAAAAGAGCAAAGCCAAATTGTACTTGTGGCTGTACTACTGCATTTTGTTTGTTTATTTGTTTGCAGTGTTTCGATGGAGAAAAAATTTCTATAATTATGTTTAGGTTAAAAAATATGTGCACACTTATTTGGTCAGCTTTCCTCATTCAGTTGGTTAATTGGACAGTCATGTTTTAAATATGACACAGAGCTTTTCCATGATAGGTACTCAGTGAACATCATTTGAGATCCCCATCAAAGTGACATTTTACCCCACTGTGTTCTAATTTTGCTGTTCAGAATTTGACCTTTTTACTATTACAAAGGGACAAGTTTTTCTAACTCTCTTCTAAGAATGTACCAAAAGCTGGATAGATTAACATAACCAGAGGGTATCTTCTGACAATTTGTGGTGGCCAGAAGTCCAACATCAAGATGTAGGCAGTGTTTCTCTCTGGACATTGAGGCTTCTCTCTGGCTTTGTTGGCAGTTGGCCATCCTAAGCATGTTCCTTGGCTTTAGAAATATCAGTCTGTATTCTGCCACTGTCCTTACACAGAATTCTCCCCATGTCTGTGTCTTTTTGCTGCATCTTAGAAACATACTGAGCATTGAATTGAGGCTTCACCTTAAATCCAATAGGATCTCATCTCCAGATCCTTAATTTGTCCTCCAAAGATCCTATTTCCAAATAAAATCACATTCACAGGTGCTAGAAGTTGGAACTTAGGCCTAACTTCTGTCTCTTTTTAACTCCCTACACAAAGACCTTTGAGATTTTAAATTTTTGAAGTGATTTCTACTACATTTTTCTGAGTACCTGTTTCTTTCAATTGGAGATACAAAATTATGTGGCAAGCTCTTAGCCGATTCTGTGGTTGTTAGAGTTCATTCTTGTGTTATTTCCCACTTTGGTAAGTCTTAATTGAGAATGTCCACTAATAGACCATTTGGATATGAACAGAGATTTATATTGCAGAATAAAGTAGTGATGAATGAGAACTTGGTCTGTTTTGATAATAATGTAATTTCAAACAAGTAATTTACATGAATACACTTACCTCAGGATTAGTGTCTCAGATTTTTTTCACTGATATCTAAATGAAATAGCATGTTGAAATGACATTTTGTCACTTATATATATATATATAAGGCCTGAAGATTTTCTAATATTTAAAGTACGTTTAAATTAAATTGTACCCTCTTATTCATATAAAATATACTTAGTACTCTATATGAAAGCAAGATCCCAAATTTTTTGATGGTCATAGAGAACGCTATTAAAATTATTCATGATATGATTGTTTTTATGATGTATTTTTTATATTGGTAACTTTTTATTTTAAAGAGAATAAAACTAACAAAGCAACAACAATGAAGACAAAAACAACAAAAGCAATACATGACCTTAAGACAAAATGGTATGAATTAACAATGGTTGCTACATTACATGCTGTTATCTTTAATGAATGAACTGATCAGTCCACTAGATGTAAGAATGTAAGACTGATCAAACAATCAGAGAAAGTAACAAGTAATAAAATAAAAAAAAAAACTGGAAATGATACAGAGTTTCACCATAGAACATGGTAGGAATTCAGCAATGGTTCTTATACTGCATATTGTTGTTTTCAGATCAGTCAATCTGTTGGTTTATTGAAAGGAACTGTTAATATGCAATTGTTTGATCAACCTTACATGCCCATATCTGGTTATCTGTGCAACCATTTTGAAGATAACATTATGTAATATAGCAACCATTGCTAATATCCTATCACTTTGGTTTGAAATTCTGTATCATTTTTATTGTTTTCTATGCTGTTTTGTTTATATGTTTGTTTTTGTTATTTCCTTTTCTCTTTAAAATGAAAAACATTATTTGTATGTATATACAAAGACAGCTGGAATAGATGCATTGTTTATGTCTGTGATTTACTGAAAGGAACAGTTATGATGTATTTTATATTTGTAGAATTTTTGTTGTTTGTATGCATTTTTTTAATAAAACTTTTCATTTGAATGTATAATTTCATGTTAAGGAATATTAAATAATTGGGCACATTTTAATATGGGAGGAATAAATTTATCATTAGTCTGTTATGTATTTGATTTTATAATGTATATAATTGGAAAGGCAATTGATTTTCCAATTGGATTTTTAAAACACAAATATCATTTTAACTAGTTTTAACTTCTTTTGTTTTTAAAATTCTGATTAATTTTTAAAGCAAATTCTCCAAAAGTAAAATGGATTTTGTGCAGAAGAATCCTTTAAGCTATCATTATGATAATCTTATGGTTGAATTCTAAGTCACTTGATGTGTCCTTCTTAATTTCCCAGAGTTAGTACGAAGTGCACTAACACTTTCACACCTTCGTCTCTCAGGAATATATTCCTTTTATTACAAGTGACTCTGTTAGGCTTGAATTTCTTGGAAGCTTACTTGTGTTCTTTGCTGCACTGCTTACTGTGCTGGCGGCCAATTCCATGCACTCAGCAATAGTTGGTTTGTCTATATCCTGTGCCCTAAATGTGCTAATGATTTTGTGGTGCATGCTATGTTTATAATCAAATTAATTAAATACTCTTCTCCTTTGCCTGTCTGAATTATAGATTGTATTAACTGAGTAATAAGAGACAAATCTGGATAACACTATAGTCTCATTTCTTCCATTCTCTTTGCAGTAGCAGGAGGCAGGCTCAGCAGTTTTAAGTTAGTTCACAAAAAGAATAGGCTGAGGCTCCAGGCTGAGCCCTGCAGGAATGGAAACCACAAGTGGTTGCTTATGGTGGTTACCTGAGAGTTTCCTGCCTCCAAAACCTTATACATTCATGGTGGGTTATAGACCAAGGTCTCTCTCTGCCATGGCTATTAAGTTCACTTTGCCCCATGTAAGAGAGGTAATGCAAGCTTTTAGGGGAGTACAAGCTGTGATTCTCTTTGCTTGTAAATTTCCCCTAATAAACCCTATTTTATATTACCCTGCAAAGCAGATATGCATGTGATATATATAGTGGTATATAGTGGTGGTATATAACGGCATATTGGTTTAAATGTGGTATGTATAGTAGTATCAATGTGTTCATGCTCCCTTTATAAAAGAGCAAATACCTTAAACTGCTTACTAGATTTCTACATAGTTTAAGAGGTAAGTCTAGATGATTTTGGTACATACCTTAGTCTTTTATCCAAAGCTTTCCAGCCAATTTGCATTTCAGAATCTGAAATTTAGGTTTCTAGAAATGTAATTTCATATATATATATAGACATGAGAGTGAACTACTTGTATAAATATTATAATACTAAATTTATTGAGATAAGAAATTAATACAAGTTACCTTTGGCCTTTACAATTACAAGAGGTACTCAAAGCTTCCAGATATTTATTTACTAGTATGGCAAAGTGCTGCTTGGGTAACCTTGGTCACTGAAATTTCTGCACATGTAGTTTGGATTTCTTCTCTAAAGGCTGGCAATGTAGTGGTTTTTTTGTGATATATTGCATCCTCTAGGGTAACACCATATGTTGAAAAAACATTACACTATTTTTTTTTTTTTTCTGAAATGTGTATATACTTTTTGGTCAACTGGAGTGACAGAGGAAGAGGGGGGGAGAGAGAGAGAGAGAGAGAGAGAGAGAGAGAGAGAGAGAGAGAGAGAGAGAGAGAGAGCAAGCGACTCCTGGGGCAGAATCCCATATAAGGAAAGAAGGAAGGAAGGAAGGAAGGGAGGGAGGGAGGGAGAGAGGAAGGGAGGAAGAAAGAAAAAGAGGATGGGAGGGAGAGAGAGAGCAAGGAAGGGAGGAAAAAGGGACAGGGACAGAAAGAGGGAAGGAAAGGGGAGGAGAAAAAAAAGGATAGAAATAGAATAGTCAGAAAATTATGAGAATCTTCATTGTAGAAGGTGATGAAAGATCCCACCCTATTTTTGCGCACAAATTTTTTCATCACTTAGAAGGTTCATTTTGTGAGGCTTATCTTATTCACCTTGGGATTTATCATTCCTTACACCTAGTAAGTAGTTCTTTAATATATATTAAACTATGATCATTCAATCTTCTGCTAAATAATTCCATTCTTTTTATATTGGTATCTAATATACTTAGAGAAACATAGGCTGTATATATAGGCATATACATATATATATGCTTTCTTTCAGAATTGTGAAATAATCAAAAGAGAAAATATCTAAAGCACCATATTAATAAACAATGATTTATATTACATAAAAGTTGAATGAATGTGAATTAAGGTCTAATCTCTCACTCCAGATTACTCAATCTCTGAATTTTAGATTAAGTGTGTGAAATTGAAAACAATGCAGTTTGCATTGAAAGAATATGTAAATATGAAAATATGAATAAAGATGTAAGCACTTTTAAATTATATCTAGTAAATGCAAGAGTAAGAGTGTTTTCACATTAGTCTTTAAAAAAAAATTGAAATAAAACCAGCATTTATAAATTCACATTGTAACAATGACATTTATACCCACATTATTGCATAACAAACCATTATTGCAGATATCATTAAAATAATAATAAAAACCTCACTAATTAAATTAGTAAATTATAAGCTATTTCAGTGAGTGCTAAAAAAATCCCTATTTTTAAGAGTTTTGCTGTTTCTTCTCTACTGATGTAGAGGAAGTAAATACAAAATTTATAATAATAATTTTCTGGAGTTAGGATCTGTGCAAATTTTAAAAATAATTATATTTATATATTTATATATTTTATTCCATTTACTTTTCGTTAATATCTCTGTAAATGCAACGGGAGAGAAGAAGGAATCAGCTTGTTTTGATACCTTTGATTGTAATTTGTGGAGGACAAATATGTGGACTATTGACAGAGTACAATATTTGTTATCTAGATATTTTCCTTTTCTGGATTTCTTATAACTCCAAGTTCTTTTAATTAACAGAGAAGAGAGTAACAATGATTTGAATTTCTATATTTACTTGTTCCAAAGAAATTTACAATTTCTTTTGCATAAAAGGAAGTCTGAGGAAGAGAAGTAAAAATCTCACATTTCTAATTGTATTCTGAGTCATATTTATTCCTGTCTTCTTTCAGATCTTGCTCCATAAACCATCTAGAGACCACCTCATTGTCACTACTTATTCATTACAGCCCATTAAGATACTCAAATACTTTCTACATCCTCTAACACTGACAAATTTTGCATCTTCCTTTGAATTCTCTCCCAGGTCTTGCTTTTCCTTCTTGTACAAATTTCTTGAAAGATATTCTCTCTTTATACTCTCTAGGAATCAATATTCCTGTTGTTCAGTCTGCCATTTTTATGTATTCACAGGCATTTAGATAACAAAACACTTCTATGTAACAATGCAAAGTGGACAAACACTGCAGCAAAAACTCCTCGTGTGGAAGAGGTGTATCTGCTCACTTAACTGTTTTACCTCTGTAGAGTTCTGTTTCTGTGCTCTCTTTTATGGAATCCTTTGAAAAAGTTGCAGTACTTATTGTCTCCACTTCCTTCCCCCTTGTTCTCTCACGGACCGTCTTCAAATTGGCCTTCGGTCCCACCATTCCATCGAACCTGCCCTTACCTAGATCACACACAGTTCGTGTTCAGTCTTCACTTTCCCTACCTTGTCATTGGCTATTGGTCATCACTGCCTCTCCATGAAACACATCACCTCCTAACTTAGGCACCGTGAGTGCCTGTGTATTCTAACTCCTACTGCCTCTCCAGCATTCCAGGCAGGCACTTGGTTAGTTCTTTCTTTCCAGTATACTTTTTTGATACCCATAAGGTTTGTTCCCTCATTATGTCTTGTCAAGCCTTCCTAACCCGTGCACTTAAAATGACCCTCTTCTCCCACCAACCCAGCCCCTTATGCATCTTCCAAAGCATTACCGTAATTTAACACTGCACTTAAACTATGTGATTCTTTCTGTCTCTTCCTTTTAGAATGTATTCTCCATTAAATGAAGAGGTGTTTGTTTGTTTTAATCTAGCATCACTTTTGAATCCCCCATCAACTAAAACAGACTGGAATCATAAGCACTCAGAATTTGCAGAATGAGAGTGATAAACTGACCTCATCTTAGCAAAATTTCATTACCCTCAGTCCCTGTACAGGATTTTAAAGGGTTGTGTTTTTTAAAAAAATACCTTGATAGGAGATTTTGGTGCATTGACAACTAGTGTTTAAGTTGTAACACCCAGATGAATGGAACCAGCGTGCTGCTGGTGTGGGAGGCCCACCTGAGGATTGTTGCTGGCAGCATAAAAGGCAGAACTGGAGAAGAAGAAGAGAAGCTGTAGGGAGCTGCTGGTTCTCTTAGAGTAGCTTGTCATGCTGGCTTACCTGATGAAATTGGCTCTTCTTGTCCTTGAAGGGGCTTGGGACCTTGTTGTTGCTGATAATGTCTATGGCTTCCTTTGAGGGAGCTCTGGTCCTCACTTTGAGCATTGCTTCCTGGTTCCAGAGGGGACAATAGTGCCCTGATCAGTCTCCTACAGAAGTTCATCACACTGGCTTTCCTGATAGGACCCTGGCTGTTCTCAACATCAGAGGAGCTCGGGAACTCACTGTTGCTGATGATGGCTGTGGTACCTTTTGGGGAAGCTCTGGTTCTTACTTTGAGTTTTGTTTCCTGGCTCCAATGCAGATCCCTCAGCCTACTAGCACAGATCCTTCATCCCGTTGGCACAGACTTTCTAGCTTCCACCACTGACCTTTGGGCCTTCCTAGTGCAGATCTGTGAAACAGACCTGCAGGCGGCACTGTTGTGGGCTCTTGGTCTCCAGTTGGATTTGTCAGGGGCATTCCTATCAGTTCTAGGTCTCCAGCTGGACTCATGTAAGACATTACCTTGGGATCCATTTAGTTTTTTAAAAGCTCTATACAAAATTTGATAGTATGATATCAGTTTTCTGTTTCCTTCCTTCCTTCCTCCCTTCCTTTTTTTCTTCTTCCTGGATTCTTTAATCTTCAGTGTGTGAACAGATTTCCTGCACTCTTATCGTATATGACTGTTTGGGTGACTATTATAAACTAATCTTAATTATTCTGTACTGCATTGTTTCCCTTTGCAAAACCCCAAATGACAGCAGAGATGAAAAGAATTTCTATTTTCTATAAAAATTATTTCTAAGATTTCCTTAAAAATAAATGAGTTTTTTGATGATACTATTTAAAATTATTTTCAGAAAATTACAATATTTACAGATATCTTTCAGCATTTTTCCTGACTTCTGTTTATATTCATGAGAATTATTTTAGTGAAAGAGAACGTTTTTTATTGCAATTGTAATTTACAGAGTATTTCTTCATTTTAAGGCACCTTGAATAATATCTAGAAGTCCTCAAGTGGACCAATAAAGGGATAGTGGAATTTACTATTAAGCTCTATATCAAGATGGGCTTAATTTAGTATTAAAAGATATCACTTTCTAGACTCAGGAAGAAGAGAAGGCTCATATCTCATGTGTTTTATTCGTATGAAAGTAGTAATAACATGTAGTAGTAATAGTATGTAGTCGATGCATAACAGAGCAGTTTTCCCTCTACAAAGAAAAATATATTTTAGATGGTTTATACAGTATTGTAAAGCATATTTTAGTACACTGCTTTTACCCCCTCTATAAAGTAAATTTTAATAATAAGTAATTACTTAAAGTATAGTAAATCCATATGATAGGATATTCATATAGATATTTGTATAGTCATGTTCCAATGCTTGACATATAATTTAGTTTTCTAAAAGCTCTGTACAAAATTTGATAGTATGTTATCAGTTTTCTGTTTCCTTCCTTCCTTCCTTCTTTCTCCTTCCTTTCTTCCTTTTTTTCTCCTTCTTTCCATGGATATGGAAGTCAGGTAATTTTAGATGTGTTATGAAAAATCACTATGTAACTGAATCCTAGTAAACATTCCTACTGTACAGTTTTCTGCCTAAGAACATTTATCTACTTGAAAAATTAATACATCAGTTTGAAAGTTTCCTTCAAAGTAATTCAAATAAAATTTAATTGAGCATATCATATTGAAAAGCATTGGACTCTTCTTAGAAGAAAAAATCACAGAAGGTTTTACTTAGTTAATAGTTTGTATAGTAAAAGTTTGACTCTAACTTGAAGTTTAGAAACAATAAAAATAACTATTTATTCAGTTGGATCCCTTTTCTTAAGTCTTTTGTACAATCAAAAGAACTTGATCATTAACAAGTATGTCAGTTAGCTCAAGAACATGCCTGTAATGTAGAAAATGATTTGTTCAGTTGAATTTGAGAGTATTTATAAATATCTTTGCATTATCTTCTAAAAATACCTTTAGATACTAAAAGTTCTTTATCATATTGTTTAACTCATATTAGTTGATTTACATCAAAAGAAATTTGAGTGAAATCTGGAAATCTAGTAGGGAAATATTAGTGTAGAAAAGAAACCTCCGCTATCTCTCTCTAATAATTAAAAACCAATATAAAAATCAGTTTCTCTAGTAAATAAAACTGTGGTAAAATAGTTTCCCTAGCAATCATGCTGTAGGAAGAAGAAAACAGATCATTAGCTTTGCATTTTATGTAATTATTTATCTTCTGTGTGGTCTTACACAAAAGCTCCTTTTGCCCTCCAGTTCAGTCTCTGGAAAATGGGGAATCTTAATTTCTATCTTTCTGTGTTATGCCAACTGATGATATTATATACACAGTACATTTTATATTTATTATATTATATATATAATTGATGATATTATATACATAGTACAGTTTATATTTATTATATTATATATTATATATATATCCTACACTGAAAGGCATTTTCATCATGATCTGTACTATGCTTGCTGTTCATACTGTTAATAATTGTAAGAAGACAAACAAAACCAGAAAGTGTATGGTTGTCTAATCTGAATTGCAGTACCTCCCTGCCATCCACACACCAAACTTTTTACATATTTTTTCCTATTTATATATTTTTATGGTAATCATAATTTATAAATGGGCATAGTAAGATATTAACAGTAACTAACATTAAAATAGAACAATTATAATATACCATAAGAAAGGTTTTGAAGATGTGCTCTCTCTCTCTCTCTGTCCTTTTGTCTCACTGTCTGTCTCTGTCTTTCTCTTTGTCACTGTCTCTGTCTCTCACTTTCTCTCTGTCTCTCTCTCATATTTTTTCTTGAAGTATTGGTAGATTTTTTTTATGAGCCATGGACCATATACATGTTTGCAGTTTGAGGTACATAGCAAAACTTGTAAAGTTTTTTTTTTGTCAATTCTGTAGAGGATTCATTCTTTCTGTACATCTTAGCAACTTCAGCCTTATAATTTTTCCCTCCTTTTTAAATTAATGTGAACATTTTCACATTATACCTTCACTGGGCTAGTCCAAATTGCCAAAATCACTGCAGTTTGGAGCTATTATTAAGTAACATAAAGGTTACTTGAACTCAAGTGAGTGCTGCAATACCAGGACAAGTCGGCCTGGTAACCCTAGTGGCTGCTAAGTGACCAGCCGGTGTGCAGCACACACAGCATGGCTGTGCTGGGTAAGGGGATGGCTGAAACCCTGCGTGGGACAGAGTGCAATCGTGGGAAATTTTTATCTCACTCTTCAGAATAGAATACAATTTAAAACATGCATTGTTTACTTTGTGATCTGCTTCATTTAAAAATATTTTCTATTTTTACCATTTGCTTTTGTGTGAGAAAAAAGTTTTTTCTATGGAACTACAGAATATCATTTTTGTTGTCACATCAACTTCAATGAGATATGAATTAGCTAGTGTACATTAAGATACTGATTTGTATCACTAGTCATATTTTGGAGGGATTTCTCATTTCATTTTTATGTAGCAATGTTGTCTGAATTACCCTTCAAATTTGAAGTTAGCAGCATGTCTTAGTTACTTTTCTCTTGTTAGTGACAGAAAATACCTGACACCCAAGGTTAAGGAAGGAAAGATTTATTTAGCTCTCTGTAGAGATTTCAGTCCATAATCAGCTGGCTCCAAAGCAGGATGGCATGGCAGAGGGGCAACAATTCAAGGCAACAGAAGACAACAAAAGCAACAAAAGTAAAAAGGGAGAAAGAGCCTCTTTTCCTCCTTTATATTGTACGCAGGCTACCCACCCTAGGGCAGATGTAGCACTTACACTATCTCCCATCTCAGGTGCCTGGGTGCCCTCTTACACAGGCTCAGGATGTTTACAGAAGTGAGGACACTGGCCCCTGCTGAGTTAAACTTCTCCAATTGACACAATGAATCAACCCTTACAACATGCTAGGGCACTAACAGCCATTACCGTATGTCTTCTATACTCTAGGATGTAGAATTGCTGAGTACTTAGTTAAGCTTCTAAATTAGTTGACACAATGTATCAACCAAGGCATCTTCAAGATTTTAAATGTTTTTTTTCTTTCGGTCTTTTTGAGACAGGGTCTTATTATGCAGGTCAGGCTGGACTTGAGCTCACTTTGCAGCCCAGGCTGGTCTGCAACTTGCAATGGTCCTCCTGCCTCAGCCTCCCGAGTGCTAGGATTGCAGGCGTGTGCCACCACACCTGGCTTTTAATAAACTATGTTGACATACACTTTAAGGCCCTTGAATCAATTTTTGTCCGTTTTCTCCTTTCTCTTTAACCTTGTACAGAAAACTTTGCTTCCTGTTTATGAAATTGTTTTATACTTTAAATCTCTATACTATTTAAAGTCTCCTCTCATTAGAATATAAACTAATTGAAATGTCCTGGCTTTACAATCCTTGACTCCATTAAGAAAGGGTTCTAGATATTTCCCAAATGTCAGTAAAAAGATGTTTTAGCTCCTGCCTTAGTCCATTTTGTTACTGTAATACAATGTATCAGGCTGGCTAAGTGACAATGACATTTATTTGGCTCATGGTTCTGGAGGTAGGATATTTCAAGCCAGAAAGCACCTCTAGTGAAGGCCTTTTTGCTGCCACCTACTTCCCTGTGAAAGGCAGACAGAGCATGAGAGAAAGGAGGGGAGAGTGAGAGCAGAGAGGGGAGAATAAACCTATTCATCAAGGCAGATCCCATCCATCAAGGGTTGAGCTCCAAGAAAGGGATGCAACCAAGACAGAAGTCATTTTTTAATTTTGGAAGTGACATCCCAGCACTTCTGCCATATTGTTCACTACCAATGACTCAGTCTTCTCCAAATTCATAACAAGAGGATTACCCAAAGGTCTACACTAGGACCATATTAGAGGCTGCTTACCTCAGTGAGTCACTGAGTATTTGTTAAATTTAAGAGCACGTGTTGTAGGTGTTTGCTGAATTTTAAGTGTCACTATAATTTGAGTCCTTCACCAAAGTAGTTTAAGTAACGAGGAAAAAACAACGAAGTCCTAAAGAACAAGTCTACATTCCACAAGTGTTCATTTAAAAAGACTACATTAATCAAACAGGTTTAAAAGATTGTATCTTTGTCCAAAGAAAACACAAACCACTAGAAAAGTAAGTATTAGCCATCTCCAAAAGGGTTACAGTAGTCTGTTACAAAGGGTCATTTACTGAATATATAAATAAGCTTAACTGTTGGCTCCATTATAATCAGAAGACATGAACTGCTACTCAGAATTTAAGTTCCTATAGGCATTATCCCTTCTACATTAGTAAGTAGAAACTATATCAGAATTCTCAGAGACAGGATGCAGAAAAATGTACATTTTGGTAACGAGCCTATAATTACTGAGGTTGAGGGCATAAGTATCAGACCAACTCTATCCCCACTTCTGTCTCTATATACCTCAAAAATGTACTGTGGCTACATCCTGAATGAAAAAAGAAGCACACTGTTTAAGAAAAGACTGCAAATGGTATTTATTTACATTAAAATGTGAAGTACCTATATACACAGATTTAGAGGCACAATATGTTCTGTACATGAATTGTAATGCTCACTACGTATTACATACATACAGTAGTACCTGTTGGTTAGTGGTTTGAGTAAAAGCACAGTACCAACACATTCCCTGTAAAAAATAAATTACTCATTCACATTCTAATCACACAAGACATTTAGTATTTTAAAAGTTATATAGTTCAAAAACTCTAGCCAAATGTACAACAAAAAATTTCATTTTAAGGAAAAAGTTTTCAGGTTTTTACTTATGAATAATCCCTTTTAGAATGCACTGCCTTTTAAATAAACACTGCTATCAGTTTTATGCATACAGCTCCATAAAACATGACAGACGACATAAACTCCTTTTTTTACAAAGGTATAACTATTCCAGAGAATATGCTAAGCGATTGCCCTCAATTTCTAACACTGCCATTCTGTCTTTCAACACAAGTTATTTAAATTCCTATTCTAGTATGAGATTAGTTGCCCAGTTTTGCAATTTGTTTCCTTTTAAAAGTGTTAACAGAGTGCCTTGAACCATATTAAATATCTGAGACTTTTTTAAATCTTAAAATGCTTCAGGTTAAAGCTGATACTATATGTAGAATTTTTAGCGAAATTCAACACTTTGTATCAAAGACTTTCACCATGATAATTTTCAATTCTAAAATATATAAAGGCTTTAAACAAAGTCCAAGAGAATACTTGATTATTTTCATAATGCAGTGAAGGATTCATCTTTGGCATTTCTCCATTAGTTCTAAATACGTAATATTTTACATTTTCCTATCTTTCTACTACACATTTTCTGTACACAAAAGTATTTGATGAAGTTTATGTTTTAACAGCAATTTCACTTCTAAGAAATATTTGTCTTTTTAGATCTGCAAAGAAGTCTTAACACTATTCACGTTTTTATTATGAAAAGCTGAAATGTTTTGATGTTGGTGAAATAAATTTGCTTCATTCTTTAGTCACTGGAAACTCAACATCCTTTCAAATTCAACACTGGATAAAGCACATATATTCTAGATTAACAAAAAGAGTAACCCAAATATAATTTTGCAACACTAACATGAAGCCTGTATTAGCAAAGGACAGAAGAATACATTATCTGAAATCATGGCAATTAAACTGATAGATTATCTTTCTTGGTCCCTGTGACTTTTCTCAGAAACAAAATAAACACAATTGCTATAAGTGCTGATTTGTAATAAAATTTTCTACATTGCTTTTCACATTTGAATTATTTCCAGTATTCACAATTTTTTTGCTCATCATACACTAAACATTTGTATGAAAACATTACAACTATTTAAAAAAATATCAAATAACAGGCCTCTTACAGTTTGAATTTAGTCATGCAAAACTAAATATGGAGGAAAATTTCAGTAAAACTGAGTAACACTTGATAGGTTAAATGCATGCATGCGACAGGTTCTAGAGTTTACTGAAAATAAAAACAAAATAAAAGCATAAAATATAGTAGGAATTAATGCTATTTACCAATGTATGCAAAAGTTTTGGATAACAAAAATGAGATAATAATGGTGGCTTTATTGTGACAATGGCACATTTAAAAATGCAATTAAAGGGGCTGGGGATTTAGTTCAGTGGCACAACGCCTGCCTGGTAAGCGCAACGACGTGAGTTCAATTCCCGGTACCAGAAAAAAAACAAAACAAAACAAAACAAAAAATGCAATTAAAAATTCTCTACTGGTTTTTAACCAGGCAGAACCATGGAAACCCAGAGAACGATAACACAGCAAATAAAGGAACTATAATATAAATTGGATATTTCTACTTCTACCATAGAAAATTTCCATAAATGTAGCTATTTTAGAAACAAAATAAACTGATTTATTAAATACATTAAAATAATCTGGAGACCATAGATTGAAAGAATATAACCCATAATGGGATACTGCACTGTGAAAGTAAATGTGTAAGCCAGCTAGTATTAAATATGCAGTTTAATAATACTGCTATCTCCCAGCTCATGTAAATACCTGACATCAACACTGTCCTTCAAGTATAGACCAAATTAAGTTACATGTGATATACAAGTAAAGAAATTACCAAGTCCTACTAATACAATTTAGTAAGAACTGGGTATCTCACAATTGGCACTATTTAATGTTAGATGCGTATGTTTATCTATTTCCAGAATCCAATAAGTACAGCCACCTATGTTCCTCTAAGAAGTTTTTCAATTCTAACATTTTTGAAGTGTTTGTTGGAAGAAGACCTCTGCAAAATCAAATAGGATCCATTTGGTCACACTGAATCCTAAAATAAAATTCTACATAAAATGTAAATGTTGCCTTGTGGGTGAATCTGTGAGCCACATTAGAGATTTTCTTTTTAGGAGCAGGTGGTCTGTTAAGGGGAAAGAGATCATTAGACAGATCACAAACAGTCATCATTCTTCCAGAATTCAGTTGAAGTTGGTTTTTTGTAAATGCTTATTGGGAATTTCTAAAGCACTGACTTGCAGAGGCCAAGACCCTCCATCAATCCCCGCCTGGATAGCCACCCCCGTTACCACTGCCAGGTCGGGGTCTACAGACGTGTTGGGATCCTTCCCAAAGAACTCTTGAATGACTTGGCGGATTCGAGGAATACGAGTAGAACCCCCAACTAAAACCACCTCATCGATCTCAGTCTTGTCTAGATGGCCTTCTTTTAATACTTGCTGAATGGGCACGAGGATTTTCTGAAAAAGATCTTCGTTGAGGGTATCAAAGAGCTTCCGAGATATTTCTGTTTCAAATAAAACCTGGTTTTCTCTACCTTTCTTTTCAGAAGGGTCAGGTCCAAATGCTCTGTTCACATGGTGGTGATCTGCTGGGCTAAGTTTGTCCTTTGGCCATTTAGTGTCCTCGCCCTGAGCTTCCTTTCTGTCCATTTCCTCGACAGTTAGCAATACTGACATCTGGGCAGACTGATGAAGAGTCAGATTTAATTTGACCATTTCCACAGCTTGCCTTAATCTGTGGATTTCCTCTTTCTTAGAGGGGAAGAAGCCATATGTTTGATAGATCTGTTTATATAAGTACTGAAGCAATCTCTGATTGAAGTCCTGTCCTCCAAGTTTATTGTTTCCTAAGTGACAAAATAAAAAGTTTCTATTTACTTACACAGCCATGTATGTGTGTGTGTATATATATATATATATATATATACATATTTATTTATATATAAAAATTATATTCAATGAATAACAAATTCCTTTTTAATACACTGATTGCATTCATACAAACATGGATTAAAAAGAGGAAACATAAAATAATTTTACCCCAGATATACACCAGTTAACATTTTTAAATCATATAAAAGGAAATACCTAATGATAACTTTTTATACTGCTGGTTTATTGGGTAGCTATTTAGAAACACTGTATGTCACCATTCTCAGAAGCAAAAAATGCTTTTCAGAACTTAAAAGTACCACTAGGGTTTTTTATTCCATCCTTTTGCTTGCATGATTAAGTACTGAAAAGTAGAAAAGATGATTTTTCAATGAAAAGAGTAATGTAATACACATCTCCAACATTTAACTTGGTTTGAGACAGAGTCCAGCTAAGAGGAAAAAAAATGTAGAAGTTACAACTATAACTTACAGCTCAATGTGTAAACAATCTCAATCCCTTAACCAAAACTGATAGAAAAAGAGAAAAATATAGAATGAAAACTATCACTTCTTGGGGAACACTAACTTAGATTTTCTAAAGATACATATTTTAAGGGGCTAGGGATTTAGCTCAGCAGCACAGCACCTGCCTGGAAGCGCAAGGTCGTGAGTTCAATTCCCAGTACCAGAAGAAAACCAAAACCAAAAAAAAAAAAAAATACATTTTATAAATATATGACCAAATAAAATGAACTGATCACTCTTCACTTTAAAAGAACTTTTTACCCTCTGCTCACCATCACCATGAAAGCCCTACTGGGTCAATGTTTTAGATCTGGCTGTTCACTTCTATAAATACACGTAAATTAGTGACATAAATAACACATACAGAAAATTACAAAATAAGGTCAAATAATTCTGAAAACAAAACAAAACAAAAACAAACATTACACATTAATTATTTTTTTAAAAGTACTGCTTCAGCCTCTAATTCTTATTTTCTTACCAGACATTGCTCGGGTTAGGAACATTCCTCCTTGTTTATTTAGTAAAGACACATCTAGAGTTCCTCCTCCCAAGTCTATGACCAAGACGTGGAAAACATCAGCCTTGTGGAGACCATAGGCCATAGCTGCTGCTGTGGGTTCATTTATCACCCTTAAAATCTTTAGTCCTGTAAGATTGGTTGAGGGGAAAAATAATTCAGGAGAGAATGCTATTAAAAAATTCTATCTTACTTAACCTCACAACTTGTTTCTTTCTTTTATGACATGAAATTCACTGCATAACAACAAAAGCAGTCACAAACTCAATAGAAATAATGAAATGTGAATGATAAACATAGGTCCTGTTAAATACCATAGTGCCATTAAAATTGTTCTAAAAACTTCAATATAAAGAAATAAAACTCCAGGCTTAGTGAAGTATGCTATCTCTATTCTTTATTAATATTTAATTTTCAAAGTCCCCCAGCCTTTCTTAATACTCATATTCTAAGTGAGAACACATAAGCAATAAAGCTTTAATCAATATACATGATAACTAATTGCTGTGGAAATGAGATAACCTTGTCTTGTATACTTAAAAGATAAGACCCCTTGAACAGAATTCTTGCTTTAAACTTTCACACTTGAAAAATGTGGTCTTCAAAGTAATATGCCATTATCTGTCAGGAGCCATAACAATATTCAAACTCTGAAGAACTCTTGGTACCTTTCTCTGTGGCTCTGGGACTCCTTAACTCTGCACTGGCCACACCAGCCAATTTCCTATGGTCTATAAGACCACCAAATTCCCACTGCAATTTGTTACACTGTTTCCACTCCCTATATAGTCCACCTCCTCCATGTGTCTCCATGGGTAACTACCTCACTCTGTCGAATCTTTCTGAAAGAGATGCACCTGACCACTCTAAAACTTGGAAGTCCCCATCCCCTGACCATCACCAGCAATCTCTTTATCCGGCACTTCTTGTGTATACCATGTTGCTGTCGCATACACCTCAGTATTGTGTTTCTCAACTAGAGGTGATTTTACTCCCAGGAAGCATAGTAATGAATGAAAGCATTTCTGACTCTCATCTCTTGGTAGTGAAGGATGCACGTAGTAGCTACTAAGTAGAGAATAGAGATGCTGGTAATACCCTGTAATGCACAGGACAGTTCCTCACAACGAAGAATTATCCTACTCAAATGTGGTACCTCCTTTCACAAACTTAATTCTTTCCACTATGCTAGTTGCAAACGGAACTACATGAGAACCAAATTAAATTTCCCCATAAGGTCAACATTGAACCTAACCACTGAATCTGATTTTATGTTTATTTAAGCTTACTCGGTTTCCCTTCAAATATGATCTACAGAAGAACAAGACTTACCTGTTATTTGTTAAAGGATTTAATATTTGTTGAATAGTTTAAACGAACTTTTACTTCAGTGTTTTTTGAAATCATTAAATTCACTTTAATGACAGTTTTAGAAGAAAAAGAATGCCTCAATATTAGTATGTGTCTGTTCTTTCTCAGCCTTTGTCATGCATCTGATTCGCTCTTCTTCTAAATTACATATTTTTACATTGTTATACAGCTTTCATAAGTATCATTTTTAAAGATATATAAAAATTCATCTAATTTACCTACTGCATAGTTTATGTGCCTACAGCTGTAATTTACAAAGTGACAAACCTGCCACACAAGATTTTCAAACTCAACATCTTCAGAAAAGTACAATGCAAGCAAGGGTGCCATTACCTGCAAGGTTAGCAGCTTCAACTGTTGAATTTCTCTGTTTGAGGTCAAATTCTGCTGGGACAGAAATGACAGCATTGGCGACTGGCATTCCAAGATACTCCTCTGCCATTTGCTTTAATTTCAACAACAGTCGAGAGCCAACGTATTCCGGGGAAACGGTGATGGTCTCGTTACTTGTCACAGAAAACTCAACCATTCCATCTTTGTTTAACACCTGTGAAGAATAATTAAAAAAAAAAACGTGTACATACATATGTACATATATAGTTTCACAATATATAATGGACTTACTTAATAAAAATTTACCTTGATCTTTAAAATATTTCATTAATTATAATCTACCCAGTATATTTGCTAAGACTAGAGCTTTTTAAATGCTAGACCTGAATCTGTAAAATGAACTTACATTATAGTCTTCAGCAACAGCACAATAAAATTCATTACCAAGCACATAACTACAACACAGAATATTCCATGATATATTTATTTAATGAATGGAAATGCGTTATCTGCAGGGGCTAAGTTTCAAGACCGTCAGTGGAAGATTTTTCACTTAAAGAAGGCATTTTATGGGATCTCCAAGCTGCCAGAAGAACTCTGTGACTTTCTAATGCTGCATTGGCCACACCAGCCAACTGCCTACCCTCTATTAAACCACCAAATTCCCACTGCATTTTATTATACTGTTTCCATTCCCTACATAGTCCACTCTTGCATTTTATAGTCATTAATAAATAAAACAAGGGTTATCAAATGGCTATCTCATCTGATAAAACAAGATGGCCACTACTAGGTGACTAGCAGACCAGCAGCGTACACAACAGACAAAAGAATGATACAATCCTAGGTGGAACTACATAGGACAGTACAATATTTCATCATGCTACTGGGAAAGGTGTGCAATTTAAAATTTATGAATTATTTCTGTAATTTTCTACTTAATATTTTTGGACAGTGGAAAGTAAAATGCAAAATCATAGATAAAGGTGGATTAATATAGGGGGTATCAGTTGCTCAACCATGATTATAATTTAGGATATTCCCTTTTCCTTTTTTTCCCAATTAACTTGTATCCAAAAATAATAGCTACCTAAGAGAAAAATTTTAATACTTCATTATGTTGTTATCCAAGAAGCACATATCACTTACCTTCTTAATTCCATGAAAATATGTATTGTATGTTAACTCATCATTCTGGCTAATGCTGGTTTTTATTTAAAAGCTAGATTAACTCTCAAACACAGTATCCTAGTTTTATCAACAGATTATATTACTAGCAATAGTAAAGAGAATTAATTTAAGAAATCATAAGAATTTTTTACCAGTCATTCCAAATCTTATAAAGTAGATTTTAATCCAGAAAATCTTATTTTCTACAAAATTATTTCACCAGAATGGGACAAATCCAAGCTACACAGACATTATTAATAAAACGTTCAAAGATACTAGTCCTATGGGAAACAATAAAAGAATCAAATCACCTAAAAACTGTAACATAAAATAAATAACTCTTAGATCAGTAAGTAATGATTCCAAAGTTTTAATTAGAGTAAAGGTATAGCTTTAGATTATTTTATCATTACATAAAGATTGTAAAACTCCTAAGAAAGAAGCTAAAAATGAACAAAGTAACAGACCTAGAAGTGCATACATGAATATTTGCCCAACCTCCAACATTATTGTGATATCAGGAAAATAAGATATTGTATACTGATAAGAGACTAATCATTAAATAAAGGAATAGTCATTGTACATGATTATTAAAAGATGATGCAAACTTCCTAATTGTATATGGATATTGTTGAGTTTTAAGTAAGTTAGAAAATACCATGTCTAGTGTGAGCTCTTTATATGTATACAAACATGTACACACACACTCACACACACTGCCTGTCTATAGTAAGCACACGGTGCTTCATGAACCTTTGTGCTACCTAGAAAGAGCAAAGCAGTCATTCTGAGGATGGCAGTGCAAGTACCTGGTAAGCACTAAGTCCTTGATAGCACCGGGTAGTCACTGATTTAACTCATCCTGGAGCTGCTGTGGAATTCCGTAAGTGAACTAATGTAACTCCAACAGAGATTAAGCCAGTTGAGACTGAATGTTTTGTAAGGTGATATTAAAACAGGAACTGAAACAGTTGTAATAAACTTTAAGAAAGATTTTGGATTCACCTCTTACCTTAAATGGATATCTGCCAATTTCGGCCTCAAGCTCTTCAGGGGTGAAAATCTTACCTATGAATCTTTTGGCATCATATATTGTGTTTTGAGGATTTGAATCTGCCAGTTCTAAGCTCTCATATCCCACATATACATCATGGTCGGTAAAGGACACCATGCTGGGTATACTGTTATGCCCATTTTCATCTGGAATCACCTTTACTTTTCCTGTGCCAGGAAAAAACACTCCCACGGAACAATAGGTGGTGCCTAGGTCGATGCCGATCACTTTAGGAGTGGGCAGTGGTAAATACTGTTGTGCCAAATAGCCAGCCAACAGGAGAGTCAAAACAGCCGATCCTGAAAACAGGCAGATTAAGATACCTTTCATCAGACGAAGAACTTTAGCAAAGACCTCTTAATACCACTTTGTAAAACAAGATCAAAAATACACATCCTACTTTATAGAACTAGTAACACTTCTCTTATACATCACGTTTTTCATAATGTGAACGGTCTATAACAATTAAAAATGAAGTAATGGCAACACAAAAAGTCCTTGAACGTTTATGTAGTTCACTAACAAGAGAACAAGAAAATAAAATGTATAATATTTCGGTAATAATACTGCTGAGGTTGACTAGAAAAACTATCTGAAACAAGAGCCAGATGTGGTTGAATTGTTTGGTGAACTGATACTTAGATTTTACAGCTTTCTAAATACCTTTAGTTATCATTACTAAAAGGAAACTCCATTACTGAAACTCTCACATTGAAAGCTTTGTTACTGTAAAGCTAAAATTATCTTTCTTAACTCCTTTTCCCTTGCAAATGGATAAACTGGAGACAATAATTTTTACAGTTGCTTAGGTATTAAACTGTCACTTTATAACAGAGCACAGCTAGTTTTTTTATGTCATTAAATATGAATTAAGGTCACAATTCTTGCAGAGCTACCATTTAAATAAATATTTCAAGGTTTATTTAGAGCAAAATATTTAGTATTTAGAAGTATAAAAGTAGGCAACGTTGATGGCAACATATATGCAAGCTCCTTGGAGGCACGTTTGCCTCACTATTATATCCTCCATGTCAGATGCTCAGCAAATACTAATTAAGGAAAGGAAAACAACTGAATATGAACCAATGGCACAGCTACGGCAAACGTAAGTGAAGAAATGCAGCACTGTAAATTTAAAATTACTCTAGTTTCAGGAGGCTGTGCTATACGCCTGCTTCCACTGACCTTACATACACCCCAAAACGTCAGTCTGCAGTACAGTACCACTACTGTCAGCTCATCCTCTACACTCACTCAAAACAATGAACCCCAGTGCCAACCCCACCTCCCTCTTACACCTACAGGTAAGTTTCAGATGCATTTCAGCACTTTAGGCGGGGAAGGCGATTCCCAACACGATTTGGTGGAAAGGGTACCGGGACGGGCATCTTCTCAAACTCCTCCCGGGCTCAGCAACCCAGGCGTCTACAGCTCGGGATGCTGATGCTGGTCCTCCCCGTTCCTCTACAAAAGGGGTCCTGGGAGCCTTCCAGAGGCCGGACTCCAGCCAGCAATTCTGAGCCGAGCGTCGGTTGGAAAGAACAAATCGCCCAGCTCGATGTCCCTAGGGCAGACGCAGCGCGCTCCCTCATCAGGGCCCACCCTACCAGCTCCGAAGTCACCTTTCCAACTCCCCTCCCGCTGCGTCAGGTGGCTCCACGAAGGGAAACAACCACCCCGCCCACTCCGGCCTCCCCAGGCTTCGCCGACACCCCCCTCAACTACAGGGACCAGGGACCAGGTGGGCACTGACCTAAGATCGTCATCTCTCCGGCCATTACAGTCCCGCCGAAGGTGCTTGGTATGACTGTACCTTACGCAAGGCTCCGCCCCCAGGCCGCCAGCGGCCCCGCTCCCCCCTGGGAAATGTAGTCCTCTATCCCTAACACAGCCCTAAACGCTACCGCTCGGATCCCATCACGGACTTCAACTACCGAGATGCCGCAGACCGAGAGCCTCCATTCAACAGCTGCCAGTGACAACAGAGCCGCCTTCCCACGCACGGGCTGCCGAACCAATTAGGCTGAGGCGGGAGCCTGCCGTGGCAAAAGGACTGGAGTTTACAGAATATAATCAAATCTGAAACGCCCCGAGCCAATTTGAGGTAATAATTTACGTCAGCCAGCCCCGCGCTTTGCATTCTGGGAAGTGTAGTTCCGGCCTTTGCCTACCCGAGTGATGGAGTGGGGGGAGGGTGGGTACCATCAAGGTACTACTGCTTTTTTGCTTCTGTCCATAATCAAGTACAGTTTGAGCCTTTGTTCTTTGATTCTTCTCCCATTTAAAGCGTGCACCTTTGCTTATGATTTAGATTATAGAGCTTTCTAACAGCCCCCGGCCCCATTCCGCCAGCCTCACCAGAACAGAAGACATCCTGTGGCCTAGAGGGAGAGGTCTGGTCTGGTGATCCTGCTCACTGTGCTGGAAGCAACTCTGAAATCTCAGCAGATCTTTAGGCCTCTGCTTTTATTTGGGGTAAATTAATTCAAATTACTATAATCTTTACTTAAGGCTATTTAGCAAGAATCCAGGGATAGGTTTTTTCTATTGCTAACACTGAAGAGGGCCATTAAAAAACATCTCTGAGCTTTCTCTTAAATTATAAGTGGCCAGAATTGCCTTTACGGGCAGGTCCTATTGCATGTATTGGCCATTTAGGACATTTGTGAAATGTTTTTCAGTTTTTAATTTATGATAAAACCCCATTTTCTCACTTCTTGGTCACTCATAGTAGTTTATGGCTCTTTTTGAGAGTGGTTTTCTCTTTATTGCTGTTAAAATTCATGAAAACTAAGATCCCAGAGGCCTGGATTTGTATCCCCTTTTTACATACAAATCCCTGATGACAACAGATCAACTTGATATGGGACCAAATTTCTATTAGATTTCCTACTTTTAAAAATATATGTGATGATTATTGAACCTGAATTATGGCTAGTGAAGATTCATAATATTCTAATTTTGTATTTCAAAAATATATGAAATATGAATAGTATATGTCTGTAGTGAGTATAATTCACTAAAAATGTGAAGAATTCATAATTTAAGCAATGAATTCATGAATGCTATTAGCTGTAATTATAGTTTTAACAAATGTTAAATAGTTATTGTGTGCTAAACTCAGTGGTAGCCACCCACAGAACCAAAAAGGAGGGACGTGATCAGCATACATTTAATTTGATATGGTGTATGTCATAATTTCAGTACAGTCGGAAGGTAGAAACAGAATTTAGAGAGGCTGTACTTTTACCTTGAAGAGAAAGTTTGCTGGAAGAGAATATGTCTGCACAGTGTTTGGAGGATTAACAGTGAAGACATAGGTTAATGACACAATAACAAGCAGTAGGCTACAAGTATTCAAGGTAGAAGAAAGTAAATTACTAAGAGCATAGGAGCAGAAGACCATTTGCTATGGTTGGTATCTAGATGTCCCCCTAAAATCTCATATGATCATAGGTGGGGCATTTGGAAGATGACTGAATTATAGGGACATTGTAACTGACTTGCCCTTAGAAGGCGAGGCCTGGTTGGTAGAGGCAGGTCACCGTGGGTGTGACCCGCAACCTATATCACCTTTCTTCCAGCTTTTTTTTCTCTGGACCTACAGGAGCCCATCCAGCCTACCTGCTTATTTTACCCTCTTATTTATCTCAAAGTGACTGAGATTTTAGTTTAGAAAAAAAGACTACATTAACATCTTTTGTCTTATAAGAAAAGCACAATAACATGCATGCCATAGCTTTGCCGCCACTGTTATATGCCTATTTGTGGAGGACCTTTGGAAAGCGTACTAATGATTAAATTATAAGTACATAGGCTTCCATTTGTAGTCATTATGGAAATGAATGAAATTACCCTTTCTCCACAAAGATATGGAAAATAGGGCAAAACAACATGAAACAATAATTTCAGACCTTAGAAATTAGAGCTGAGATAACTGAAAATAGATAACTGAGTAAATGGGAAAAATAATGTAAGATCTATAGTAATTTTGGATTTCTCCTCCGAGGCAATTTAAAGCCTCACTATAGAGAAGGAAATCCAAAGGAGAGCACAATGACCTTGCTAAATTGAGGGGACAGATGTCAGAGATAAGGGAGTCTGCAGAAGCTGACATTTTAGGCAATGACTCTTGAAAGGTAGGAGGTATACAAAACAGCAGAAATCCATGCAAGAAATATTCAAATAGGTAGGTATTTTTCCTCATACTGTACACACAAAAATTAATTCGAAATCATTTATAGATCTAAATTTAGGTTAATTTGAAATCATTTATAGATCTAAATTTAGATCTAATCTAAAAAACTAAAATCGTAAAATTTGTAGAAGACCTAGAAAAAATATCTATGACCTTCTTTTAACTATAAATTTCCTGAGTAAGGTGTAGAAATAATGAGCCATCCACACTTGGTACATAGAATATCATCTTTAAAAACTTCTACTCAGAGGACTGAAAAAATAATCAACAGACAGAAAACATTCACCATACATATATCTGATAAAGGACTTGCATCTAGATGATGTGAATACCTCATACAAATAAATAATAACATGACCAAAGATAGCTACTTAAAAATTGGTCATAAGATTTTAACAGACACTGTGGAAAAGAAAATATACAAATTGTTAATAAACACATCCACATACAAATTATCAGGGACATACAAATTTAAAACCACTGCATATCCACTACAATGGTCCAAATTTAAATGTTGATTAAGTGTTGGTATGGATGTGGAGCAACTGGAGCTGTAGTAAATTACTGACTGAAATAATGTAAAATGTCATATTAACTCTGCAAAAATAGTTCAACAGTTTTTAAAACAAGGTTATACATATATTCACCATATTATCCAGCAATTTTACTTAATATCTAACCAGGAAAAAGAAATAACATATCAACTAACATACACATAAGAATATATGCAGTGTCTTAATGAGACCCTTTCTCAGAATAAAAAATTAGTAAAAATGGCTGGGAATATAGCTCAATAAGAAGGTCAGGGATTCAATACCCAGTACCACTCACACACACACAGAGGGATATATATAGATATATCTAGGTATATCTATATATTATATATATATAGATATATCTATAGATTATATAATTCTAATATATATTCCAATATACATATTATATGTAATATGATATCATATATATATATATTCTAACAACAGACCTAAACTAAAAACAGCCATATGTTCATTAATAGTTGACTGAATAATTTTATTTTACAGTTGTACACAAGAGATACTAGACATGTCCATAGGAAAATATGTACATAAATAACTTCAGCAGCTCTGTTTATAGTAGGTTCTAAATAGAAACAATCCAAATGCCTACAAGCGGGTCAGTAAATGTGTATATTGTTATACTGTAGTATAGTCACATAATAGAATTGCATTCATCAATAGAAAGAAGGTTACTGATGGATACAACATTATATTGAGTTGACTGAAAGTAACAAAGTATAAAAGAGCTTATACTCTCCTTTTTAGAAAACCCTAGAAGAGAAAAATTCGATACATAGAGATATAAAGCAGAGGGAGAGTAGAACTTTTGTGGTGATACAGATGTTCCTTATCTCAGCTGTGGTTATGGTATAAAGATGTGTGTGTGTGTGTCTGTGTGTGTGTGTATGGCATACTCATCAGATTTTACTTTCATAGTTGATACATTATTTTATGTAAGTTATGCCTTAATAAATTTGATTAGAAAATTTTTAAAAATCGATGTATGACAACTGCAGAGAAGAACATCAGAAATTCTAAACTCTCCACTGCTGGGAATCTACATATATTATATTAAAACTTTTTTGTTGGTACATGTTTGCAGTACATATTGTTTACCTTCCTGGTGGGGAATTGGCATATGTATAGAACATATTTTGACTCCTTTTTTATCCCTTTTTATTGCCTTCTCCCCACTCTTGCCCTTCTAGAGAAAGATTTATCTCTTGCCCTTGTAGAGAAAGATTTATCTCCCTACTTCTTATTATCTATCTTTTATTTTGCTTTTCATTTTTATTTTCTCATATAAGAAAAACCATGAGATATTTAAGCTTATGTGTATGATTTATTTCACATCACGTAATAGTCTCAGGGTGCATACCTTTTCTACAAATGGCTCAGGCTTATCTTTCTTTATGGCAGAGTAGTGCTCTATTGTATGTAAATACCACTTATTATTTATCATTCATCTGTTGGTGGACATATAGGCTGCTTCCAAGATTTAGCTATTATGACAAATTATTGTAATACATATGTGTTATGGTAAAAACTAAAATGGTCTCCCAAGGAGGGGGTCAGACCAGAGGGCTGAGTCACTAGGGGGATACTCTGAAGAGTATATTCTTTCCTCTGCACCTTCCTTCTGTCTCTGATTCTTGGCTGCTATGGGGTGAGCAGCTGTTCTGCCCCATGCCCTTCCACCTTGCTGTTTTTACCTTGGAGCCAGCCAAACGTGGACTGAACTCACTGGAAACTGTGAACCAAATAAACCCCTTCTTTAAGCCCTGGGTTTTGGGTATAGTGTCCCCATTATGGGAAAGTAACTAATACAAAAAACTGGTACCAGAGAAGTAGGGTCTTTGCTGTGACTGCACCTGACTATACGGTTCAGAAACCTTTGGAATTGGTTGGCTGGAGGAATTTTGAAAGATTTGGAGACATCAGACAGAGAAGCCTTAGAATGCTGTAAGATGAGCTGGATGAGTGCTGCTGGGACATCACCTGGAAGAATATGTTCTCTCTTTTCTCTCTGCTTCCTTGATGCAGAGGTGAGCAGTTTTCCTATGCCAGGGTTTTCCATCGTGGTGCTTCTGCCTTGTTGCACTGAATCCCCTGAAAACTGTGAGCTAAATTGGCCTCTCTTACTTGAAGTTGTGGGTATTGGGAATGTTGTTTCCCAGTGGTGGGAAATTAGCTAATACAACATCTTAATTGCACTTAGTAGGGAACTTTCCCCCAAAATATCTGGAAATAAACTCATTAGTAATTTATGTTCTACCAAATAGTAGGTATGCAACTATAACAAAAATGAAATTCATTTGTATTGTGCTACACCAATATCCTTATGCCATGTTAATTAAAATCAATTAAGGCTTAGTTAAATAGATACTATTTAACTATTACCATAACTTTGGGTGAATATACCATATATTTGAACTGGACATATATTTATGTCCATTTAATTGTTATTTTAACTTATTAGCTTTACTGTATCATTTCCATTGGTTTTTCTTTTAACCATTGGTTATTTAGAAGTATGCTGCTTAATTTACAAGCATTTTAAGATTCTCAAATGATTTTCCTTTTCACTCTAATTCTGTAGAATTACAGTTTTATGCAGAAATCTGAGAATAAATGATTCTAAATTTTGTGCCTCAAATGGATCACCTTTAGAAATCATGTTTTTCTCTTTTAATTACCTTTTATATTCATTAATATTCAGTTCCATTCTTTCCATTTCTATTTTTTTCTTTATGCTTTGGTTTGAGTATTTTTCTGTTTATCTGCTAATAATTTACTACAGTCCAACCAGATGTTAAGCCTATCAACAGCTTTTAAATTTAAATTTATATGCATTTCTTCAGCTGTAGAATGCTCCATTGGATTTTTATGTTGATTCTAATTATATGTAGCAACACTCATTTTTCTTCCATTCTGTACATCATTTTTCTTCTTTATTTAAAATTATTCTTGTTAATTATTTTAAGCCTTTATTTGTTTATTATAATGACTTTCATGTCAGTATCCTTATGTACTCTGATTTACTCTTTTTTATTTTCAATTACATTTAGATGTCTCGTATTTATTTTTACACCCCAGAACTATAGAGAGGGAGATTGATGTTATTTTCTCTCAGACAGGATTTGTCTTTCTGCTGTTGTGCTGATAGACTGAGAGCAGAACACCTCAGTTCCATTGGTAATTTAGCTGGATAGGGGCTGAATTCCATCTTATGTTAAATTTATTCCTTTTATAATGTGGGGACAGGTAAAAATAAGTCTTGTGTTCATTACAGATCCTTTCTTTTAGCAGAGCTTTTTCTCCTAAGTATTGCAAGAAAGCAAAAGTTGTTCCTTTGCTTTATACCATACATCACTCATGGTTGGATCTCCTGGGCCACCCAAAGCTCTGTTAATTTCTCTTCTTTCTAGTAATAGTTTTTGTTTTTACTTAGGTAAAGCTGTATCTTTATTACTTAAAAAGAGTTAGCAAATACTTTCAATAGACAAAGCCGCTTGTCTCATGTTTCCTAAGAAGAAATATTTTGTCTTTGAAAACAATTGATTCGGTCCTCTTTGCTTCCTCCCTAAATTGATGTCTTTACAAAATTGACCTTTAGATCTGTGCATTTTATTCTCTGTTTGTTGATGTGGGATTATAACATATCCCTTCTCTTCTCCATTTACTCAGAGGCTGAAATAGATATTTGAACTTTTTTTTTTAATTTGTCATGGCTCATGTGAATACTGTGATCAAAAGGATTTTAAGATCACATTCAGAATTTTAAGGATTAATAACCCTATTTAGTTAACAGTGCCTACTATAGGGTCAGATATGGAGTGTGGTGTACATGCTATTTCTCTGTCTAATTGTACTATTTATTACAGTGTTCCCAAAGGTGTCTAGTTAGTAAATATTCCCAAGAGAAGAAAGATAAAGAAGTAAACAAGCAAGTACAATATAGCTGTATGTTCACATCTGTCTTAGTTACTTTTCGCTTTGCTGAGACAAAATAGCCCAATGGCCAAAATTAAGGAAGGAAAGCTTTATTTAGCTAATAGTTTGTGGAGGTTTCAGTCTGTAATCAGTTGGCTCCCAAGCAGAGTGGCATGGCACAGGGGCAACACCTCAAGGCAGAAGAAGGCAGCAAAAGCAACAAGAGCAAAAAGGGACAGCAAGCCTTTTCACCTCCTTTATCTTGTAAGCAGGTTAGCTACCCCTAGGGTAGGTGTATGTAGTAAATACACCATCTCCATGCCCTCCTCTTGCACAGGATGAACATGTTTACATAAGGAGGATCCAACCCCCTGCTGAATTACTTAGTTAAGCTTCTAGACTTCTCAAGTTGACACAATGTATCAACCATAACAATCCACTCCTTGTCAAGTTGGCAACCAGACACATTTCTTTAAACCAGTCCAGATACAAAGACATGCTTATTCTTATCATTTCACAACTTGAACATTATAAAACAGACATTTAACAATCCTTAAGACTAGTATTAAGTCTATGAATATTATATTACATTAGAACCATAACATTCTACCCCTGGATCCCCCAAACTCATGCACTTCCCTTTATGCAAAAGGCATTTAATCCATCTCTGTGAGTTGACAAAGTCCTAATTGCTGAAAAGTCTAAGTCTCAATTCTCCTCTAAGATGTAAGGCAAATTCTTAGCTGAAAACCCCTGTACAAATGAAAAGTTACACACTTCCAACATTCAGCTGCACAAAGAAACATTTTCATTCCAAAAGTTACAAATGGGAATGCAAAAGACTGGGACCAAAGCAAGTTTAAAATCCAGCAAGGCGAACAATAAGCGCTATATTTCCATGTCCAGCATCTGAAGTAATCTGTGGCAAATTGTGAGCACCAAAGGGCTTGGGTAACTCCACCTCTGTTTCACTTCTGATGGTTATAGCTCCCATGGATTCTGTCTTGGGGATGCTTTGCTCCCTACTTGCAGCTTTCTTTAGATGGTCCATATTCCTGGTTTTTCCAAATTCCTGGGGTCTCCACTGCGCCTTTGGTTTCATACTCACAGGTTCACACACTGCCCTCGCAGGTGCACACTGTTTGGCCTCCTAGGCCTTCTGAAATTGAGGTGGAAGCCTTTTCAGCCCCATCATTCTTGCCTTCTGCATGCACCAAAAACCAGTGCTATGTGGATGATGCCATGGTCTGCTGCCAGCTGGAGCAGTTGCCAGACTGTCCCTCTCCCTGGGCATTATGCATCCAATTCTAAGGAAAAAAATTTTTATGCTGCTGCCATTCTGAAATATGGTGCTTTATGGCTTTCTCCTCAAAACATAGTCTCACTTTTGCATTTTTGTGGCAGCAAAGAGTGGAAACTTACTACTTCTTGAGATGCCTTCAGCCCATTATTTATATTCTCCTTTTCTTTCACAACAGTCAAGATCTCCTGATCTCTATCTTTGAGTTCTCAATTTTATTGGAGCTTCCTTTCTTGCCAAACTCACATTTTAAATCATCTGACTGGGCTATTTGCTCTTGATTCACAACATAAATCTGGCTAAAAGCCCCCAACAATAGCCATGCCACAGCCCCAACATTCAACTGCCTTGAATTTTTTTTCTGTCAGGTTAATTGGTCCACTGCCCTTAATCTTAGTCTCAGGCAAAGTCTCTGGACATGAGCAAAATGCAGACAAACTTTTACCAAGCCATAACATACATCATCTGGAGTCCAGTGCACCCAATGCAGTCCTTCCCATCAGAAACCTCCTGAACCTAGTCTTTATCAGCAGCATTTCTATCTGCCTTCTGGTCTGCTAAGCTCTGACCAGAGTCTCCCACACAGAACATTCTAAGGTATTTCACCTTTACTCTTTCAGGTGACATCTCCAAAACTTTCCAAACTCTTCTCACAAGCCAATCTGAAAGGTCTTGAACCACATGGTCATGTATAGTCACAGCAACAACCCCACTGCTGGTACCAAGTCCTGTTTTAGTTACTTTTCTCTTGTTGCTGAGACAAAATTCCCCAATACCCAAAATTAAGGAAGGAAAGGTTTATTTACCTCATAGTTTATGGAGGGTTTAGTCTGTAATCAGCTGGTTCCAAGGTGGTGTGGGATGGCAAAGGGGCAACAGTTTAAAGAATCAGAAGATAGCAAAAGCAGCAAGAGCAAAAAGGGGAGAGAACAAGCCTCTTTTCCTCCCTTATATTTGAAGCAGGCTACCCGCCTCCCTGGGCAGGTGTATGTAGCACTCATTCAATCTCCATACCCTCCTCTTGCACAGGATGAGGATTTTTACAAACTGAGGACCATGGTCCCTGCTGAATTACTTAATTAAGCTTCTAGACTTCTTGAACTGATACAATATATAACCAATCAGTGTATAACTGGTACAATATAACCATGACAATGTCCTAAAACAGTGCAAAGTATACATTGTGTATACTTAACTATATTTATTGAAGGAATAAATAAAATAATAAATAAAAACTGTGTGAAAAAGTTTAGTTAGGTCCTGGAAAGTCAGCTGCTTAAAGAATAAAACTATGTTTAGTTCACTTTAATATTTCCAGTTTGCCATACATGAAGATTGGATGATTTTTAATGAGTCATTGTATTAATGTGCATTGGGACAGGGCATCATAAATATTTTTAGTGATGCTAAAATACTTAGATTTATCTATTCACTCTATGTGTACTACTGGTTGTCTACATGTGGTATACATTGTACTGAGGGCAACTTAAGTTAATATTTGTATAGAAGTTTATACAAGGAGTAAGGTTGTATATTTAAATTTTTTAAATGAATGGTATATAAATAGTATATTCAAAGTGAGAAAATAGTCTTGCAAGACTAGTCTTTCAAAAGTCACACAAGGGGCTGGAGATTTAGCTCAGCGGCACAGCTCCTGCCTTGCAAGCGCAACGTCGTGAGTTCAATTCCTGGTACCGGAAAACAAAACAAAACAAAACAAAAAAAAGCATTTCTTCAAAAGTCACTCAAACTTGAAGGTGAAGATCAAGACTAATGTAACAGACAAATCACATATCTTTGGATTGCCTATTATTAAATGATTAGTATTTAAAATATATTACTTAAGTAATTTTTAAATTATGAAAATATGATCTGTCACTAATTTATTTAAGTAAATGATATGTAAATTAGTAAGTTATCATTTATTGGGTCACATAAGTGATTTATATATACTTCAATCTTTATTTCTGAAAATTGATTTTATGGTTAGATTTGTACCTTTGTACAAATAGGAAAACTAAGATTTAGAGTTAATGGATACATGGTTTAGATTTAGATTTGCTTTATTAACCAAAATCTGTTTCTTTGTTTAGTGAACTTGGACTTCCTTTAAAAATTCTATAGACAAGTAATTTAAACAAAAAAATTCTTTTGTCATAGTTTTGATGGCCGGGAAGCCCAAGATCAAGGTGCCCACCACTTTGGTTTCTTTGATGATTATCTTCCTTGCTTCCTGAGGGCTACCTTCTACAAGATATGGAGAAGGTGAGGTGGGGAGATCTCTCCTTATCAGGCCACAGTCCTATCAAATTAGAGCCTTTAGACTTCATTTAATCTTTCTTTTTCAACTTTTATTAGTACATGTTTGGAGTATATAGTGATTGCATTTATTGTAGGGAATTGGTACATTTAGAAACTATATTTCAATTCTTTTTTTTCTGCCTTTCTTCCACCACTTTTTATTTGTTTGGCATCTGCTAAAGACTCTACCTACAGTTATAGTCACATTCTATATTAGGGGTTAGACTTCATTTAATCTTTCTTTTTCAACTTTGATTAGTACATGTTTGGAGTATATAGTGATTACATTTATTGTAGGAAATTGGTACATTTAGAAACTATATTTCAATTCTTTTCTTTTCTGCCTTTCTTCCACCACTTTTTATTTGTTTGGCATCTGCTAAAGACTCTACCTCCAGTTATAGTCACATTCTATATTAGGGGTTAGAGTGTTATGGCAGAATTCGGGTTGTATTCCACAAGTGACCAACTCTGTTAAGAACAAGAGAGAGTTTATTAATTTGAGGCTAGCCCCCCTCTTCCATTTGCCAATCTGGGAAGTGGGCCTGGACCTGCCTTTGTTCCCAGCTTATATACATTTTTGGTTTCCATGGTAACAGATTGACTGTTATAGCCCTGGCCACATGTCATAACTGGGTCAGGCCCCGGTCATGTGCCCAACCACAATGATATATACTTTCTGTATTCTGTTTTATATGTCCCCCTTTAGATAACCATACATTTCCTTTATGGTTACAGTGTTTATCTATGGCCAGGGAAAGGATGAAACAACCCAGGCAAAGTCATAGGTAAGTTATCTAGGCCCTGGTGTTCTTTGTCTTTGGAGAAGAATTCCACGGCTAAGTCAGGACTGCAAAGTTAACCCTTTACAACCCTTCTGGGATGTTTCTCAAGACACATTTTGATGCTTGCATTAAGACTAGAATTATTCTGTTTTAAAATGATATGCTAAGAGTCACCGTCCCCTACAAGGGCTTCAATAGATGAATTTTGGCGGGACACAAATTCAGCCCATAAATGTCTTTAAACACTAGAAGATACTATCTCTTTATTACTGATATAATATTTCAGTCAAGATGAAATGATTTATTTCTTAACTTATTTTTCATGTATGACACACACGATCTATATAGTCAATAACTCCATGAATAACTTTGTGCCACATAATAAATAATATTTGTTGAATTATTGAATGAATTTAAACCCCAACAGAAAAAAGTTGATGATTGCAGATTTATGTTCCTGTAATATTTTCAGTTTGTTATCCAAAGTATGACTAAGTTATGCATTATTTCTAATATAAACTATACCCTTTGATTTTTATTTCTTTCAGCTTTAGAATTCAGATAGGAGTTATACAACTAAAGTCAGCTTTGGCTTCCTAGACTAAATTATGACTTATATTATGAAACTTGAATAATTTTATCCTACTGGCTGTCTTCACTGATCCTGAACTATCAAAACAATATTTGGTCACAGGAAAATCATTATATTTTCAATATATTTTTGAGAGCTATCCAAGTGGTTAAAAATTATTCTGCAAATCTAGACTAGTAAGGAATTAATATGGATTATAGAATACTACAGCATGTATCAGTTTTGGGGTAGTTTTCTCTTTTTAACAAAATCTTAATAAAAATGACATTTTAAATATTAATTTAGGTCATTTTTATAACACAATTATACATTTGAATTGTTTGACATAAAGGCATAAAACAAAAGACTTTAAATAAAGAAACGAAATAAAAGAGCTTTCTGTGTATGAACTGGAGACAGATGAGAGAAGGGAAGTATAAAAAAATTCTCCCAATTTATTCATTGTAAATAAATAATCTAAGTCAAAACTTTTAGCAACCTAAGTGTTTAAGTATTTGACTAATTTTTTTTACCAAGTTCTCTATATGATATACATCAAGATGCTCTTTTGAAATTGGTATGAAATCCACTAACTTTAGACAGAATGGGATCTATTGTATAGAACAACAGAAAAAAATACTGGGCCTGCTATTAGAAGGAAGTTCCAGGGCTAGCTGTGTGATAATGATTGCATGACTATCACATGTAACCATTGATTATGTGACATTGATTACATCAGTGACAGAAATGGCCTTGGAGATTCCTTTTATCTTCTAAAGTGGTGTGATTCCTTTTCTTTCTCCCATCCTTCCTTTCCTAGTTGCTCTGAATTCAGTAAAGAATAAGAATTGAAGGATTCCTGAGCTCCGTGAGTTTATATACTCCAGTTGAAGAAGCCCAGATGTTGAACTAGATGTTATTTAGTGGTTAAACTTCTTAAATACATATATCAGTTGAGAGGAGCTCTTTGAATTCTATTTTATGTCTTCATTTATTAAAGGGAAGAATTTTTGTCTTTTTTCTGTAATGAAAAAGAGAGAAATCATTGACAATGAACCAGGATCTCAATACAGAAAATAATACTTATGGTCTGTAGTTTATATTAATCTTTTAAGGATATTTTTAGAAAAATTAGTTGTCCTTTTTCTAAAATTTTTACTTTGTAATATTCTATGGGATGGGCTAAGATTATTTCAGTGCTATGTACTTTAAGAATTTCAGATGTTAGCAATAAATCATTTTATTCATGAAAATGATGAGCTCAGGGAATTAGTTTTAATGTGAATTTTTTTTTTTTTCTAAATTTTAGGCCAGCTGACATCATTTTCTTTGTATAGGCCATCGTAAAATATTTAAATACAATACTATGTAAAGTTAGAAAGAAAACTCCTTCCTTTTCAAATAATCCAATTCCCTATGTGTAGTACTTTCTTGACTTTTCTGCATAGATACAAATAAGATAGTTATATATTTTTGTCAACAATATGATCATTTTATATATACTGTTCGATAATTGTTTACCTCACTTAATATATTGTGGATATCTCTCCATAATGTTACATATAATTTTGTCTAAATCCATAGCTACACCGATTTTTCACTGCATAAATATATTGTAGTTTACTTAACTAGCATTTGTTGGGTACTTGGATACTTAATTTACCTGTAGCTTTTAGCTGTGACTGTGTACCTTTGAAATATAATTCTTTCATGTCTGTCCTTCCTTTTCTCCAATTATTTCTATGAATTAGAAGTTAAAATGCAGAATTTCAATAAACATTGTCAATTTATCCTTCAAAAGTCTACAACTATTTATTTTCCTATATGTAAGTGTGTTTGTGCCCCTGACCATCCTTCCCTGCCTTTTTGGTTGTGCTTTGTATTATCAGCACTTACCACTCTGATCAGGATGAGGGGATTATATTATGTTAGGGTTGTATTTTTGCTTGTGTTTATATATGAATAATGTCAAATATTTATAATTCATGCTTATTTTTGAGTATGCTACTGTTCATGTTCTTTACCTTAGCCATTTTTGTCCAGTTTTGTAGATATTTTTATCAATATTCATATCAAAACCCTAAATTGTGTGCTGTTTTTCCAATATGTCATTTCTTTTTAAATTTTGTTTATATCATCTTTTGAGAGGTTCAAATTTTAGATTTTTCTAGTTGTGTCTTTTCTTATGGTTTCTAAGCTTGTTATCATGTATTGAAAGGACTTTCCAAATTCAGATTCCTCTCACATTTGATTCTTACTTATTAGTTTGTATTCAGTTCAGATTGTCAATTTAATAGAAATGTACTATATTTGAGATTGATTTTCAACTTTATTCCTAACTATATAAATAATTGTTAAAACAGCATTTACTCAATAAGGTTTTCCTCTCTCACTGGTTTTAAATAGTACATATGATACATACAACATTCCCGTATGTTTACTAAACTTTTGCTTGACTCTTGTACTTCTTTCGTTTGATGATTAGGATCATTAACATACTGTTTTATTCACTGAGGCTTTATAATAGGTATTTAGATCTGGCTGGACAAAAACTTGCTCATCCTTCATTTTGACAATTTCTCCTCAATTTTTATTAATTTATTATTCAACATGCTCTTAAAAATCGATTTAGTTCCATTTCCTCCAAAATATCCCATCAGAATTTTGATTAAATCTTTGACTTTATGTATACATTTGAGAAGAATGAACAGTTTAACAACCATGACATTTCCATTTAGAAGCAAGGTACATTTCCATATTTACCGAGGACTTCTACATCTTGTGTTACAGTTTTCCTCAAATAGATGTTGCATGTTCTGTGTTAAGCTTATTCTGAGCTATTCTACAGCATTTTTTGGTGTTCTGATGCAGTCTTTGTTAGAATTGCATTACCAATTAATAATTTTTAAACTGTTGATTTTTGATACATTTAGTCTTTCTTAATTCATGTAAAAACCTGCTGCCTCCAAACATTGATAATCAGTTTCTGTTCTGAAATGAAAAAGTAATGGAAAAAGTGCAATTGAAAATATTTAGAAACATTTTACTTTTCATTTGTACTGTAACAGAGCACAGTGATACAAGGACATGATATTGCATTTTAGGGACCTAATAGAACTTTATTCAAAACTAAGTCCTCACTAATTGCAGTTTTAACACATATTAGAGACAAGCTGTTCTGGAAGCAACCCAAAGTACTGTAAGGGCATCTTCTCCTTCTAAATTAGGCTAATTATTACTCTGGCTTGTTTCTGAGTCCAACCTTTGATGACTCTGAGGATAGGTTTTGTCAGTAGCTAGTTCAGAAAATTGCTGTGGATACTGCCTTCTTTGAATTACTTATTTCTTTCTTGTGTGTTTTTTGTTTGCTTGTTTCTTTTTTCATTTTTTGAGACAGGGTCTTGCTGTATAGTTCAGGCTGTCCCTGAACTTGCTGTATAGTTCAGGCTGTCCCTGAGCTTACTACATAGCTCAGGCTGGCCTCAAACTTGTAGCAATCCTCCTGCCTCAGTCTCCCAGTGCTGGGATTACCGGCCTGTGTCAATATGCCTGGCACTTTAGTTACTTCTTTCTTTCTTTTTTATTTTAAAGAGAGTAGTAAATGAGAAGAAAGAATAATAGCAGCATACCAGGATCACAAACATAAATGAAACAAAGCAAGAACATTAAAAGTGATACAGGATTTGAAGACAAAATGACAGGAATTAACACTGGCTGTTATATTACATATTATTATCTTCAACTACATTGCTCAGATTACCAGATGTAGAATGGAAGATTGTTCAAACAATCTTTTTTATTTAAAGAGAATAAAAAATAATGCTTAGATAAACAAGATTGTAGGAATTCACCATGGTTGTCCCATTGCATATTGTTGCCTCCAAATCAGTTGCTCGGATTATCAGATATAAGCATGCAAAGTTCTTCAGAACATAACAAACTTTAAGCATTAACTGTTCCTTTCATTATACCATCAGACACCACAGTACAGTTATCCCAGATATATATATATCTGGGATATATATATATATTTTTTTTCCCTTCTTTCTTTTTCTCCTTTCCCTCGTCCTAGTCGTTCCTTCTTTTAAGCAATTTCTTTCCCTTTCCTATCATTTATTGTACATTTTGAGTTTCACTTATTCTTTCAGGTTCCTATACTAGGGAGACAATATGATGTTTACAATGTAGGTTCAATTTATTTCACTTACGAGTATGTGGGTATTCTCTCTACTCTGTTGGTGATTTCTTTTGATGTGTGAAAACTTTTCAATAAGATGAGATCCCAGTTATTGATTCTTTGAAGTATTTCCTGTGCAGTTTGGTTTTTCATGAACTTTCTGCCTACTCCTATGTCTTCAGGATTTTTACCTACTTTCTCTTCCAATAAATTTCTGTTTTAATATTTAGATCTTTGATCCATTTTGACTTTAGTTTATTGCATGGTGAAAGACATGGGTCTAGTTTTAATCTTTGGCATGTGGAAAACTAGAGTTTGAGTGAATAGAAGTGAAGAACTCAAAGACTCCAAACCTAAAATAATGATACAGAGAGGAAAATGTTAACTGTCCTGATTTGATCATTGCACATTGGAACATGTATCAAATATTTACACTGTACCCCACAAATATGTACAATTAAAATGATAATAAAAATAAACAAATATGTACAAAGAAAAATGTGTTTTATCATTTATGCTGCATTTCTAATCAATGTATTATTAATTTTAGTGTTGATCTATGTAAAAGCCCTCACACTGACATTACACTGCTTCTTTCACAGTTTGCTCAAGGAAGCAGGACCGATATGAGTTATGTAGCATAAGAGACTTACTGTAGGGCTTAGAATTCAGGCAATTGTGGAACTATGTCCTCTATATAGGTCTTTTTTGTCGCTCTCAATTTGAAACTAGTCCTGATTCTGGAAGTGAAATTCCATATGAAGTAAGTATATGAGCAAGCTATAAAGATGTCCTTCTCTCATAAACTCCAATTCAGGTTGACCTGAAGGAGAAAGTAATTTTCTTCACTACACCTGCCCAAATCTGAGAAGCTGGCAGAGGAGATCTGGAGACATTTGGAGAAGCTTCAGAATGGGTTTCTCTCACCTGCCAACATCAGTGACAATGTGTGTGATGGGAAAATGTCCATGAATGATAGCTATCCTCTAAAAATTAGTATTAACTGAGTATTTTCTGTGACCAAGATGCAATGAAAGTAGAAATCAACATAAAGGGATTGAAAGCAGTACATGTGAAAATTTAAATTGCACTTCATAGTTTAAACAAGAAATCATGATCAAAGATAGAAAATAGAACTAATAAATGAATATATCCTCTCTCAAAATTTGTGGAACATAACAGAAGTTACATAGAATTAAATAAAGATGAATATATTTATTGTCTGGTACAGATTAAGTCTGTTAATTGTGCTATTCAAAAATTCACCATCCAAATTTTAGGCAAATTTTTCTGTAGAAGTTTTTAATTAAAAATAAATTAAAGAAAACAATCCTAGGATATGTAATTTGCAATTCCAAATTAGTTTAGTTGACAAAGTGGCAAAGTACATATTCTTTATAGATGTCATGGTTTTTCAATATATACTTTGTAAGTTGTTTTATAAAACTAGGTAGTTTTCCTGTTCATTGGTGTATTATGGCCCACTGAGTGAAAAATCTAAAATTTATACATATATCCTCCTGTTTGTGGGTATTTCAGCTCCTTCCCACTTTTTTAATTAAAAAAAAGTACTACTGTAGATGTTCTTGTGTGACTCTCCTAATGTAATTGTTTAAATATTTATACATGACTTTGAAATAGGAGACTTGTAATCTACCTTTATAAAATAATGCCAGTCTATTTCCAGAGTGAATTTACCAACTACATACTCCTGCTAATACCATATAGAATTTCAGTTGAATCACGGGCTTACCAATATTTGGCATTAATGCACTGGTCAATATTTTCTACTCCAGTGAAATTAGAATGATATAACATTGGGATATACACTTGTATTTTCCTGATTGCTGATAAGATAGCATAGTTTTCGGATTTATTTTCCATTTCTTTTTTCTGTAAGTGTCTTTTTATATACATTTACACATTTTCCTAAAACTCTTTTCCTTTTCAATTTGTATAATTCTTTATATATTTTGAGTACTGGTGATTTACAGAAATGTTTATTACAGATATCTCAATGATTTATTCTTAAAGTACATTTATAAGGCAATATAAATTTAGAATATCTTTATAAGACAACATAGATTTATAATTATGCAAATTAGTCAATTTTATACTTACTACCTTCTGATCCTTGTTTAAAACTTCTAAACTACTCTTAAGACTATTAATGTATCCTTCTGTTCTATCTTTGGGGTCTTTAATGAACCTGGAATTGATTTGTGTGTGTGGCCTGAAATAAGCATTCTATTTTTAAAATTTCTGTAGGTATAACCATTAGCCCAGTGCCATATATTGAACAATCCATAATTTCTGATATTTTCTTTCTTTGTTAGATTTCAAGTTGCAATATGCAAAGGTCTATTTTTGAGTTACTTGTTTTGTTTTACTAGTCAATTGACCTTATATTTTTAATTATCATTTTCTAATAAATTTTGCAATTTATCAATTTACACCTTCACTTTATTCTTCTTCAGGAGTGTGCTGCTTATTTCTTTCCTTTGATATTTATGGGAATTCTAGAGGAAAACAGCCTTAGGAAATGGTCCAACATTATGAGGGAAGCCAAACCAGGGCCATATTAATTTTACCTGAGATCTCTGGCTCAATCACAAGTCTCAGGTTGATCTTCTATGTCTTGCTACTGGCCCAGGAATTGGGGTGTGTTAATCTTTGGCATTTGCCCTTCAGGAAGCTCTGCCTCATGAGATTTCTTCTTTCTTTCCCCTGAAAATTCAGTAAATTTCTTTTATACTTTGGTCTCTCAGATTTCTTTAAATTTTCAGGAGTCCAGTGTGCAATGAAAACAATGCTTTATATAAGCTCTATTTTTACTATTGTGATGGTTCTTCATAATATCTAATATATCATTTTCTCCAAGTACAAGTTTTCCAGGTATCTTATGTCAAGCCATTAATGCTGAGTCAAAAATGTGAAAATGTGAATTAAGTGATGGCCAATAAAATCGCAGTTCTTGATTGTGGAGAAGGACATTCTTTGATTAGAAGGCACTGAGGATTTGTTGCAAGGCACAATGATTTGTTGCAAAAATGAACTGAAACCTTTTACCTGAAGATAAGAGTGTATTTGAACTGCAGGAGATCCTTATTTTTTAAGTCTTGCCACACATTTTAATAATTAATGGGAATGGGGGCTTGGTATTTAGCTCAGTGGCCCAGCGCCTCCCTGGCAAGCACGAGGTTATGAGTTTGATTTCCTGTACTGGGAAAAAAAAGAATCCTCCCCCCCAAAAAAAAATTAATGGGAAGTAAGGACTATGATCCTAGTGGGTTGATAACCAGCGGTCAACTTATAACCCCCAGCTGAACTGAGTGAACGTAGTGCTTGCTGTGGGAGGCCCACCAGGGCATTGTTGCCAGCAGCATAAGGGGCAGAACTGGGGAAGGGTAGTGCCTTAATTATTAAAACATTTGGTATCCGCCCATTTGTACTAGCTACACCCTTGGTTCTTGCTCAATAAGAGGTGACTGAGACTGGTAATTGGGCCTGCAGTCCGAGAGGGTGTAAGCCTCCTGATCCCAGACTTACCTCTCTTGTTTTTCTTGTCTCTTTTACTTTTTCTTATCATCTGCAGGTACCTTGTTCTCGGGACCTATCACCCTGGATAGAACGACACTTGATTGTGAGTTGAGCTCAGTAAGAATGACCAGAGACCTTTATTTCTGTCACTAACATCATTTGAGCCTTTTCCTTCTCTTTGCTGTATATTACAGAAGGTTGAAAGAACTGTGTACCTGCTTAGCTAGTAGCCCTTGATTTATCGTTGTCTTTTATTTAAATCCGTAAATCAGATTATTCATCTCCAAATAGATATACTAATAAGTAATAGTAAAAAGCTTATGGTTTGCTTTATGTTATGGTTTGCGTCTAGATGTCCCCCCAAAACCTTATACAACCATGAGGGCTAGGCTTTTCAGAGGTGCCTGAATCCAGAGTTTGTATTGATTCATGGTTCGATTCAGGGTGCGAGTGTTGCACCCGCCCTCGTGTGGGTGCCTGCATACAATATAAGGGACTGAAAGAGGCCTGTCTCTTTCTCACTCTCCAGTGTTATTTTGCTATCTTATTTTACTTCCCAAAATTGTTGCCCCTCTGCCATGTGCCACCCTACCTTGGAGCCAGCTGATTATGCACTGAAACCTCTACAAACAGTGAGCTAATTAAACCTTTCCCCATTTAACCTTGGGTGTCAGGTAGTTGGTCTCAGCATTGAGAGAAAAGTAAGTAGTACACCATGTCAAAATGAGAGGCAGCCACAAAAATCACAATGTCAGTAATTCATATCTAGAACTTAAAAAATAGACCAAAATATGCAATTTCCTGACTGATGTCTCCACAATTAGGTAGCAACTGAAACAAAACAAAAAACTAGTAGAAGACTATTATGTTGTAATCTATCATTAATGTCAAGCTCTATTATGGCTATAGCATATTTAGAATAAATTTTAAAATTATGAATTGAAGCTCTACCATTTGAACCCTCGGCCAGACCTTACTATCAAAACTCATGTTTTGCATGATCACTGCTATAGTAGTATACTACCATAGTGGCATGCTATAATTTCAATGTAGTTTAAAATGGTCTTTAAATTTGACATTTAGTTTTATGAGAAAGAAGCAGAGACAGGAATCTTTTCAGTGCTTGAAGCAGTGTCCTCCTCAGATTGTGTGGGTGAGATTCTGCGGACAGCACAAACTTTTGAGACAGATAGACCTTGGTTCACATTCTAGTACACCATACAAGGAAAAAATTTTCTAAACCCTATAAGCTTCATATAAACAAGCTGCAAAAAGAGATGAGAATCCCTTTTTCCCCCAATGGGTTACATAAATGAAGTGAGATGATAGATGATTTATGCTTGACAAATAATAGGCATTCATTAATAGTAGTATGTAGCATTATTTTTTATTATCATTATTGCTATATACTTTCTAGATTTTTATATAGTTCAGGACAAATTCTCTCCCGTTTCCTAAATAAGAATAGGTAATAAAGAAAGAGGATAATTGTTCCTTTCTCTCAAGCAGGATTTTCTTTTCTATCGGTGAGTGGAAACAGAATATAAAAGAGAGTGGTCTTGGGTGGTCTTATTTTCTAGGTTTGTCATCATTAGGAGTCAAATGTATTACTTAATTTTCTTCATTTATTATTGGAATCAACACAGAGTCATAATTTAGTTATTGTATAGAATGTATGAAGTTATATATGAACCATTTTCCCTATTGCTGAATTTTGAATCCAAATTTTACTAGCAAAGTAGCTGAAGTGGAGCCAAACCATATTAGACCACTTATGGGGAAGGTTGCTGCCAAACTAATCTTTCTTAAATACTGAATTCATTACGTCCTTCTTCTTAAATTTATCAAAACTCATCATTCCTATGTCCTGCTGCATTAATTCTAAACTTTTCTGCCAGGCTCTGAAGAATTTTCTTACACTGGTCCTAGCCAAATATTCCTTGCTATACTCTCAATCCACTCTTTTAGGGAGGAATACTCTCTGCCCACAAAGCGCTTTTCTCTGGGATTTGTTATTTTACCATTATACTTGATGGTCCCTTTCCCTGACGTAACTTTGAGACTGCCTTCTTGTGAAGGCATTAAAGTTGACTGTCACTTTGAGTGGCTAGACTCCTGCTGAGATGATTTGGCTGTGAGGTCGCTAACTAGTAACTGATTAACCCACTGATGTGTGCACGGTTAAATGAACTACTAGGAGGTAAGGCCTAGTTGGAGGCAATGGTTCACAGGAGCAGGATCTCGGGAACTGTGCAGTGTGTGGCTCATGACCACCTTTCTCTCTGGCTCTTCCCTGTGCTGCTTTTTGGCTCCACCACACACTTCTGCCATGTTGTTCTGATCTTAGAGCCATCCAACTTCAGACTGAAACTTCTCAAACTGTGACCTAAAATAAAACTTTGCTCATTTAAATTGTAGGTGTCACGTACTTTGTCCCAGCAACTGGAAAGTTCACCAGTTCACTCTCACTCAAATCCTACCCAGTACTCATATTGCCATTCCGTTCTCATTTCTGCCATAAACATTTGCTTAAATACCCTTAGCTGTCACAACTGGTCACATAGGAACAGTTTTCATGACTTTGAGTCATCATCACTTCATTTAGTTCATGAGTAAATGATCATATTTATCACACACTATTGTTTTATGAAAGAAAGTGGCTTCTCTAGTGAGTGCTCCTTGAAAATATATTGTCTTACAGTTCTGTATCTGTTACAATCCTAAGCATAGTGTTAAAGAAAAAGTGCTAATAAATAATTGTAAATTGATGAGCTAATTGATTAAAATGAACTTTTTTTTACATTTATACCCATTGTGAATTTAGCTATAAATAATATCTAACTGAATTCATTTATGTTGTATGCTATTTTAGATTCTGATTATGATTCTTGGTTTTTGAAATCTTTGTTCTTAAAACATGAAATTCGAGGGTACTAAAGAAAATACAGCCAGGCGTGGTGGCGTATACCTGTGAGGCAAGAGGATCTTTGTGAGTTTGAGACCAGTCTGGGCTACAAAATGAGCTCAAGTCCAACCTGAACTGCCCAGCAAGACCCTATCTCAAAAAGACAAAAGAAAAAAAAAAAAAAAAAAAAAAAAAAAAAAAAAAAACCAAATTCTGTCTTGTCAAAAGTGCATTAAAACCATGATATTTTAATTCAGTTGAATTTTTTAAGGAAAAAGTATATTCTCAATGAGTTCTCTTAGGAGTAAAACTACTAATTTATCCTCCTTAAACATCCAAACATTTCATGTCTGACTCCTTTCAAGTATTGCTTTAGTTGTCATGGACACATTCCATCAATCTTTAGAAATTAATACCAGTGGGATAAAACAAATCAGCCTCTTTAGGTGGCTTAGAATGTTGTAAAAGTTTCATATTTCTATAAAACCATGATTTACATTCCTTTGCTAGTAGGAAAAAGCCAAATGTTGTGCCTTATGTTCTTAGATGCTTTTATAATTCTTTATCATTAACCATAGCATTATTGTACACTTTTGTATGTCAAATGATATTTCTTGTTTTCTGATTAAAGGTGATACTGTGGTATGATTTAATCTTATCTTTTAGCAGCATATTATACAAAGGAGATTTAACTGACATGTATTAAAATGGCATAAACAAAGGTATCTTGCTGGCAGAGTCCTGCCCCTCTCCATTGCAAAAAATGCATTCCATTGATTTGTTGTATTTTTATATGAGTGTCTTGGCATGTTTATACTGTGATTTTTCAAGAGACCAAGACTATCTATGAGAATAGTACGTAGAGTGAAAGAATAAACGCACTTTGTGGGTTTGAACAGTGAAACACTCAGTTACCACCAGGTGTCTCTATTACACAATATAGATGAGATTCTTGGGCTTTTTAAACAATGACCCTATTTTACATATAAATAAATTCACTTTTCAACTTTTATATTTAATTTTTTTATTCTTTCCTTGTATGAGAAGAAATCCTTACTCCTCTTAAATCTTACATGTTGGTTCTTTTTTTGTTCTAAATACTTCATCTAAAATTATTCCTTAATATCTAAGTTACATACTTTTCTGTTTATCTTGCACCATGTTTAGAATGAGGAATAAAATAAGATCTTCATTCAGCCCATAAAAGATTGTGATATCACATTTTCTCATGGAAAAAATCAAAACAATAATATGCTTCAAAGGAAGAGAATGTTTGATGAAGTGGTATTTTAAAATTTTAACTAAAAGTTAATTTCAACTACGGCAATATTTTCATAATATGTTAAATATATCTTTAAAAGAAGTTTAGAAAAACTCAGGTAATACTGCATTAAGAATTTTCTAATTTCAGTCCTCCTTTTCTACAGTGTATCTTTGTGTAGAGGTGAGAGCCAAGGGAAATCAGAAGTCATGCAAAATATACCTATCAAGGATATCAGTGATTTCACTCATAGGCCAGGAATATATGAATGGATAATGGACCATAAGGGGTACCCACAGGAAAGTAGAGGAGGATTGAAAAAGTACACCTATATGTGGAGAGTGGAAGTACAATTTATACAAATGAAATCTAATAAAATGAAAATAAAAATGAAATCTAACATTTATTCAGAGTTTCTTATGTGCTAAAATGTTGTATTCTCTTTTTTTACTACACAGCGGTCCTATCAGTGCTGTGATTAATTCTGTACTATAAAGGAACACTAAAACTGAAAAATAAGCCAGAAATTGTTTTATAGTTGAAAACTAGTAAGCTTTTGTTCTGGTTGAGATCTAAAATTTCTCTAAAAATACCTTACATGCAGAGTTGAGGCCTAGTCAGAAGGAGAAGCTTACTGGGCGTGTAACTTGGAAGGGTGTTTTCTTGTCCCTCACTCAGCTTCCTTCCACCGTGATGTTGCCATGCTCTTTCTTCCTTGGAGCCAGATGGCTATGAACCAAACCCAGAATAAAGCTGTGAGCCAGAATATGATCCTCCTCATTTAAGTTGCAGGTGTCAGATATTTTGTTCCATACATGGTAAAATGACTAATAGAGAAAACTGATACGAGGAGTGGCACTGTTTTGACTGTACCTGACCATGTGATCCAGAAGCCTTTGGAAATGATTTGCAGTAAGAGTTTGGAAAGATCTGGAGATCCAAGCTAGCGAAGCCCTAGAATTTTGTGAACAGTGCTTGATGTGTGATACTGAGTGCAGAAGACCAGGTGCTGACAGGAATGTGGACAGTAGAAGGCAGGCTGAGGAGGTTTCACTTGGGACAAGGACTCTACTGACAGTTAGACTAAAGATCATCTGTGCTATATTCTTGCAAAAACGAAAGCAAGATATGCCTGCATTTTTGCCCATGTCTTGCAATTTTGTGGGAGACAGAGATTAAGAGAAATGGACTAATTAATCTGCTGGAAGAAACTAAGGCAACCCAGCATTCAGGCTGTGGCATGGGTATAACTGGTAATTTTCAGCTACACTTACAGTGAGGATTAGGAGGAAACAGCAGAGCTGAGTGATTTGGAAAGTTTGTAGTCATCAAAAAGGAACTGCTTGCAATGTAGAGGCTATGGAGATCATAATTTCTGGAAAGATTAGCATTAAAGTGAAGCCAAGCAGTTCATACAGAATCAAGAAATACAACTTGAGGGAATCTCAAAAAACAACAAGATCCCACCAATCACAAGCTCAAAGGTACAAAATTACAAATGTTTTATGAGAAGAATTACTGTGATGCCTACTCATTTAGGACTATCTAGAAAATATATTTACAAATTTAAAAGTCTAGACACTCATAAATTACTATAACCATGTTCGAAGGGGGCTATTGCTCAAGCTAGCAATCAATCTTGACATCTATGTAGTGCTACTTTTAAGGCATGCAGAATGCAAGAGTTGTTGGGTCAGGCAGGCTTTTACTCAGATTCACAATAACACCTAGGGGCTCAGAGAGGGTGCCCCTGAGAGGGAAGTGCATGATGCAAAAATTGCACTGGAGACTCCAAGAAGTTGGAGATGTCAGAGATGTGGACATTTGTTGAGGAAAGCTGCAAGCACTAAGCAAACCCACCCCGTATGAGCTGCATCCTGCAAGGCCAGAGGTATAGCACTGCCCCAGTTCTTTGGAGCCAGTGTCTCACCATCATGTACCCTGGATGCTGGAAATAGGGCCACAGAATTTAATGATTGCCCTTCTGGGTTTTTGTCTCGATTTCATGACATTCCTTTCTATTCCTGTATTCTGCCAACTTGGGGAGTTTATCCCCACATTTACCTTGTAGTATTGTGTGTTGGAAGTATTTAACTTTTTTTCTTTTTTGATGTTTAAGGTGCTCGCAGCTAACAATTGGCCTTGAGTCCCAAAGGAGACTGATCTTCAACTTTTTAGTAGAACTAGAATTGTTAAGACTTCATTGACTCTTAAATATAGACTAATGCATTTTGCAATATGACATGGGAGTAAGTCTTTTAGGGTCTGGTGGTGGAACATTTGTGTTTAGATTTAAGATGTTCCCTAAAAGCCTCACATTTGGAGGGGTGGGATGGTCAGAAGAGATAGATCACTGAAAAAACTGATACCAGGAACATTGTATTCTTGTCTCTGGCTTCTCCCTTCTCTCACTGCTTTTTGGCTAGCTCGCAATGAGCACTATTCTGCCATGCCATTCTGTTATGCACTTTCTCCCATGTAGCCAGATAATCAGGGAGTGAATCCATTGAAATTATGAGCCAAAATAAACTTCTCTTCCTATGTTATTGGTTTGGGAGTATTTTATTCTAGCAATAAGAAACTGACTAACAGCATTCTTAGCCCCTGTGTCATATATCTAGAAGTATGTTAATAGTACATTTTTCATATTAAAAATTTCAGTACTCTGGTAGCATTTCTAAAATTTTAACTAAAAACTAGTAACACGTGTGCAAATATATCTGTAGTTTTTCACTAAAGATTTTTACACTATCAAAGAACATTTTTAATGCTACAGAACCAGACTGACTAATTTCTGTAAAAATTGTTTCTTAAAAGGGTCAAAGATGATGTTCACATATATGGAAATGTCACAATGAAAACCATTAATATGGCATAGTTAATATGTATTAATATTTATAATTTAAAAATGAAGCTCTCTGGGATTCTGCAAAAGAATGGGAACTAGCTTAATAGAAATCAGGTTAGAAGTAGGATACTGTAAGAAGCACAGAATCTATCTTATAGCTAACAGAGCTGCTCAGGTTGTCTTACACCTCTAGCAGACATTATTTGTTCCAATAAATAAATTCTAACGTGCTTCTCCTGCACTTTATTCAAAGCTCAAGGTTTTAAGTCCCAGCAGATCTCCAACTGGTCAAATTTAGCTCACCTACCAACGTCTGACTGTGTGGGAACCAGAGGAGAATGTTTCTTTTCCTCTGACTTCTCCTTTGATACTTTCTGTGAAAGAGCTACTTCCCTTGTTGAATATTACATTGTTTTGGAGGGAGGGGTAAAGAGGGATTGAAACTGGGAAGGCAGGAAAATTTTTTCAGAAGGTCAAATGACCTCTATAAAGTTGAAGTATCTAGCAATTGAGGGTTAATTAAACCATACAACTTCAATAAAATAGAATGCAAATGAACAACTTAAAAATAAAATGATAGAAAAATATTGACATTAAAACAGGATCATGATACACTGTGAAGTTAAAATTAAAATCAAAACCATTGTGAAGTTAAAATTAAAATCAGAACCAAAATATAATATACGAATCCTTTCTGTAAATATATAAACACTCATGGTAGCAATGTACATCCCTTCATAGTAGCAAAATATATTCCTTTATGTGGATTTAGGAACCACTACTTCCAGAAAATACTTCCAGGAATTACTTTCCTGAAATTTCAAGTTTTCTTTCTTTTTACTGGTTCTTATTATCCTTTGCTTATGACTCCATTACTAGAATTTCTATTCTTTATCACTTTCAGTTATTCTTTCAAGTAAGGAACAGTTATTTGTGTGTAAGGGGAGAACTTCTAGAATTACAACTTTTCCTTTCACTTCTGTCATTCGTTTGGTGGGTATATGTGCATTTTTGTGTTAATAGTGCACAGGCTGAGTTAGGCCTTTGAAATTTGAATACTGATAATCATTAGATTTTAAGTCATTGGAAACTTTGGGTTATTCTAGTCTCTTTGCTTACTTCCTGATTTTAAATTATTACCTTTATGAAGGAGGATCAATCATGCTTTTTACTGAACTTACAGGAACATTATAAAATGTATTGTTTCAACAAATTCATTTATTTATTATAAACAATATATTGTTATTATAAAAGATATAGGTAGGAGAATGTTTGCTTTTATAAAGATGTCTTATTTTTCTGTACCTAATGTATAGCCAATGTTTCTCAAATTTTATCTGTTTCTGAAAACACATCAGGAAAGAGTTTAAATCATAATCATACAGTTCATGTGGGAGCATGCTGATAAGGTGGTCCATGTAACTAACCGCTGAAATGCCTCATCATCCAAATAGCAGCCTTTCCTATGTTGACATGTGATTTGTAGTTGTCTTGGTATTGTATAGTACAAAGAAATACTTGTCTAGAGTCCATATAATTTTGATCATTCTGGCTTTTCTTGGTCCTTTGAAAATGATGTAATTCACAGGAACTTCCTTGGTGCACCAGAAATTGTGCAGGAAGTCACAGCTGAGCATATTTTGAGGTTCATTACAATGTTAATGAGTTCAGGGAGATGGCTTTACAGGCCAGTTAGCTCCATATAAGCACCATAGAATTCTGTTCACTCATTTGTCAGGTATATACTACAAAATAATTGAGTTAAAGTTTGTGTATGGGGCAGTGATATTCAGTACTTATAGTAGAAAAAGAAATAGTCATATCATCTTTTGTATGTGATAGCAAAAGTTTTATATGAAACATACAATTTAGTAATTTTAAAAGAAATGCATCTATGCCTTTCCTGTAAAATGCAATATGGGCAAATGCAAGCAATTCAAACAATACAGTAAGTTGCTAGAGCAATATTTGAAAAGACTTTAGAATCAAACAACCAGAAATCCAGCGGTGAATCTACCACGTAAGTAGGCAAAGGTATAATATGCCAATTAAACATATTTAAAAATCTAGTAGTGACTTAAATCTCTTGTGAGCCATAAATCCCTTTGTCTGTCTGAAAGCAAGATAGAAGGTGAACCATTCAAGAAAAATTGCCCTTTGTCTCCTTATAATTCTAATTTCACATCCTTCTTGATCACCCATTGCAGAATAAAGTCATGTACATGTTTTGAAATCTTATGGCTAAAATAATGAAAAAAAATTGAGATTGATTTCCACGCTTTTTGCATGCCAGTTAATTTTTCAATTTTATTTTTTAAAAAGTCATGTTCTAAGAAATCACAGAGTACATATCACTTTGTATACTTACAAGCATATAGAGAACCAAGCTATGAGCAAATAATGCATAACTATGCATTGTTATCTCATATGTACAAATTAATGTGAATGTAAGTAAATAAAAATGAATAATCCAATTTTGCACCACTCTGATCATCAGGGCCTGGGACAAAGTATTTTGAACACTTTCATCTAATTTAAAAAATACTTTGCAAATGATTTCCCCAAGTTTTTGCTCTTTGCTTCCATGTGGAAGCCCACCTCAAAGTTTGTATCTGTAGTCCACTGTTAAACATGGAGTTTATGGATCCATTTATTAAATTGCCGTATAGTACAGTTAAGTTAAATAGGATGCTTCTACTCAAGATTGTTAAAGGAAAAAAAGTGAGGAAAATTATGTGATTGTTCTTCTGCTGCAAAGAAAAATGTAATCATTTGTAAATGTACACGTCAATTCAAAGGAAAAGAGTGTGTAAAGGTGCCCAAAATGAAGAGGCAACTGATTCCCATAGTGAAAGTGCGTCAACTTATTTAATTTGAGTCTCAGTCCTATAGTTAAGGAGCTGCATTTGAAAGTTATTCAGCAGTTGGACTGAAGGCCTGGGATGTGACAGACTTTTGGTGTGAAGATAATACGCAAACCAAAATTCTTGAAGTGCTCGGTCACTAAGAAAAACAATATGCAACAGGGAAAAAAACCATAAAACAAAACAAAAATCCCCAAAAACCTCATCTGCCCCTATAGAGCAACAAGGGAACTTTGTACACCTGGAAATTTAGAGAAACTGAAAGCGAAACACAACAATAATGTTCTTTTCTACAAAATGAGAAAACCCAGGTTCTGCATCTTACTGTGTTAGGAGGCACAATTATACTTTTATTACTCACCCTGAAACTCTGAAGAGAGGCCTTAAGGTAGAAAGTTGGTCACAGGCTGGGCATATCTTTGACTTTCCAGCAGAAGAGTTTGCAAAACCACTCAAGAATCAGACTCTGTAATCCAGATAACATATGTCGCCCAAATTGCAAAATACAAGAGAAGATGTCAAACAAGTGTATTTTGTATAACACATAAAATGTGTTATGGAAAGTGACAAATTCCAAAATTTTATATAACACATAGGTCTGAAATAACTTAAGTAATTTTTAATGTAAAAGAAGAAATTGAAGCAGCAAGAATTTTTTTTTTTTTTAATTTACCAAATGGAACTTATAGGGGAAAAATGCTTCACTTAAGAAAAGGGAAAGCAAGAGAAATTCATCATGAGGCTATAACAATATACAAAGTACGTGTAATTATTTGTGTTGTTTTGTGTCTGAAGTGTAGTGGGTTTTATTTTTTAAGTGTTGCGGGTTGAAACTAAAACTTCGAACACGCTAGAAAGTACTCTGCCTCTTTGCTAATGAGTCACATTCCCAGAGTTTGCAATTAGGAACTTTAAACCCTCTCAGTTGATAGGACATCAAACCAATTAAATATTAATAAACTTTAGAGTTTGAAATATATCAATCCTCTTCACCCTATGGACTTTTGTAGAACTCTTTACCCAATATTTAGAATGCATTTTCTTTTAAAGCATATATGTAATATATCAAAATTGTTTTCAATCTGAACAGTGTCTCAAAAGTACAAATAAATCAATATTGTAGAGATAATATAGTCCAAAATAAAAATCTCTATAATACAAACATAAAATCAAATGCCTTATGCAGCAGAAAATTAAAATATACACTTCTAAACAATTCATGGGCCAAATAAAAATTAAATGTCAGAAAATATTTAATAGTAGATAGTAATGAACACATTATTTAATAAAACTTGCCAGATTCTAATAGTATTATTAAAGGAAATGTATAGCCTTACATTTATTTGAATACTTCTAAGTGCAAAATACTGAGTTAAGCATTCAATGGAAGAATACACAGAATAATGGAGAGCAAGGAGAATATAAGAAAGTTCAGAAAATAATAAAATTAAGTAGAAAAGGAACAATAAGGAGGATCACCATAATATCTTTTTCCTTATAATTTATCTATGCTTAGCTATTCTGTTATAGTAGCAGAAAATAAGATAAAGTACAAACAAAACTAACCTACCATACTACAGTCAGAATACTAGGCATTTTAATTGTAGGTACTGAGGTAGAGGATCACTAGAAAGTTTTCTGGGGTGTCCTAAATGTTCGATATGATAATCAGTGTAGTGGCCATATAGATATATCAAGATACAAAAATTTATTGACTTATACACTTAAAATTTTTCAACTTTAATGTGCCATATTTAATTTATATCTTGAGTGAAAGTAAAAATCAAAGCTATTCAGGTACTTACACTTATGGGACCTCAATAGCCTTTATCACCAAGAAGCCCATTAACCCATGTTGCTGTTGCCTGTGCTACAAACACCTGCAGCCTTGGCTGTTGATACATATTCACTGATGCTAACCTTGATAATGGAGGTACATGGAAACTCTAATACTGTGCCTTTTTGGAGTCAGAGTCCTCACATCACCCAGCCAGCACACTTGCACCCTCCTATGGGTACGAATCTTTCTTCACTGAAGCCAGTTTGTAAAGTTTGAAAGACATAACTATTTCATTAAATGCACAGACATCAACAGTGTTTTAGTCTCTTTGTCATTATAACAAAAACCCTGATACCCACAATTTAAGGGACAGATTGATTTTTGGATCATGTTTTTAGTTTGTGGGTCAGCTGGCTCCAAAGCAAGAAGTACATGGTGGACATGCTATAAAGAAAGATAAACTCAAGGCTTTTATAGGTAAATGGATGCAACTAGAGACCATACTCACAAGTGAAATAAATCAGACTCATATGTGTAAACATCATATTGTCTCCATAGTGTAAGAAACTGAAAGAGTAGATAAAATCTACTCTTTCAGAGTAGATAAAATCTACTCTTTCAGAGTAGATAAAATCTACTCTTTCAGAGTAGATAAAAGTTATAATAAAAGAGTAGATAAAAAGAGTATAATAAAAGAGTTATAAAAAGAGTAGATAAAAGTTATAATAGAGATGGAGAAAGGAAAAGAAACTGTCAAAAGGAAAGAACTGGGGTGAAAGGAGAAAAGAAAAAAGGGACTACACACACACACACACACACACACACACAGAAGATATCTAAGATCATTGTACTACAAATTCCTATTGGTTTATTGAAAGGAACAGTTAATGCTTAATTTTTTGATCAATTTTATATGCCTATATCTGGTAATCTGAACAACTACTTTGAAGATAACAATATGCAATATAAAAAAAAGAAGTACATGGTGGAAGGGACTGGTGGAAGAAAGAGGCTTATGTCATGTAGCCAGAAAACAGAAAGTGAGGGGAGGAGACAAGAAGGGAGATATACCCTTTTAGTTCATATCACCAAGTGAACCCCCTTGCAGAGCACACGGTGGGACACAGTAGGTAACTTTCTGGAGCCATGAGAAAACTTCCTGAGTTCCCCAGCTTTCATTAACTTTGACCACCCTCTAACTCTCCCCAGTCATCAAAAATGATTTGAACTTTCCAAAAGAGGAAAGCCCATCCTTGCAATGAAGGGATAAGAAGGGGATTGGAGCTTTCCTAGAGGAGAGAGAAAGGGAAAGAAATCAAACTCCTCAGCTGTAGATTTTAAATGAGAAAAACAAAACTTTTCAAAGACCTTTCCTCTTGGCTGGCTCACCAATATATGTTACTGGGTTCTGGGTTTCTGGGGTCTACTTCTAGAGGTATTTTTAGGTTCTCTCTGTCCTGATAAAGAACCCATCAAGGCAAGTGCAAAAGGTAGTGAGCTTTTACATTTATTAAAGATATGAAAAGAACAAACACATGCTCTGCAGAATGAGTTGCAGACAACTAAAAGAAAAAAATAGACACCTTCCAAATAATAGGATGGACCACTGAAAGAGTTCACAGTGACCCTCAACTTGATGCCAGCCATCTTTTGTTTCTTCCATTCCTCCTCAGGTTATTGGGCCCAGGCCATCCTATCAAAACCTGCTTGACTTCTAAGAAAAATTGAACATAACATTCTCTGTTTGATTCCCAGTGCAGATGTTTCGGAAATGTTCTCCACATATGTCCTGGCACTCTGTAACTGAGAAGTCATGCCCACTTCCTGACAAGTTTTCTGCACTGTAATCTTCTACCTCAAACTAATAATGGACCATAACACTAAGCCACAAGTAACATGAAAATTAAATACAACTCAACCAAGAAAACAGAATAATTTCCAAGTTACTGACCCCTCAGATAGAGATCTATAAATTAAAGTCATTATTTCAAGAAGGCTCAGTGAGAGAGAAAAGAGCACATGTAGACAACAAAAGGAAATCAAGAAAGACTAAGTTAACAAAATGAGATAGTCAACAGAGAAAAAAAGTTCTGGAGCTGAAGAATATAATGAATGAAATAAAAACTTCAAGAGAGCAAAGAATTCATTAAACACAAGAAAATAATTTATAGTTGCATGACAGGTCTCTTAAAATTATCCAGTCAAAGGAGAAAAATAAACACAGAGTGGAGAAATCCTATCAGACTTATGTTGCACTGTTTGTTAAACTACAGTATGTGTTATGGGTGACTTAGGAGGAGAAATTAAAGAGCAATATCTTCTTATTTTCTATTGTTATTACCAAATACCAAACTAAGTGAGAGGATTATTTAGCTCATGGTTTTGGAGGCAAGAAATCCCAGGATTGAGATACAACCTCTAGTGAGGATCTCATATTGTAACACAAAATCCTGAAAAGGGAGAGAGGCAACTGGGTATTTGTAAAAGAGAAAAAATACTAGAGGCAAATTCACCTTATAATTACTTGTTCTTTCAATAACTAACTCATTTCTATAAGAACTCATTGCTGCTCAAAAGACATTAATACCTCTTAAAAGACCTAGTAACATTTAAAGAACCTCATCTTCCATACTGCGATCATAACAGTCAAATTTCAAAATGATGTTTGGAATGGAGAAACTACAATGAAACTATAGCAGGCAAGAGAGCATATTTAAAGAAATAATGATGAAAAATGTCCCAAGTATTGAGAGAATGAGTTGTATACATATCTCTTGAAACCCATCAGTCCTAAAACAGGTTCATTCTGAAAAGTTCTTGAATGGATATTCTATAGCCAAATTGTAAATTCAAAAGCATAAAGGATTTTGAAAATATCAAGAGAAATGTTATCACATTCAAGGCAATCAACGTTAATCTGTCAAGAATAACTGAGATGATGGATATGCTAATTTGCTTGTTTATAATAACCATTTTATTATGTGAAAATGAAAAAAAAATCATATTTTTTCACATTAGATATTTACAGTAATTTTTTAAAGTGAAAAGGTGCCAAATGTATGATAATATGTGTGACCTACACAAGTGGCAAAGGATTTGTATTCCAACTTCATAAAGAATTACAAATTAGTAAAAGGAAAAAAAATACCCACAATCTATTCAGGAGAAACTAGGCAAAATACTTAAACAGAAACTTATAAGACAAGGAATGTTCAATGCCTAATAAACTAAAAAGCTACTTACAAAACTATTAACAAAGGAAGTATAAATTAAACTAAAATGAAATATGTCACACACATCAGACAAGCAAAAGTAGTCAGGTACTACAAATCTTGGCAGGATATCATATAAGAACTGAAAAACATTGGCAAAATATTGCTGGGCATGTAAACACATATATGTACCTGAGAGAGTAATTTGGCATGCCTAGTGAAATATTGTTACACAATAGGGTCATAAATAAATATTGTTCTTTTTATAAATTTTTTTTGTCTTTTTGAGACAGGGTCTCCCTGTGAAGTCCAGGCTGGCCTCAAGCTCGTTTTGTAGTCCAGGCTGGTCTCGAACTCACAATGATCCTCCTGCCTCAGACACCCAAGTGCTGGGATTACAGGCATGTGCCACCACGCCCAGCTTCTTTTTATAAATTATAATGCAGTTCACTAAGTAAAATAAATTCATTTCAACTTGTATCAACATATATATATTACACAAATACAATATTAAGTAAAAGTAAGATATAGTTTTGTGATACTTCTGTAAAAAATTAAAATACACACATAGCAGTACACATTATTAATGGGCACATATCTTCAGTACAATAACAAGAAAAATTAATGAAAATAATATATACCAAGTTTAGGATAATACATAAATATAAAGCATTGGGATTTTGAGTGTATCTATATTTTTATTAAAAGTAATCTGGCAATCTGAACAACTACTTTGATGTTAACACTATGCAATATAATAACCATTGCTAGTTTCCTATCAGCTTGTTTTGAAATCCTGCATCATTTTTACTGTTTTTTAATTCTCCTTGACAGGGCAAGAGAGATTCCATTTTCTTTTTTTAACTCTATATTAAGAGAAGTCACTTGAGTTCACCTAAGCTGTAGCTGACCCCACTCTTCACTACCTCCCCTTGGTTTGTTATCAACCAACTTAAAGAAGAGCAGAGTCATGAAATGGGAACAGAACAAACAGGACAAATTGGGAAGTAGGTGAAAAGTTAAATTGCAATGGTCATCTGGAATCCAGCTGTCCGACAGCTCTTGGGAGAAGTAAACTTGGTGATAATTGTGTGACATTCTTGTAAGATTACCAAAAATGAGGTAATGATTACTATCGTAACTGAAAAATGTACTTAAACCAAAGGTGAGACCCAGATTGGCACAGACATCTTCTCTGGCTCCTGGTGACAGACTGTCTATCAGCCAGCTCAATAAAGCTTTGTTCTTTCCTGCCTTTTGGATTTTCTTGTGAGTGCCCGTCTCATTGCACTCACTTGCTGTATAACCCTTACAATAAAAAAAATACAGTAGAGTACAATCATATATTTGAATAAAGAGTATTTTATTTTATTTTCTGAATGCTTCTGTATTTGAATTTATATCATGATTAACATTTTTTATTAACTAAAAGAAATGATGTGATTTGACTTTATCTTGAAATTTTTGTAAATTTAGCTGTCTTGGAATTGGTCATATATTCTAGCTGTTTTATAAAACACGAGAGAGTACTGTGTTACTGAAAAGAATTTTTCATGTCCTCAGTTATAATTAATTTTAGATCTTTTGATTTGAGTGGAGGAATAGTGGACTGGAAATAGAATGGAACCTGGCTCTTCTCTTTGGAGTGCCTCAGTATGTGCATTATTGATTTTTAGAGTGCATATTTATCATGCCTCTTTAGTCAATAGTAGTGTGACCTAAAATGTGGTATTCATCTCTGTTAAAATGAAAGAGATAGCAGATCTCTGAATGTCTTACTAGCATGAACTGAAGTTTAAAAATCCAGCTGATGTCACAGATTAGTTCTACTGTTTCAAATAAAGGTTGTATACTCGGACTTTCCTTGGTACTCCTGTATCCATAGAAGTAAATGGAAGACTAGTGTATACAATGCATTTTTAACTGCAAATATAGATCTCAATGTTTGTGCGTAGAATATATACAGGGAATTGAGTTTGGTGATACTTTCTGGATTGTGTGCCTATATCAGTACTGATGTTCAGAGTGCATATATATATATATCAGGCTTCTATAATAAAAAACGGTTTGGCATAAAACATGTTATTCAGCTCTGTTGAAAAGCATGAGGCTACATTTCTAAAAATCTCACTAGCTGGACTCTAGTTTAGAAGCATAATTGGTAACAAAAATATATTCTTTTATTTAAATAAGGGCTGCATTTAGGGTTATGATTAGGTTTAGGTTTAGTTTTAGTGTTAACCTTACAATTAGGGCTAGGGTTAGAGCTAGGACTAGGATGAGGGTGAAGGTTAGAGTCTGGGCTAGGTTTAGGTTTAGGGTTATGTTTAGGATTGTGATAACAGTAGGTTTAGGATTAGCGTTAGGGTTGGGATTAGGGTTAGAGTTAGGTCTATGGCTGTGTCTAGTTTTAAGGTTAGTATTAGGGTTTTCTTAGGCTTAGTGCAGGATAAGCTTTAGGGTTAGGGATTGGATTAGTGTCAGTCTTGGGTTTACAGTAGGTTTAAGATTAGTTTTGCAATGAGGTTTAGATTTAGTCATTGGCTTATAGCTAGGGTTAGACTTAAACTTAGAGCTATGCTATGGTTAAAATTATGCTTAGGGTTGGAGTTGTTGTTATGTCTGTGGCTAGATTTATAGTTAACATTAGGATTAAGGTTTTAGGGCTAGGGCTAGAGCTAGGTTTATGGTTAGAGCTAGTGAAAGGACTAGTGGTAGGATTAAGATTAAGGTTATAGATTGGGTTAAATAAAAAATACTGACTCAGTTTTTTAATGATATTCTCCTCCCTATAGAATTGAATAAAAGAGGGCAATAAGTGAATTTGTAACTGCGAACAGCTAGAGTCTACCGTGTTTGGATATAGACTAGATACAGAATATAGAGTCTGGCTGTGCTTTCTAAAATTGCCTGCCAATCTGTATATCATGCCTGTATAGTGAAATGTATTTTGACTTAAAATGTGACATTCAGCTTTGTTGGAAAGCAAGAAGCAACAGAGTTATGAATACCTCTCTAGCATGAAATTGAAGAATTCAACTGGTAACACAGATTTGTTCTGCTGTTTTAAATGAAACTTGCAAACTTGGATTTCCCCTGGTATTCCCCTAACCTTAGAAGTGAGTGTAATAATAGTGTATAAAGTACGGTACGTAACTGCAAACAGCTAGAGATCTCACTTTGTGTATATAGTCTTGATACAGGGAATGTAGTTTTGCTGTGCTCCCTGCAGTGACTGCCTATCTTCAGTAATGATTTTCAGAATGCATGTATATCAGCCCTCAATAGTGAAAGCAATTTGGCCTAAAAAGTTTTATTCATCTCTGTTGAAAAGCAGAAGACAGCAGAATGCTGAATGTTTCTCTAGAATGAAATATTGGTTAGTTGTCTAACTAATGTCACAGAATATTTTCTCTTTTAAATAATGGTCACAGTAAGGGTTAGGGTTATAGTTAGGGTTAGTGTTAATATTAGAGTACATTTAGGGTTAAGGTTAAGGCAAGAGCTAAGTTTGAGGTTAGACTAAGGGTACAATTACTGTTAGGCTTAGGTTTAGTATTGAGTTAGGGTTAGGCTTAGTGTTAGGAGTAGGGGTAGGTCTAGAGTTAGGATTAAATTAAATTTAGGTTTAAAGCTAGGGCTATGGTTATCTTTAGGTTTAGGTTTAGAGCTTGGCCTAGATTTAGAGATAGGGCTGTGGGTAGGCTTAGGGATAGGTTTTGCACTAGGGCTAGAGTCAGGGTGTTTGTTAGTTACTTTCCTTGTTGCTGGGACAAAATACCCAGCATTCAAAGTTAAAGGATGAAAGGTTTATTTAGCTCACAATTTTTAAAGTTTCAGTACATAATTGGCTGTCTCCAAGGTAGGGTAGCACATGGCACAGGGGCAAATGTTCATGGCTATCAACAATGGCAGAAGAAAGAGAGAGAGAGAGAG
>NW_004955407.1:16243773-16250866 GCF_000276665.1 Chinchilla lanigera
AGGCTACCTACATTAGGGAATGTGTAGCATTCTTCACACCTTTAGTTTGAGCATTTGACCATGAATCAACCTCAAACTCTAGTACACCGCTGGCATGAGTTACTTCATGAGGCTTTAGGGGAACAAACTGTAAAACAAACTATAAAACTATAAACAAACTATAACATTCCACCCCTTGTCCCCAAAGACTTATGTACATATCTATATGCAAAAGGCATTCAATCCCTCTCCAACTGTTGCCAAAGTCCTAACAGTTTTATCATTGCTGAAAAGTCCAAGTTCCAAGGCTCTTTAAAAATTTAAGGTGAACTCTTAGCTATGAGCCCCTGTACAAATTAAGGAAAGTTAAACACTTCCAACATTCAATGGCACAAGATACATAGCTCAATTTGAAAAGTTACAAACAGGGAAATACAAAGGAATGGGACCAAAGCAAATCCAAAATCCAGCAGGCCAAACATTAAGTCCAGTAGTTCCACATGCACCTTCCAAGGCAATCTGTGGTGAGATGGGTACTCTAAAATGATTAAGTGGCTGTGCCCCTATGGCACCGTGAGAACTTGTAGCTCTTGTGGCTCTTCTCTTGGGTCCACTTTGCTCAGCCACTGCAGTTTTCCTCAGATGATCCATATTCCTGTCTTCTCCAAACTTCTGATGTTTCTGCAGTACCTTTGGCTTCACAGTCACAGATTCGCACACTGCTCTTTAAAGGGTAAACTGCCTAGATCCCAGACCTTTTGAAATCTAGGTGGGAGCCTTCCTAACTTCTTGCATTCTCCATGCACACCACACCAGTACCATGTGGATGATGCTAAGATCTGCTGCCAACTGAAGTACTAACCAGGCTTTCCTCTCTCTTGGCTGTAGGGGTTAAATGCTTGGATTTCTAAGTACACTGAATCCAATTCTGAGGAACAAATTATCTATGCTGCTGCTGTTCTGGAACATGGGGTGCTGCAGCTTTCTTCTCAAAGCAAAGTTGTTCAATTTTGCCATTTTAAGGCTGTAAGGGAGGAGTTCTGATGTTTCTTGTGATGTCCTTAGGCCATTTTCCCCACTGTTCTCTTCCTTTTCAGCAATCAAGATTTCCTCTGCTCTATCACTGCAGTCCACAGTTTTACAGATCTTCCTTTCTAGCCAAGCTAGAAATTTTTAAGTCACTCTGCTTGCCTCTTTGCTATTGATTTGCAACAGAAATCTGGCTGTAACGAGGAGTCCTGCTGTTTCTTGTGTAATCATGCAACTCCCTCAACATTAGACTGCCTTGAAATTTTGTCTGCCAAATTAGTCCACTGCCCTCAATCTCAGCCTCAGGCAAAGTCTCTGAACTTAAGCAAATGCAGACAAACTTTCTGCCAACTCATAATATTCATTGTCTGAAGTCCAATAGCCAATGCAGTCCTTATTGCCAGAAGAAACACCTTGATCCTCATCTTTACCAGCAGGATTTCTGTTAGCTTTCTGGACTTCTGTACCCTGACTAGAATCTCCTGTACAGAACAGCCTAAAACATTCCAGCTCTACTTTTTTCAGCCAGCATCTCCAAGCCTTTCCAAACTCTTCCCACAAGCCATTCTCAAAGGCTTCTGAACCATATGGTCAGGTATAGTCACAGCAATGACCCCACTTCTCTGGTACCAAATTTTGTCTTAGTTACTTTTCTCTCATTGCTGAGATTAAATACTTGATTTCTAAAGTTAAAGATGGAATTATTTACCTCACAGTTTGTAGAGGTTTCAGTCCATAATTCACTGGCTCCAAGGCAGAGAGTACATGGCAGAGGAGCAACTGTTCATGGTGGCAGAAGACAGTAAAAATAACACAGAGAGAGTGAGAAAAGCCTCCTTCTTTTTGTCCCTTATATTGTATCCACATTATCTACTCAAGGGTGGGTGTAGCACTCACACCCTTAATCCCAGCACTGGATGAATAATCAATCAAAAACTCTAGAAGTTGCTACTATGACTTCATGAGATTTGGGGGAGGGACATCTAAATGCAAACCATAACAGTTATGGTTATATTTAAGGTTAAAAAATGAAGATGACTGACTCAAATTTTCCTTTGCATTCATAGATCCAAAAAGTGAAAGCAAGAATAGTTCACAAAACAGTATTTTAACTACAAAAAGCTAGAGCTCTCAGTGTTGGGTAAAGACTATACAGAAGAAATGAAGTCTAGTTGTATCATCTGGAATGTCTGCCTGTGTGCATTACTGATTTTCAGAGTGCACATAAATCAACCCTCTATACTGAATAGTTGTTTGTCTTAAAATGTACTATTTAGCTCTGTTGAAAAGCATAAGGCAAAAATTCTTACGTCTGATTAGCATGTACTCTAGAATAGATGTCTAAATAATATCAAAGATTTGTTTCTTAATTTTAAATAAAGATTTCCATTAGGGTTAGGGTTAGGGTTAGAGTTAGTGTTGGGGCTAGGACTAGGGCTACTGTTAGCATTAGGGTTATGGCAGGACTATGTTTAGGGTTAGGGGTAATGTTAAGGCTAGGGTTAGGTTTAGGTTTAGGATTATATTTATAATTAGAGTTAGGGTTAAGCTTACTTTCTGTCTTTTGAGATAATACAGTAGAGGAAAAACCTTTGTTTGGGAAAGTATTTGATATCCAACCATAGATTATGGGTGAATGAATTACCTCCAAATTAATATGTTGATACTGTAACACCAAGTACACCTTAATGTGACTGCATTTTTAGACAAACGCCTTCCAATTTTAGCTATGTGAAAATACAGTTGTTGTTGTTAGCCTGAATTCCCTCTTTAAGACGGGAATTTTAATTGCTTCTTAAGAAGAAATTTTAATACATAAACTAACACGAGATACAAGTGTACAATGGAAAACCATGTGAAGACAGAGCAAATTGCCCTGTCAAGCTCCAAATGCTGACCAGCGACAATACATACTTGCTATCTTGGTTGCTTTTCCCTTGTTGCTGAGGCAAAATACCCAGTGCACGAAATTAAAGACAGATAGATTTATTTAGCTCACAGTTCGTGGATGTTTAAGTCCATAATTTGCTGGCTCCAAGGCAGAGTGGCACTTGGCAGAGGGCACCAGTTCATGGCTGCAGAAAACAGCAATAGCAACAAGAGCTAAAACAGAGGAGCAAGCACACCAGTCTCTTTCCCTCCCTTGTATGCAGGTTACTCAGTCCAAGGTAGGTGTAGCACTCACACCTATAATCACAGCATTGGACCAAGAATCAATCAAAAACTATGGAAATCAGACCTCATGACTGTATGAGGGCTTGAGGGGAGATCTACACACAAACCATAACATTTTGTCCCTAGATCCCCAAAGACTCATGCACATCCCTTAATGCAAAGGCATTTTAATCCATCTCTAAGAGTTAACAAAGTTCTAACATTTTCAGCATTGCTTAAAAGTCCAAGTCCCAAGTCTCTTCTGAGTTTTAAGGCAAACTCTTACCTGTGTGCCCCTGTACAAATGAAAAGAATGTTGAACACATCCAACATTCAATGGCACAAGATAGACTTTCCATTCCAAAAGTTACAAACAAGGGAACACAAAGGAATGGGACCAAAACAAGTCCAATATCCAACAGGACAAACATTAAGTGCTTATAGTACCAGTTGGAAATCTAAAGCAATCTGTGGTAAGTTGTGAGCTCCAAATGTTTGCATGACTCCTCCTTTGTCACATTTCCAGTGGTTGTAGCTTCCAGTGTTTCTCTCTTGGGCCTGTTCTGCTCCCTCTATGCAGTTTTCCTCAGACAAACCATATTCCTTGCTTCTCCAAACTTATGGGGTTCCCACTGCACCTTTGGCTTCACACTGACAGCTTCACACATTGTCCTCTCAGGGGCATGCCTCCTGGCCTCCCAGGCCTTCTGAAATCTCAATGGAAGCCTTCTTAACCCCACAACTTGTGCATTCTCTACGCACCTAAAACCAGAACCACATAGGTTCTGCCAGAGTCTGCTGCTACATAGAACAGTAAGTACCCAAGCTTCCTTCTCTCTTGGTTGTACTAGTCAAGTGCCAGAATCTTTGAGTATTCTGAACCTGATTCTGAGGAAGAAATTCTCTATGCTGCTGCCATTCTGGAGCGTAGTGTGGCCACCACCATTCTGGAACATGGTTCTCTGTGGCTTTCTCCTCAAAATCTTTCATTTTTGCAGTCTTGAGGCTGCAGAAGGTATAGAGTTGTTGATCCTTGTGATGCTTTCAGGCAACTTTTTGTATTCTCCTGTTCCTTTTCAGCAGTGGAGATTTCCTCAGCTCTATCTTTGAATTTTACCACTTTACTGGAGCTTTCATTCTGGCCAAACTCACATTTTAAATCATTCTTCTGGGCTCATCGCTCTTGATTCACAACTTAAATCTTGTGAAGAGCCCTCAACAATAGCCATGATGCTACTTCATATTCAACAGCCTTGAAATTTCTTCTGCCAGATTAATTAGTCTGCATCTCTTAATCTTAGTCTCAGGAAAAGTCTCTAGACATAAACAAAATGCAGACAAACTTTTTGTCAAGCCATGATACACATCATCTGGAGTCCAACAACCAGTCTGTCTTCCCAACAGAAACTTCCTGAGCCTTGTCTTTACTGGCATAATTTCTGTCAGTTTTCTCCTCTTCTGAGCTCTGACCAGAATCTCCCATACAGAACAGCTGAAGTGTGCCAGCTCTACTTTTTCAAGTGACATCTTTGAACCTTTCCAAACTCTTCCCACAGGCCATTCCCAAAGGGAAGAGGGAACCATGGCTTTCCAAACTCTTCCCACAGGCCATTCCCTGAACCATATGGTCAGGTATAGTCACAGCAACAACCCACTTCTCTGGTACCAAATTATGTCTTGGTTACTTTTCTTTCATTTTTGAGATAAAATAAATACACGATGCCCAAAATTAAAGAGGGAAAGGTTTATTTATCTCACAATTTGTGGAGGTTTCAGTCCATATTTGTCTGGTTCCAAAGCAGAGTGGCACATGGCAAAGGGCAATGGTTCATGGTGGCATAAAACAGCAGAACAAACAAGAGAAAAAAGGGAGGAGTGAGTAAGCCTCTTTCCCTTCCTTTTATTGTATGCAGGTCACCCACTCCAGGGCAGATGTAGTGCTCACAACCATAATCCCAACAGTGGGCCATGAATCAAGCACAAACTCCAGAAGCCAGCGCACATGACTTCACAAGGCTTTAGGTGTACATCTAGACACAAACCAAAACAACTGGTAACACTCACTGTTAGATTTTTAGTCTCCAGTACTATCTGAAAATGAATATATTGTTTAAGTAAAAAAAAAAAAAGAAAAAAAATGGTGGCATTTTGTTAAAGCAAACCTGGAAAAAAATACAGATAGAATCACTCTTGATGACCTGAAATTCTACTGTTTTCAAAAGATGGCTTCCCTTTTTTCTTGATTTTCCAACTAAGTACAAATAATGCTGGTAAGCTTAAAGTGATCTTAGTTCCTTTATTTTTTTAGAATTAAAACCAAAATGTTGTTATAGAGTGTACACTTTCTGACCTAAAATCTACATACACCTATGAAAGGGGGAACCATGGCTTTGCAAATGGGACAAGAGTAATCCCAGCAAGCCAGCTGTACCTTTATGTTGGGGTATAGGATATTCCCAGGGAGTCTGCACCTTCATTTCCAGTGAAGTTCAGGCTGGTTTCTGGTCATGAATCTGAAACCAGACCCATTCAGCTTGCACTGCTTGTGCACCGCCTGTGGGCTGTCTTGGTTCCTTTTCTTTCAATGCTGAGACAAAATACCTGAATCCCAGAATTAAGGAAGGACAGGTTTACTTAGCTCACTGTTTGTGGAGATTTCAGTGCATGCTTGGATGGCTTCAAGGCAGAGTGGCACATGGCCACTTCATACACATGAAGGTATTTTTGCATACAATATAAGTAATCCCTCTTTGTTGTATCACCTACCCATGTAAAGAAGAGCACCTAAAGGAACAGGACATTGAAGGGTAGCCACACAGCATAATATGGCCATCTCATTTTCAAAACTGACAGTAAGGTCACAGAACAGCATTCAAAATGATTTCCTAGGTTACATTTTATGAATTGCTTATTTATCTTTTCTTTTCTGCTTCTAGAAATTTCCTACAAATCATTGGAATCCCATCAATAGAAAGTGTAGGAAGCTAATGTACATTATAAAACTTTCCTCACTAGGTTTATATTTTTGAGTTATTAATATATTTGCTATTTCAGTATAGAACAGTTTTTAAAGATTAAATTATTTCTGACCATTATATTTTCTCTTTTAGTAGTATTGATTGTAGTTTTCATTTTATGAAAAAATAAAACAAACTTTTATAATAAAGTAATAATAACAATGTAGATACACTGTATGTCATTGTCTTCAAAGTAGTTACTCATAGCATAAGACAGACAAAAATGATTCTGTCTTACAAAGAAGAAACAAATGGATAATATCACAAAACTTTTCAGTGAACTAAATGAAGTTAGAAGTGTAAATAAAATTAATTACTGTATATATAAAAATATTTTTGAAAAAATATATATTCATATGAGAAACCACGTGTTTGACTTTCAGAAAGGTGGCAGAGTGATTAACAGCAGAGAAAGAGCCTCTCTGAGATTTTTGTGTCCAGATACTGCAATATAGCAACATGAGGAAGAGAAAGAAGAGGGAAGTGGGCCCTGGGATTTAGAAAGGGACCCAGGAAGTGAGAATTGAAGCCCATTAGAAGAGTAAAGAGTGAAACTTCATTGAAGAAGGCTGAGGCAGGTGGTGCTTTCTCCCTGAGCCTGGACGGACTGCATGTGAGTGGCAGTTTGAACCTGCTGACTCACAGTGGTTACTGGAGAACCTTGAGTCTGCCACAGAGGAACATATCAATGGAATGGAGCAATGGGCATAGCAGACTGCAGTAGCTGATGAGTTATTTGGGTTCAGATGTCCTGCAGGGGAGGGCAATTTGCAGGAAGCCATCATGGAAGTGGGCCAACTCAGCTCAAAACTCAAAACAACTGCTTGCTCTACCTAGCTGCTCTCAGCTGAGGTTATGCCCTGTTATGGTTGGTGTCTGTGGGCTTCTAGCATTCATGATTGACTATTGGTTCA
>NW_004955407.1:16251840-16253875 GCF_000276665.1 Chinchilla lanigera
AGCCCACCCCATGACTGCATGAGGCTTTAGGGGGACATCCAGACACAAACCATAACAATCAATTTTCCAAAGTTTACATGATCTTCTTTAGTCTTCTAGGCTGGCTTCTAATTTCTTCTTCTTCTTGTATTTCTCTACTTTTGCTCCAAACCCCTTTTAAATTCTCTCCTCTGAAGGTAAAATTGCCATATTGAGGATGTATTTACTGCATTTAGTTTTCTGATTTGTTTTAGATTTTGTTATATAACCATAAATAGAGTTCATACAGTTAAAGGTGGCAAATCATATTCATATTGGTTTGTCATTTTCTAAGCTGTGTTTGATGCTATGGTTTTTGCTAATAGGACCATTTTAGTCAAAGTGACCATTCTAGTCAAAGTCCAGTTGTTCTTCCTGTATATCAACACTGAGAATGCTCAAAGTCATAAAAATTACTAAAAGACAGTGCAAAACAACAGGGGGGAGGCCAAGTAGGCACCAACTTCTAATATCCAATAAATTGAAGATATAGGATATTTCAAAAGACTTAAACATCAAAAACCATATACAATTGGAAGACATCTCTGAGAAATAGTCATTTTCTAAGGGTTCCAGATACTAACAATAGAGCTACTCACCATCAGTAATTTACAAACATAAACCCAGAAATTAAACTTTAAAGAAAAGAAAATGAAAAAACATTTAAAAAAGCTGCAACACCAGACATCCACCTTATCAAAGGAAACCCAGTATTAAATGAGATAGAACAATCCAAAAGCCACACACTCAGATTCTCTGAAGTAATGATAGTGGAAATAACAAAGAAAATGAAGGAGGCTCTAGAAAAAAATCTACTCAGAAATGATTCTTTAGGTAACTACACAGATTGTGAACATAATGTTAGGGCTCCCTCAAAGACCCCCACCCATTGCAAAGAAAAAAGCACTTTGGCTGCACTTTCACACTTCCCAATGGGCCCAACTGCAAGGGCTAGCACTGCCCCCAAAAGCACCTGCTGTCCTCACACCAAAAATCCCACAATCTTACAAAGTGTTCTTGCAGGTTCCACAAAACGTTCTTGCAAGTTAACGGCCCTAACCACAAACCCCACTCCCTTGGCTGTTCTGGCCTGTGAACTACTTCCCCGAAAAAAACCCTTAAAAACTCAACACTTTATACAGCTCAGGGCCGTCTTGATCCACTAAGAAGCCCACTGCATTACTTCCCTGCCCAATAAAGACTCCTCTCATGTCAGATGCTCTAGTCTGGTTCTGTGTGGGTTTCCCGGTCCAATCACATAATGAAAGACATGCTTAGTGATTCTACAGCAGGTACAAATAAAAAATAGGAAAATGATGGAAATCAGAAATGCCCAATATAGGAAAGAAATGGAATCCATAAAATAGATTGCAGCAAATATCCAGGAGATAAAAAATTTCATTGAAATTATATGGAACAGAATGAACCAATGTGAGGACAGAATCTCAGATAGAAGACAGGATTGTGGTTAGTGATCAGAAAAAGAAACATTTCTTTAAAATAGCAAGGGTCCATGAGGACTAAATCCAGCAGCTTCTAGATGATGCAAAGAAGAATAATAAGATTGATTGGAGCCAATGAAAAAGCAAGAGATACTGCAAATTACATTTAAAAAACCTGCCCACAGAAATAATGTTAGAAAACTTCACTGGCAGGGAAAAAAGTAGTTTGACATATAAATAAGGCATATGGAACTTGAATGAGTCATGATCAAAAAAATCTACAGCAAGGCGTATAATAGTCAACATTCCAGAAATTCAGTGCAAGAGCCAAATATTGAAAACTATTAGAAAAAAGAAACAAATCCCTATAAAGGAAAGCTCAATAGAACCACAGAAGACTTCTCAACACACACCCTCAAGTCAAGGAGAACTTGAAGTGGAGCATTTCAAGCCCTAAAAGAAAACAACCTCCAACCCAGACTGATGTACTCCACAAAACTATCCTTCAAAATTGATGCATATATAAGATACTTCCATGACAAAGAATACCTGAGGAAATTCATTAACACTAAACA
>NW_004955407.1:16254650-16272515 GCF_000276665.1 Chinchilla lanigera
AAAGAAACAGAAATTATTCCATGCATATTATTAGACTATAATGAAATGAAATTAAAAATCAATGGCAAAAGAAACCACAAGAATTTCATAAACACATGAAAAGTTAAATATTATCCTCCTGCATACTCAAAGCATCACAGATGAAATTAAAGAAATTAGACAATTTCTACAATTAAATGATAATACCAGTGCAAGGTACCTGCACTTCTTGGACACAATAAAAGGAGTTCTTTGAGGGAAATGTATAGTGGTGAGTACTCATTACAGAAAAAAATAGCTGAAATAAACAACTTAATGTTGAACCTCAAGCTTCCAGAGAAAGAAGAGCAAGTAAAGCTCAAAGCTCATAGAAGGGAGGAAATCATAAAGACCACAGCAGAAATTACTACAATGGAGACTAAGAAAACAATACAACGAGTCAATAAATTGAAAAGTTGGTTCTTTGAAAGATTAAATTGACAAACCATTAGCCAAATTTAGCAAAAAAAGAAAAGGCTGAAATCTATGCAATTAGGGATAAAAAGGGTCACAACAGATTCTGCAGAAATCTATATCTATTTTAAGAACTTATATTTCAATGAGATGGAAAATGCAGAAGAAATGACCAGATTGCTAGATATATATGAATTACAAAAATTGAATCAAGAATACACAAAACTTCTAAATAAAGCAATATCGATAAGTGAATTAACCAACTAACGAAGAAAACCAACTAACAAAGAAAAGCCCTGGCCCTGACAGATTCACTGCCGAATTCTATAAGAAATTTAGAAAACACCTAATAGTGCTACTTCTCAAAAAGCTTTCATAAAATTGAAAAGGAAGCAATACATTTAAACTCATTCCTGGAAGCAGTAATTACCCTGATACTGAAACTAGAGAGGGACCAAACCAAGAAAGAGGATTACAGCCTGATATCCTTAATAAACATAGAATGGAAGTCCGCAAATGGAAGTCAGCAAATCATCAAGTAAATTGTAAAGTAAATTTTACAACACAACTAAGTAGGATTCATTCCAGGAATGCAGAGATGTTTCAACTTACATGAATCGATAAATATAATACACCATATTAACAGAACCAAGGACAAAAACCATATGATCATCTCAATACACACAGAGAAAGAATTTAACATAGTCCAACACCCAGTCGTGATAAAAACCATAAAGAAAATTGGAATAGATGGTCTTTATCTTAACCTGTTTAAAAGTCATTTAAGATAATCCAACAGCCAATATCATGCTAAATGGACAAAAGGTGAAAGTTCTAACTCTAAATCAGGAACAAGTCTGGAATGTCCACTGTTACCACCCTTATTCAGTATAGTTCTGGAAACATTTCTCCACATACCCAAGGTTAAAACTAGACCAATATCTTTTACCATGCGATAAACTAAACTTGAAATGGATCAGAGATCTATATAGTAAAGCAGAAACACTAAATCTCCTGGTGGACAGAATAGGTAGAACTCTTGAAGATCCTGGGGTAGGCAAACAGCTTGTAAATAAAATCCCAATTACACAGGAAGAATCACAGACAATCAACAGCTGGGATCTCATCTTTTTGAAAAGCTTTTGCAAAGCAAGAGAAACTACCGATTGAGTGAAAAGATTACCCCAAATATGGGAAAATCCGTTTGATAGCTGCTCCTCAGACAAAGGACTAATATCTAGAATATTTAAAGAACTAAAAAAAATAATCAGACCCTCTAAATTTACAGATGCAATCCAAAATGGGCACCTGAAATATATAGAATCTTCTCAGATGAAGAAATACAAGCAACAGATAAATATATGAAAAAATGTGCAATGTCATTGGTCACTTGAGATATGCAAATTAAAAGAATGCTGAGAAAGAATGGCTATCATCAACAATCACTGTTCTTATCATTTTGTTTTGAAACCTTGTATCATTTTTATTGTTTTTGCTTTGTTTTATTTTTGCCTTTGTTGTTATTTTGTTATTTTTCTTTTTTTAAAAATTCTCTTTACATAAAATTTAAAAAAGAAAAGAAATCAACCAATAACAAATGATGACAGGGCTGTACATGAAAAGGAACACTTCTTCACTATTGTTGATAGTTTAGACTGGTGAAACCACTGTGGAAATCAGTGTGGAGCTTCCTCAAACAACTAGGATTAGAGGGTCCATTAGACCCAGCTATTCCCCTTCTTGATATCTTCCCAAAAGAATTAAAAGCATCATATCATAGCAATATATATACACCTATGTTTATAGTCGCACAGTTTGTAATAGTTAAATCTTGGAAATAACCCAAATGCCAATGAACTGATGAATGAATGAAGATTTTACATATATATATATACATTGGAGTACTCCTCTGCCCTAAAGAGAAGTTTGACATATTTCTAGCTAAATGGATGCACCTTAAACCATACTCTTAAGTAAAATAAATCAGACACTTATGTGTAAATGTCACATGATTCCTTTCATATGAGAAATTGAAAGTGTAAATAAGGAACAAAATTTATTATAGGTATCCTTAAATAGGCAGAAAATGTTCAAATGGAGAGCAGAACTAGGGAGGAGGGAGGGGAAAAGAAAAAATATGAAAAGAAAAGAATGAGAAAAGAAGGAAAAATGGATACAAAGCTTTTGTAAATAGGGGAAGAGTGCTTGAAGAAAGGGTAGATAAATTGGAAAAAAAATCAAGTTATATATAGGTACAAATTCCTTATGATGAATGTGATAATTATGCATATGTAAAATGTAGCAATAAAGGTAAGTAATAATAAAAGAAATCATGCAACATTTAAGCATGTATGTCTGACTTATTTCACTTAGCATTTGTATCTATAAATTCCTCAAGTTTGTCCATTTTTATGGTAGAGTAGTATTCCATTGTGTATAAATAACACTTTTTCTTATGCATTCATCTGTTGTTGGACATAAACACTATTTTTAAGATCTACCTATTAAACATTATGACTCTACAAAGTGAGTATGCCTGTAACCCTGAAACATGATTTTAACTCTTGGGAAGACACCGACAAGGGAGATAGCTAGGTCAAATGAAATTTATATTTTTATTTTTTCTGAGGAACCTCCACACTGATTTTCATAGCGGTTGTAGTAGTTCACATTCCTACCAACAGTTTAGAAGACTATCTTTCTCCTCACAATTTCACCAGCTTTTGGTATTATTAGATATTTTCATGATAGCCATTCTTTCTCTGGTAAAATGATATTTGAAAGTAGATTTAATTTTCATTTCTCTAATCATCAGCATTTTCAGTGTTTCTTCATATATTCATTGGCCATTTATACTTCTGAGAGTTGTATGTTCATTCAGTTGCCCATTTTTTGATTGAGCCATTTATTTATGAGATTCTAATTTTTTGAGTTCTTTAAATTTTCTAGATGTTAGTCTCCTGTTTGAGGAATAGTTGCTATTGTTTTTCCATTCTGTATGTTGTCTCTTTACCCTGTTATTTGTTTCCTTTGTTATACAGAAGTTCTTAATTTGGTAGGATTCTCAGTATGATTTCTTGTGCCATTGGGGTTTTGTTCAAAAAGTTGTTACCTTGCCAATGTCTTCAAGAGTTTTACCTATTTTATCTTCCAGCAGATTAAGTGTGCTTTAACGTTTAGATTTTGGATCCATTTTGATTTTAATTTAGTACCTGGTGAGATACGTGGTCTAGACTCAGTCTTCTGCATGCCAAGTTTTCCTGGCACCATTTATTAAAGAGGTTCTTTTTCCTCCTTGTATGTATGTATTCTTTTCCCACTTTGTCAAAGACCAAATAGCTGTATGTGCTTGTGATTTTTTCTGCTTCTTTTTGTTTCATTGATCCATATGCCTAATTTTGTGCTAGTAGCATCCTGGTTTAATCACCATAGATTTACAGTATAATTTCAACTATGGGATTGTGATGTCATCTGCTTTGCTTTGTTACCCATGATTGCTTTTGCTACCATAATCTTGTTCTCTTCTTCTTCCATATAAAATTTAGGATTGTTTTCCCTAGCTCTGTGAGAAATACTCTTGGTATTTTTATTGAGATTGTATTAAATCTGTATATTAGTTTTGGAAATATAGCTATTTTATTATACTGGTTCTGCCTACCCAGGGACAGGTGATATCGTCTCATTTTCTGGTGCCCTCTTTGATATTCTCTTTCATATTGATGAAACTTTCACTGTAGAGTTCTTTCATTCCTCGGTTAAGTTAATTCCTAAGTACTGAAATTTTTTTGATGCAGTTGTGAGTGGTATAGTTTTACTAATTTCATGTTCAGTAAATTCATTATTATTTTATAGGAATATTATTGAATTTTTTGCATCTTTTTATCATGCTGCATTGATCAAGTTGGCTATTAATTCTAGCAGTTTTTTGGTGGAGATTTTTGGATCTTGTAAGTGAAAGATCATGCCATCTGCCAATTATATTTTGAATTTATCCTTTCCTATACATGTCACTTTTTTCTCTCTTGCCTTATGCTCTAAATAATGTTTCAAGGACTATGTTGAACAGGAGTGGTGATAATGCATACCTTTGTGTTATTCCTGATTTTAGAGGGAAAGATTTCAGTTTTTCCCCATTTAATATGATGTCGGCAGTTCATGGTCATAAGTGGCTTTTATCTGATTAAGATATAGTCCTTCTATATGTATTTTCTTCGTGGTTTTTATTATGAACAGACATTGAGTGTTGTCAAAGGCATTTTCTGTATCTATTGAAATGATCACATGACTTTTCCCCTTGTTTCTTTTTACTTAATGAATCTAATCTCTTCAAATACCAGTAGTTTCTACAATGTTTATCTCTTCATCTACAGCAATGAGTACTAGGTTAGTAGTAGGTTCTTATTATTTTTCCCTTTTGAAGTACTGATAATAGCTTATCAAATATCTCAATATATTTAATTTATTGTAAAGTATATTCTGAAGACATAAATCTACAGTATGTATTTTCATGAAGGCACAAATATCATAATTAGGAGATGTGGAAATGATTAACTCTATAAAAGAGCAAGAAATATACAAGATAAACTTAGACCATTTTGTAGTATAAAAATAACGGATTATTCAAAAATCAACAAAATCCGCATTGAGGAAGTTATGTCAAGGGGATATAAGAGCCAATTGAAAGACCTTCCATTGGCCAAAACTGGAATAACTGAAGCAAGCAAATAGAGCAGTACTAGATAAAAATTAAAAGTATTGTTGACATTATAATTATATGAGTGTAACAAATGATTAAATAAACGAATAATAGGGAAAGAAGGAACAAATATTCTATGCAGAAGAATTCTGAACAGTTTAGGTAAATGCTCTATTCTCAAGGAGGATAAGCATAAATCCTCATTTATCAGTGTGCGTGACTTCACTTCAAAAAGTACATAATGCCAAGGCAGGAAATAAGAAACTTTCCATTGAAGATGTCTCAGGAAAGCTAAGTCAGTGTGGTTACCAAGGTCAGCATTGTCATAAATAATGTTGATAGCATGTGCCCTTGATATGCTGTGATAAAATTGTACTTCTATAATATTCCTCCTCTAAAACTCAATGACCCCAGTACAATCATGATGAAAACATCAAATTTTGTTAGAGGGGCAGTGCATAAAACCATCACCCCTCAAAATTATCAAGGTCATCAGATAAAAACAAGGTCTAAGACTCTGTCAAAGGAACCAGGAACTAACAGTGAAATATCTAAGAGCTAAATGTAATATGGAATCCTGAATGAAATGCTAAACAAAGCAAGATGTTAAGTAGAAACAAAGGAATCTGTGTATCTTTATTGGCTCATTACTTGTAACAAGTATATATTAACAGAAACGGGTGTAGGATGCATGGGAACTCTTTGTAGTAACTTCCCAATTTTTCTTTTAATACAAACTTTAAAAAATCTATTTAAAAAACTAAAATCAGATTTTAAATGCAATGGCTATGGCAACATTTGGAGCTGTAGGAAATATGAAAAGAGTTAATGCATCTCTAAAATATTGTGAGAGATAATATGGGCTTTATTAACTTTTAAAATAAATTTAAGTTAAAGTTTTGTTGAAAAAATAAAATTAGCTTATGATGTGGCCTACCCTGCTTCTATACATATCACAAATTATTTTTCTAAAATGATAAATTTTAAGAAAATGGAATTTTGTAGGATTTTTACACTTTCATTAATTTTCTACTTTGAAATTTATCATTCCAAAGGTGATATAGTTTCCATTAATTGTCAATTTCCGGATGGGAAAACTAATATAGAACCTCAGTGATTTCAACATCACAAAGTGAGTGTGAGAGAGTCAAAATCTAAACCGAGACTTGAAGCTCCTAGGTGAAGGTTCTTTCTACCACATTAGTGACTCTAGATACTTTTAGTTTACATACTTGTCATTGAAAATATCCTGATGTAAGCTTTTAATGTTTATACATTTGTTTATAAATTAATTTGGGGTAGATTATAAAGCATACTCCATAGTGTTATGACTCAGTATCAAATATAATAAAGTTTTATATATTTTTTTGTACACCATGTGCACACTTGTTTGTAGGCCATTGATGAATACCAATATTCCATTAATCTACAGACATGTAACAAACCATGTCAAGACAATAATTTTTGATAGGAAAATCACATCTTATTACTATTGCTCATGGATTTGGGGTTGCCTGTTCTCAGCTTGGTGGTTAACACTCAAATCTTTACATGAAGTTGTAGCCAGATGGTGACCAAGTCAAGAATCATCTGACAGTTTGTTCACTCACCTTTGCTTCTGCTCTGGGAAAATTTAAACAGCAGAAAATCTGAGTGACTTTTCAAGCATCTCTCTATATATGTTTTCTCTTTCCTTCTAGTGTCATGACTGGGATTCTTACCTGGAGGCTTACATCTCCAAGGCATGTTTCAGGAGAGGCAGAGGCAGGTAGGACTCCCTGCCCCTTCTTTTCTAACGTACACTCAAAATTCATGTAGCATCTTTATTGTTTCTGTTGCTTACCAGAATCACTAATATTAGCACATATCTAAGGGTGAGGTCCATACTTGGACTCTACTCCTTGATGGAAGTGATGTAAACAACTTGGTGACACATTTTAACATCTCTAAACTACAAATCCTGAACTCTGGTCATTTCATTTTATGGTATAAATGCTTTACCCAAGGATATATTGGCACAGAAAGATGTAGCACCCTACTCTTCTCCACTGAGCATTCTCACCAATAATTTTACAAACACTCTTCTCTTTTTTAATTCATTAAAGATGAATAATACTCATTCTCCAGGGACTTAAAATTGTCTTCTTTTTCTCATCTGAGCCCTGAGCAGATCTCTAAGGACTTTTCTCCTTCAGCTCAGAGCTGTCTTCACCACGACTGAATATCAGGCAATAAAGCTCACTGACACTCTTTTTGAACAGCGAGTTTTAATGTAAATTATTTACATTTTACTACTTATTGAAGTGAGCTCTAAGTCTTTTGTATTCATAATATGTACTACGTTCATCTGTGATTTATATTTCCACTCTTTAAGCCCAAGAATAACCAAGTAACAGAAATGTCAGTGTTACTACCATCTGTGTAGTCACTTTTCCCGCGTTTGGGACTAAGTAACTTACACCACACAACGTAAAGGAGGAGAAATTTAGCTTGGCTCATGGTTATATATGCTGGACAACTTGCCTTGGTGGAGGAACCCTGCTCATAACATGGCAGTCAGGAAGCAGATAGAGAAAGGATGAGCTGGGGAGGGAGATATATCTTTCTAATTATTGTCCTTAGTGACCCACCTGCAGCAAACCATGCTTCCTAACAGCAAGGCAGCTATGAAACTACCAGTGGGCTAATCCATAGATAAGTATAGTACCCTCATGGTCTACTCCCCTTCCAAATTCATGAGGCTTTTGTGGGCCACCCAAGATCTAAACCATAGCACTATCTTACTTCTTGGATATAATTCTACTTCAGAAATGGTTCTTTTTTTAACAAGCAAACTACTTCTTATTCTAAAGTGTAGTAGTGTGCACCTGTCCTTAGTGTACTTGCTGATGACACTGTACATCTGTATTTTCTACTGTGACTTTAAATTTTAATCTTATAAAATACCTTGGACTTGTCAGCCTTTCTATCCATTTTTTATTAAGGCAGAACACTGGTGACTTTCTAATTAAAAATCAGTATTATTTTAGTAATATGTTCTGGTCAGTATATCATTATGGGTACTTCATATGTCACTGAACAATCTGTCAATTCGGGCTTGCTACAGCCTGGAAGCCACAGTGTAGAATTGGTAAAGAATATGTAACTGAGTTTTTCTCTTGTTCCATGCTTTGAAATTTCTGACTCTTATCCCAAGTTATCTTTGATGCTTCAAGGTCTACACATAGGGGGAAGTGAGAAAAGGAGGAGAAATATTTTACAGATTTTACTTTTCAGGTTTGAAGATACTAGTGTTTTATTTCCTCATCCCATTCAATTCCTTAATCTCATTGTCAAACCTGTCTGATACCTTTATACACTCAATATTTCCAGTACTTGTCATATGTACACTGAAGGTTTTGGCAAGCAGAATTTTAACGATGAAAATATAGTATTCTCTATACCTTTAGGGGTTTACATAAGCCTGAGAAAGGAAGAAAGCACAGGATGAGTTTTGATCCCTGAGACATTAGATATTTGACACAAGGAATGAAAAAGGACCAAAAGGCAATGAATAAAAATAAGAAAAAGAAAGAAGTGGTCCAAGAAAATGGAGCTTCAACAGGTACATTCTGGGTGCTAATTCTCTAGAGGGATGCATAGTTGTCTGAACCCATGATATTGTCTTCTCAATTAGCTCTACACCATTTCAGTTACTAGTTTAGCCCAGTAAGAACTTCTATTTGTTTTCTCTTTCAGGAAAGAAAAAAGAAAGAGAAAAGATTGCCCTAAAAGGGCAAAATCTTTAAAATCTAAGAATGGCAGCACTAAGGCGTGATAGTTCTTTTAAGGAAATACAAAGAAAAAGATCTTCCACAGTTCATATCATTTCAGGATTGACATTATGTTCTTTTATTTATTTTTATTTAGTTTTAGCAATGTTAGTAAAATGAACATCACTTGGGAGGCCAAGTGTAATCTTTGTAACAGGAGGAAAGCAGAGTCATGAAGCAGCTCTGTGGAAAATTCAGGGAGATTTGCTTCTCATGCATACGTTAGAATAAGCATTTCTTTCAAGAAGCTGCTGGGCTAAGGAAACATCAATACAAAACCATTGCTTTTGAAATAACTTCTGCAATAATCTATTCTTTACTGGGAATTCTTTTACCTGTAGAGCTTTTTAAAATTATTTTCTTCTCCATTATTATTTTTGAATTCACAAAAAAATTTCAAAAACTGTGGATGCTGTAGCTCATTTAAACATCCAATGTTTCTTTTCAATTTTTGTCTATTTACATATGGAAAATAAAATTTCATCACTTGATTCAAAGTTTAAGTGGGTTTTGCTGTTTTCTCTGCTTAGCTACCTTGCTTGTCAGCACTGCTCATGATGACTCTGTTGCCTCAGTCTGCTTTGGCCCCAGCATCCTGGAACCCATCACAGCATGAGTACCTTTCTCAAATACTTTGCTTTTCTCCTCTACTTGTCAAAAGTTAGATATGTGGGGAAGTAGAATTCCTGTACCCTGGCCTGAGGTGAGAATGTGTATATCTGATCCATGAACCCCAAAATACAATTTTGAAACAAAGGTTGATAGTGATAAAAGTGGCAGGTAAAATTGTATGAATCCCTCCAAGATGTTCTTTCAACAAAACACCATAAATACGTTTATATTAGATTAAGGAGGAAGTCCTCTATTATTTTTTGTCTAAAAGTGAGTATGGTTAATTAAACAGAAGATGAGATTCTCATTTTCATTTAAAATAAGAGTATAACTAAAATAATTGGAGAGAACTACAAAATGGTTTTAGTATATTAATAAATTAATTATATGGAATAAACATCTAAAATGATAACTAGAGACCTTCCTGAATCATCCAGATGATCTCTTTATGATTCCACTTCTTATTGTGGTGACTTGGTCTCTAAGATTACATCCATTTTGAGACCTTTACCCATCTATAAAAAAGAATTGTGACAATTATAGTAGAGGAAAACAACTTTTCAAATAAAATCTAGTGTTTTGCTAAATATCAGTAGAAGGAAATTAAGATAATAGGTTTGTTTACCTGATAGTAGATGTTATGGTTTGATGTAATATAACATTGATAGACTTAATACTAGTTCTTAAGGTTTGTTAAACGTGTATGATAATGTTCCAGTTGTGAAATGATAAGAATAAGCATGTCTTTGTATCTGGAAACTGTTTGAAGAAATGTGTCTGGTTGCCAAGTTGACAAGGGTGGGTCTTTATGGATGATACAATCCACCACTTGTCAATTTGAGAAGTTTGGTCAAATTGAGAAGTTTGGAAAGTTAACTAAGTGACTCAGCAGGGCTAGGATCCTTACTTTGTAAATCTCCTGACCCTGTGTAGGAGGAAGGCACAGAGGTGATATGGGTGGATATCCTACATACATTATAAGGGAGGAAAGGAGGTTTGCTCCCCGCTTTTCATCTTGTTGCTTTTGCTGTCTTCCACCACCTGGAACTGTTTACCCCTTGCCGTGACACCCTGCCTTGGAGGCAGCTGATAACGGACTGAAACCTCCACAAACTTTGAGTTAAAGAAACCATTCCATTCTTAACTTTGGGTGTTCGGTATTTTTTTATTTGGAAGATAAAACAATGAAAACATATTAACAAACACATACATATTTACAAAATAACACAAAAACAATACAAGCAATACAGAATTTCGGACGAGGTGATAGGAAATTAACAATGGTTGTTGTATTACATATTGGTATTTTCAAATTGGTTACTCATATAAACAAATTTAGACATGTAAGACTGATCCAACAAACATTAACTGTTCATTTCAATAGAGCAATAGAAGTCAGTGGTACAACTATGTTAGCTATCCTGTTTATACATATATACATAATTTTCCTGTTTTTTCTTTTCTCTTTTCCTTCATTTCAGTTTTCCCCTTTTGAGCAGATTCCTTCCATTTCACAATATCTATCATATCTTCTAGATTTTACTCACTTTTTCATGTTCTTACACTAGTAAGACAATATGGTGCTTACACATGTGGGTTTGATTTATTTCACTGATGAGTATGGTCTCTAGTTATGTCCATTTACCTATAAAAGCCTCGAGTTTGCATTTCTTTATAGCTAACTAATATTCCATTTTATAAAAATGACACAATTTTTTTTTCCATCCCTCAGTTGATGGGCATTTGGGTTGCTTCCATGATTTAGCTATTACAAATTGTGCTGCTATAAAAATGGGTGGACATACATCACAGTGATATAATATTTTCATTTCTTCTGGCAAAACACCAAGAAAGGAAACAGCTGGGTTAAATGGGACTTCTAAACCTAGTTCATTGAGGAATCTCCAAACTGATTTCCACAGTGGTTTCACCAGTCTACACTCCCAAAGCAGTGGAGAAGCACTCCTTTTGCTCCACAGCCTCACCAGCATTTGTTATTGGTTGATTTCTTAATTATAGCCATTCTTACTGTGGTGAGATGGAATCTCAGTGTTGTTTTAATTTGCATTTCTTGAATGACTAATAACGTTGAACATTTTCAATTTCTCCTTAGCTGTGGCTATTTAGGCTATATGTTAAGGTTCTTTGTTTTTCTTAAATTTCAGCAAGTTTTATTGCTTGTTTTCATGATCTCTGATGCACAATTCTTAGTTTGAATACCTACTGACTTTACTTTGATAATAATTTCCTTTTTAAGTAAGTTTCCTTGGTAGGTTAAGTAGTGATTTTTATTCTAATATTAAATCCTTTTCTATTTTTATTCTCATGTTGTTGATTTTATCAAAACCCCTAGGAAGCTGAGAACTCTTGCTAACCAGTTGGCAGCCTGCCACAAGTGAAGGGTAGAACCATCTACTAAGCACTTATATATCACATTGCTTTCAGTGAGAGTGAAGGGGTAAGAGCAATGACTCAGCAAATGCAAGCACATGAAATAGAGAGGAAGAGGGTCACAGTATCAGCCCATTCAGATGCTCTCCTCTTAGTAACCAAGGAAACTTTTCAATAGAACTGTCTTTGTAGTAGTGAGAAGCTGTTTTAACATTTATTAATATGCCCAGGATATGTTTATAGCTTATTTTCCTTATTATTTTAATGATTGCATGTTACACCATTCTCTAGCTTCATTATTATTGAAATACTTCTTGGTGGTTTTTGTTTCTTGTGTTATGCTATTGTAACAAACTTTTGGCTAGATTGTTATAAAATAGATTCTTAGAAGTATAATTATTGGATTTAAAATATGTACACTTTTAATAAATTTTTTCTTTTGCCAACAATACTAGAGAATATTTATTTCTCACTTTTAAGTCGACCCTACACTACTAATTTTTGCCAATATGATACATGGGAGAAATGTCTATTATTTTTACTTGTATTCTTGATATTACAAAAATTTCTCCTCAGTTATGTTCTAATATATTTCTAATTTTATTTCTTTCATATTGGCAGTTTAATTAACCTGTTCTTTCTTATGGTGTAAGCAGAATAAAAGTATTCAAGTATTCTTTTTCATATAACTTCTAATTATCTTGATACTATTTGTTGAGTAAAACATTCTTTCCTTACTCATGGAAAATATCAGAGTCATCATTTATAGATTGTAATATATACTATTTGCATTATTTTCTGAACTCTACTGTTATCCATTCTTATATTTATAGTAGACTTTCCTTTCACAGTAACAAGGAAATATATTTAAATTGCTGATAGCCCACATAACTTCTCAGTATTCTTTAAAAATTTTTCTTAGATTTTTTTGTCACTTTGTCAAATTTTAAAAAGTGAAGCTTTTCTTTGGAATACCCCTATGTTTATCTTATTATTGGGAAAATATACCTGAATAAGGTTAAGTCTTTCCATCTGGAAAAATGATATGCTTGTCCATGTATGCTCTTTAATAAGGCTTTATAGTTTTTATTATTTTATTGGTAAATTTATACGTAGATATTACTAATATGAGTGGAATCTTTTCCCCATCTTATTTTCCATCTTTCTTGTATTTTTCATAAGGAAAAACTATTGAGTTCTATATATTTTCCTATAGATAGCCAATCTATGGAGTTAACTTATTATCTCAAGAATTATTGCAGGTTTTTTAAATCATATAGACAGAAAATTACACTTTTGAAAATAACTGTTTTGGTTTGTAACTCTGTATTGCCTGTATTGTGCTTGTGATATGTTGTAAAATGTTGTATGTCTGTTAATGTTTCCCTCCTTTTATCTTTAAAATAAAACAAAAGAAAATACCAGTTTTGTTTATTTTACCAAGGTTTTATTCTTTAATGAACTAGCAATAATCCTACATAAGTTGAAAAAAATATATCTAGCCTAGTCTGACATCAATTTTTGGGGTGCTTTCTATTTCTCTTATCTCAAATAGACTTTAAAGAATGCCTGCTACTTACTTTTTTTCCTTTATCTTTTATTTCATGCTCATGTCTTTAACCAGAGTGCATGAAGTACTGAATGTTTCTCGATTGAGTTCCTTTAGAACACTTGATTTGCTCAAAGTCTCACCAAGTGCTCTCTGTGGCCATGTGATGCTGTGACACTCCCCCCATGTCCCAGTTTTCCATCTGGATCTGTGTCCTATTTGGCAACTGCTGTCTGTAGCAGTAGCAACCTCAGCAGCATTGACAGGGAGGGAAAACTTTACATCTCTGGCAGAAATAATCACTTCCTGCATGGAGTCCAAAGTGAAAATAAATTACCCACTGTGCAGAAACACGGAAGTCATGATATTCTCGATGCAACATAATTAAATAGTCTCCTGGCAGTCATGGTTTGGGGGTTTTATTGTTTATAATACCTTAGGGGCTCCATTTCCATGAGATTTAGAATAATCTAGCAATAAGATAAAAATTGTATATTCCGTTATATCTAACTTTATTTTGTGCTGTTTACACTTTAGCATTTTATGTGTATTGAGGGACAACATGCAGAATATTTGCGTCTTTATTTCTGCTCGTCGTGGGGAAAAAAAAGGAAGAATGCAGGTGACGTGGGCATATCAAACAAAGTTGACATTGAGACAATTACAGTTGTGAACCTCAAGTTTGTTCTTCAAAATAGGATCTCTTCACACTCAAGTGAAGCTGAGCATTTTCCTTATCAATAATAAGGAAAATAAAATTAATGCACGACAGTTTATCCTATACTTTGCTGTGTAAAATGATTGTTAGTCTTCTATCTTGACATTGTATCATGCTGGTTGATTTTTTTCCATAACTAAGATCACCCCACTTGCATAATCCTTTATTATTTATTTATTCATTTATTTATCAATTTTTAAATTTGGTCACTGTTTTCTGAATTTATTCCAGTTTTATGGTATAATTTAACAAAGAGATCTGCAATTTGAATGCTAAGGGCTCTTAAAATACCAATTAGGGTGGGAAAATTACCTCACTTGTTTTTACATATGATATTCTTATAAACAATCATCAAATTTACTATTCATTTTTCTAACACAAACATTGATTATTGACTCATCTTTTCTCTTCCTTCCTTTATAACCTTGAAGGCAGTACATAATGAACAGAATATGGAATTGATGCATGTGGGAAAAGATTAGGGCTCCCTGGAAGGTGGTAATATGCTTTCTCAAAATTGGCTTCGCATCTGTGGTTTCTAAATTTATTTATTTATTTTTGTTAGTACATGTTTGCCATATGTAATGATCACATTCATCATGGGGAATTTGTAACTGTACATAGTATATCTTCAATCTTTTTCCCTCATTCCGCTCCCCTCCCTTCAACCTTTCCTGCCCTCTTAATTTACACAAGCTGCTTTTATTTAATCCTTCTATTTTTTCTTTTCTAAAACATTTTTTCCTTCCTTTCACTTCACCTTATCCTTTGTTCCCCTTCCCATCTGAACAGGCTCTTCCTACTTTCCAATATCTATTCTGTACTTTTCTCCTTATTTACACTTTGGGTTTCTCACACAAGAGAAAAAAATGCAATATCAAAATTTGTGTGTCTGGTTTATTTCACTTATGATTATAGTCTTGAAATGCATCTGTAATATTTGTTAGTCAAGAAAACTTTGTGTGTTAAATCAGTAATATGTTGAAAATTATTCAATATTGAAATGCCACTCTAACTTTGCCATACTTCAGAAACAATGTAAATAGGATCACATTAAAATTCTTATTGCCTCCATTATAATTTTGATTTAGTTCCTACAAATTATTTTATAACTTTTATGCTTCAAACCAATCACCCTATATTGTCTTTATACTTTAAAATACATATTAAAAGCCAGATGTCATGATGCATGTCTGTAATCCCAATACACTGGAGGCTCAGGCAAAAAGATTGCTGCAAGTTTGAGGCCAGCCTGGGCTAGATAGTGAGTTCAAGGTCAGCCTGATCAACAACAGCAGAAAAAAATCTTCTCCACAAAATAAATAAAGTGCGTACTTGCTGACCATTAACATTAATTCAAGGTTTTTGATAGCAGGCATGTGCACGTGCGCACACACACATGTCTATATATATATGTATATATATATATATATATATTAGATATAATTTGATCTCATGACCTTATGCATGTGCAGTGAATAATTGTTAAACTTTGGTATTAAACATGAGAAATGGAGGATCAAATGACCTCAGAGGCTGTCCAATCTCAAGAATACACATTGATGCCTATTCCTTTGCTCACTGAAATATACAAATCATAAGAAATATTTAGCTATTATTTTGTTCTGTGTTTCATAATTGAGTTTAGCTTATGGCACAACATATTAATGGTAGATCTCAAGAATAGAAGTAATGAATATGAGACATAAAAGTAAGAAGGAAGAAACAAAGAAAGTCAGGGGAGAAAGCAGAGAGAACAGAATGTGCTATGATTCCCCGTGGCACCATCATAATGGCTCACCAGTCTAAAATTAACAATTAAACCTATATAAGACATTTCCTACTGAGTATGCAAAAAAAAATCAGTGGAAACGTATGTGTGTCTGGTACTTCTATAACTAATATTCATAGTGGGTGTGTATGATTTGTACTGCAATTTTAGCAAAATTAATCACCACTACAACAAAACCCTCACTCTCCTGGACTTCAGAAGCCACAATTATTTCTTTTTTTTAGTAAGAGTCACAGGAACCTCGTATCCTCACCTGATATACAGCTTAAGCTGTTCCCACCCTGGCTCCTGCATGGGTGATGTTTTTCTGAAATTGAGCTCTGTACTGTGGTTTTAATGCTTTATGTCAAACCACTCCTGACTTTTGTGTTTCAGTTTATTTTGTCAGTGCAGGTGTTACAAACATGGAATCAAAAAGAAAGTCATGATTCACATCAAGTACCATTCTCATTTTTAAATGACAATCAACAGATCTGAATCAAGGAAGAATAATGAACAGTTTTTCTGGAGGTAAGTTTTAACATGTAATAACAATCTAGGTGTTTCAAACCTATTTTGTCTTTTATCTCTGAACTTATGATGAGCCTGTCAGAACACTGCAGAATACTGATTGCAGCTATTTACAGTCTTGAGTTCTAGTATTGTAGCATTGAGTAAGGTGTAAGTACGGATATATTAGTATAAGGTAGAGAGTCCTCCTTTCTGGACTATTCTGACTTCTCTTTCTGGTTCATTGTCACTCTCTTCTCTGGCGAAGACACTATGATATGGAAACAAAAGAAATACATTATCAATTCTCATCATACTCTTTTTTGCCACTTTCAGCTGAGGGCAATTAAAAATTAACAAGACTGTTAGCAGCCATTTTATTGAATTTGGGAGAAGGAGAATGCCAAATGGGCACAGTACTCTTGCTCTAAACCAGTTTAATTCAATTTGGGGCTGGGGATTTAGCTCAGTGGATTGATAGTGCTTGGGGCTGGGGATTTAGCTCAGCGGCAAAAGCGCCTGCCTGGCAAGCGCAAGGTCGTGAGTTCGGTTCCCGGTACCGGAGGGGGGGAAAAAAAAAAAAAACAGTTTAATTCAATTTAACACACACTTTTAAAAACACACTCTGTGATAGGTATAGAACATGTAGAAATAGAGGCTTACTTCAGAGGAGACAGGTACCAAAAATGTATTGTAATAGAGGGACAGTTAGTTATATTTCCAAACAAACATTCTTCCAAGGGAGACCATCATCACCACAAAAGGAAGGTCACTCATTCAACCCCATTTATCTTTTTAGCCTCTTTCCGAGTTTAGAAGGTGGCATAAGTGCTCCCAGTATCGTCATAGGGAGCAATAGGGCAACCTGTGGCCAGTACGGACAAATCCAACATTTTTGTATTCTTGGAAGAGCTAACAGCCAACAAGACTGAAAATATGCATTAAAGGTGTATCCTTTTTATGTTGTGGATTGGCAGGGAAGAGTTTTACTGATTAGTGGAAAAATGTGCTAGCACAAAGACTTTTTAAAAATATAAATAGCAAGCCTAAATTAAAAACTGTCATACACTAGGACAACCTTACAGATAAGGGAATGTACTAAATAGCCAGAAAATCTATTGAGATAATATTGTAGTATTGAGCTGCAATCAAGGATAATAGCATTACCTCAAATGGATAGTGTAAACAATAGCCAATTAATGGTTGCAGAACCTTTTCAAATGAATCAATGAAAATCAGGTGGACAGAGCAGGTGACTCACTAAATCTATTCTATACCTTATAAAATCCTAATGTGGTCAGTGTTGATGGTGTATTTGCAATTCTCTCTGACAGAGACTTTGAGAATGCTACCTCAATGTTGTGCCTCAAGTTT
>NW_004955407.1:16273668-16331964 GCF_000276665.1 Chinchilla lanigera
ATATATACACATACATATACATATATACATATACATATGTACATATATACATACATATATATACATACATAAGCGACCAAGCACATGTGTGGACTCATTTTATAATAATTTACTCCTCTGAGAACTAATATAGTCAAATGAAATCTAACCCACTCTCTAGAGATGGAAATTAATCCTTTCTAAGGGTGGTAGTCCCATGATTTAATCATCTACACTTGGTTCCACCTCTCCAAGATTTTCTCATTTAATAGTACAAAATTGGGGATGAAAATTTCCAGTGCATGAACTTGTGGGACTCAAATCATATCCAAGCCATGGAAATCACTTTCTGGGTAATTTAAAACAATTTTAGGTGTGTATTATTGTATGTACTTTATAATACGAGTTTACATCAATGAATGCTTCCTCTGTTCACTTGTTATGCTCTATCTTAATTAATACTCACCATGAAGTTGTGTAATTTTTCTTTCCTCATTATACTGGTAAATTGTTGATCCCTTTCTCTCATGCTTATATCATCTCTAGTCTTATTGGGTGTATCTCTAACATAAAACTCAAGCTGTTCACTGAATTCCATATCCAGGTCCAATTTCATAGTTCAAGTCACTAATGTCCCTCATTTAGTCTTCTACAAAAATTGTTTTCATTTCTATCAGAATACATAATCCCTTATTACTTTTTGAAAAATGAAAACTGAGTTATATTGCCCATTCTTGTAGTACTGTGGTCTGCAATGTTCTGTGGAAGTTGACCCACCAGCCTTTGCCTATTCTGACTCCATTGCTTACTTCTCCCTTCTTATCTTTTACATCTTTTCCTTACTCTCTCCAATCTAGGTTTATGATAGTCTTTCCTTTGTAAGGCATATGTACTTGTCTCATCATTAAACATGCTGTTTGTCCTGAAACACTTCCTTAAAACTTTTCTGATGACTCTGTCCTCTAATTTAGGCAACTACTAAAATGTTTCTTTTTAAAGTTTTTCTAATTTATCCATATAGCTAGGTTCTTTAACACTATGCTCTTATGGCATTGTCTATCTATCTACTCATCTATACCAATATCCATTTATGTCATATATAGTTTTGACAGGAAAGAAAAGTTGTCAGCTTGATTGGTTTGGAAGCCTTTCACATGATCAGTAAAGTGCACATCTTGGTATGGCTGGCAGATCATGGAGGCATAACCTGACATCCATATATGGTCCCTCACCCCATCCTCCCTGGTATAGTTGTCCTGCTCTGATTTCCAGCTCCCAAGATCAAAGTGTTTTGCCTTGCCGTGCCCTCCATCATGTTTCTGCTTTGGATAAACACATCCATGCAGGAAATAACCTGAAACTGTGAGCCGGATTAAATTACTCCTCCTTTAAATTGTGGGAGTCAGTTACTTTATTCCAGCAACAGAAAAACTAACTGGTACAATTCTGTTCTTTCATCTACATGAAAAAAATCAGGATTATGATGATTAGTATATAGGCTTGGATTTGTCATGGTTTTCTATTATTACAAGTCCCAAGTCATTTAACATTTTATTAAAAAATAACAAGAACTTAAGAGACATGTTCCACATTTAAACATGATGCTGTCTTGTTTCCAAATGTCCTCCTGAACTTCAAAATTAACTCAATAGAGACAGGTGACAAGATGCTGGGGTGCTAAGCAACAGAGAAAGAACTTCTCTGAGTGTTGCGATCCAGAAGCTGGAATATAGCAACTTGGGGAAGATAAGAAGGAAGTAGGTGAGTCTCCCTGGACCCAGGAAAGAACTGAGGAATGAATTGAAGCCCATGGAGAGGATAAAAAGAGAAACTTCAATGAAGAAGGAGGAGGCAGCCAATGGCACCTTTTCCTGAGATGGAAGCACTACGCAAGAGAAGCAGTCTATACATGCTTATACATGGTTGGTGCTGGTGACCTCAGAAGTCTCCACAGAGACACAACAGTGGAGGGGAGCAGCAGACATGAAGGACTTCACTTGCTATGAGTGAGTCCTGAGGGTTCAGCCTTCCCAGACCAAGAGAACAATTGGCAGGGAACCATTTTGGAAAGAGACTGATAGAGCTCAGAACTCAGAGCCATTGCTGGCTCAGTCTAGTGGCTCTCAGCTGGGCTCAGGCCTACAAAATGTGTGACGATGTCTAAAAGCTGCCAGAGGATGTTGGCTCACTAGCTTTTGGGGTTAAATCAACACAGATTCAAGACACTGTCTCCATATGTTGTTTACCGGTAACAGCAGAGACAAAGCTGGAAGTGAACTTTTCTTGTTGTTGTTGTTGTTATTTTGGTATGTTTTTGTTTTCCCCTTTGTATCTTTTGGTTTTTTGTTGTAATTTTGCTTTTTTCTGTTGTTTCATTCATTCTTTTTAATTTAGTTTTTATTTGTATTTTTTCTTTATTTTCTTTCACCTTCATTGTTTGAACATGTATTTATATGAGTGTGAATGTGTTGTCCAGCCTCTCTGTGGTTGTGGCTCTGTTCAGTTTCTATTTTGGTCTCTTGTTTCTCTAACCCAAACTTCGGCATCAGTTTCCCAAAGTCATTGTGAACTTCCTTTGTCCTCCAGCCTTCTAATCTCTTCTTCTTTTCCACTTCTCTATTTTCTTGCTAACCTATTTTAAATTTTAACTAGTGAGGGCAAAATTGACATACTAAGGACTTGCATACTGCATACAATTCTCTGGTTTGGGCTGGGCATGGTGGAGCATGCCTGTAAACCCAGCACCTGGGAGGTTGAGGCAAGAGGATCATTGTGAGTTCAAGGCCAGCCTGGGCTACAAAGTGAGCTCAAGGCCAGCCTGAACTGCATAGTAGGACCCTGTCTCAAAAAGACAAAAAATATTGTCTGGTTTGTTTTGACCTTTTATATAACTGAAAATCTAATTCATATGGTTAAATGTGGTAAATTAATGGTTACTTTAATTTATAATTTTCTAGGCTGTGTTTTATGTTATTCTTATTTGTACCACTATAGTGAAAAGTGATAAATTGTTCTAAAAAGTTGTTACAAACATCACCCCAGGAATTAAACTAAAAAAAAGGAAAAATGAAAGAAAAGAAAGTGAGGGGACACTTAAATAAGATTCAACTCCAAACATCACCAAAGGTAAATTGGGGGGCAATGAAGTGGAACAATCCAAAAATCACCTACCTGGCCTCTCTAAAGTGGTAACAGCAACACAATTGAATGAGGCTCTACAAAAAAATCAAAGCAGAAATAATCTCTCAGAAAATTGCAAAGATGGTGTTCACAATGAACCCCAAGCTTAGTGATTCTAGAGCAGATAAAGACAAGGAAGTAGAGTAGCTTAAGAAAATTATGGAAATAATTAATACTCAGCATAGGAAAGAAATGGAATCTATAAGGCAGATTCAAGAAGATATTCAGGAGAATACAAATTCCACTGAAAGTATTCACAGCAGATTAAGCAAATGTGAGGACAGGATCTCAGATATAGAACACAGGCTTGCAGCTAGTGATCATGAAAACAAAATTTCTTAAAAATAGCAAGAGGCCATGAGAACTCAATACAATAGCTGCTAGATGATGCAAAGAAGAATAACTTAAAATTAATTAGAGTCATCAAAAAAGCAGTAGATAGCACAAATAATATTAAAAAATGTCTGTTCACAGATGTCATGGCAGAAAACTTCCCCAGTGGAGAAAAAGAATTTGGCCTACAGTTAAGTGAGGCATATAGAACTGCAACTGTTCATTACTAAAAAAATAACTACAGCCAGGCATATCCAGTCAAGAATTCAGAAATTCAACACATGGTAGAGTATTAAAAGCTATTAGGGAAAAGAAACAAATCAACTGTAAAGGAATGCCCATCATAATCAAAGCTGATTTCTTAGCACAAACACTCAAGTCTGGGGGACTTTGCATTGAAGTATTTCAAGCTTTAAAGGAAACAACCTTTAACCCAGATTAATGTACTCTGCAAGACTGTCTTTCAAAACTGATGGAGAAATAAGATACTTCCATGAAAAAGAAGAGCTAAAGAAATTTATGACCAACAAAGCAGCAGTCCAAATGTTTTAAAGATCATTGTAGAAAGAGAAAACAAGGACTGCAACCCCATAAACCCTAACAGAAAGGAATTCCCCAGGTAAGGCAAACCAGTAAACAGGAAGGGAGGAAAAAAAGGTGGAGCCAACAACAGGAAAATAACATGACAAGGATATGTTAATACATATCAGTTGTAACCATCAATGTCAGTGGGCTCAATTGGCAGAATGGACTGGCACAATGGATCAAGAAGCATGATCCAACAATACACTGCATAGAAGAAACACATTTAATTTAAAAAGAAATTCATAGCCTGAAAGTCAAAGGAAGAAAAACAATATGCTTTATAACAGGAACTTAGAAAAAAACAGGGACAGATGCTCTGTTTGCAGACAAAGTGAATTTCTAGCCAAGACTGAGTAAGAGTAATAAAGAAGGTAACTATATCTTTGTAAAGGGAACAATCCAAGAGGAAGAGGTTATAATCATAAATATATATGGAACTAATACCAGTGCACACAACTATACAAAACAAATATTAACAGGCATGAAAGCTAAAATAAACACTAATACAGTTGTTTTGGGGGATTTTAACACCACACTGTGACAAAAAGACACATCAACTAGACAAAAAATTAACAGTGAAATAATAGAACTGAACCAAATTTTTGAACAAATGGACTTAGTAAATGTCTACAGAGTGTTTCACCCCAAAACATCAAAATATACATTCTTCTCATCTGCACATGGGATGTTTTCAAAATAGCCCAACATATTAACCAATAGGACATATTTAAGTAAATGCAAAGTAATTTAAATTATTCTATGCATATTATCAAACCCTAGTGCAATGAAATTGGAAATCAATGGCAAAAGAAACCACAAGAACTTCATAAACACATGGAAAGGAAATAGCACCCTCCTGAACAACCCATGGGTCACAGATGAAATTAAAGAAGAAATTAGACAGATTGTGCAGTTAAATGACAATGACAGTACAACATACCTGAATTTATGGGACACAATGAAAGCAGTCCTAAAAGGAAAATTTATAGCAATGAATACCCATATCAGGAAAATAGAACAAGCAAAAACAAACAACTTAATATTGAACCTCAGACATCTAGGAAAAGAAAACAAGAGTAAGCTAAAAGGTCATACCAGGGAAGAAATTATAAAGATCAGAGAAGAAAGTAATGCCCTGGATACTAAAAAACAGTACAAAGAATCAATAAACCAAAGAGTTGGTTCTTTAAAGGATTAAATAAAATAAACAAACCCTTAGACAATCTTATCAGAAAAGGAAAGAAAAGACTCAAATCATGCAATTAGGAATGAAAAGGGCAAGGTCAACATGGACCCTACAGAAATTCAGAAGATCATCTATACCTACTTCAAAAACTTGTATTCTAGTAAGAGGAAAATACAGTAGAAATGGATAGATTTCTAGGTACATACAAACTACCAAAGTTGAATCAAAAAGATATAAAAATTGTCAATAAAAATATTAATCAACAAATTCAATGATATAATTAGAAACCTACCAACAAATAAAAGCTCAGGCCCTCATGGATTTACTGCTGAATTCTACAGGGAGTTTAGAGAGGACTTAACACCAATACTTCTCAAACTTTTTAATGAAATTGAAAGGGAATTAATAACTCCAAATTAATTCCAAGCATTATACTGATACTAAAACCAGAGAAGGACACAACTAAGAAAGAACATTAGGCCAATCTCCCTAATAAACATAGATGCAAAAATCCTCAATAAGATACTGGCAAATAGAATGCAACAAAGCATCAAGAGGACTATACACCATGACCAAGTTGGATCCATACCAGGTATTCAGGGTTGGTTCAATATATGTAAATCAATAAATGTAATATACTATATTAATAGAGGCAAAGATAAAAATATATGATCATCTCAATAGATGGAGAAACAGCTTTTAACAATGTCCAACACCTATTCATGATAAAAAATACTAAAGAAATTTGGAATAGACCATCTTTTGCTCAACGTAATAAAAGCCATCTATGCCACATCAATAGCCAATATCATAATAAATGAATATTAACTGAAAGCTTTCACTCTAAAATCAGAAGAAAGATAATGATGTTCACTATCTCCACTCTTATTTAACATAGTTCTAGAAACTTTAGCCAGGCCAATTAGACAAGAGAAAGAAATAAAAGGAATAATGATAGTATCTTGGTTACTTTTCTCTCATTGCTGAGACAAAAATACCTGATGCCCACAGTTAAGGAAGGAAAGGTTTACTTAGTTCACTCTTTGTGGAGGTTTCAGTCCATATTTGGCTGGCTCCAAGGCAGAGTGGCACATGGCAGAGAGCAATAGTTCATGGTGGCAGAAAATAGCAAAAGTAGCAACAGCAAAAGGGAGGAGTGGAGGTAAGCATCATCTTTCTCCCCCTTACATATGAAAACTACCTGCCCCAGGCAGTGTAGCACTTACACCCATGAATCAATCATAAACTCTAAAAGCCTACCCCATGTCTGCAAGTGGCTTTGGGGGCAACACCCATCCAAACCATAGCAGATAGGAAAGGGAGAAGTAAAATTATCACTATTTGCAGACAACACGATACTCTACATAGAAAACCCCCAAAACTCCATGAAAAAACTGCTAGCGCTAATAATCAAATTCAGTAGCATAGCTGGATACAAAGTCAGTGCTCAAAATCAATAACCTTCCTGTACACAAATAACAACTTACTCAGAGAGGAATTAGGAAAAAAACCACAATAGCATCCAAACAATGAAAGGCCTAAAATTCAATCTAATGAAAGATGTAAAAGAGCTCTACTCTGAAAACTATAGTACTCTGAAAAAGGAAATTGAAGCAGATATCAGGGAAGGAAAGTTATCTCCTGTTCTTGGGTAGGAACTACCAAAATAGGAAAAAATGATCATATTTCCAAAACTGTTTTACAGGTTTAATGCAATTCCAATCAAAATTACAACATATCTCACAGAATTAGAAGAAACAATTCTAAAATACATTTGGAACCAGAAGAGACCTAGAATACCAAAGGCAATTCTGGGCAACAAAGGAAACGCAGGGAGCATCACAATCCCTGACCTGAATTTATACTATAAAAGTACTCTGATAAAAACAGCATGGCACTGGCAAAAACAGTCCCAAAGATTAATGGAACTGATTAGAAGATTCAGAAAGAACTCTAGACATATTAAACCACCATATAGGGTCCAAACATATACAGTGGAAGAAAGATAGCCTCTTTAATAAATGGTGCTGGAAAAACTGGCTCTGAACATGTTGGAGATTAAAATTGGACCCATATCTTTTACCATGCACTACACTAAATTCAAAATGGATCAAAGATCTAAATATTAAGACAGAAACATTAAATCTGCTGGAAGATAGAATGGATAAAACTCTTAAAGACATTGGTGTAGATAAAGACTTTATAAATAAAACCCCAATTGCATAGAAACTATCCCAAAGACTCAACAACTGTGATGTCATTAAAAGCATTGCACAGCAAGAGGAAGTACCAACAGAGTGAAGAGACAACCAATGATGTGGGGAAAAAATGTTTGTTGGATATTCCGCAGACAAAGATTTACTATTGAGAATGTATAAAGAACTCAAAAAAATCAGAGCTCCCAAATTTAAAGACAAAATCCAAAAATGGGCATCAGAGATGAATACACACTTTTCAGATGAAGAAATACGAACAGCAAATAAATAAATGAAAAAACTATTCAGTATCACTGGTCATTCAAGAGATGGAAATTAAAAAAACATTGAGATTCCATCTCACTCTGGGAAGAGTGGCTATTATTATCAACCAATAACAAATGCTGGCTGTGGGCCAAAAGGAACTTTTCTCCACTATTGGTGGGAGTGTAGACTGCTACACCCACTCTGAAAATCAATGTGGAGACTCCTCAAAAAACTAGGATTGGAGGTCCCATTTGACCCAGCTATTCCCTTTCTGGTTAACTTCCTGGAAGAATTTAAAACATCGTATTACAATGGTACATATGCACTCATGTTTATAGTAGCACAATTTGTAATAGCTAAATCTTAGAAGCAACCTAGATGCTCACCAACCAAGAAATGGATAAAAAGATGTAGTCATTTTATATAATAGAGTATGTGGTCTTTTTACATAATAGACTATTACTCAGCCATAAGGAAGGATAAACTAGATATTTTAATAGGCAAATGGATGCAACTTGAGAGCAGATGCAAATGGGTAAACATCATGTTGTCGTCCCATTGTGAGAAGCTGAAAGAGTGAACATGATACAAAATTTACATTAGGTATTGTAAAAGGGGAAGAAAGTTCAAAGGGAATGAGAAAAACATTTAGTGGACTGGAAAAAAGAAGGAAGGGAAAAGTAAAAGGAAATATATTACACACATACACACAAAAGGTAGTTAAAATACTTATATGACTAACTTCTCTCAGTTCATTGAAGAGATAAGTTTGTTTGGACAATTAAGTGCTGATATATCATACATCATACTCTGAGTAACTAATTTAAAGATAACAATGTGCAATATATTAATCATTGTTACCTTCCTGTCATATTGTTTTGAAATTTAGATCTTTGGATTTTTTGTTTCATTTTCTTTAAAATGAAAATTAAAAAAAAAAAGATTTTGAAAGCAGTTCTTAGGATATGGAGGCCCCAAAGGAGAACATCCTAACATAAAGCAATAGCATTTATTCTAAAATTCTACTCTGCAAAGTTCTGTGAGAACTTTCTCTGGAACCTCTGCCCCTACACAACAGTTAAGGCCAGCTGCAACAATTCCTTACATTTCCCATGGTTAAGATTGTGCGCCCATTTTGCAACCAATTTGAAATTAATGTTTGCCATAGTTTTCCAGTCACAGGATTCTCCCTTATTCAAAGATATACACTTACCTAACACATAAAACAAAAAATATTTCAAAATAAGATTGAGAAAAACAAGAAGATTTAAGCATCTGATACCCAGCTGGCATTCTTTTTCTAAAGTCAGACATGGAGCACATATTTTCAAAACTCTAACTGCTTTTTCTTACCTTGATTATGACAAATTCCTTTTCCTTGCCTCTTGAGAAAATTAAAAAGAAAATCAATTCCTATAGCAATTTACAAAGTATCTTTTATCAGATTTAGTTCATTGACATACTGAAGATTACCTAGCTATTATTTTTCTTGAACTATCATAACAAAGTAATACAGACTAAGGGGATTAAGCAACAGAAATTTAGCTTCTTACAGTTTTAGGAGATAAAAGTCTGAGATCAAGGTATCATCAGGATTGGCTCCATTCTGATGTCTTCTTCATTGGCTTGTAGATTGCTGTTTTCTCTTCATGTCTTCCTGTAGTCCTCCTACCTCATGTTGTCTTTGTACTATATTCCTCTTTTTTGAAGGAGTCATATTACTAGTTATATTGCATTAGGGCCCAAAAAATGGTTTTATTTTAATTTAATTACCTCTTTAAAGATCCTACCTCTGAATACAGTTATAATCTGAAGTAGTGGTGTGAGGAATTCAACATATCAATTTGAGGGAGACAACCGAGTTTTTAATACATAGGTTGTGAATTAATATTTTGAGGTTTAAACAATGTTTTTAATCTCTGCAGTCCAGATTATTGTACTTCATCAAAATTGTCTGTGTCATTTGTTCTCCACTTCTTTCATTCTATAGCATTACACAAACTGAATTTCTCACCATCCCAAAGTGCTGCTAGTTGCCAGTAAGAGTTTGAAGATATTAAAGGCTTTCCTCTCTGAGTAGATGAAGTGGGTGAGATGTACGAACCAGAGACGATGGCCTGCAAGTGAAATGATTAAACTACAATTTATGAGGAGTGCACAATTATCAGTCTGAAAAAGATGTTTATTCAACAAATATAAATTATTTGGAAGTAATTTCTAGATCAATGGGTATTCCCAACTAGTAACATATCGTTGAATGAGAAGACAAAAGACTCCCTCCCCCCAGGTTTGTTTAGTCATTGTTTCATTTGTTCTCCACTTGAATCCTTTGTGTGGACAGAGTTCCTTTATTTTTTGTTTTTTCACTTTGGAGAATTATTGAAGCTCAAAGAGTTTGTGTAACTTGCCCAAGTAGTGGAAGTAGGACTTCAGCCTACTTCTTTTGATTCAGAGTTCAGTGATCTTCTGCTTGTCCTGGCTGCCTCCTCATTCAGTGAATCCACAGGAGGCTCTGTGAAGTTCTCTAGGCAATTTGTAGATTCACCGCAGGACGCACTCGCAGAAAACTTCCTTTGTGATAGATCAAACAGTCCTAAAAAAAAACAAACAGTCCTACTCCTCACCTTCTTCTCTCTGCCCCCACTGAAGCGCAGTGGCACACAAACGGATACCCATATCCATATGCACAAACCCTTACCTTTTTTTGACACTCCTGTGCATCTTCTAAATGTGAGACTTATTCCAAAGGGTGTGGGCAGTTAGAGGCTACACAGTATGGTTGGAACATACATGTGGTGGATTGACAACTGGTGGTCAACTTATAACATCCAGCTGAAGTGAACGAGCATGGTACTGGGTGTAGGAGGCCCACCTGAGAGTTGTTGCCAGCAGTGTAAAAGGAAGAATGGGGGAAGAAGAAAAGAGGCTGTTGGGGGCTTGTAGAAGCTCTTGGGCACTGTTAGAAGCTGGAAGAAGCTATTGGTTCTCTTGGAGGAGCTTGTCATATTGGCTTTCCTGAGGAACTGTCAGCTGTTGTTATTGTTCAAGGAGCTCAGGACCTTGCTATAGCTGGGAATGGCTTCAGTTCACTTTGAGGGAGCTCTGGTCCTCACTCTGAGTATCACTTCCTGCCTCCAGAGGGAAAGATGGTATATTGCTCATTCTCCTGGAGAAGCTTGTCACATTGGCTTTCCTGATGGGAACTTGGCTTTCCTTATCATCCAAGGAGCTCAGGACCTCACTGTTGCTAAGGATGGCTATGGTACTTTTTGGGGTAGTTCTGGTTTTTACTTTGATCATCAGTTCCTGGCTCCCGTTCCAATCCTTCAGTCTGCTAGCACAGATCCTTCATCCCACTGGGACAGACTTCCTAGCTTCCTCCACTGAACTTTGGGCCTTCCCAGTACAGATTCATGAAACAGACCTGCATGAGACATTGTCATGGGCTCTAAGTCTGCAGCTGGACTTGAGGGAGGCATTGTTATGAGCTCTATGTCTTCAGCTGGACTCATTCAGGACATTATTGTGAGGGTCAGGTGCTCAGCTGTATTCTTTTGTCTTTTGAGTTGTTATACTAATAATTGTGGGCATTTCTCCATTACCATACTCTACCTATCAATGCTTTACAAGTTTTCAAAAACTTCATGTATATTTGTTGATTGGTAATTTTATTTAATCTTCTCAAGTTTGCTGATGAAAATATCATAGCTAAGAATATAGATTCTGGCATCGAAATTCTTTGTTTAAATCCTTGGTAGGTCTTTCACTGTGATTATGGACAAGTACTTAATCTCATTGACCTTTTGTTTCTTTAGGCTTTTCTCTAAAATGAGAAAAAGTAGTATCACTTATATTGTTAGATTACTATAAGGATTAAATAAATTTAGACTTATAAAGGCCTTACACACTACACTTTGCTTATGCCCATGCCAGAATTTACTGGCTTTGAAAAATAGCCATTTTACAATGTGACACAATTGTTTAAGTCACAAATATAGGCATATTTCAAAATGGAAGTTCCACTTCATTGTGCTTCATCAACTATGTAGTGATAGGCACCTAGCCAATTAGCTCATTCAGAGAGTCCAAGCAGATTCACTCACAGCTTTTGTATGTGGTCAGGGTGACTGGATGACTAGGAAGGTTGACCAGATCTCCTATATCTGACCTTTTTACCAAACTCTCCATGGATAATCAGGTGTCTCATTTTAAATCACAGGGCTTTAAGAGAGACTGTTCTAAGAAAAGCAAAGAGAAGTTGACAGTTTCTTAAGAGCTGGGTCCAGAAACTAATACAGACATTTCAGCATATTTGCTTAATCAAAGCAATCAGAGAATCAACCTAGATTCAGGAAGTAGCAAGAAATATCAAATATATAGCCATCTTTAACCTGCCATGTTCTCCATAGCCCCTAGAAAATAACAGGCATATCTAAGCTACAATCATTATAACTCAGACTATCTTTTAAAGCTTGTGTTTATGGTTTTTTTAGGTTGGCATAGCAAACGCAAATGCAAACTCAAACTTTACCTTTGCTTTTTCATTATGTAACTTGTGAAATAGCCCTTATCACTAAGTGACAGATATTTGAAACTGGACACACCCTACATGAAGCTATTGAATATTAATAATGAAAATTCCCTCCCACGATAGCAACAGTTTTTATTTATTGTACAAGTCACACAAAACTTCATTTCAGTTTATTTATTGGTAGTTCATAACCCACTCATATCACCACACAGTCATATGTGGTTCCTCTGCAGAGATTCATGACGTAGAAAAAAGATGATATCTCAGTACCTTAAAATTCATAGCAAACAATATAGTTTTCCTTAGATCATATATACTATTGAGTGAATCTCAAGCTATTATTTTTTCTCCTCTACACCAAAAATAGTTCTAAATTGTCTAATAGCCTAAAAGTTAGACAAGTTCACATTGTAAAATTTTTTGTAAAAGGTTGATGATACTGTGATGTTAATCTAAACAGATATTTCCTGTAACCACTTAGGGCCCACACGGAGTCAGCAGCTTGATGAGGGATCTGCATTCTTATCTGCTGTTTTGGCTGTCTAAAAGAGTATTCAGTGGCTTTGGTCAACTCTGGCTATCAGCACTCTTTATTTTACTTTTTTTCCAGATTTTATACTGCCCAGAGGTACACAAACACTCATTTTGGTTTGTGAAGCTCAAGGTCATTTTAAAGGCAAGTCCCAGGGAAAGAAAGCATTTTGTGACTGGGTCATCTATTTCCCTGAATTAGTCACAGCTTTTGAGATATATTTAAGAAGAAGAAATCAGAGAAGCCAAATTGATTTTTAAGACAAGAAGAACCTACAATTGGAACGCTATTGGCCACAAAATGTAACATAACAGTATTTATTTGGGGAAAAGATTCATCTGATCATTTTATTTTCTTTTTAAGTTAAAATGTCTGTGTCTGTTTACTAAAAAAAAAAAAAAAAGTCCTTATACTATAAGGAGTTCTATCCCCTTTAACCACACCACTTCTGTCTATTTAACAAATTCTGTTCTGAGGTCATCCCCCACGAACTTTCCCAGAATTACTACTTCCCCTTCCCCTAAACTCTTTTCATGTGTGTGAGGAGGCTACTCTAGAAGTGATATTTGCTAGCATGAGTATTGATTCAATAATGGAGTTGTAGTTCAATTGTGGTGATAAGAATATGCCTGATTATTTTTTTTTTAATCCTTTGAGAATGGTTGAGTTATTCAGATATCAGTGAGTAACGTCTGCACACAAATCCACCTGCTTTTACTGCTGACATTACTTTTTACTGCTTAGGCAGTAAATCTAAGTAAACCATAGACTTGCTTGAGATTCACACATTACCTGTTAAATAGCTTTCTCTCATTGGAAAGAGAAATTGCTTTCTTACAACTGGCAAGTTGATAATCATTGGAGATTGCCAGTTTTCTCATGTGTGGCATTATTGCCATTGTCATGCTGGGATTTTAGGGACTGTATCTGACACACTGTGTGGCAGAAGGAACTCAAATTAGGAACCGGAAGGCTGGCTCTGACACTCTATTCTGTTCTTCACTTGTTGCATACACTGGACCCAAAATGTAAATTTTTTGAGGGTCTTTCACTTTAATACAAATAGGAAAAACTATGTGATTGGTGTCCTTTACAATTTTAAAAAGCATATAAAGGTACAAGGAGTTGAAAACATTGAACTTTGTCATCAATTTAAGATGGACCCAAAGGAAGTTTTCAAAGCCTTTTTGTTGATTGCATTTATTAGTTAAGATATTCTGGTGAGACACTGTGAAATCCTTGCACTGGGTGTGAACGTGGAAAATGTTGAGCTTATTTCTGAGTCTCAATCACCTTTACATGGCAACTTTTCCGATCAAACTGATGTTCACAGTTCTATTTCTGGCAGCAAACTGCTTGGCCACAGGGTTTATGCAATTTCTCTTTTTTTTTTCTCAACACAGCACTTTCCTAGTACATGTAAAGTCTGTGTTAATTATTTTGGCGGCTAGCTGAGAAAGAAAAAAGAAGCTCACATTTGCTAAATCAAGAATGACAGAGTAGATTCAGACATGCTCTTTACAAGGCAGTTTACACTCAGGAGCTAATGCCAGCTCCCTTTACTTCAATGTGTTGCTCACAAATATTGATTAATCATTTTTCTTTATTAGCTTATGTCCTCATGGTGGTATAATGCATTTGACATTTCTCTGTCTTCCAGGAGGGTGGGATGCTGTAAACCCTCAATGATGCTGTCAGCAAAAGGATTCTAGAGGTTTTCATAGAGGCACAGGAAGCAGATAAGTAATGTTAGTTTCTTTTACCAAGAATAAATGGTGGAGATGGGTGGTGTTTTTCCCCTACATCCTTTAAATCTTGAGTTGTGATATCTGATGCATAGTGAGGCAGAAGGCTCTGTGATAACATCAGGAAGTTTGATTCTCATAGTTTTGCTGGTTGCCTAGTGCTCAGTTTTCTGTGCTTTTGAAAGAAGGGCAAAAACCTATTCTAAGATCTACACATCTGTCAGAGAAATGTTAAATGTTGGGACAAAAGGGAAATTCTGGTTGAGGTCTTTCTTTCTGACTTCCTAAGGAGTGAGTAGTTTTAGGTGCAAAGGAAATGAGGAAGCTGTGTTTTTACATCCCAGTTGATAAGCATAATTTTTACAGTCTGAACACTCTGGCTCAAAAAAAGGAGTTAGTGTAACTTCACAAGTCTAAGAGCAGAGAAGTCCTAGGAACCAAGGCCGTTACCTTCAAGTGCATTTGTTTTCTTTTCATGTTGCACACTGCCTTTTGTTACTCATTCAACGCTGTGGAGAATAGTCCCTGCCCCACAGGCAGAGATCTGCAGACACTGTTTTCTAGGACAACAGAGCATACCAAGTGGAAGGTATCTGAGTTTCAATTCTAAATTCAGCAGAAGAGAATTTTACGGTCTCAGGTCCTGTCAGATGGGCGCTCTTTCTTGATGTAAATGTAGTGAAAGCGTTTGGTAAGGAAATGCACACTTGGCTGCCAGAATACCCTCTCTCTACCTTTTCATCTCCTCTGTCACCCCTGTGAATGAGAGCAGCCAATCAAAAATAATTATTAAAGGACCTTCGTAGTCACACTTGCAAAAGTAGAACCATATGAATATTCTCAATCGATCTTTTTATGTGCTTATTAAAGAGTTTTCCTCATTTGTGTCAAAACAGGAAGTATGAACAAAAGCTGAGCACAAGAGATGGGCCAATGACCTTTTCCCTACATTTTGGCATTACTCTTTGACTTCTCACTGTAAAAGAGAGGAACTGTGCTCCTTTTAACATCGAATTACAGCCATACCCAGGGCTGTTATCCCCCACCAACTTTCACAGTACTCTCACACAGCACAAGTCCTGTGTCTACAGTAGTTACAATTTTGGATAGAACAACAATTGATAATTATAAATATGCAAATCCATACCATAGTAATGAACAACAGAATTTTGTTTAAGCGAAGTTTGTCCCTGGTTCAAGTGACCCTCCAAGAGTGTTGTCATTTGTGCGTGGGCCTAGCAGTCTAAGAATGGTAGATTTTGTGGCTGTGCAAATTCAGTAATAGTCTACAAGGCAAAAGAAACAGAGAATGGAGTGGAAATTCTAAGGGTTTTTCAAGAGTTTATACCACAGTGATTATTTGTTCCTCCTGCTCATACTTACTTGACCCAAACGTGTCACGTGGTCTTATAAAGTTCCAAGGATACCTGGGTGTTGAATTCTCAAGAAGGAAAAGAGAATGAAATATATGTGATACCAATACATGTGAGATTTCTTTTCTCTGTTAAAAGTTGTTTTAAAAAACATTTCCCAAAACTCACATAATACTTACCTTATTACTTTGATGTCTTATGTAGAATACGATGGCTTCATCTTTCTGGTAATAGTTCTCTTTTAGCATTTTGAGAACTCCAATGTGGATTGAGTTTTATCAGTATCAGTCCTCTAACTATTTTCATGCAACTATTTATTTCACTCACTTTGAGTTGATCCTAAATATTACACTGTGTGTTTATGTAAGAGGTTGCTTTACCTTCTCATTCTGATATATTATCCTCCAGGGATTTCCAGAGAAGGGTATATTCTAGGTAAATTATTCCCTTGGTTGTCTGTCAATATATTTATTTTACTTTATTTTCAATAATAATTCTTTATTTTACTTTATTTTCATTCTGATTGTTTGGCAAGATATACTAATTTGGAAATGATTTTCACACAGAATTTTAAGGGCCTTGTTGATTGCCCTTTGTTGCTAATTCTTCCACAAAGCAAGTTACTTATTTTTGTTCAAATTTTGACATTTTTTGTTTCTTCTGTAACTGATATAAAATCTTTTTCCTTGCTTTCTAAAAATTGATACTGAATGTGTATGTATATTCATCCATTGTGTTGACCTCTGAATAATCCTTTCTAATTGAATGCATCTTCAGTTTAATAAATTTAATGAAATTTCTTAAAATTGAATTTTTTTCCTGTTAGCCTTTTTATATTTTCTGCTTTTTTTTAAATATTATTCCTCTTATACTACACCTATAATTTCATAGGTATTATTCTATAATTTTCTTTTCTTCTACATCTAGTTTTTTAAGTGTTATCTTTTAATGCTTTCATTTAAATTTTTAATTTCATTAAAAATTTAAAAAATTTTCAATTTCATTAAAATTTTTTAAAAAATTTAATTTTTTTCTTATTCTATGGTTATTCCTTGTGTAGAGTTACTACTACTCATTTCATAAATAAAATAAAAAGAAGTAATAATCCCCCCTTCCCTGCATAGATTTTATTTCATTTTACTTACATATTGTTGTTAGGTTATTTTGACTTGTTGTTCATGTTAGAGACTTTTAATAGATACCTGGGAGTTCGGCAATATATACTAACATACAAGATTGGGATGTTTGTGTGTGTGTGTAATTTAATGATTATAGGTTTCACTGTAAGGTGTCATTATTTTGTCTCATTGAGGACCTCAAGTTGATATATTTAAGTCATTTTTTATGATAAGTTTAGATTCTTCAAATAAAATTGTTTGGTTGTCTGATTATATGTCTGACAAGTAGTCCCACTCTTAAAGGTAAGAGAGAAAAGAGAACTTGGAATTTTAACACACAATATAAACATCTGCATATTTTCCTTGTAATAAGAAACACCTGATTCAGAGGCTGGTGTCACTACCTCTCAAAGCTGAAAAATTCTGCATCACATTTTAACTGTTAAATCTCTAGTGGTCTATAGTGGTTCACAGACCTTTAGCTAAATGTCAAGTGAGAGGAATTCTTGATGCTTAACCATTTCTCAAACAGACTTTCTAAAAAGTCCTATTTTTAGCTCACATTCACTTGTAACTTTCTATATTCTCTAATTTTCAGAACACATGAACTACTGCATGTGTTCAGAAAAATAGTTCAGAACACATGAACTATTTTTCAGATTTATTCATTATTAACTTAGAATTTGGCTCCATGGAACTTCTACTCATTTATTATTTTCATTCTACCTTCCTAAATATTATCATATTTTCTTTGTATACTGTCTTATGAATTTAAAAATCTTTATGTTGGCAATTTTATTAGGGACATTGTAAAACATGAACAAAAGTAGAGACAAAATACAAAAAATATGCTCATCACACAGCTTCAACAAATGCCTATATATTGACAATTTTGTTTTATCTACTTCCATTCATGTTTTTTCCCATACTCCAAGTTCTCACTAGTCTATTTTAAATGAAATCCTGGCTTTCTGTAATTTAATTACAAATAATCTTCATGTTAATCTAACAGACAAGGCCCTAAAATATAATTACAAAATAACAACATTAAAAATAAGTATTTAATACATAATTCCCAAATCAATGTCCAATTCTCTTTCATCATCACAAAACCTGTCTTTTTCCTTTTCGTTTTCCTTTTCAGATGAAAAATTTCATACTGTCTGCTTGAACAGCAAGTACTAAGAAATAGGCTTTCTCTATCTGTGGTGATTAAGCTTAATTTTATAATATTATTTGGTTTAGAAATTACTGAAGGGGTTTGTAAAGACACTTCTGGATATGTCTGGGTGAGTCAAAGAGGTGTCACCTTGGATACTATATCTGGTATCCTCACTCTATCATCCCTGACCCTGTTTCCTGCTCTGCACACTGGTTGCTGTTAATTTATCATCTTTCACCACCATGCAAGTCTCCCTTGGGGCCAGTTAATCATGGGCTGAACTCCATATAACTGTGAATCAAATTAAACCCCTTCTCTTTTAAATTGTGGGTGTTGTGTATTGTGTCCCATCACTGGAAATGCTGAATAATACAGAAAATTGATACCTGGAAGGGGATCTTTGACTGCACCTCACATATGGTTCAGGAGCCTTTGGAACTGGTCTGTAGGAGGAATTTAGAATGGTTTGTAGTGTGGCTAGAAAAGCCCAGAATTCTGTAAACACAGCCTGATGGGTAAGTCAGGCTATAGCTCGGAAGACTAGAATGGCAATAAGAACTCAGACAAATAAAGGTCAAGCTCAAGTGATTTTGATTGGGAAAGTCAATTCTTTAGGAAGATAGATTGCATGCATAATCTGACAAAAATATGTCTTCATTTTGCCCATGTCCTTAGAGGATTAGTTTAAGGGTTATGAACTAATTGATTTGGCAGAGCCTATTTTAAGGGAGCCCTAAGTTCAAGCTGTGATTTAGGTACTGTTGACTGCTTTCAGGAAAATTTCCACTGAGAATCAGGGACAAAAATCAGAGCAGAAATATAATATTTAAGTTTTGGTTCAAAAGAAACCATGTATAAAGTTGGAGTGAAAGGAGGTGTGGTTACTGAAGAGATTAGCACTACAAGAAAGAAACCAATACTTCCTACAGAGATGAGGCAAGAAAGATTCCTTTAAGGCATCTCTGAACTCAGCAAGATCCTACCCATTTTAGGCCCAATGATGCAGCAGAATAAGCCTTCATTTAAGAAAAGAGTCCTTAGGACAACTCCACAAGAAGCATTTCCTAGGGAGATATTTCCCCAGGATCTGTTTCACCCCTTTCAGCCATCTAGGCACTCAGAGGCCACTGAAGCCATGGTCTAAGGTTACCTACTTATTGTTTCTGCTGACATCAGACACTGGTATTGTCCCCATGATGCTAGTTTTGGAGGATGCAAGAGTGGTTGGAAACTTCCACCTAGATATTAAGAAAAGTCTATGAAGCCAGGTAAGAAGCCTCTGAGCAGCCATGGCATGAAGCTGAGATGAAGCATGCATAATCTGACAAATGAAAAGCTTCATATTGTCTGGTTGAACAACAAGTACTAAGAAATAGGCTTTCTCTGTCTGTGGTGGTTAAGCTTAATTGTGTAATATTATTTGGTTTAGAAATTACTAACGGGGTTTGTAAAGACACTTCTGGATATGTCTGGGTGAGTCAAAGAGGTGTCACGTTGGATACTGTATCTGGTATCCTCACTCTATCATCTCTGGCATGGTTTCCTGCTCTGCACACTGGTTGCTGTTAATTTATCATCTTTCACCACCATGCAATTCCCCTTTGGGGCCAGCTAATGATTATAGGTTTCATCATAAGGTGAACCTTACCTCATGAGATTAAGCAGAAAGACACAATAGAGACTCCAGGAATTTGAAGGTGCTGGGAACGGGAAATGTCTGCAGGAGGAATGTGCAGACCTTGTGGAGACAGTCCAAAAGAGACATCAGGTATGCTACAACCAGCTAGTCCATGTGGGTGAGGCCACATAAACCCTTTAGAACTCACATTCCAATACTATGGCCCCTGGATACTGGACAGGGAGCTACACGACTTAATATTTTCCCTGCTGCATTTCAGCCTTGCTTTGATATTATTCTTTTATATCCCTCTATTCCTACCTTTTAAAATAGGAATGTTTCTCCTAGGTCAATATGCTTTGGGATTATATAACTCAGTTTTGATTCCCACAAGAGCTCAATGTTAAAAGTTTGTCTTGAATCTCAGAAGAGAGTTTGATGGGACTTTTGAAAAATACTGAAACTCTTGAGACAGTAGGGAAGGGATTATTGCATTTTTGGTTGTATGCACGATAGCTTTAGAATATTAGCAGGAATTTTTAACTTATTGTGCTGATTCAGAGTTTAACTGTATTTAATTAGATGTGTTTTTGTATCAAATTGAAAGGGATGGTATGTGATGGTTAAGCTTAAGTGTGTCAACTTGACTGACTTGGGACCTCATGAGGAAATTAATAAAGTGCACTTCTAGGTATGTCTGCGTGTCTCATGGAAGTATCAACTTGGGTACTGTATCTGTTTCCTAGTTCATTGCTCTCTGGTGCTGTTCCCTTACTGTGCTCCTTAGTTGCATGAGTTAAGCATTTTTGCTCCACTGTACCCTTCCATTATGACATTCTTGCCTTAGAGCCAGCCCACTATGTACTGAATACCATGAAACTATAAACTAAATTAAATTTCTCCTCCTTTACATTCTAAGTTTCAGAAATTATTTGCCAACAATGGGAAATTTGACTAATACACTATCTCTGTCTCTTTCTATGGAAGCAGGCATGGCTACATGTCTGCAATCACTATAGATAATGTTGGTTTAAAAAGTCTTTTGTCCAAGCAAAAGTTTAACAACTATCTTGGCCATGCTTAAAAGTTTACTAGTTTTTGGTCACTCTAGTCATTGAGATAGGTCTGCTACCAATGGAACAGGCCTATAAGAAATTTGTCATAATTGTTTTCTATGCAATCTCAGGTTTGAAAAGTCCTGAAACATCTTTAAAGGTCCTAAGAGGTCTTGAAATATCCTGAAAACTCTCAGAAGGATCCACCCTTCCTTCTGTTCTTCCTTCATATTAGATAAGAGGATTGAAAAGCCAGTCTTTCCCTTATAGATTATGGCTTGATCTTAAGGAGTATCTTCAAGCATAATCTAAGCTTACCATTCTCATTCTACATCATGGTGCTTCAGACATTCTAGTTTGGTGCAAATGTGAAATCCAGTAGTTTGAAATGATTTCAGGTACAATTTTTTTTATCATCTTTCATTCATTACTCATGTCTGTTTCTTCTCACAGACACTGTACTTTTTGTTAATTGTGTGCTATTATGCTTGAAAAATCCATGTATTTTAGCTCATCTTTGTCTACATAGAAATTATTATTCCTCAGTCTTTTCAGGGTTCACTGTCAATCTGTTCTCAGTTGCTTTGTAATAGTTTCCAGGAACTATTTGCTTTTCTGGTTTTTGTTTGTACATCTACTGGCTTTCAAGTGATATTGTGGACTTACTTTTTTATTTGTTTTGTTATTAGAAAAGGAATATTAGGAAACCACAAAGCTAGATTCAAGTGTGTTTGGTAAGCCACCTTGGGTGACAGCCTCTATAGACTGTCTATTGTATGCTTCTTGAAATAATTTACTATTTCACTCTTTTTAAATACTGTGTACCCTTTAAAAATTGCAGAGATTGTATTCAAATAAAAAAATCTAACAATATGGCAACAAATGTATATATTCATAGCCTAATCTATAACCACTAACATCTCTCACACAAGGAAAAAGACAAGATATCCCAATAAAGATAACTTTGCTCTTTATGGTTAAATGTAAATGTTCTATGAGAAAACTAGACTTCTGCTAGAAATGTTGATAAAACTTGTGATACAGAAATATGCAAATAAAAAGGGTAATGAATATTTACTATGCACACCTTAGAAAGGCTAGAATCAGAAGGACTAATATTATGATGGTATGTATACCAAACAACTGGAATTTCTTTCTAGATGGCAGGTACAAAACTAGTAAAACTGTTGGGATTACATATCAAGTTGAGCACACACAAGCCCTAAAACCCAGAGAGTTCACACCTAGTTCCAGTAGAAATGCATTCCTTTTGGTGCACCAAAAAACTTTTAAGGATAAGGTCATAACTTATTTTCAGTACTTCCAGACTTGGTGCAAGCTAATAACAACCACAAAGATAAATAAATTATAAATAACCATGTATTAATATATATAACATATAAATGCTACATATTAATAAACGTGACAAATTTTTAAGCAAAAAGAGGCAAACACAAAAAGCATACTCTACAGTGCCATATAAAGCAAGTTTAAAGGTAACACAACTAATCTATAACATTATATGTCAGGATGATCATCTTTTGGAGGAGGACGGAGACTGAATAATTGGAAAAGAGGTGAAGCAAGACTTCAGGTTCTAGTGATGACCTATTTGAAGACTTGGTAGACACTTTAAAACTGTATCTAGTTTTCATAATTCACTAATACACAATTTTTTATTTTTTGTAAATATGAAATAATTTAATTAATTTTCCATAGTGATCAGCTTAAAATAAGTGGACCACATTATTTCCAATATATATAAAAAAATCATTCTCTAAATTTACATGTTTATGTAGGAATATCACTAATACTCTTTACTTGTATGTAGTCAACAATTTTAGAGCATTCTAAATTAAATGATATAATTTAATTTCATGGTCTCATAATAAAATTAACATTAGACTTGTTTTTAAAAATCCAGTGTAACTTGGAGAGCTGCCCTTTGCCATTTGTGGCAAGTGTGAGTTGAGATTGAAACCTAAAGCTATTGAATCTTTATACAGCTTTCTTTTACTGTACTTATTGAGCTTTTCCCTGTAATCTCAGTTCCTTAGATAGAATGTTTTCTCATCTATTTCATTCCCTTGAGTCTTTCTGTCCTATAGCTACACAAAGAAATCAATTTAAGGAACATACTAGTGGATTTAGGAGTTAATTACATTTTATTTTTAATTTTTTTAAAATTTATTTTAAAAATAAAAGAAGGCAAACATAACATCCATTTACAAAATAGCATAAGAACAATACAAGCAATACAGAGTTACAAAGTGCTATGAAATTAACAATGATTGTTGCATCACGTATTGGTATCTTCAAAGTGCTTTCTCAGAAAAAACAAATAGAAACATGCAAGATTGATCAAATAATTAATCATTAACTGTTCCTTGCAGTAAAGTGATAGAAGTCAGTAGTACAACATTTTAAAAGAAACTTTATAAACAAATTTTCTCCCTCACAGGTATGATCAGGTACAGTGTGACCACATCAGTTTTAACACAGTTGTTTGAACTGTGTCTCTCTCTCCATCTGTCTTGCTCTCTCTCTCTCTCTCTCTGTCCCTCTCTCTCTCTCTCTCTCTTGCTCTCCCTCTTGCCTCTGTCTCATTACATTACTTTCAGATATATGGCCATAGGTTCACATTATAGTATCTAGTATCTATACTTATATGTGCACTCAGGTTCATTTGAAGGAAACAAATCATCTACAAATGTATTCACTTATTATTCTGAATTCTAGAAGTTTTCCAAATGCTTGTATTACCAAAGCACAAAACACAAGGTTTTAAGAAAAGATAGTAATAGGAAGTGGGGAAATAGATCTTTCTTGAATGCAAAGGAATCAAGGGATAGAAGGAGTCAGGGAGGGAAAGGGGATGAAAAAAGGAATTAAGATGTGATCTGTACCAACTTCACACAGGAATGCAAACCTTATACATTGCAAATGTGTCCTAAAAATATAAAAAATATTAAAAAAAAAGAAGTGTAAAGAACTCAAAGGTAGAGCAGCTGTGGTCATCCTACCACACATACTTTTGGATTTTAAAATATCATTATCCAGTTTACATTTAAGGAAATTCCATTAATCCTACCTAGACAAACTAATCTCCGAACAGTAGGGAAAGCATGCCCAGCACATGTCCTAATCTGCATGAGATTGAGACTGCTTAGTAGGTGGGAACAGAAGGGCCAGGTAGAAATGAAGAGGGACACCAAAGGATGCCTTAGAGAACTCGAGGTTTATACTCATATGGACATCTACAAAGTCCTCCCATTATCAAGAAGGCAAGCCCCATTGTCCTTTGGTTGTAGTTTAGGGTTTTGCAAGAACAATACAATAGAGAAAACATATTTTCTAAGAATTTTTATAATACCTTAGTCACCCAAAGAATCATATACAAAAAGAGATTGGAGCAAATCTGTCCACACACTAAAGACCAAAGAATCCAGCTGAGGGCCTGGATCCCAGGTAATATCCTGCATGAATTCAGCTGAAGACCTAGAGCCCATAAATAATGCCCCCCACAAGTCTGAGTGGAGGCCAAAAGCCCACAACAATATCTAATGAAGGCTTGTTTCACAGATCTGCTCTGGGAAGGCCCAAAACTCAGTTGTGGAAGCTAGAAAGTCTACACCAGCAGGACAAAGGATCTGTGCTAGCAGGTTCACAAACCTGAACTGGAGCCAAGAAGCAATGCTCAAAGTAAGAACCAGAAGTCTCCCAAAAAGTACCACAGCCATCCTCAGCAGCAATGAGGTCCCAAGCTCCTCCAATGATGAGGAAAGCCAAATTCCCATGAGGAAAGCCAATGTAACAAGCTTCTGCAGGAGACTGAGCAGAGCACCATTTTCCCTTCTGGAACCAGGAATTGATGCTCAGAATGAGGACCAGAGCTCCCCTGAAGTGAACCTAAGCCATTCTCAGGGACAACAAGGTACTGAGATCCTCAGAGAGATAATAACAGCTGAGAGGATAATAACAGCTGAGTTCATCAGGAAAGCCAGTATGAGAAGCTCATCCAAGAGAACAGCTCCTTCCAGCTTCTAACAGCATCCAACAGCTTTTAAAGTTCTTCCTCTCCAGTTCTGCCTCTTATGCTGCTGGCAACAATCCTCAGGTGCGCCTCCCACTCTCAGCACCATACTGATTCCATTCAGCTGGGTGTTACAAGTTGACCACCAGTTGTCAATCCACCACACCATTTCTATCATAAATTCCTCTTATTTTTGTTGTTTTGTTAGTTTTTTAAATTTTTAAAATAAAAAATAAGCTGTAAATTGTTCCTTTGTGTCAATTTCACCTTTAATGTCTTCTTTGATTCTCTTACTCTCTTTTCTGTATGTATTTGTCAGAGTCCTGAGAAGTTACTGAATTTAACCTCTATTTCCAAACTTGGTAGTCCCTAGAGAGGAGTTAATAGGCTGTAGTTAAAGATGATCAGATCAAAGAAGTATGTGATCCGATACTGGTTTGTTATGTTTATATTGTTTTATCCCTGTCTTAACATTGCTCAAGAATGGTTTCATAAAAATCTAGCAGTTTTATAATGATTTTTAATTTTATAAACACAAAAGACTTCCAGTGGAATATAATGCAGTTTATAACATCCACATGTAATGCCCTTATACTTCAGCCAGATTAATTGTTTAATCAGGAAAACAGTACACTTCACTCTGAAATGGTACTTGAAATCAGCAAAACAGTATATCTCACTCTAAAATGACACCTGAATTTTATGTTATCTGCAGCATAATTTTAACTGCTTAACCAAGGAACACTTTCCTCAATCAGTGTTGCTGCTCTGAAGATGCAATTATAATTTTTGAGTAAACAATGTTTAAAGTGCAAGTTTATTCTCAAATATATATTTGGATTTTAACATAGTCACTTTCATTTCTTTAAATGTGAATTTCTTAAACATTGCACTAGATTAAGAAATAATCGTGTGTAGTGGTTTGGATGGAATCACCTTGATTGGCTTTGGGATCCCTTTGGGGAGGAGCACATTTCTAGGTGTGTTGGGGTGGGTCACAGAGGCATGGCATGGAGATTCATGTCTGGCCTCTCTTCCTATTCTCTCTGGCACTGTTGTTTGCTATGTGAATTGGCCACTGTGAACTAAACAGCTTCCCTCCATCTGCCATGCCCTTCTGTCAATGTGTCCCTGTCTTGGAGTCCCCTTACCATGGACTGTGCAAAGCAGGCATGACAGTGCAACTAAAGATACTCACCAAGGAGGACTTCTAGAACTGCTTCAGAGAGTAACAAGAATGATGGGAAGTGCATTTGAAGTAAAGGGGATTACTCTAAGGGGGATTAACGGCAATTAACCCTCCTTTCCTTTAAATTGCATGTGTCAGCTGTTATGTCTCAGTGAAGACAAAGCTAATACACCTACTTTCTCCCCCTTTAACATCTCTGCCCACATTACTGTATGTAAAGGGTAGTTGAATATAATCTGTAAATAGTGATCACAGTAACTAAAACTATGAAAAATTCAAACTACTCACTCAGTTTATTTTCAATTCCTATATAGATCAATTATATTTTAGTATCATCTTCAGAGACTACAAGAGAGGAACAGAATAAAGAATAAAAACCCTGGGCTGTACACTTCCTAGTTCTAAAGATTTCCAGTGCCTGCAGCTCCAGAATCCTGATTCCTTCTGTATTGTGCAGACATCAGTGATATTTTTGTGCATAATTCATCACTGAAGTACACAGAAAAATATAAGAAAATATTCTGTATAGCTCATATGAGAAAGAAAGTTTGGAAAGTAGAATAAATGGGGATAAACTTAGGTTAGTGTATATTTTATAATTATTTTCATTGTAAAATATTACTCAATCATATAGAAAAACACAATGTATGAATAAAATGCCTATACTCTACAATTGTAAATAACTGCTATTAATATTTTTATTTCTCCACAGCTTCTTCCCTGTATGTGAATACAAGGTATGATCGAGAATGTTTAAATGTTGAAAGAGATATTACAGTAAAAGACAATTTACCTTTAATTCTGCTAAAAGTAATTCCCATTACTTCAAATGCACTTATCCCATTGTTCTTATTACTTTCTGAAGCATTTCTGGAAGTACTCTTTGGTGAATGGCTTTAGTTATCTTTTCATGGCTGCTTTTTTTTTTTTGGTTTTGGTTTTTCTCCTGTGCCAGGAACCGAACTCAAGACCTTGCACTTGCCAGGCAGGCGCTTTGCCGCTGAGCTAAATCCCCAGCCCCTTCATGGCTGCTTTGGCATCCAAAATTATCCCAAAATGTTTTCCTTTCATAGTCCTTTTAACTTTGAGGAAGAGCTAGAAGTCATATGGTTCAAGATTCAACCAACAAGGCACATGAGGATATATAAAGATATTTTACAATCCTGCCTTTCCATTGGATGGCACTTGGCAACAGTAGTCACTGTATTTTTGATTATGCCTACCTGAGGCACAAAAGAGGACTTGCACAACTGCTTCAGAAAGTGGCAAGAATAATGGGGTAAGTGAGTTAAAATTTAGAAGAAGTATTTAAGGGAAAGTCACAGCAATCTGAATTTTACTGTAACATATTATTAAAATTTAATTATTTAGCAAGTACTTTGATCACCCTTTGTATGTAGTATATACATGCTGCTCAACCTACAAAGGGGATGTGTCTTGATAAAATTATCATAGGTTGAAAATGCATGTTAAAATACATTTAGTACACCTACCTTTCTGAACATCATAGCTTAGCAACACAGTACACTATTGAGTATCAGTTTTTTCTTCTTATGGTTGTGTCTGACTACAAGCTGGGTCTGAAGTCCCTTCCTCAGGACCAGAAGAGAGAGCAATAGTGTGAATAATTAAACAGAGGGAAAAAATCAGAACTCAATACTTGAAATAGTTTTTCTGTGTAATGAGTACAGGTTTGCACCATGAAAAATCATAGCTACAAACATCATAATTGAAAGATCATTTGAATGAGTATTAATATGTGCATCTGTACGTGTGTGTATATATTTGTACTTAATTATTGTGTGTGTGTGTGTATATATATATATATATATATATATATATATATAATATAAACATATCATTAGAGTTTATATCTAGATGTCTCCCCAAAGCCTTATGGAGGTTTTCCCGAGGTGGCTAAATCTAGAGTGTGTGATGGTGGGATTATGTTTAGGATTGGTAAATCAGTCCACTTGTTAGTTTGACATTGTTTAGGCTACAATTAAGGTGTGAGCACTATACCTGCCCTAGGGTAGGCAGCCTGCATACAATGTAAAGGACAGAATGAGTCTTGTCTCCCTCTTTTGTTGCTTTTGTTGCCTTCTGTGATCATGATGCTTCTCCACCATGTGCCACCCTGCCTTGGACCCAGCCAATAATGCACTGAAATCTCTAGAAATTGTGAGCTAAACTTCCCATTTAACTTTGAGTGTTTTGTCTCAGTAATGAGAAAAGTAACTAAAAGATATATATTTTTCTATCTTCACATAATTTATATAACTATATATTCAGTTTTATACTTTTTGAAACATAAAAATAATGATAAATATCTTCCAATGCTATCATATAACCTACTAAACACCTTGTAAGCTAATTGCTTCTCTATTGCATATTTTAGGTCTTTTAATATGCATGTTCACTACTGAGTGCTGAGGTTATTTCTTGTTTCAGAGAGCCATCAGTTTACAGAGATAATGAGTAGAGAGTTTTCAAAGAGCGGTAAGTTTAACAGAACATCCAGGGTAATAGAAGAAAACATACCAGGGAATTAATTCACACTTTGGCTATCATGGATGTCTTTTCAAGAAAGATTGACATCTGAGTTAAGTGCTAAAGACCGTAAGAGAATTTCAGTTATGGTTGTGATTCTAGATTGAGAAGGGAGCAGTGGATCAGTTCCAAAGTTATGTGAATAAAACACATTGAATAAAGTGAAAGTAGCCTCCTATCACCAGAGGATAGCATAATGAGGTCAGAGTATAGTGTGAATAGCTGAATGATAAAGCTGGAGAATTAGATATGAATAATTACAAATCAGTATGAATGAATTTTATGAGTACCAGGGGATTTGAAACTCAGAAGTGAAGTGGTGTACTAAGATTTACGTTTTAGAATGCACTCCCAAGCAGTCTGTAAAATGGATTGGAAAAGATCAAGTATGGAATTATATGTTATAGGTAGATTGTCGTTGATAATGATTCTATGAAAGGCAATATGCACATATATGTACTAAGACAGGGAGGGGAAAAGGACAAACTTGAAACATGTCTTTGTACTAATAGTGATGGGATCAAGTGACTGCATGTGAAGCATGAGAAAGAGGAAAAAGTAGGGTGTTTCTGGACTAATAATTTGACTCAGGGTAATGATGGAACAATGGCAGAGGTTCAGTTCAAGGAAAGAAGGAAAATTTCTGCTTGAATAGCCTAGGTTTGAGATTCATTTGGAATATATTGAACAGCTTTAGTTTGAGATTCTTGTGGCACATTCAAATAAGTCCGTAGGTAGAACTGCTTTGCTGAAAGGCTAAAATGCACAGAAGAAATAAATAAGTTCAGTATATCTCAACTTTGCTGAACATAAGAATCAGGACTTTAACCACGTAACAGTTTACCCCAAGCATCGCTTGGGCAGGAATTATTTCAACCGATTTTTGAATTGAATATATTTGATAAAATTATCATTTTTATATTTCTGGTTATATTATCTTGTAAAATTTAATGAAAAAGTAATGCAATATTTAGTCCTGTATTTAAATAATTGGACTGGTAAATGGTTAAAAATTCTATTGTCTGTGGCTGTATTTCAGAAAAATTAAATAGAATCTCTGGGGGCAGTACCCAAACATTTGCAAAATTACCTAACTGGTTAAAGTGAACATCCAAGATGTAGATCGTGTCTCCCAGAGATAGCAAATACCAGCGAGTCTCAACTTTGGCAGCACAATACATGGATCAATAAACTGAAGAGTTTGTTCTTTGAAAGATTAAATAAAATCAACAAACTCTTAGCCACCATTATAAAAAAAGGAAAGAAAAGACTCAAATTCATGCAGTTAGAAATGAAAACAGGAAAATCACAACATATCCAGAAGAAATCCAGAAGATCATCAGTATCTACTTTGATAAACTGTATTCTAATAAGATGAAAAACACAGAAGAAATAGGCAGATTCTCAAACACATATGAATTATCAAAGCTGAATCAAGATGATATAAAAATTCTAAATAACCAATTGTCAGTCAGTGAAATTAAAGATACAATTAAAAAGTCACCAATAAAGAAAAATCCAGGCCCTGGCAGATTCATGGCTGAACTCTAAAAGAAATTTAGAAAAGACCTAATACCACTACTTCTCAAAATCTTTCATAAAATTGAAAGGGAAGCAACACACCCAAACTCATTTTTGGCAGTAAGCATTACCCTGATACCAAAAGCAGAGAAGGATCCATCCCAAAAAGATATCCACAGTCCAGTCTCCCTAAATAGCATAGTTGCAAGTAACCCCAATAAGATACTGGCAAACTGAATGCAGGAAATCATCAGGATAATATGCCACCAACAAATAGCATTCACCCAAATGTTGCAAGGATGGGTCAACATATGGAAATCATTAAATGTAATACACAATATCAACAGAATTAAAGCCAAAAATCATATGAACATCTCAATAGATGCAGTAAAATATTCTACAAGTCCAATACTATTTCATGATAAAAACCATACAGAAATTGGAATAGGTGATCTTTATGTTAATATGATTAAAGCCATGTATGACAAACCAACAACCAGCATCATATTAAATGGACAAAAACTGAAAGTTTTCACTCTAAGATCAAGAACAAGACAAGGACGTCCACTGTTAAAACTCTTGTTCAATAAAAATCTGGAATCTTTGGCCAGAGCAATTATACAAGAGAAAAAAATAAAAGTAATAAAAATAGGAAAACAAGAAGTTAAATTATCATTATTTGCAATGATATGATACTCTACATAGAAGGCCCCCAAAACTCCACCAAAAGATTTCTATTCTAGGTTAAATAACCAAATTCAGTAGCATGGATACAAAGTCAAAACTCAAAAATCCATAACATTTCTTTACACAAATAACAAACTCACTGAAAGAAATTAAGGAAATCACACCTGTCACAGTTGCATCCAAAATATGAAATACTTAGGAATCAATCTAACAAAGGAGTAAAAGACCTCTACATTGAAATCCACAGTAGTCTAAAAAAAAGGAGATTGAAAAGTGTAGCAAAAAATTGAAAGATATTTCTTACTTGTCAGTAGGAAAAACAAATATAGTGAAAGTGGTCATACTCCCAAAAGTTGTTATACCGATTTAATGCAATCCCAATCAAAACTCTCATAGCAAAGCTCAAAGAATTACAGAAAACAATCCTAAAATTCATTTGGAGCAACTAGAGATCTAGGATAGCAAAAGCAACAAAGTCGATGCAGAGGGCATCACAATCCATGAATGGAAATCATACTACAAAGCTACTATGATAAATGCAGCATAATACTGGCAAAAAACAGATCTGAAGATCAATGGAGCAGATTAGAAGATGCAAAAGCAGCTCCAAACATACTCAGCCACCTTATCTTTCACAATATAACCAAACACCTTCGCTGGAAGAAAGATAAACCCTTTAATAAATGGTGCTAGAAAAACTGGCTTTCCACATACTGAAGATTAAAACGAGACCCATATCTTATACCATGCACGAAACTAAAATTGAAATAAAGACTACATATTAAAACAGAAACACCGGGGCTGGGGATTTAGCTCAGCGGCAAAAGCGCCTGCCTGGCAAGCGCAAGGTCGTGAGTTCGGTTCCCGGTACCGGAGAAAAACCAAAAACTAAAACAGAAACACCAAATGTCCTGGAAGATAGAATAGATAGAACTTTTGAAGTTATTGATGTAGCCAAAGACTTTGTTAGGAAAATCCTCGTCACACAAGAATTATCTCAAAAATCAACAGCTAGGACCTCATCTTAGTACTAATCTTTCACACAGCCAGAGAAAATAACAGAATGAATAGACAACACACAGTGTGGGAAAAATTTTTTGCCAGCTGTTCCTCTGACAAATCTAGATTATATAGAGAACTAAAAAAATCCCAGCCCCCATTTTCCAGACCCAATCAAAAAACGGGCATCTGAAATGAATATACACTTCTCTGAAGAAGTAGAAATGGCAAATAAATACATGAAAATAGCTTCACCATCACTGGTCATTTGAGGGTCGCAAATTATGACAACAATGAGATTCCACCTCACTCCCCAAAGCATAGCTGTTATCAAGAAATCAATCAACAATAAATACTGGTAGGGCTGTGGGGAAAAGGGAACACTTCTCCACTAATGGTGAGAAAGTACACTGGTGCAACCAGTGTGGAAATCAATGTGGAGATTCCTCAAAAAACTGAAAACATTTCTAGAAAAATGGATGCACCCTGAGACCATACACTTAGGTGAAATCAACTAGACACTTGTGTAAATACTACATGATTTCTTCGGGGTGAGAAACTGAAAGTGTAAAGAAGGGCCAAAATGTATAACAGGTACTAAAAAGGGGAAGAAAATAGTCAAATGAGGAGGGAGGAAAGAGAGGGCAAAGGAAAGAAGGGACAAGAAAAAAGAACAAGAAAAATTGGAAACAAACATTTTGTGAATAGGGAGGGGATGAGGTGTCAAAGGGAGGGGAGGGGAATGGAAAAAAGGAAGAAGCAAGATTTGTACAAGTACAAATTCCATATAATGAATGTTATCACTATGTATATCTAAAATATACCAATAAAATTTTTAAAAAGATAGAAAAAGAAGATGAAAACAAAGCTTGTGTTCATGGGAAGGGATAAAGAGTCAGAAGGAGCAGGGAGGGGATGGAAGAGTAATGGTTTAAAAAGGAAAGAAAAGACCTAAAACAAAACAAAAGATTTTCACATCTCAGGCCACATTCTGCAAGAATTAATGGACAAAGAAGCTATCTGGTATATCTATTTTATATCACCTTTATTGAGATGTATCTAATATATTATAAAATTCATCTTTTCAAAGTATTTGATTCCATGATCTTTATTGTATTTAATTTATATGGACAATTAGTATAAGGTTAATTACAAGATATATGGCCATGCATCTGGCTTCTGCCTCTTACATTTTCAAGGTTCATTCATGTAGTGGTACCAACACTTAATTTCTTTATATGGTCACATCATTTTCTTTTTCCTTTTTTAAATTTTTTTTTATTTTAAAGATTGTAGTACATGAGACACACACAAACAAAAAAATAGAACAGTAGCAGCATACCACTGTCACGAACATAAACAAATCAAAGCAAGAACATTCAAAGTGATACAGGGTCTCAAGACAAATTAATACAAATCAACAGTGGTTGTTACATTGTATATTTCTATCCTAAACTACATTGCTGAGATTATCAGATGTAAGAATGAAAGATTGCTCAAACCATTAAAGATAATAAGAAGATAATTCTTCAATAAAACATTAGAAATAATACAGAGTTTCACTAGACCAGATGGTAGGAGTTCACCATTGTAATTCCATTACATATTGTTACTTTCAAATCAGTTGTTCAGACCTGCAGACACAAGCATGCACATTTAATCAGAATATAAAAAATTGTGAACATTAACTGTTCACTTCAATACACCATCAGACAACAGCAATACAGTCATTGCAGCTATTCACATATATATTTACATTTTGCCTTCCTTCTTTCTTTTATCTTCTTTCCCTCATCAGTTCTTTCTTCCTTTGAGTAATTTCTTTCCCTTTCCTATCATCTATTGTATGTTTTGAGTTTTACCTAGTCTTTCAGGTTCCTACACCAAGGAAACAATATGATGTTTACACATGTGGGTCCGATTTATTTCACTTAGGAGTATGGTCTCTAGTTGCATTCATTTACCTACAAAAGCCTCAAGTCTATGTTTTTAAATAGCTGAGTAATACTCCATTATATAAAAATACCACAACTTTTGTATCCATTCCTCAGTGAATGGGCGTCTGCGTTCTTTCCACGATTTAGCTATAACAAAATGTGCTGCTATAAACATGGGTGCACATATATCTCTGTGGTATGATGTCTTTAATTCTTCTGTGAAAATACACAGAAGGGGAATAGCTGGGTTAAATGGGACTTCCAATCCTAGTTTTGTGAGGAATCTCCAAATTGATTTCCAAAGTGGTTTCACCAATCTACACTCCCACCAGCAGGGGAGTAGGTTTCCTTTCTCCCCACAGCCTCTTCAGCATTTGTTACTGGTTGATTTCTTGACAATAGCCATTCTTTCTGGGGTAAGATGGAATCTCAGTGTTGTTTTAATTTGCGTTTCTCAAATGACTAATGACGTTGAACATTTTTTTCACGTATTTGTTAGCCCTTAGTATCTCTTCCTTAGAGAAGTATGTATTCATCTCAGATGCCCATTTTTGGACTGGGTCTTTGAATTTGGGAGGCCTGACTTTTTCAAATTCTTTATATGTCCTAGATAGAAGTCCTTTGTCTGAGGGGCAGTTGGCTAAAATTTTTTCCCAATTTGTGGGTTTTCTTTGTACTTTATTGGTGATTTCCTTAGGTGGGTCACATCATGTTCTATTGCAAAATATGCCACATTTTACACACTTATCAAATCATGAATTCAGGAACTGATGCACACTTGGATGTTTGGGTTGCTTCCACCTTTTGATTGTGATGAATAATGCATGAACCTTTATGTACAAATTTTGTCAAGGAAAATTATTTTTAGGTATCTCAGAATTATATCTAGCAGTGGAACTGCTGAGTCATCTGTTAAATCTATGTTTCACTTTTTGGGAGCTGTTTTTGGAGAGCTGAAAACCTATCTTCCAAAGTTGCTACAACCTTTCCATATACTCCCACAATGCTTCAGGGTTCCAATTTTTGCAGATTCTTAACATTGCTTATCTTCTGCTTTTTTGATTCTAGTCCTCCCCATTGGTGAGAAATAGTATGTCATGGGATTTACATTTCCCTAAAATATAATTATATTAAATTTCTTTATTTCTTTTTTTTTTTTTTTTTGATACTGGAAATCGAACTCAGGAACTCAGGACCTTGTGCTTGCCAGGCAGGCACTTATACCACTGAGCTATATCCCCAGCCCCACTTTCATTTTTTTAAATATAATTTGGGGCAATTTGTGTATCCTTCCTGAAGAAATTATTAAAACTTTTCCTCATCTGTTTTGTAAATATTGTTTAGTTTTAAGAATGTGTATTCTGTTGTAGTTTTGTGGAGTGTTGTATAGATACCTGGTAGGTCTAGGTGGTTTTTAATGTAATTAGAATCCTATATTCTCGCTGATCTTTTGTCTGGGTTTTGAGTGCTCCTCTTTTTCTCTAATGACAAAATTTGTCTTAAAATCTCTTTATCTAATTTTGGAAGTCAGTGTAGTTTTCATTTTGACTAACTGCATTCTTTTACTTTCAGCCTAATTATCTCTGAATTGCAAATGCATCCTTGTAGATAATGTGATTAAATCATTTATTTATTTATTTTAATTTTAAAGAGAAAAACCAATAAAAACAGTGATACAAATTTTCAAAACAAGACAGTAGGAAATTAACAATGGTTAATATGTTGCATATGGTTATCTTCAAAGTAATTGCTCAAAATAAATACATAGGCATGCAGAATTGATCACACATTGTAAGCACAAACTTTTCAATTTATGAATAGAAATTCATAGTACAATTATTTTAGCTATCTTGTGTGTGTGTGTGTGTGTGTGTATTTTTCTTTCCTTCTTTTCTCCGGTCCCCCATCCCAATTTCTCTTACGTTTTGAGCAGGTTCTTTTCTTTTCACAATATCTATTGTACATATTTGGATCTTATTTACTCTTTCAATTTCTTACACTAGGGATACAATATAATGTTTACACATGTGGGTCTGATTTATATCAGTTATGAGCATGGTCTCTAGTTGCATCCATTTGCCTATAGAAGCCTGGTATTCATCGTTCTTTATAGCTGAGTAGTACTCTATTGTATAAAATTATCACATTTTTTTTTATCCATTCATCAGTTGATGGACATTTGAGTTGCTTACCAGATTTAGCTATTACAAATTGGGCTGCTGTAAACATGAGCACACATATATCACTCTGGTATGATGTTTTTAATTCTGGGAAAATACTCAGAAGGGGAATAACTGTGTTGAATGGGACCTCTAATCTTTGCTTTTTGAGAAATCTTCACACTGATTTCCACAGGAGTTGCATCAGTCTACACTCCCACAAAGAGTGGATAAGAATTCCTTTTTCCTCACAGCCCCACCAGCATTTGTTATTGGTTGATATCTTGGTGACAGCGATTCTTTCTAGGGTGAAATGGAATCTCAGTGTTGTTTTAGTTTGCATTTCTTGAATGACCAAAATACATCTATTTTGCCATTTGTATTTCTTCATCTGAGAAATATATTTCAGATGCCTATTTTTTGATTGGGTCCTTGAATTTGGAGGACCTGATTTTTTTCAATTCCTTAAATGTTCTAGGTAGAAGTCCTTTGTCTGAGGGACAGTTGCCTAATTTTTTTTTTCCTACTCTGTGGGTATTCTTTTCACTCTGCTGGTGGTTTCTTTTGCTTTTAATAAGATGAGAAACCAGTTGTTGATTCTTTGAAATATATTCTGTACAGTTCAGTTTTTGTTCGTTCACACTTTGCCTTCCCTTATGTCTTTAAGATTTCTACCTACTTTCCCTTCCAGTAGATTTAGTTTTTCTGTTTTAACATTAGATATTTGACCCATTTTGACTTTACTTTCATTCATGATGATAAACATGGGTTTAATTTTAGTCTTTGGCATGTGGAAAGCTAGTATTTTCAGTACCATTTTTTAAAGCAGCTATTTTTCTTCCAATGAACATGTATGACCCCTTTATCAAAGATAAAATGGCTGAGTGTGTTTGTAGTTGTGTCTGCATCTTATAATGTGTTCCATCTTATAATGTGTTGAGACAGATTCTCAAGTCTGTTCTTTTTTGCCAGTACTATTCTTAATTTATCACAGTAGCTTTGTAGTATAATTTCAAGGCAGTGGTTGTGATGCCCACTCCTTGCCTTTGCTGTCCAGGATTGCCTTTGCTATTCTAGGGCTGTTCTGTTTCCAAATGAGTTTTAGGAATGTTTTCTGTAGATATGTGAGATATAATGGCATTTTGACTGGAATTGCATTAAATATGTATAACAATTTTGGGAGTATAGCCTTTTTTCTAATGTTGAATCTTCCTATCCATGAGCAAGGGATATTTTCCCATTTTTTGATATCCTCTTGGGTCTCCCTTTTCAGAGTTTCCCTAATTGTTTCCCTAATTTCTCTCGCACTGAGTTTTTTTTGTGTGTATACGAATGTTATTGATTTTTGAGGGTTGGCTTTGTATCCAGCTATGCTACTGAATTTGCACATTAATTCTAAAAGTTTTTTGGTGGAGTTTGGGGTTCTTCTATGTAGAGAGTCATGTCGTCTATGTATAATGATTATTTAACTTGTTCTTTGCCTGTCCTTCCTTTTACTTGTTTTTCTTCTCAGAACTATATTGAAAAAGAAATGCAACAATAGACGTCCTTGTCTTGTTCCTGATCTTAGGGTGAAAACTTCCATTGTTTTTTCCATTTAATGTGATGTTGGCTGTTGCTTTGTCATAGATGGCTTTTATCAGATTATGGTAAAGTGCATCTATTCCAATTTTCTATAAAGTTTTCATCACAAATGAGTGTTGGACTATGTCAAAACCTTTTGTGCATCTATTGGGAAGATCATGTAACTTTTGTCTTTGGCTCTGTTGATATGGTGTATTATATTTATTGATTAGCATATATTGAACCATCCCTGCATTCCTGGGATGAATCCCACTTGGTCATGGTGTATAATCTTCTTGATGATTTGCTGCATTCTGTTCACTGGTATTTTATTGAGGATTTTTGCATCTATATTCATTAGAGAGATTGACCTGTAGTTCTCTTTTTTGCTTGTTCTTTTTCAGGTTTTTGCATGAGGGTAATATTTGCCTCCAGGAATGAGTTAGTTGGAATCACTTCCCTTTCTATTTCATTAAAGAGTTTGAGGAATATTGGAGAAAAATTTTCTAAATTTTTGATAGAATTTAGCATATTCAGCTTTATTATTTCATACATTTTCTGCAGATCTGTCCATTTCTTCTGTATTTTCCATCCTAGAAGAGTAAAACTTTTTGAAGTACATATTGATGATCTTCTGAATGTCCATAGGACCTGTAGAGATTTCACCCCTTTCATTCTTTATTGCATGGGTTTGAGTTTTTTTCTTTCTTTTTTTTTGGATAAGGTTGGCTAGGGGCTTATCGATTTTACTTATTCTTTCAAAGAACCAGTGATTTATTAATTCTTAGTAATGTTTTCTTACTCTCAATTTTGTTAATTTTTTGCTCTGATCTTTATAATTTCTTCCTTGTATGAGCTTTCACCTTGACTTGCTCTACACTTTCTAGAAGCTTAAAGTATAGCATTAGGTTGTTTATTTGTGCTCATTCTGTTTTCCTGATGTGAGAATTCACTGACATAAAGTTCCTTCTTAGGGCTGCTTTCCTTGCATCCCACAGATTCTAATAAGTTCTGCTTGCATTTTGCTTGCATTGGAGATATTATTTATTTCTTTATTAATTTCATCTGTGACCCACTGGCTGTTGAGAATGATGTTATTTGATTTCCATGTGTTTATGGAGTTTTTGTGGTTTCTTTTGTCATTAATTTCCATTCTCAGTGCACTGATCTTCAAGAATGTCTTCAGATAATATACATGTGATAATTTCAGTTTCTTTCCATTTACTTAACCTTGTTCTATGGGCCAGTACATGGTTTATTTTAGAGAATGCCCCAAGTGCAGCTCTGTAGAATGTGAATTCTGATGTTGTTGAGCGGAACATTCTGTAAACATCTACTAAGTCCATTTGTTCACAGGTTTTATTTAGTTCTGTTATTTTTCTTTTTACTGTTTTTTTTTTTGTCTAGTTGATCTATCTCTTTGTGAAAATGGGGTATTAAGGTCCCCCATTACAACTGTTATTGATTATCTGATTTTTCATATCTATTAATATTTGTCTTATATAGTTTTGTGCTCCTGTATTTGGTGCATATATATTTATGATTATTATCTATTCTTCTTAAATTTTTCCTTTAACAAGCATGTAGTGACCTTCCTTATCTGTTTTGATTATTCTAAGTTTGATGCCCACATTGACTGCAAAAAGAATAGCTAGCCCTTCTTTTCTGGTGTTTCTGTAACATGGAGTATTGTTTTCCATCCTTGGACTTTCACCCTATGAGTTTCTTTTTGAGTGAAATAGTTGTCTTATATACAGTTTATATAAGTTGCAGCATGTTTCTTGATGCATTTTTGCCAATGCATTTCTTTTGATTGGTGAATTGAGCCATTTACATTGATGACTATAACTGATATGTATTGATCACATTGTTTTCCTGCTGCTGGTTCCCTCCTTTTCCATTCTATTTAATTGCTTTCTGTGCCTGGTGTTTTCTTTATGATGTTCTTGGATTTAGGGTCATTTTTATCTCTATGTGAAATATCTTTCAGTACTCTTTGTAGGGTTGGGTTCATATGTGTACTAGTGACGTGTCTTTTTTGGAGAAACATCTCATTAGATCCTTTACCCATTTTAAAATCAGGTTATATGTTTTATTGCTACTAAGCTCTGAACATCATACTCAGTGATCAAAAGTGAAACCTTTTCCTTTAACATCAAAATAGGATGAGAGTGCCCACTTTCACCACTTCTGTGAATATGGTACTAGAAGTCCTAGTCAGGGCTACTAGGCAAGAGAAGAAAATAAAAGGCATCCACATAGAATAAAGAGTTAAGTTGTCTCTGTTTGATGATGGCATGATCTTAAATAGAGAAAATTCTCAAGCTGCCACAAGATTGGTTGGAATCAATACACAAATTCAGTGAAGGGTCAGATTACACAATTAGCACATAAAAATTAGTTACATTTGTACACACTAGCAATGAGTTATCCAAACAGAGAAAGTAAGGAAATAACCCCACTTTCAATAACATTAAAAATGACTTTATAAGCAAGCTTAACCAAAAAAGTAAAGATCTGTAGTGTAAAAACTATAAAATACTAATGAAAAATTGAAAAAACTCAAATAAATAGAAAGATATTCCACGTTCATTGATATAATTAAGATGGTTATAATGTACAATGCTCATAGGGTCCTGGTTTTTACAGTCTATGTACTCATGTAGCTTTTGAAAACAATCAAAATAAGGAGGAAATGAACATAGCAAGTTGAAGTGTTACAATATTTGCTATATTTCATCAAGAGTCAGATATTTTTCCTCAATAAATGTTCATTGGAAAGTAAACCTTTGGTTAATTTTCACAATTCTGACAATGTTTATTTTGACCATGTTAACAGTTTCCATAAAAATCAAGGGAAGACTGAAAGACCCCAAATAATTTGAGGTCTATAACCTGTTGTGCAGCAGTGTTCATATTAAAATTTCTAATTATAATTTCCAATATTAAGGCAAAGTTGAAAACCACTGGGGTTTTTTTGTTTGTTTGTTTGTAAATAGAATCTAGGTCTAGATTGTGAAGGAACACAAGTATTTAAAATCAGAAGAAGGAAGAGAAGCTTATTAATCAGATAGATAAGGAATGGTTCAGAGATAGGTAGAGTTTATAAAACATAAAGGAGCAAATAATTTCAGGAAGACAGTAGTCAAAGCTATTGAACCTTGTCTACACGGATGAGAAAATTAACTGAAAAATGTAGACAGTCCACACATTTCCATAGTTCACATTAATGATTTTTTTATTTACAGTGGCACAAATACAATCCAGTCATTATAAACTAGACATCAAATCTGAAACAATACCTCATATAATACTCTTGTCATGATGGGCAGGGACACGTGCTACAGCTCTTAGTCATCCATGTAATCCTGAGGGTAAACAATCTAATATTTTATAGTATATGGTGTTTCCAAGCTATGATGTTTAGTAGGTTAGGCTTATTAATTATATTTGTCACTTATAATATTTTCAACCTATTATGGGTTTATTAGGATGGAATTCATGATAAATCACAAAGCATCTATACTGATTTAAATGATCTATTAAGAGGTCACTATGATGCTTATTATAGCAATTATAGTGGAGTGGAGGGGCAGAATCTGGGCTGTACTAAGTTATGACATATATAGTAGGTAAAAAATAGAAAACTAATTCAGACACCTCTGAGAAGCCTCAGCCATGAAGGAAAGAGAAAATATAGAGCAGAAGATAGATTAGGATTTGCTGTCAAGAAATTGAAATTCTCTTAGCTCGTTTTGTGTGTATTATGCTATTGTTCTTTTTCCTACTCTTCTCTTTAAAATAAAAAAAAAAATTCAAAAAAAAAAGAAATTGGAATTCTCATGTGCATCAGTTTGTTTTCTTTGTTATTAATAAATTTCTCTTTGTGCCTCTTGCCTAAAAAGACAAAAAAAAAAAAAAAAAAAAAAAAAAAAAAAAAAAAAACGAAAGAAAAAAATGTGGTGTATTTGCACCATAGTCAGATACTCAGTGAAGCTATATAGCAAATAATGACTGTAGATCTACGAGGAAAGTAGGTTAAGACATGAATAAAGTTTGAAAAAACAGATTAAACACCAGCTCCACTACCCTGCTGGTACTAGTTGTGTAAAATTTAACCAAATTACTTGGAGTCTGTCAGCCTCACTTTGATTTTTATGTATAACAGTACTAATCATTTAAGATTGTTGTGTTGATTGAGATATTTTCCAGTCCTAGAAGTAAAGAAGAGTCTCAGTTCTGCCTCTTTTGTGTTTCATGAGAATGGAAGAGTTAACATTTTAATATCTCCATTTTATCATCCATAATGTAACAAATAGGCTATATAAGTTCTATATGCTTTAGAGCTTTAGCCAAATGAGCCTACAATATCTTAGTTCAATACTATTCTTCATGTACTTTGTAAGGTAGAGATTTAGAATTAGTGTAGGAATTTGAAACATTCTGTATAGAATCATTATCATTAGAAAAGCATTCAGAATTGCAAAGAATTAACTCAAAAATAAACTTCAAAAATAGCTCTGCCACAATGTGGAGTACTTTTAAAAAATAGTCGGTTCTCAGGACATATAACAGAGTGCTCACCAATGTATATTTTCCATCTTTTACAAGTGAACTTTGCAAAGAAACACTTCTGGCATAGGATCAGATTCTAAAGACTAGATCTGTTTTTAGGGGACTCCTGGAATGATTGTTGCACCTAAAATATTTGTATTTGGGAATGTTTAGGATTGCTAGTTTGGAGTGGCTGCAGGGATCATAAAATGGGAAGCTGGACAAGGAAGCAAGGCAAGGCATATAGTCTTTAGGGAAGATGTGAAGAGATGAAGCAGAACAGAATCATTGGACATAAAATAATTGATAAAATCAAAAGAGCACAGTGAAATCAGGATGAGATAAGGGATTCAGAGACACAGGAAAAGGGGGAATTAGAGGCCACTTACAGCTGAAATGGGCCAGAACAAGAAGAATAAAGCAAAAAGAACTCACTGGTAAGTGACTGATTTCTCTTTTCAATCAATGCTATTTTGTTGAATTACAAATGTATTTTGATGGAACTGTATTTGTGTAGACATAGTCAATGTATAATTTAAATTCCCATTTCAGGGTAAGAATTAAAAGACTTACCTATTTCCTATTAGTGCTTTAAAGATTAAGGAACTATAACTCTGAGATGTAAAATGACATGATTACAAAATGGAAAATATTAAGGAGACATAGTATATTCATTGGTATTTTATTGAACCTCTTTTACACTTAATGTTTCAACACATACTGTCTCAACTAGGATTCCAATGTGAATTGTGAATTTCCATTTTGATTTTTTTTTCTTCCCTTGCTGTTTTCCCCAGGTGTTCTGTAATACACTGTTAAAGATGGTTGGGTATCTTACTCTGAAGGCTGTTATATTTCCATACTATTCTTGAGATCAAGAAATGTCTGGGCTGTCCTGGGAATCTCTTATCTTTGTGTGCTTTAGTGGAGGATTTCCATTCTCTCACAGACACTTTGGTCAAGTATTCAACTTGGCAGGAAAGAATGGCTGCCATGTCATTGGATGGCCCCTTGTCTAGGAGTAATTTCTGGCCAAAATACTCGATCAGTATGAGCTTTGTAGGCAGCCAAGCACTATTGCAACCCTGGAGACCTTCCTTAGCAGCCTGTAAATGACACTAACATTATGAAAGAGTTTTCCAAAGACAGACATTTTCAATTAACCAAATTACTCTAACAGGGCATAGCTCAGGGATATTTAAGGCAGAATTAGTTTCTATGCCAGCCAAGATGACTGCTCTGCCAGCTGAAAGGCAAGCACATCCTTCCCTGCCAGTCTGCAAAGATATGGTTCTTGCAGTGACAGCAGATCTACCATGCATGTGTGATTTAAGGACCTCAATTACCATACCTTCATATTTAACAGAAAGCAATGATGAGTTCTGGGGAAAGCGTGGATCTTGAATTTGAGGATCCAAAAGCCTTATGAAAATGCAGCATGGGAAATGAATTTTCTCTTATTGTTTCACTTCTTCTCAACCAATTGATCTTGATTTGAGAAAAGCTAGCATAAAATTTGCCAATAATTATGATTCATTTTCACTTTGCTAATCCAAATTTTGTTTCACAAGGCTCTGATGAGTTCAAGACACCTTGTAGGAGATGCAGTTTTTCTTTAAATTGCTGGCATAAACCATGTTTCCTACAAAGTTGTGAAAAAGACTTGAAAACCATTCTTTGAGTGCTAAATTGTCTTATTCTGGGATAGCATACACAAAATGAAATTAAAAGCAAACACTATCTTACTGACATTTTTTATTTTGTTATTATGAAATATTAATGATATGTAGTCTATTGTAAGCCTACTTTTTTCCTATCTTGGAATTATAGTATTTTTCAGGCAACAGAAGTTTCAAAGGCTTTTTAAGGATTAGAGAAGTTGCTTTTTCTTCATGAGACCTATTTCAAACAAGAACATTTTGTTAAATATCCATCTTTACCCAATGCCCTCTGTTTTATGTATGATAAAACAGCATGGAATGAAGCAGTCTGGGCTTAAATCCAGATCTCAGTGCAAGACTAAATTTTCCTTATGTGTGAGTAGGTATGTCCATGGATATATCTCTCACTCTTGTAGGCTTCAAATCTCTCTGACAACATGGTAGAATTAGAATAGAACCATTTTAGGTGCCCCCCATCTTTGAAATCTGTGATTCCATGAAGATGAGACTCCCTCTCTGTATTAGTGAACTTTCCCATTGGAGCGAAAAATACCTGAAATCAGCAGTGTAAATGAGGAGATGTTTAATTTGACTCACAGTTATAGAGGTTTCAGTCCAGTGTTCAGACTAAATTTGGTTCTAACACAGGGATATCATGGTAGAAGGGCCTGGTACAGCATAGTTGCACTCTTTATGGGGGAAGGACTGCAAAAAAAGAGATAGCATTCTACAAAGAAGTGGGCAAGGGACCTGATATTGTACCCAAAGTCATGCCTCCAAGACCCATCAAGACATGCCTAGAAGTATGATTTACTAATCCCTGGGCAGCTCTAAAGCCTATCCAATTTAATTGTTACAGTCTCTTTGGGAAACTGATCATTATTCAGTAGTACTTGCTGCATAATTTTGTCAAACTAGTTTTTTATGATACTATAAGTGATCAGTTTAGGAAACCCTTTCTGAAGGATTCTCCCCTACCTGTCTAATATTACAGATAATGAAACTTTGAGGTTAAAAAAGGATATAGTTGCATGGTTTTCAGATTCATAGACTCAGGTTGGAATAGGGATGACTGCTTTGGGTTTGGGGAATAGTCTAACTAGTGGAACACCCATGTCTAGTAGGCTCAGTTAGCACTCAACATATGCTCACTCCGTATTATCACATTAGTGGGAAGTTTTGACTTCCTAGCTACAAAAGTACTTGTAAATCTGAGATCAGATGTTTGAATTCTAAACATCCCTAGTACATAGTATATAAATGCTTGTCCCACAACTCATGATTTAATAAATTATACACCATTATTTTTTAACATAAAAAGCTTAAGTAACAATTATACATGCTAAACATTTCCTCTTCATCACTGAATTGCAGACAGTTTCCTATAAACTCAATGAAAAAGTGATGAAAAAGTGATATATAAATCATTTGGCCTACTGTCAGAAAGTGAAATTTACTCTGGGATAATTAGTTTACATTTGTTTTTTTAAATGACAATACATATTCTGGTTTCTCTTCAGATCATATAAATCTTTTGCCTTTGACTAAATGATGATACATCTCGTAAATCATGTATGTATCCAAGTATTTGGGACTCCACAAGTACTTTATTTAATATCTAATTTTAAACTGAGTTCCTTAATGGTTTTGTTCTTAACTCTATGCACTGGAAAGGAAAAACAACTAAATATTGAAAAATAAAATAATCTCGGGGCTCTAAGGTCTGCCTTTTTTATCTGAACTCTAGAGCTATTTCTTTGTTCTCTTTGTTTGGGATGATGATACATCTTTTCTTTCAAAATTGTGTTCTATTACAGTCTTTGATATTTGTCCTCCCCCCCCAGCCAGATTCCAGACTTGAGAGAAAGGACAAATTATCTTAAGTTTTTACTGAAGTGTCCCATGAAGGTTTTTTTTTGTATCTATAAAGTGCTCCATCAGTATTTTCTGGAGCTCTATCGATGGGGCAATAGATACATCGCCTATTGATACTGCACAATACTATCAGCAAGGTAAATCTGTTTCCTTTCCCTCAAAGACAAAGTTTGTTCATTTAGATATTGTGATAGAATTTAGTCTGGGTTCTTATGTAGGTGTTAGATATTTCACGATTAAAAATGCTTTACTTAATTTATCTAAAATAACACGTTTTTGATAACTAAATATTTTTCATATCAAGATTGCAGTCACATTAAATTATGAGGCAGCTTTGAAATTACTGAAAAAAGATAGTAGATTTTATTAGTAGTGACTTATGTAACATTCGTTTCATATCTCTGAAATTCACTTGTCAATGATCCTTATATTTGTAGCCTTCATTTAGGTTTAAAGAATTTTGGGTATTTGTTTTGAGAAAATTATCCTAGACTCCATAAACAATAGTACATAAAACATTTATTAAAGTTAAAGGTATGAAAGAGACACCCTAGAAAAAAATCTATAAGAAATTAGAATCTCTTTTTTAAGGTTCAAGGTGGAAAAGTAATTTCTCTCATTAAACTCCATTGGTACGGATATGAAAGTTCAATACATATGAATAGTTAATGAAGTATTATTTCCTATACTTATGACTGTTTGGACAACTGGAGCCCTATTTGGAATTTGAGTATGTGTGAGGCTTTTTGCAAAAATAAGTGACGATAAATGTCTGATAAAGACTGTGTCTTGAATAAGTCTGTGCCAAAGAAGTCTGAAGTTTTAGAGAGGAGAGGAAGAATGTTTAGTGGAAATCTTTATGGTATAAATTTGAAAGTGCCTGACAAAAATGTTTCTTTTTAAATGTTAAAGGTAGTGTTAATAACATCGGTAAGGCAAGTAATGAACAAGACAGAAGTAAGATCTTATAGAAACGTTAGATGCCTTGTTTAAGCTTCCTGATAGCCTATGGGGTAGAGATTAGCATTCTTTTTCCATTTTTATAAACTGGATGTTCTATGTTTGATGCTCACAAACTTGTAGGAATTAAGCTAGCAAACTTAAGTCTGATTCTAAATTTTTCCCGTTCCAACATTCATGTGCTTTTATTGTATCGTGTTGATTTTCTGTGTTGAGAAACAAGTTGTTTTCCTTTTACTCTCTTTAGTGTAGGTAGCTCCTTCTATACTGGTTCTGGCACTGTCTCACACAGGAGCTTCCAATAAGTGCCAGTCACATGGTGACAATTATACCTGATTAAGCAGATCCAGTAAGTACTTGATCGACTTCTTCCCATAAATGCCGACATTCTGCAGCCAAAGGGAAAAGAACACTTGCCATTATTCTAAGCACTCTGGCCATCTCTCCTTGCCCCTCCCTGTGACACCAGGCCCTAAGATTCATAAGATGAGTGCTCCCAGATACTTAGAGTCAGCTCGCATTCCAGGTTTCTACCAAATAAAGCCTTAGGTACTCTCAAATTTTGGAGGTCTGTAAGTCCTAAGGCAGACAGTTAATGACTAGCTAATAAAATCTGTGAGATTTGAAGGGATGCTTGTCAATGTATCATTTTAGCTATTGGTCATTCTATCCCTTGTAATTTATTGCTGTGGATTTTGAAGTCCAGCATCCTCTAGATATATGTAGGTAAGAAATACGTGCATTTGAAAAACTATGAATGCAAACTATTATGAGAACATAAAAATCTTCATAAGATGATACTTTACTTATTGGCTAGGTCATTATTTTATAGTCCACTGACAAGGTGACTTCAGTAATTCAGGTAGCACAGACTTTAGGGTGATTGGAATTGTTCACCAAGTTTGATACCTATGGGGGGATCTATTCCCCTACTTCAGATGATCACATTCTCTAACATAGAATACTAGTGTACTAGAAGTAGTGTAATACAAGAAAATTTAATTTTATGTGGCAGTCTAATATGGCCCAGCTGGCATTCCTCAGTGACTCCCTCCAAAAATAACCCAGAGATTCAGGCTGTTCTCTTACTGTTTCCCATTTTTCAGAATTCCTTGATTCTAGCCATGAAGATTAAGGGGTGAAAGAAGCCCAAGAAAAATTAGGAAAGCCTAAGGAGAGGTGGACATGGATCTCAAAGGCAGCCCCTGACTTTGGCCAGAGATGGTCAAATAGACCTGGGTGTAAGAGGGTTGCAATATGCCCAGGAGACTAACACACACAGTTTGGTGAACACAGGCATTTTTTCTGCCTCATAAGTTATGTGAGTGAGGCTGCCTAGAACAGGAGAAGCAAAATCAAGCAAGCATGAAAAACTTTGATCATAATAGAATTTTAATGGCTACCAGAGAATAGCTTTATTGTTAATACAGGCTTATTCAAAGAATATATGATCATAATGTGACTTTTAGGCAGGTTATTTTCATTTTCACCCGTGTACACTGTGGTTCTGGGAGAAATCCAAATAGGAAGTCTTGATAAGGAATGCTTGGAACCTGGGCCAGATTTACAGACATATACCCTAAGTTCTTGTGCATGGCCTTGCTCTTCCAGAGGCCTGTATTTAGTCTAATGATCTGATCTTGCTGCCTTAAAATTCTTAATAATTTTGAGCAAAATTTCCCAAGTGGTCATTTTGCACTGGGCTGTTATTTTAAGCACTCTAACCATCTCTTATTATATAGCTGATCCTACCTTAAATTCATTCCTTATCAGTGACTAAACCTGGAGCTTCCAGATAAAATGAAGATAAATCATTTAAAATGCAATCAAGGCTAAGTGACCTTTTTAAAGAACATAAATTTCCATAGCAAAACTGTTCTTGAGTGCATGTGCATGAGCACTCACACCTGTGAATGTGTGCCCATGTAGGAATATATATATATATATATATACACACACACATCTAGGACAAAGTTTATTAGAAGCAATTTGTTTTAATTGACATTCACTGAGCATCATTACATTGTTTATTGTTAGCTACTTATGTGAAGAGTTGGTTGATGTTATTAACACAAACATTTGTTTCATATAAATAGGTGTTTTCAGTTGGGTAAATTTTAATTAAGCAATCTTTGTTGTACAAGTAGCTTCCTTTGAAACTATAAGAAAACCACTATAATTTGCTAATTCTGTGATCCAGAATCTGAAGTTATTCAGTCTTGTTTACTGTAACTTTGAATATTATTTTCTATGTGAATGTACAAAATATTTGGCCATAAGAAGAAGGAATAAGAAATTGTTTCCAATGTAATGTGTTAGAGTCTGCTCCTACTTCTATGTGGGTATAGTTTCTCTCTTCTCAAGCTTAGATATAACTTGATTGCTAGCACTAGTAAACAGAGTAGCCAAGAGTCTTGAGAATTTCCAAAATCTTTTGTGTCTGAAAAAATTTATATAAGCTGCCTCCATGACACTTGCCTATGCTGTTACTTTAGCTTATTACATTCCACAGGGATTTATTTATTTTTAAATATGCAAAAGGAACATGCTGAACTCTTAACTTCTTGAGAAGAGGTGCTGTATCTTCCTATTCCCAGAGCCTAAAAGCACTAGCAGGAGCCTAGAAAATGTGCAATAAATATTTGATGAAGAAAGGAAGAATAAAAGCCGTGATTTTAAAAAATCACTTTTCTTTCTGTAGGTGGCAAAATATGTATTTCCAGGTCTCAAGATTACTTGAGGAAGATTCTGCCTGCTCTTAATAAAGGAAAAAATCAGAGAGTATTTGTCTTATAAGAACACTTTAAATTTGCCTCATGTTCTTTAACCATAACAACTATTCTCCAAGTGGGATGAAAGGAAGCACACTCATACTGAGTGGGAATTTAAAATACTTAAAGGATAAAACAGTGTGTACTTAAGTGCATATTCATAAATCCACTATTGTATTGAAGGATGTTTCTGTCATGCTAAAAATTGAGTTAATTAAATAAAGAACTGTATGCATAGATTTTTAAAATACATACATTGATAGACTCTTTTTTTATACTTACTATTTCAAATATAATATTTTCTCACAGTCTACCAGAAAGTGTCATAAAGAGGGGTCATGCTCTTCTTGTTTAGGACTGGAAGTCATTTACTTTCTGTATTAGTTTACTGCGGCTACTCTGACAGATTAACACAAACTTGGTGACTTACAATGACACAAATTTATTCTCTCCTAGTTATAGTTAAAAGTTCAAAGTTAGTATCGAGTGTTTAAAATCAAGGTTTCCTAGGACCATTTTTCTTCTGGGAGCTCTAGGGGAGAGTTCATTCCTTTCCCTTTCTAGCTCTTGGTGGCTACCAGCATTGGTGGCTATTGCCTGCATCATTTCCACCAAGGCCAGCATCTTGAAATATCTCTTTTCACACTGACTTCTCTGTGTATCACATCTCCCCCTGATGCTTGTGATTATATTTAGGTCCCATCCACACAATCCTGGATAATCTCTTAATCTGAGCTCCTTAATGTAATCACATCTGCAAAGACCTTTCCCACAACTCAGGTGATATTTATAAAGGTGCAAGGATTAATGTCTGCTGTTTTGGAGGCAATTATTCAGCCTACTATGTTTGCTTTAATGATAAGTAGTGGGACTTTAGGTCTTGCACTATTGACAAAGAAGCAATATATGTGCTGAAGAATCCTAAACCTGATAATATGTGCGCCAGAGAATTCTAAACCAAATAGGACTATCAAGGAGATGCTGCCTATAGAAGTTGGCTTCAGCAGTAGGGCTCTGACAAGCAGCTCATAACTTCATGGTATACATCACACAAGTTAATATTAATTTGCTCCCCCAAAGCAAGGTCATTGAGCAACTTGTTACTCCTACCTAAAGAATTTATTTTCATCTTTCTTATAGTTCAACTTTTTCAATGGTCTCTTACTTTTCACCTAAAGGTAATATAAACAATTCCCTGATAATCCTTACTGGTCTATTTCATTTTAATATAACAAGAAAAAATAAATAAACAAATAGGGTTTGATTAGTTCTGTGAGTATCAGAGAAAAGGTTCTAAGAAGACTTGACCAATTGGAGCTTTATTTGGAAACACAATTTCTAACAAATGAAAAGAATATGTATTCCTACATTCTCTAAATATGGAAAGCCTAGGTGTCAGTGACCTTGTCACTGATCAGAGAGAAATTTTCCACTTTTTTATCATTGCTGACGAAGGCCATTCTAACCATAAAACTGTCCCATCCTTTCAATGTGTTTTATTAATGTGACTGATGTCATGTACAAAGCCTTGCCTAACAGAATTGCTTTTTGTCCCTATGTAAATATTTTTTCATGTAATTTACAAGTTTCTCTAAACTTTCCACAATTCTATGCTTAGCCATTTAAAATCAAGCCAAAATAACTAAAGGACAGTCTAGTTGGTTAAGGTGGAAAGAGGAGGGGGAGGAAAAACAAAAATGCTAGGATGTTACTTAAATGTCCTCTAGCTCATTCCCTGTTCTGAGGACTAATGTACTGTAGCAATTCATCAGTCATTGTAATAGTCTTTTAACTTCTGTCAGAAAGCTTACTAAATGATAACATCTTAAATGTTTAATATTCTAAAATATATTTTCATTAATCATGCAAATTATCTGGGCTTCCATATTTTGCAGTAAACTTTGTTGAGATTAAGAGGCCTAGGGCTTTGTACATGAGAAATCTATGTTACTCAATATTTCAGATGAAATATAATTTAAAAGTAAATTATTTTTAAAGAAAAGATTTGATTCCAGTATCTGTGTGAACAAATATATATATATATATATGCACAAAAATGCTACTAATGATAGAAATATGAAATTAAGAAGGAAAAAACTAAAGCCAGAAATACTTACTTCATTCATATTTAATTACATAGTTGTGGATGAATATTGATATGGATAGATGTGTGCTGTGCTAATAGAAATGAGCCTATGTTTATACCAAAGTAATCATGGCTGTGCTTGTTAGCAAGGGAATGAACAGTTGCTTTTGCATTTGACCTGAACTGCATCATGAAAATGTCTGTGTATATACTGTCAACCATTCTCATTTCAGGTATTTTTAACTGCATGAAATAAAATGACAATATATGGGCTTATTTATAAAGGGACTAATTGCAAAAACCTGAGCAATGTACAGAGTAAATGAACCAAAAAAAGCTAGCAAGAAATGGTAGCCCATATCCACAGAGCTGTTATTTAAATCCAAGCCTTAGGAGATGAGGTAAAGGAGGCATTACAAGAATCTGAAGGGAAGGAGTCCTATAAAAAGTCACCTTGACAGGACAAGTGATGCTTGTTTAGGGGAGATAGCCAGGACAGGGTAACATCATAGGTAGAACAAATACCCTGACCTCACTCCCCTTTCCCTTTCCAGTCTCCTGAAGGCGCTGCCCATCCACTGAGTCCAACAGGAGCCCAAAGGAACTGATGTGTAGGGTCCATCCACCCAGATTAACCTCCCCAAATGAGTACCAGACTTCACAGATGAAATCAGAAATATCTAATTTTGATGTGAAAGCCACTTTTTTGGTTATGCTACCAAAACTCAGCTACCCTCTGGAAGATGTTTCTTGTTCTGTTTTATAGTACTCTATTTTTTTCTTTTTTGATTGGTTTATCCTAAACTTTCTGCAACACTGATGCTTCCTCAGTACTTTTACGTGAATCATCTTTGCCCCCAACTAATCAAATACTTTTAAGAAATAGATAAATGCAATCCAGACAACTGGTTATCTCTATATCATTATTTTGGGTATGGCAGTGTGCTTTTAAATGTCTGTAGTTTGTGTTACTAAAGTAATACTTAAGATTTAGCTTTTTTACATAATTTTTTCTCTAATTATATTTCTCTAGTAAAATATTTAACCATTACTTCCTGAATCATAGATTCTAAGGTGCAAACAATTCAAAGAGAATTATATTTGTTTTTGTATAGGAAGGCAGACATTTTTCCCAGAGTACTTTCAGTGATTGTTGTGGAATCAAATGAATAAAGGTTTCAAAGATAAATAGTTGCAGAAAACCAAACTACTGCTGTGCATAAGTCCATTCAGCCTGTGGGTGCGAGTACTTGTGTATCTACTTTTGTTGAGTTTTCTATTTTTTATGAATATTCATATCAGAGAAAAAAAACTTCCATCTGCTCTCTTTTAGCTGATTCTATCACAATTTTTGAGTTGTGCATCATTATGGAGCCTCAGAGAAAGATGATCATTTACATTACATATGGGTAGAAAGGAGAGAGGGAGTTGATGAATTGCAAACAAGTATAATTTGTATGGACAAAGTGTGCCAGAAGTGCTTTTCACCCTATTTTAGTAGGCAAATGGAATGATTCCTACCCATTCATTTGGCTGAGTGCCCACAAACTCAGAGAGGAAACAGTTCTGTAGCCTAATTCTTCAGGTTCCACTACTGACCTGTGAAAAAAATAGTGCTCTACAACCAGTCCTCCTGAGTCTCTGGAAGGTCAAAAAAGATTAGTGAATGTGCAGAAGTCACTTTTAAAGGTACTCTGCTTTTGACTCCTCAGTCATAAAATATATTGCAAAGTTTTCATTAAGAATCTCTGGATGGGTATGATGAAAAGCCCATACGATATATACCTGGGAGCTTTTAGCATCTCTTGACACTTTGATTTCCAATGATCATTTGCCTAGATGCATACAAGCTTTGTAAAAAGTGAATGTCTACATCTGGGGTGACTTCCTGGGAGTCTCTCTGTTACTTTTGACTGACTCAGCTATAACTCCACAATTTGTAGGAAGCCAGGGACCATGGTGCAGTAATGACCCCAAATCTATTCATTTTTCATCCATTAATGTAGGCATGCATTTATATATTCAGTCACTCGTTGTTCAAAAATGATTACTCTTATTGTGTACCAAGAGTAAAGAATCAAAGCTAAGTACACGTGGTGTCTTCTTCAACTTTTCAAGAGTAAACAAATAAATAATATCATGATGAAAATGCATTTATTTCAGAAGTTCTGTTAAACCAGAAGATCCTCTTTCATTCTTTCTGACCAACTCAGTTTTCATAGCCCTCAGACAATTTGTTTTGAAAAACCTTAAATTACTACCAATGCATGCCTGCATGGTGGTAGAACGCAGACAGCTTTCATTTTGTATTCAGACAATAGTAAATAAAAATGAAGCTGTGAGTATAAAAATGGTGGTGGTTATTTTACATATACAAAAACATTATGTTGAACATTTTGTACACTTTATTCCAGTTAATCTACACTACCTGGTAAAATAAGGAAAAGGAAAAAGGGCTAACTTTAGAAGATAAATGATCTGTTCAAAGTAATACAGTTTTTAAAGAAGATGGTCCAATTTCATGAGTGTATATAGACGTTTAGGTAAACACTGAGTGTGATCAGAAAAATTCAGTGGAAAATAGGACATAGCATAAAATGAGGGTCACTGCTATCTTATTTCCATAGCCAAAATCCCTCGTTAAATTTAGAAACGGTTGTTCTACATACTTATATTATTGTAATTTAGGTTTCTCCCAACCTTTTCATATAATGTTAGAATGACTTCTCACTTTGTGAAAGAGTATTTTAAAGCCTGCATGCTAATTACGCAATTTCCTTTGATGATAGTAGAGGGAACAGAAATTGTGTGTGGGGGTAGGTCAGGGAGTACCTAAAATTTCTTCATATTATTTTTCTCAGAAATTTTACTTGTAACGGAAGTTTCTCAATGTGAAGGGTCATCAATTTGACTTCCCTCAGGAAGCTGCAAGGCATTTGACTGTAACCTCAGTGAGTTGGACATTGTCTAAAATCTAATAAATTTTAGATGTGTATCATTCTAGAAATTTTTAAAGTACTTTCATTTTGTAACTAATCCCTTTGGAAATTCAGTTGATTTGAAAAAGAAAACCTTTTAATAAAATACTTCAAGATGAAAATACATTCATGCATTTATTGACAGTACACTAGAAGGGATACTAGAACTTAATTGATCTGAATTTTATATATATCTATGAAGCATTGTGAGGACTTTTTTCCATTTACAGAGAATTTCTCCAATTCTTTATATTACCACAATGTACTTGAATTGGCAAATACTGGAGATCTCTATTAGATAAACATTGTATCCCTGAAAGGTCTAACACATGGGTATATGCCAAAAAGTTCATCTAATTACAATGAGGAGGGTCTTATATTTTTCTAAGTAGATGATCTGGTTTAATGCACCTTTGCTGAAATAGTTTAGGGAAGCATGTATGTTCCATCTCTAAATATTATTGAATAAATATAGAAATGCATGAAGTTTGGAATTTCACCGGATTTTAAGCCCCAAACTAAAAGCTAATAGTATCATCCTGTAAATATTAAAATGTCAAACTTCTAATCACTTTCCTATCTGCTCTTAAGGTTCAGCCCCATGTCTCTCTTCCAGACAAACACCAAAACCTCAATATCTTAAAACTTCAAAGCCTCAGATGAGCTATTTCGAACCTTTCCACTTCTCTTTATTCAGCTTTCCAGGGTCAAGAAAAATCCCACTTTCTTTCTGTTGATATTCTCCCCCTCATGATGAGTAAACTGAGGCTAGAGGTTCAGAGATCTGATAGGTGAAGAAAAGGAGCAATTGTCGCTCCCTCTGGGGTTGTACATTTACTTCGCATGTGTCCTGCACAGTGTGGTATTCCGAAATCGGGTCTTCTTCCTAGTTACTTGAACTTCATGGTGTCTCTGCTTCCCTCTGATTTTCCCTCTGTGGAAATCCAGTACCTCCCTCACCCTTAATTTCCCTCAAAGCCTCAGAACCTCCTTTTACTCAAAACATTTCATTAGATGCTGGGCTGTGTAGCATGAATGCATGTGTAAGGGATCGAATTTTGTAGCTGTATACTTCATGAGAGATATTCAGTGTTCTTATTATCAAGTAGTTCTTTAGATTCTCTCTGATTTACAATTTCCTGGCACCTCCAGAAAGAAGCTGAGTCCTCTTGACCAAATTGAGAAAACAAATTGCATAGAACTTACCTTTTTCATTTAAATTATGGTTAGTATTTTACTTTCTTTAAGGATGCTCTATAATAACCTGGTGGGAATGGTAGCCACATTGAGGGAGGTAATATTTTCAATTTTTGAAATTGAAATACCAGTAAAAAGACTAAACAAAGTAACTTCTGTTACAAGGAAGTCACAATCTTTTGGAAGGACAATTATCATGCAAATAGACAAAATATTATGTGAGAATTTCTTTAACCAATAACTTACATACTGCTGTCAAAACACAAGAAAGCGCAAAAGGGCATTATGGAAGGCTCCCTAGAGTTAAATGACTCTTTTGTAATAATTATGAGACAGAGTACAGAGTGAGACTTCCAATGTTGAAAACATCAGGAGAAATTCCAGAGAAAAATAGCATATCAAAAGTCATGAAAGAAATAGTAAGTTTGAAAAATGCAAATAACTTATTACGGCTTGAGTGTAGAATGAGAAATGAGGGTAGTGATGTGGCTCATAAAGTTGGTAAAAGTTGTTGGGAAGGATGTCACACATCATGGGAGAATCTTTAAATATTATGATAAAGATAAATGAGAGGCAGTAAAAACTTGAAGTATGAAGATGTTTCAGTTTATTTACATGTTGGCTGGGAATAAAAAAGGAGAAAATTTTCTAGAGAAAAATCAGTCACTTGAGTATGTCAGGTTAGTATTTCCTAAGGGTTTTAAAGAAGTTACATAATAGATATATTAAGTTAAATACGTGAGTTGAGGCTGATATAATGATTTGGGAATCACTAATATTCAAAAAAATTAAGACCAACTATATAACCTTATTTGGTAGGAAGAATTTTCTTTTTAAGTTTAATACTTATGTACCTTAAATAACACAGGACTGGAAAATATACATGTGTATAGTTCTTTTTATTATTAACATTGGGGTATTCAAATTTAAACATATTTACACTTGAACATAAAACATCTATATAATTTTTAAAAGTTTTACTAAATTGAGTGTCAATGTATTATCTACATGTTAGATGAGATAACATAGTTAAGAAATAAACAAAAATAATTACCAAAGGTACTGTGGGTCAGGATAAAATGCCTTCAACAGTAACACACTTTCCTAATAAATATAAAAGTGAGTATAGATGGTCTTGAGCAAACTGATTCAAAAGAAATACCCTTCATTACTAGTCATGTAAAAATATACACAAAATCAATTCTGGAAGGTGGAAGAAATAATTTTTCCCTCAGGTTTCATCATTAACTTGGAAAATGAAGCATATCTGCTACATAGCAAAGTCTTACTCTGCACGTATTTCTGATAGAGGTAAGTGCAATATTAACATAGTATTCAAAATGAATATACATTTTATTTGTAATTCCTGGAAAGTTCAAGATATAAATGTTATGTACAATAATTCAAGTTAAAGTGTTTTAACCTTGGGTTGTATTTACAAGTATCTTTCTTCCTCTTCCGGCTAACTGCCTAGCACAACAGTGAAGAGGGTGCATCTGTAGATATGCAGTTGAGAATGTGCATTCAGTCACTTGACTCTGTGATAGTTATCTTCTGTACCATGTCAGGCAGATTTTCAGACTCCAGATCTTCTTTGCCATTATCTGAATTTCCTGATGAGATATAACAACCGGAGTCCCTTGGGCAGTTATCTAACTGTGACTTATTTAAGGATATGTCCGGGCTTAAGGATAGAGGCACAGATTCATTTTCTTCTTCTTCAATAGCTGTAAATGAAAAAAAAGATAGAAGTTAGAAAAAGCCAAGAAAAGCTCTATTCATGTACTCACTCACTTCAAGCAGTATCCTATTTCAACTATTCCAACCTCAACTTCATTACAATGAAAATGTCTACAAGAACAATACTACATATGTAATATATCTCTATCTCTATATTAATATCTATATCAATATCTAAATCTATGAAATGTTCACAGTCACACTAAGATGTTCACAGTCACACCTATTGCTATCTTAAAAAACATTATTAATATCTATATCAATATCTAAATCTATGAAATGTTCACAGTCACACTAAGATGTTCACAGTCACACCTATTGCTATCTTAAAAAACAAAATTTGCTCTTCGTTTTTCACTTGCAGTTTCATGGACTCCATGTGAAGTGTTTGCATGAGCAGAGATCAATGAGGGATCTCATTTTGCATTAATCATAAGTTGTGGGAGAAAGCAGATTGTATCCACACAATAACTGATGCCTTGTCCAAATGCTGCTTAATTTAGCATTAGAAAAAAGTAACTTTTAGTTCAAATTAAAAAGTCAATGTGAACTTTGTGAAGAATTCCAGAATTATAATGTGGATTAATGAATAAACAATTACCATGGGCAATACTGTATAGCTGGACTTCAAGTAGACAGAATTTAATTAATAAAACTTTAAAGATCTGGATTTATTTCTCTAGATGTAAGAAATCAGAATGCCTATAGAGACTAAAACAAAATTTCCCTTGAATCCACCTTCTAAATATTTAGTTTGTCTTCCATATCTCTGTAGTTCTGTATGGAAATTAGTTATGTGCAGATTGATAATTCATGTTGCTGAAACAGTTTTTACATTCAAAAAGCATTATCTGTTAGAAGCAAATATTTTTTTTATTTTAGAAATAAAAGGAGGAAAATACTAACAGATGGACAATGTTTTACAAAATAGCAAAGGATCAGTACAGACATTACAGAGTTACAAACAGAGTGGTAAG
>NW_004955407.1:16332234-16378256 GCF_000276665.1 Chinchilla lanigera
CCTATAAAAGCCTCGAGTTTATCTTTCTTAACAGCTGAGTAATATTCCATTATATAAAAGTACCACAATTTTCTTATCCAATCCTCAGTGGATGGACATTTGGGTTGTAGAAGCAAATATTTAATATTAGAACCTAACAAAAAGATGTTTCTAAAAACTTAAAGCACTCACAGTGTGGGGGGCTTTTCAAGGTTCTTTCAGCACAAACTTTCTCTTTGTCAGTGTCAAGGATCTTTGCCTGCCCCTTCTGCATCCCGTAGCTGAGTATTTCTATGTGTTAGGAGGTGATTTCTTCAGAAGAGAAATGGATCCCAAGCTACTGTCTTTTAGCTTGTTAACATGCCCTCCTCTTTCCCTTTCTAATCTCGGAGCTTCCTCACTTCCGCCATTTGAAAAGTCCCACATAGGAGACCCAAACCCATGTACTTTTAAGACTGGGACAAAAACTGCCTCAGAGACTTCCTCCCAGTCCCTTATATCTTGTCCAGTTCCTGAAATACATCCAAACTTCAAAAACCATGGAAGAAGGAAATTGCACAATCTTCTGTAATCAATTGTTACAATGCTAATGAGCTTATCTTAAAGAAATGCACTCTTTATCTTGTTTGTACATATCCTGCTTTTTAAAAGCATCTTTCTAGGTTACAGATATTTTGTCAACATTAGTTAATGATCCACTGTGTATCCAACATTTATGAACCCTCATTACACATGACAACTGAGCCCTGATGACCTAAGATATATATGCTTGTATGTAATGAATTCACTGTGACGTATCAGAAAGGTAATAGTGCTGCACACTCATAAGAGGACAGAAAAAAATTGTCATTTAAAGTATTTCCTTATTATATGGCTTATGTGAAGACCACTAGTTGAAAAAGGTTGGAAGAAAATGATAAAAATTGCTTTAGTCTACACATTTTCAAAATAAAACATAAAAGTTCTAATAATTTTACCTCAAGACTTTTATTTGTAACATTGAAGCCATATTTATGTCATTTTTGTGAATCTTTCCCTCATTTGTCACAATTTTATTCAATTATGCATTCAAATGTCAGGTATTTACATCTAGTTCCAATACTAGGATCTAGGAACTAGTTCTAGTTCTAGGATCCTTACTAGATCCTAGGATCTAGGATCTAGTTCTAGTTCTAGGATCCTTACTTTCAAAATTCACTTATTTTGATTGTTATTTTTAGATTTTTTTCTCTCTTGAAACATTTTATTAGTCATAACACTCTTTATGAGGGAGGGGATGCACTTACTATTCACCAGTCTTTACAAAAATCAGTCATTCTATTTTGTTTTCCATCCTTCTTTTATGGAAAGGCTGTATTAAAATGGCACCTCATTTTCTAAGGAATTCCTTCTTCTGCCTTGGCTCTTCTGCCTTACTGACACTGACAGGAAATGGGCCAGTTTTTGTGTCCTTTATCAAAGTCTTTCTGGAAAAGGTCAGAGGAATTATTTCTTTGGTATGCATACCAGAACATCAGCACCGATAACCACATTTGAAGTGCGACCCTGTAGTAATAATGGTTATGGGTATGAGGTCACATTTCTCTACATTAAATTTGGACCTCTTATTTCAGTGCAAAGTCAAAAGAACTTTCATACAGTTTGATATCCTTAACAAGAGTAGGCATAATAGAATCTCTTTTCTCCCAAAGTACTGTTTTATTTAGGTTGATTACTAATTTGGGGGCTTTTTTTTAAGATGGAAAACTTAAGCTTAAACATCTCTGATTCCCAAAATTATCTCTTTTTCTTTCAAAAATAAGCACTTAGTTTGTTACTTCGTTTTTAGAAGCCTGTATACATTCACCTAAAAGGGGAGCAAAGTAAACAAATATTAAATAAAAATCTGATTCACAGGGGAATGTGCCATTGTTTAATATTAGCAATAAAACATACTTGCTTTTCTTTCCACCTGAGAAATGCTGTATCACATTCTGTAAATTCTAGGAATTGGTTTGTTTTAAATACAAGTTATTTATTACAGAACCCTTTCATCTGCAGTCTTTATGGTAAGAGGAAATAGTTCTTCATTGTGAAAATTATGCAGCATAGTAATTTGCAGAACAATGGTAATTTGCTAAATGGTTTCCTAGTAAAATGAGAACATGACTATCCCTCCTCAAGTGCCTCCCACCAGGCTTACAATACCCTTCAATTGTAACTATAAAAAGAAAAGGCCGGTCATTGCATTTTATTGTGCACATGAAAACTATGTAGCATTCAACCTTGGTATTTGGAGGGTCAAGATCTTTTCTTATTTCTTTTCACCCTGACACTAATAACAGGTGTTGATACACACCTAGGTCTTGTGCTGTGGGTGTTTTGTTTTCATTATTTTGTCCCACAGAAGGCTAAATTCACACTAATACATTCACATTTTCTTTCTAAGTGATTTTGTCCCTCCCTGTGGCCATGAAAAGGAGGAAGGCTAACTGACCTACCCAGAAATTGAAACCACAAAACTTTATCAGTTTTGTCTCCTGGTCCAGTCCTCTGAGCTAACAGGCAAGTAACACATTGGGATAAGAAACAGACTGCCTCAAAAATTACAGACGTTTCAGGGGACATTTGAATAAATCTTTTTATGCTAATATGTTTGTGAAAAATTTTTAGGTTGGAAAAATATTCCTAATTTGTGTAGTATATTATTACCATTGTATAACAACATACACACACACATATATATATATAATTCACCAAATGAAAATGTTTGAATTTTAGATTTTTCTCTCTATTTCTCAGATCATTTATAATATTTTACTTTTTAAACAATCAAAATTTTAAAATAGTTTTGATATAGCTATTTTGCGAATATCTCACAGTTTAAATATTTTAAAAAATCTTGTGCTGAAGAATCAGTAATAATTATTGCTGCATCTCTCCCTTTCTGCTGTCAGTTAACATAGGCGTACTAGGAATTCTGGAAAGCAGTGCACTTGTGTATTCTGTGTAATGAAAGATCATGTTAAGAAAAAAGAGGAGGGAATATTTTATTATGAGGAATTAGTTTCAATATTAAACTATTTTATTTCCTGTTAAAATTGTTATGAAATTATATAAAGCCCATGGGTCAACATTTTAAGATCATCATCAATGTTCAGAAAAGTGATATGGTGATTAAAACAGAAGTCAGCTAGTATAATTATTCATAAAATGACTATGTTAGAGTTTTGACATTTAATTAATTAAGTGTGGGCAATTTCAATTATGCTAAAAGTGAAGAAAGCTCTAAAGAAATACAACAAGATTCTTAATCTAGGAAGAAGTTCTCATACTCTAAGAAAAGAAATCTTTATGTTCATATACTAGAAATTTAAAGGTTCAAAATAGATGGAAACTACTAACTTTTACTTGACCTTCACAAGTTTCATACCAAAATCTTCCAGAATTTGCCTTTACGTCTTGTTTGCCTTAGGTGTCAAGCCTCTGTTTCTTTGGATCAAATACTATAAATGCTCAAATCTAGAGGGTATAGGAAAATGCCTGGCCAAAAAAAGTGTTCAATAAACAGCAACTAAAGAACATCAGAAAGAACTTTCTTGAAATTCAAATGATACATCTTGACTTTGAATAACTGTCTTCTTTTTCTCTTAACCTAGCGCCATTCCCAAGAGGAAAAACGAGGGATATATATTTCAAAATATGCATGAACCTCAACTGCATGTTTTGGCTCTGTTTGAGTCACTCAAACTTTGTTCAAGGAGGAAAAATTAGCAATCATAACATGGCTCTCAGTTACTTTAACTTCATCCTGAGCATGACCTTAAGTTACCTGAACACTTTAATTTGTTAATTATAGGGAAGATTTGATGTTTACTTCGCTTGAATACTAACCTTTCCTTTAGGAAAGTGACAAAAATGAGAAAGAGAAATACACCCATGGGGAAACAAATACTAGTGGTTGTTGTCCTGAGGCCATGAGATTAATACAGTGCTGAAACAACTCCTGTATTTGTACATCTCTCGCAGCCTTGCGCCATCGTCTATTTTTTCATGGTGTGGAGGAAATCTTAAACCCACAGTAACCTCTACTTCTATGGTACTGCTTACTTTAGTAGGAGCAGAAGCACATTCCTGCAATATCACAAGCAGTATGGACAACATCATTAGGCTGCTATTCAGCCCAGCCACTTGCTTGCATGGAAGGCGTTGGTCCCGGAAAATGCCTACCCTCTAATGAACTGTTGTTATATTGGACGGATTATTTTGACAATAATCAAGTAAAATTAAAAATTATGATTAGATACTGCCTAATTAGAGGTCAAAAGAAATCCATTATGTATTTCTGATGGGTTCCCTTGATGAAGAAAGTAGTGTTCAATACTATGCTACTTTGGCAAAATGGCTATTTTAGCTTAAAGGTGCCACAAAACGGCAGATACAAGATCACTCTGACTTTTTCTCTGGTTTTTAAATGCAAGAGACAAAAAAGCATGTGAATGATATCTTCCCTAGACCTGAAGAAAAGTATCATTTCTGTGATGGACATTGAGACCAAGACTTGGTACAAACTATGCTAGACTGTGACCTCCATAGCCACTCTTCTACCCAGTTAATTCTTCTTTCCCAGGTTCATTTGCCTTGTCATGCTTTTAGTTTTCTACTTTTTGTCTAATTCAGTAGATGTTTGATTGTAACTGAGTCTTTGGTTCTTAATGTCCTTATGGATTTCAGGCTTGTAAAACAATAAATTTTTATTCTTTTCTCCAGCTGATGTTTTACACTAATTTAATTCTTGGGCCTAGACATTAAAAAATAAAATAAAACAAGACAAAGCAAAAATCTAAGAGATTCTGGGTAAAATTTCACTTTTTCACATTGATATTGTGAAATTTTAATCTTTTTATTTTTGGTACCAGGAATCAAACTCATGACCTCACACTTGCCCGGCAGGCACTGTGCCACTGAGCTATGTCCCCAACCTATATTTTCATCATATCTAAAATTATTACTTTTTGAAAAGATAAGATTATCCTTTATATTATTTATCTACTATCCCCTTTTACTATATAATATGTTTTGAACATCTTTTCATGTCAATACATATACAACCCTATATAATTCTCCTAACATTTTCAACTTACTTTATTATTTATGGATATCTGTATTTAACATACTAATTACTGCTGCAAGTTTACACTTGTTGAGTTTTTAACTAAAACTACTACCTTTAAAGCTATTTTTTAAATGTTGAATTTAGTAAGACAAATTCCCAGAATTGGAATTTCTGGATATAAAATCTACACATAGTGCAACTTTGAGTTGTTTACACTATTGCTCTCAAAAAATGTGTACCTCTTTATACTTTTGCACACACACATGCATTTGTTAGCATACACGTAAACTAAATCTCGATAACATACAGCAAGGAAGAGCCACGTTATTACTAGAAATTGTACATGTGAGATGGATTGCAAGCAATTTTAATTTTTATCATTAGAGAAAAAGGTCTTGCTTACTATTTGTAAATCTAACACCTCCACAATTAGCATGTATTTATTCTATGAGCATTTATTAACTATCCACTCCATGCCAATTTCAGGACTGGAAGCTTTGAAAAAAACCACATCATGATAGAGGATTTGGTTCATTCCGCCAGGATAATCATTACAAAAGCATGCACAGGACACCATCATAGTGCAATGTACAAACAAGGATGGGAGTGTTTTCTAGATATAGCTCTACAAAAGTCCTTAGGTGCTGAAGTAAAACATTGTGAACACTTTTCTCTAGAAAGTGTTTTCAGTTAAAGATTAAATTTGCTTCATTTCACTCTATTTTTATTATCTAGAACATGGTATCTGTTATAAATAGAATCTTAGAGAAGAAAGCCAAAAATAAATCTGAGAAATTAAATAAAACCAAACAGCGGGGCAGGGGATATAGCTCAGTGGCACAAGCGTCTGCCTGGCAAGCTCAAGGTCCTGAGTTCGATCCCCAGTACAGCAAAAAAAATAATAAATAAATAAATAATAAAACCAAACAGCTATAACTAGAAATAGATATTAAACTCATATGTATAAATACATACAAGTAAAACATCTGCCTTCTCTCTATATATGTGGATGCCTATCTTCTTTTTTTTCTTAAAAGCTATACATTTCTTGAATTTAAATTCAAATCATACGGCAAGTGCAGTGGAAACCCCAGCTACATGTGTCAGGCTGTGGCACCAGGCTAGCCTGGCACACCATTAGGTCAACGGGAGGATGCTGTCTGGCAGATCTGCAAGTCTCCCTTGCTGATGGCTCATCTTCCAGCACCTGACTGGGTCCCACCGCTTGCCTTGCTTCGATTTGGGCCGGCAGACAGGCAGGAAAGCACAACTGGGGGTGGCTGAGCAATGCGGGGCTGCTGTGCCTACAGCTCCTGCCAATGGCCTGGCTCACAGCCAGCCCTCTCCCCTTCATCCTCATTTGACGCTGCGATCAGAGTTTGCAGGTACCTGAAATACACTGTAACAGATTTCTATAACGTTTACTTATTTCGTTACTATTCTTTTCAGTTTAAAATGTAATTTTCTCTGTACTTAGGAAAATTATTTCCATTGCCCATTTCCCCCAAAGGCAATGGTACACATTCTGGTTGGCACAATTTTAAGGCACATGAAAATGCTTCTAAATGTGGAAAGAGACAACTGCACAATACATGGAGAACGTGTACTATAAACGACAGTTAACCATCTTATTATCCTAAGGAAGCACTTTTCAGTCAGGCAAAGGAACTTTGAAGTTTGGGTTTATGCAAACACACAGGCAAGTGTACACACATTTTTTATTCACATTTTTATTTGCTGGAAATATTTACTCACAAAGTAAACAAATGATTTTAAAGTCAGATGATAAATATAGAAAACCTAATATGCACAAAATAAATAGATTTGGCTCCTTTTTTTCTTCTTCAAAGCTGGATCTCACCCAATTTTTCTTCTCTCTAACCTTATCTAGGTTCCTAATTGAGGGAGCCAGTGTCCTAATTCTGCTCAGTTCTAGGAGCAATGCGAGAGCAAATTCTGCATCTCGCTCCTTGCCTTGCTGGGACTGCAGAATCCCAAAGGCATTACATACCTTCAGCAGTAGTCCTGCGGTCAGCTCTAACACCACTCCCTAGCCTTTTTATCAGTTTGTTGGAGAAGCATCTTGACCTCCTGCCATGCGGTGACCTAGAAAGTTTAATCCGGCTTACACGTTCAAGGTCAAAGTGGGAACAATGCTATCTATCTCAGGCTAAGAAAATAGAGAAACAGCTTGTTGTATCTCTGTTTTTGTTCCCTATCCCATCTTCTATCCTCTTAGTTTCTTGAGATGTGTTAAAGATGCACACAAGACTTGGTCTTTCCTGCATTATCTCCAAATTTCCACTCTAGTCCTCAGGACACATCTCCAGTTTGCACAACTTTCATATTGATTGATTAGCAAAGCAAAGATTTTCTAAGTTCCTAACTCAAAAAAAAAAAAAAAGTTAAACTAAGAATTTATTGAAATTCTCCAAATTAGTATTACTCAATGATCGAAATAAAAATTTATACATAAAATCCTGCCCATTGCATATCCTATTCTTTTTTAAATAAAAGCTATTTTTAACCTGTGACTGTGAGGTGTATTTGTTTTTTTTTTAAATGTCTATGCTTTGTATAACCATATTTTCAAGGTATTTATCATTCAAGGTACATGAATGCTGTGTGTTTAATCTTTAGCACTGCTGTAGAAGATGTGATTCACGGAGTTTAGGATAGATAAAAATAAGCATGCGGCAGCAGGTTGTAAAATCATCAGAATTCACTATCTTATCAACAAATGGAAGTCATTCTTCTTTATTTCTTGAGCAAAGCAGTTTCATATAAGATAAATAGCTTTCAGTCAAATAGCCTAACATCCAATATGCATCTTTCTGACGAGTGAATTTTAATACTACTAAATCATATGTTTAAAATAGGAAAAATCTCAGGATTGTGCATTGCCAAGTATCACTGGTTGAATCTGCACTTTTCTGTCTTTCATGAAGTACAGTTTGGCTGTGTGTGTGCATGTTTATACATGACTGGCTATTGTTATTAAGTATTAGCTCCTCCTGATCTTCATGGATGGTTTTTTAAAGTTTTATATAGGGAAATAATTCCTGGGACTTGTCCTTTTTAAAATAGCAAACACTGAAAAGTTACTTCATGCTTAGAAAATATTATGTTTTGTTTTCAGAGACCAGGATATATTGGAACATATTTCAGATAGGCTTAGGAGACTAAGTTACAGATACATGAGGAGCTTAACCCACATAGCTATTTGGACTCTGATTTTCCCATTTTACAAAGAAGAATTTGAGTTAGGGTTTTTTTTTTTTTAATTACACCACGCTTCATTTTGGTATCACATATAAATCATTATTTTTTAGTTAATACAGAAAATAAACAAGTGATGCAGGAGATAAGAATACAGAAGTGAGGTAAATATAACCTTCTGGCCCCACACCCATCTTCTTTTGGGGGTCCCTACTGAGCACTCTTCACCACTGAAAGGGCAACTTGCTGGCTCCCAGCCTCCTCTCTTGGCAAAGGCTATTGAGAGGCAGCGAGGACAGTCTCTCACCTTTCAGGGAGTTCTGCTGTTACCAGGGCTTTGTTCTCACTTAAACATTAACTTCCACTTTCAGAGATGTAGCATTGAACTGAAGCCCTTGAGGAAACTGAAGTAGCAGAAGATTTCAATCTCCAGATATTCACTGTTCTCGTATTTACCATTTTGCTCATGTGGAAGACAGAACTTTGAGTTTTATAGCAGTCTGCTTTTGATTAAAATCCTGCCTGTCCAGTTTATTTAGCTAATTAACTTCTTTGCAGTTCATCTCTGAATTATTCCCTCATGTGTAAATGGGACAAAATACCTAAATGTATGCTATTGCAGAAGAAAAGCAATTTTTTGCAAGTGTTTAAAAAATATTCTTCTTTCTCCTTTTACTGCATGGTCAAATTATATTGGAGAGTATTGGCAGAGGCACTGAACATGATCAATAAAAGCAATCTACAGAATCATCTTTGTGGCCTAGTGTTTAGTGAGGTGTGATGTCTTGAACTGACAAGATGTAAGAGAAACTCCCTTCTTTACCTTGAAGATATTGCCACACCAACCTACAAAGATCAATTTTTGGGTGGCTAATACTATTGAGATAATCAGCTACTTTAGGTAACCTTAGGAAGGTTAGGTTTTCTCTACCTTTCTGACTCTGTTATCTCCTTATAGTCATCACCCAATCACCAAAACTTCAAAGCAAGAACATAAAAACCTAAGTCTAATTATTTCTGCTTATGTTCAGTTAGTCATAGATGTACATGTACAATTCCTGGTGAAAATCTATGGAAACACAATCACCCAAGCATGAATAAAGCAAGGAACAGTCTCTTAAAAAGTAAACAAATTTCTACTGTACAAAAAGCAAGTATATACTAAACAAGTGCTCTGCCTAAATTTTGTAGAATTTATGAGAGGGTAAAGGGTAGCCCACAAAGGAAGTCAGGAGGTCTAGATATTCAGTACAACTTTCCTCTTCATTCTCCATCTGGGCTGTTACTTGTAGTCTTAGGAAGTATGGCACAGCTTTTTAAAACACTGGGTTGGAATCTTAACTCCATAATTCATTAGGAGTTTGAGCTTATATAAATTATTTATCTCAATTTCTCATTCTAATAGTGGAGGTAGTACTATCTAACTTACAGACTGGGTTGAAGAGCACTAAGAAAAATAAACATAAAGACTTTGCCTGAAGTTTTACTCAGAGCACACATTCCAATAAATTAACTAGTTAATAAGTACTGCTAACATTAGTTTTGAGAGGGGTGTGGATTTAATGATCTAACTTCTTTCTCATCTTTAAATTTAGACCCTCCACATCCTCCATCCCATTTTCCTTCACAAAATGCTCTGCATAAATTGGAACATTCCAAGCTCAGGGTTTGGGGGCTTGACAACATTTAGTAGTGAGTCCTCAATGAGTAGTTATAAAAGTAAAAGCTATTCTATCTCTACAATCCTAGTTGGCATAGCTAGCATTCTGCCATTGATGAATTTGTAGGTATGTTTCTGTCTCCAGTTTATACTTCAAATGCAGAAAATAATCTGAGATAATAAAAGTGAATGCTGAATATTTTTGCAAGCTATTATAACATTTTGGAAGAGTACAATAAACACATACAAGATGGGACTATGTGGTAATGCAATGAATTTTCCTGGGTGGCGCAAAGTCTCATTAGGTTAGTGACATGCTCTGTGTTCTACAGAAGCCATGTGTGACATTTCTCACTAATGGTTCACGCTGTCACTACATATTTGTCTCTGTCTCCCTCAGTCGTTGGTAATGCAGGCATCCACTTGCATATAAATGAAGAGTTCTGCAAAATCAGAATGAGGGACGCAGAAAGCTCCTTTCATTTTTGAGTCCAATAGGGAAGAAATCTCTCTCCACAATTACAGATTCGATCAGAGTTATTGCTTCCAATGTTATGTGAAAATTCTTACTTCATGGAAATAATGCTCTACGTGATTGTCAGTAAATAAAACAAGAGCTTTGCATCTGATGATTTCATTATTTACTTTACACCATGATTATCAGCTACGGAGTAGATATGCACACTTACTTTCTTCATCAAGGAGGCTTTCAGCAGCTGATAGTAACCTCATTCTGTCTTCTGGGTTTGCAATGTTTAATTCAATGAGATGACTCTCTTTTACATCCTTTAAATCTTCTAGAGTCTCATATCCATTAAGCAAAAGTGTTGAGGTATATTCCTATGGGGGTAGAAAAAGTATGTTAATGCAATGTAAATTAGTAAGATTCAAATATTTTATTTTTAGTTCTCTTTATATTTAAACAAAGTATAGAAATGCATATAGAACCCAGAGATGTCAATATAACTTTTGTTTAACTCTATTTGACTTGTACTAGCTTTCTACACATGAACTCTAGGGCATATAAAAGAGTATGTTGTATAATTCTCACTTTCTGGAAGATGAGACATAAGAAGACATAATTATCTTAATCTGTGCAATGTTAAATCATGAATTAATTTAATAGCTGTATCATACATTCCACTTGGCACTTTTGCACTTCTCAACTACCTAAACAGACAGAACTAGAATTTCTTTAAGTCTATCAATGAAATGTGTATAGCAGAGTAAATTATACTACTATTTCTGAATTACATATCTTCCTGTTTCTTAATCACAAAAATATAAACTTCCACTAACTTCTTGGAGTTGGTTAAAAACGAATTTAAAACAGACACAAGTCTATACACAAAGTGGGTTTGGCATTTTAATTGAGAGGGACTAGGTAAAACTATCACAGACTACTTAATTAAAAACTTTATAAAAACATGACTTGTAAAAACATTATTTCCTTTTTTCGGCATGTATGTTTTGTGCATCACTTTCATTAATATATACATTAATTCCAAATTCATAGACTTTGATTTTAGCCTATCTGTATGTTATTTATACAACCTCTTTTCTCTCTGACAAAATAAAAATTCAAACTAAAGTTAAATTCTTTTCAACTTCCTCAAAAATCTTCCCATTTCACTTGATCATAATTTCAATATCTTTATTTTAGTCACTAAAACTGAGTCAGAGGAAGTCTAGAAGTTTTAAGTAATCAGGAAGACTTCATTACCAGCCGTATTTTAACAACAAAAGGGAGGAACAGATCTTTTGAAAAAGTAGTATACTCTATAAAATCTCTAAATTATAATTAGAACACAGAACACCAAAATTTCTGTTCTGAAAAATCCATCTGACTTTGGGTTCTTGAATAAGTCACATACTCCCTCAGATGCTGACTTTTTTTATAAATCACAGAACAAGTAGCAAGGCAGGATTCAAAATTATATTTCCTCTGGGATACACCAATAATAACTTTGAGATGCTTAACTAGTTAACCAGAAGGTTAAATAGATAGTTCAGAAAAAATCAATAAGGAAAACTTTAATTGGCTATTGCCTTTACAAATTCTGAAATTTATCAAAATGTGTCTAAGCTAATTTTAGATATGGATTACAAAATGTAAATTGAGTAAGAATAGGTATAAAGGATGTGCACACATTTTATGAAGGTAGATATTTCATAAAACTTTTACTTATGTAATATGAACAAATAGATTATAAAAACAGATGACAGAGTTCTGAACACAATTATTATGAGGGTTAATCACCACTGTTTAAATGATTCTATTCAGTTATCTTCTCTGGACTTGATTTTGGTTTCTGCTGTATAGAAAATGCAATTTTCATTTTTCCTTTCACTTCTTTGGACTCTAACTTTTCCTCTTTATATTCCCTTTCTCCCTTAGACATTTTCCACATTCTGTTATTCTCCTAAATATCTTTCATTTTTCATTGCACTTTCTCAATATTAATCTCTACTGTCACTGCAAAATACCATTGGGGTGTAGTCCAAGAGATATTATATCAAGACCTGACCTTGCATAATAAAAGTAATAAAACAGAAATAAGAGCTGTTCTAGGAAAACAGATTTTCCTTTGCTATAAGTCTTATATTTTTAAGCAACACTGTGCAAACACCGATCTGTTCTCATCAATCATTCCATCCACATGTTACTACACACAGGACAAAGGGTGGCTAACCTGAAGGTGAATCTGTTCTAAGAACTCCTGAAGACTCTTTGGTTTTTGTCTTTTACCCCCTCGGTGTGCTTTTATTTTCTTAGGGGCTGCTTCCTCTTCTGAGATGACATCCACATAAATAAACTTGAAGTTTCCCACTTTATTGTTCAACATTCCCGTCCAAATCCCCATTGGTGTTTTGCAGATAATGTCTATGATGTCTCCTTTCTAAGGGCAAAGACATACACAAATACAAATTAGATTTCAAAGGAGTATGGTCCTATGAAGATTGGTAGAAAGAATGAGAATTAGAGTAATGAGTACATTATACTAAACACGTTCAAAGATATCAATAATAGATCTGAGACCCGGATGTGGTGGAGCATGCCTGGAATTCCAGTACTCAGGAGGCTGAAGCAGGAAGACCACTGCAACTTTGAGGCCAGCCTAGGCTACAAAGTGAATTCAAGACCAGCCTGAACTTCATAGCAAAACCTTGTCTCAAAAAGATAAAAAAAAATCTGAGTTCACTTGTTAAGGAAATTATTTTCCTATAATAATAAAGAAAACTTCTAAATGCTTGAAGAAAAGCTTACATAGATACAGTGTCACTTTTCTGTCTTTGTTATATCATTGTCACATACTTGTGGAGCACAGTATAATTTACACAAAATTTTGAATACAATAAGTCATTTTATATTCACAACCTACCTCTTAAAGACAGGCATGAAGTATGACTTTCTCATTCTCAATATTGCAGAAAAACAAGCAGAGATAATGAATGACTTCTCAAGAGTTTGCTGTAAGTTAATGGCAACTCAAGCTCAAGTTGTCTGAAATTAAAAATCATGTTCCTTTCATTCATATTATGAAAATAATATTCTCATTATTTTAGAAGGGCTTTTCTGCTAGGGAACAGCAAGAAAAAGCAGTCTGTGGCTCTGTCTGTGATTCAAGTTCATCTAATAGAATTCATTTGTACTATACTATACATCTACCTAAAGTATTTCATGTATACAAACAACTAAAATTATGCAGAACTCACCAAATATATATAAAAATATGTATACACTAGGTCATCCTACTTAGCTCTTAATACCTTTTCTTATCAAAAATAGGTAATATTTAGATAGAGCTCCACAAAAAGTTTGCACTTAAGTATGAATGAAGCACATTAAAATGATTCAAGTGCAGCAGTATTTTGTTTATTTCTATCTCAGACTATATTTGGCTACATGCTAGAAATTATTAGCACAAGTAAAAATTCCCCTAGGAATGTTTCTTGGTAAAGAAAACTGAATTCTATGCAAATAATTTTCCATATTTAAGAGTATGCTAGTTACGCCTTGAGCCTTGGACATCTCTGCCCTGGAGGGGATTCTACAGATTCTAATATTTTTGTCACACTTTATTGACACTGCATGAAATGTGCTAATAAAATATATATTTTCCTGCTGACTTTTGAATGTATAATTTGTAGAAAACACAAACTTTATTTGTAATTTTACAATTTAAAGTGATCGAATGAAATGATATTTCTGATTTATGACCACCTGCCTGTCTACACCTCTCATCTCTTAGTCTTGGTTTTCCTGCCTTTTAACTACAGGAAATTAAATCGTAGGGTAGATGCTATCCGGTAGGCTGACAAAGAAATCCCCTAAAAGATCCAGAAAGTTATTAGGTTTGCTTGTCCTCTTCAGGATCCTTTCTAGTATCTTCAAAACTTGTAAACTTGTAACTTACATCCTTTAACTTGTAAACTTGCACGTTCCTGAAAACTCACAGATCACCCACACCAAGACACAACTTCACTTTGGATAAAACCGTTGCTAGAAACAATGATATTTCAATTTTCAGTGGTAACTATGGGATCCTTGGTATTCCCTGTAACAGCTGCACAAAAGTCAGCCAAGGGAGCACCAGAACTGGGACACTGACATTATATGATAAGGAAGTTTAAAAACAATCCGGAGTCAAACTACATTGTTCCCTTTTACTGTTTTTCCTTCAACATGGGTGCTAGAATATAAGCATCTCCAAGACTTGAACTTAAACTTCAAGTCATTTCAGATACTAAAGAGTTAGCAATGTTGTTTTCTCTCCCAAGTTTACCCTGATTTAATAACATAGAAGGAACTAAGAAAACTGAGTGCCTTGAGTATGAAACAACATCAATACTTCACATCACAATCATTCCTTAGCATTGGATTAGTGTTAGTGGTATACAAAATTCATCATTTATGTTCTTTTACTTACAGTGTTTTGTGATACTAAAAGGCATGATTTAACATCTATAAAAATATGTTAGCATGAACACTTCTTCTATTTGTGCTATTGTAATCAGCATTATCTCTTTACAGAGACAATGTAAGGGCTACCAAAATGGTGGATTTCAAACTCATGATTAGGTTACTACATATGTCAGAGGAAATCATGCAGATGATGCATCAAATTAATTGATTTTGTGTTAATTAAAAGGGAGATTATGTGGGTGCATCTAACTTAATCATGTGAGATCCCTTTCAACAAAGACACGGGCATGTGTGTAAGCTTTTTTCTTGATAGTTTTGAAAAAACAGACTGCTATGTTATTAGACAACACCGTGGCTACTGGAATCTAAAGGGCTCAGAATGGCCTCCAGTTTATATCCAGCAAGAAGCCCAGAGCTTGATTTGTATAACTACAGTGAACTGTATTCTGCCAACAGTCAAGTGATCTTGAAGGATTCTGAATTGCAGGTGAGATCACAGACTAGCTGACAACTGAATTTCAGCCAACTGAGTCCTTAAGCAAAGAACTTGGCTGAGCCACACCCAGATTTATGTTCCATGGAAACTGATATGATAATGCATTTGTGATCTTTGATGCCCATGAGTTTGGGGCAATTTGTTATATAACAATACAAAATGAATATAGCAGATAAAGCTAAGAAGAATTCATCCAAAAGGGGATATCACTGGGAGAAAGACCTGTGGTTAATCAGGGCAACCAACTTGAAAAGAACTAGAGTTGCCCAAGTACCTATGGTTCTCAGATCTTTGCTTTGCTGTCATTGCCTGATATTTCCATATTTTTTCTTCTCTTTCGCACCATTATATTTTTTTCCAGCAACTGTCAATTAGAACTAGGTACCTACAGCAACCTGTGAGACTTTCAATTTTCAGAAAAAAATTTGTAATTACCTTTCTTCAATAAACTCTTAAATTGTATGAGGTACCTAATAGCAACTTCTGCTGATAGCCTAAGGAAAATGATCTCTGGTATCCTACCTATGTTTTATTAAAAATCCTGCCACTGTTACTATAATTCACCACTTTAACTATGAGAAAGAACACACAAACTTCTTTCCCATTTTTTTACTTCCTGAAATGGATCACAAACCAGCATTTGACAAACTGTCCAGAAAGCAGATGTAATATTGGCTCACCTTAATTTTGAGGGAGTCGGTGTCATAGGGACTTGGCGTGAAATCTGTGTGTACTCTGGCCCGGCCACAGAACGATCCTGCATATGGGCCATCATAGTCCAGTCGAAAACTGTCCCTGTTACTTGTGCCATCTGAACAACTTGTTATGCCACCTTAAGAAAGCAGAGGTTAACAGTCCCCATCAAAGTCTTTTCACCTTCTGAACCATGGTGCAGACGCTGAAGCAATGGATTGCAGTCTTGTTTTACCACCCAGTCATATTCTTTTTGAGCTCTGTCCTCTGACAACTTCAGTTTTTTTTTTACCAATCTGACCACTGTCTCTTTACTCTCTAAATAAAACACTCTTTCATTTTGGTCTCTATGTTCTGATCCAGCACACAGTACATTAATAATAGACACCTGCTGAAGAGGAGCACGATAGAGGTTTAAGTGTTACCAAGCTACAGTACATAATTTCATAAATGTATGATAAGACAGAAATCGATAGCAAGAGTTTGGTCTTTGGGTGAGCAGTATTGATCACAAATGGTTAAAGCATAACATTACAAAGTTCCCTACAAACGACTGCAATTGTAGCAAAAATTCATTCCCTCCCCTCAGTGTTCCTTAGAATGGCCATTTTGAGGCAAAATTACTGTGTATAAGAAATGATACATTTGCTTGTCTTGTGAGTGTGAAGGAAGGTGGAAGTGTGTTGGGATATCTGAACCCCCCAAGTAGTTTGAAATTGTGGACTTTTAAAATAGTGTCCCATCAAAATAAAGTACTGCTCCAAATCCTTGTTTCCTGATTTTCTTTCTAATCTTGATGCTCAGAAAGAAAAGAGTGACTTTCTATTGCTACTTGCCCCAGGGCAGGCAAGGATAGGTCCCAGGGGAAATGCCTCTCTTTTTTTTCCCATACTAATCTTCACTCTCTCCTCATTGCCCTCACAAGCTGGATTTTTAGTGTTCTGATCAAGGAAGGAGCAGCCCAAGCTACACCATCAATCATTACAGAAGTAATGTAAAGATGTTTGAGAAGCTCCTCATTTTTATATGAACTTGGATAAAAGAAAAATTATTGCATCTAACCACAGAAATTAAGCGTATAAGATAATATGTTAAGCAGGGAACTATCACCTAATGCCCTTCTTTGAGTGATGAACCCAGTTCAATTCTAGCTAACAAGATTTTGCCCATGATAAGAATCACTACTTAGAATTTTCAAACGTTCACCAGAAATGAATACTTATCAAATCTGAATTTGATACACATAAAAATAATCCTTCAAATGTCTCTGCATTAGATTATTTTCACATTAACTCTTCTGCGTCCAATAGGAAAACAGCAGTAAAAGTCATTTGAAACATCTGGTCCTTTTGAACTCAAGTAACAGATTTAATTATCCAGCACAACTATCTGGGAGCACATCCCCAAGAACTCTGCTGAGTATAGCACTAAAAAGTATTGAACCATATATAATTCAAATATATTATATGTTGCTTTGGATGATAGTAATGCCATGTAGATTCAATGCACTTCGCTATTTTTTATCAAACAACTGGAACCTTGTTACTAATTTTATATACAAGCCCCAGAGGGGAAGATTTGTTGTTTTATAATTACTTTAACCCAGACCTCACAGCTAGGATGGTGCCCTTTCTTCATTAGCCTTACTTGATGAGCTTTGCCCGCTGTAGAGACTATCCATGGAGTCACTGGCTTTGAGCGAGACCTTCTCCGTGTGGGTCCCAATCATGGGGTCACTGTTCCGACATGGCAGAGCATCCTCTCCATCTTCTCCATCCTTTAGAAAAATGTATCAGAGGTTAAGTGTGGAGAGCACATTTCCATGGAGATGTTCACTGCATGCATTGATTTAACAAACAAGACATATTTTAGCAATAAAATACTTAGGAATACATCAGCATAAAATATGAGTGTCATTAATCTTTATTTCAATTTCTAGTGAAACATTTTAAAGTATACTTGGAAAAATTCCTTAGATGAGACATTTCTTATTGTGGAATTTGACTGCATTTATGAAGGCTTATTTCTGCAAATTAGGATGAATATCCTATCAAGGCTATTTAATCAGAAAGGTTAGATTTATTGAAATCTGTGCTTTATCTGCTGAAGCACTTTTCTCTCTTCATGTTCTCCTTCTCCATGTTCGCATTTTCATCTATTCATCGCCATTGCTAATCCTTTGAGACCAGATACTACAGGTTTAAACTCTGCACAGTTGTTTCATGTCAGCTTTTTGCACCCTACCAGATCACTAGGTATGAATAAAACATGCACACTTTGCAATTCTAAAGCAAAGCTTATCTAAGGAGCTTTACAAATCTCATACCGTGCTTGCCACCTAGTCAAGTGAAAAGCAAATCTTGCATAAAATTAGAAAAGACAGACAATTTCAAAACAAATTACATTTTCTTGAAAACATCTCCAATGTTTTCCATATTTAGTTTGGACAAAGACTGCAAATTTAATATTCATCAGAATGGAATTCAATATGCTCATTTTGAGCATTTCTAAGCATTGATAAAACTTAAGAATATGCATATGATGTACGTTTGCTTTGATTCTAACCATTCTTTTATTTATTCATTCAGTCATTCAATTCAGCTTTATAGAACATCTCTTAGGCATTTAGCGCTGCTCTAGGAACTGGGAATTTGTGGTAAACAGTGTAATGGGGTAGCTTATCCCTTGCTGCAATGAGTTGCATTCTAGTGTATAAGGCAATTTACATGCATAGCTGTATGTGCACGTGTGGTTACAGTATTTGGAGAGGTGTGTAACAAAATAACCAAGGAAACTTCAGAGGACTATAAATGCTATGTCAGAAATAAAACTGGGTGATCTGAGAGAATAAGTACCAGGGCTAGGGTAAAATGAAGGATGATTGATTTAGAAGGATTACTCTCCAAAGATCTCTACTGTAAGGTAATATTTGTTTTGAGTTATTGACCTGAGATGTAAGAAGATATGCCTTAAGTGAAGCATTAGAAATAGACTTCTAAGCAAAAAGAACAATAAGAACGAAATATCTGAACTCCCAAATACCTTGGATTGTACAGACCAATGAAAACAGGGAAAGGACAATATTGACATATGAATTCAGAGAAATAGATTAATGCCAGTTCATTAAGAGCTTTGTAGACCCTGGGTGGTGTCCATGGAAATGTACTACTTAGTTCTCTTGCTGTGAGAAACTGCATTATTGACTGAACTATACATTGTGTGAAGGACGTGAAACTTGGGGGTCAAGAAGAAATGCCAAATTTGAATATGGTTTGTCTTCTCAAAAAATCATGTTGGAGTTTAATCCCCATTGTGAGATATTGAGAGGGGGGAATTTAGTGTTTTGAGATGGGTTCTGAAAGGCAATTAGGATTAGATAAAACCAGCAGGGGGAAGCCTCCATAGCTGAATACTGGCGGCTTTCCTAGATAAGGGAGGCAAGAAAACATGTGTGTACACTCACTCTTTCTCATCGTGTGATAACCTGAACCATCTTGACACTCTGCCCCCAGGAAAGTTATCAGCAGATGTGAGCCTTTGATCTTGAGCCAAAACTATGAGCCAAAATAAAACCACTTTTCTTCATAACTTAGCCTGTCTATGATTTTGTACTATTAGCCAAAGAAAATGGACAAATACATTGACAGTTCTAGTTACCCCCCCACCACTCTGTACCCAGCACAGTATTATTATTGAAGCAATATTCTTTCCCTATAACTGAAAAAGTCAGAGTGTTATCTGCGCTCATGCCATGGGACGTGAGGCTCTTCCAATGGAAAACTTTGGTTCACAGTTTGCCATCAATCTGCCAAATTTTTCTTAGAACTGGGTTGAAGTCTGAAATTCTCTGTAACTGAACCTCTTTCCTTCCTTTTATCCTTTTACAGGGGTCAGATTTAGACTGCAGTCAAAACACTTTTCCTGCCCATATTTTTCTTCCTTTCCTTTGCCCTTTGCAAAAATTTCACCCAATAAATATTTAGTGTCTCTCTTCCCTTCTTAAGTTCTGCTCCAATGTCCCAATTGAACGTACTATAGTAAGAGTACTTTGAGGATATTGAGAAGTTTTAAGTAAGGACATGATGTGTTCTGATTTCCCTCTTTCATATATCTTCTAGCTTTCATGTGGAGAATGCGTTTTATGGGCAAATGAATGGAAGAAGGGGAGGCAATGAAGTAGCTATGGTAATCCAGTCAACAGTAGTTAATTATGCAGTGTTCAATAGGAACCATTTGCATAGAGACTAGAATCAATATGATACATTTATTAACGAATGTGAAAAATGCCAGAAAGTTGTATAGTAGTAATGATTCTTAGGTTTTCTTCTCTCTCTCTGGCCATCTCAATTTCTCTTTCTCATTGCTTGTGTCTAGAGTAAAGATAATGGTATCTGTTGTCACTGGCAATATTAAATAAAAACTGATGGTATGCTTGTAGAAGTGTAGAGGGTCACTATTTCAATTTTCGGTATATTAGGTTTCAGCAATATGTTGGACATCTAAGTGATGATACCAAATATAAATATAGATTAATTATCTATAAATATAATACATAAGTAAAGAGGACATATACATAATATATATAGGTGATATACTAATATTATTCAGCAGAATAGAATCAAGGGTCAATAAATAAGCCCATATATTTATGATTTATAACCATACATGGTGAATTGAATTTAAGCAAGGGTGCTGAGACAATACAATGGGGAAAGAATGGTCTTTTCAATGAGTGAAACTGGGACAATTTTCTATTCATGTATAAAAGACTGAAGTTGGATTTCTGTTATATAACATAAAAAACTTAACTCAGGATGGATCATATACCAAAGTGTAACATTTATGACCATATGATAAATAATGGTTTCTTAGGCAGTGTGCCACAAAGTATAAGTTACAAAAGTTAAAAACTTAGAGAAACTCATTACAGCTAAATTATAAATATTTGTGCTACAAAGAGTAGTAACAGGAAAGTAAAATTAAAATTCACATAAAGATGGAAAATGTTTTTATATTACAAGTCAGACATCTGATAAAAGATATACTTAGAATACATCACATTTAAACCTGAACACTAAAAAGTTAAATCAATTTAAAAATGAATAAGAAAAAAAATGGATAAGAGATTTAAACACTTCTTCAAAAAGATATAGTTATGGGCAAGCACCTGAAAACATTCTCACATGTAATGCCGCAACCAGTGTTAATTTCCTATCACCTTGTTTTGAAATCCTGTATCGTTTTCATTATTTTTATGTTGCTTTGTTTGTCTTTGTTTTTGCTATTTTGTTTTTGTTCTTTTCTCTTTAATATAAAAAAAAGAAAATATTCTCAGGATCTTTAGTCATAAAAATGTATGTAAAAATCACAATGAGATTCCGCTTCACTTCTATGAAATAGTTAGCATTAAAAAGCAAACAAAAAACCCTGACAATAATAAATATTAGCAGGGATGTGGACAAATGAGAATCCTTTATACCTTGCTAGAGTAATGTGAAAATGATGCAGGTGCTTTGGAAGATGGTTAATTTTTGAAAATATTAAAAGTATAGTTACCATATGCCCAAGAGTAATACAACATATTTCCACACACACACAAAAAAACAAACAGAAGTGTTTGCAGCAGCATATTCCTGGCAGTTCAAAAATAGAAACAACCTCAAGCATCTATTTAATGTTGAAACGACATGGAAATTGTGGTTTATCTAGAAAATAGAATAGTATTTGCAATACAAAGAAATAGTGATGCATTTGACAGAAAAATGGCACATTGTTCTTCATGTGGTAGATACATGGTCTTCCTGATTCTCAATCACTTCTATTAAAATGCTGATATTAAACTAGGCATGGTTGTGGATGCTGTAATTCCAGCAGTCTAGGAGGCTGAGGTAGGAGGTTCAAGTTTGAGCCTAATCTGGGCGACTTAACGCCTCAGGGAAGTTATATCCCCAAATTAAAAAAAAGTGATAATATATGTATTTTCTCCTTTTTCCATGAAAGAAGACAATTAATTTGAAGATGGAGAAGGAGGAGGAGAGAGATAACAGATGGCTACCCTGGATGTGTAGGGAGAATATTAAAGTGAATAACTTTGGTACTAATATTTTTCTTCCGTCCAATTTTTGGGCATGATGACTGAGAAAGAAATATATGGTTAAAGTTTGCTTCATAAAACAACAAAAACTTATAGCCACATCCAGAAGAAAACGCTATGGAATATTTTTAGAAAAAAATTAGAAGAAAAACACACATGATTAACAATGTGCTCCTACCTTTTCTTCAGAAAGGGCTTTGATGTACTTTTTCCCCACTTTCTTCTTCATTGTCCAGGAAATAGCTCTCATTTTCTTACTCAGACTTCCTCCATTATTTGAAGTTTTGTTTTGTTCTCCATTTTCAGTTTTGGGTTCCCCTTCATGTACCTGCTTCACAAATTTTTACAAAACACAAAATAATAAAGTATTAAGAAAAGCAGTGATTTGAAAACATTGTTAAATGTTGCCAGTTTGTGTGCTTCTTAAAAACACTGAATAGTGACTTTTAAAATACCAAACAATCTGGGAAAAATGCATATTTTTAGAGTCATCTATGCCTGGTTACCTGGTTACTTCAGAGAGTCCTATTTACGACATTTTCTTTCCTTTTGCTTTGCAGCTCTGAGATTTGAACCCAGAACACTGTATATGCTAGCCAAGCTCTCCAACTGAACTATTTTCCGTACTCTATATCCAAAGTTAATTTTGAAAATTTGGGCTATTTTTAAATGTAGTTTTTTGTGAAGAAGAATTTTAAACTTTCTTGTTTTTCAGATGAGAAAATAGAAGTAGATACCACACATGACAAGTGAATATGTCTACGGGGATTGGAGATATTTTATTGGCAGGTTTAGAAAGGCTGTAAGATCTGCTTGCATGGAATGAATACTAAAATGGCCTCTTGATTCCATAGAAATTGAGATGGTCATAGTTACTTTTAAGATATTTTGTAGCATGTTAAAATAAATGAGAACTTGCAATGTTTTCTCTTTTCAAGTAAAACTATATGAACATTTTCCACTTTCTCAAGCAATAGTGAATATTATTTGATTCCATCCATTAGTACAGCAATCTAAGGAATCCCTCTGCTCTACTTATTAATTCTCTTAGTTGGACTGGTTCTGCCCAGTGCTTATTAAGAAATTTCTTAAAGCAATGACTTCCACTTAACAGAATAAAACACAAAGTTTTCACATCACACAAAACTCAATAACATGACATAAAACAGTGACACAGTATAATTACTATATTACATGTTATAAAATGATATATGTTATGGAATCTATATGAAATAAAATATCATCATTACTTCACTGGTAGCTAGTTCTCAGATCTCCTTTGCTGACTACACCAGTGATTTTGACCATTTGATCCCCAGGTCAAAAACATCAGCATTTTGGGGGGACAAATTATATTTTAAAAATCTCTTCTCTGTGACACACAGAGGCACACTAAAGTTTGAAAATAACTGTACTAAAGTACTGACAGGATAATCTCACTGCTCTCTATCAGTTACTGACCAAAGTCTGTACCTATCTTTGCCTTAGATTCCTTAAATATCCACAAATTTCTGCCTTAAATCATTCATTTCTATTCACATATCATGTAGCCAGACAGCAATTTTCTAATTGATCATTCTTCACACTTGTCCAAACATCCTGTTTGTTTAACCTGATTTATTTTTTCCTAAGCACTTAATAGTACTCAATAATATTTCTTTGTTCATTCAATTATTTTCTGTATCTTCCATTTGTTGTATGGTTCATAATAACGGAGATTGTAACTGTTCTCTTTATTCTGAATGTCTAGAATACTTCCAAGCACACAACTGGTGCTCAGTACCTTTTGAATAAAGGTATTAAAAGTCCTCATGTAGAACTTTTGAGCGTATTTTTTCTTGGAGGACATATTTGGGTTACTCATCCTTACTACCTCAAATTTGTAGGAAATGAAATTTGAAGGTCATGTAGTCTAGCACTGCCCCCCATTTAGATAAATGTACAGCCAGTTATTCCCTGAATATAAAAAATGATGAGAAATGTCTCTTTAGTGAACTTGAATATTTTAATATGAAAGTTTAAACACATAGTTAACATCATTATTAATCAATATTATGTTTTGCTTCATATCTTACCCTAAATTGCCTATGATAAATATGAATAGACAGCCAATTTAAGCCCTCATTGCACTTTATTAATTTCTACATTCAAGGTTATAAAGGCAAAGATTCTTTACTTAATTCAAAAGCTCTGAATAAAATATAATTTTGAAGTGCCTTAAAAATTTAGTTAGCCTTTTCCTTCTCTGTTCTTGCTGCATATTTTATATCTTCCATAAAAATTATTTTACTAAAACAAATGTAAAAGTTCATTATTTTTTTCTTACTAATGTTTACTTACCATTATATGTTTCAAAAAGAAACTACAATTTTTATTTATTATTTATCAATATTTATAGAAACTTCTAAAAAGCTATGCTCCTATATTATAAACTTTAACATCTTTTCCTGTTCTGTTCTTGATAGCCTGAACCACATTTCCATCTAGACATTTATTTATGGTTTTGTAGGTTCTGGTGCCTCTTTAAGAAGTGTCTGAACCCTAGACTTCAGGATTCAGGAAGTAAACATTTTCTCCTCTAATTGCAATAATTCCTAAGTGACTGATGGAAATATTGCCATAGATTAGACATTTCTTGAATAGATATAGAATAAATGATGGATTTCTGAAAAATGTGCTTAACTACTTTATCAGGTTATCTATAATCTTTCACAAATTATTAGCTGCTGTAATTTATCAACAAACCTGAATAGACCTGCATTACTTTTGTAGGTTTACTCTGGAATTGTGAAGGTTTACTCTGGAACTGTAGAATATAGCAGGTATAATTAGGGAGAATTAAAAGCTCATCCAAGACTGTATTCTTGTGGGAGAGTAGAGGATCACTATTTCAGTCTTGGGTATATTAAGTTTCATTTAATATATCCAAAACTGGGGCTAGGGATTTAGCCCAGCGGCACAGTGCTTGCCTGGCAAGCGCAAGGTCGTGAGATTGATTCCCGGTACAGAAAACAAACAAACGAACACCAAAATAAGGTAAATGTCTGGAAATAACAGAAGTCTCTGTCTCTGTCTCTTTCAGCTTTATTAATTACATTATTTATAATTTTGTTAATATTAATACACCATATAGCTGTAAGTTTGTCGGTCTATAAATACTTAGACAAATAAAACAGATATATATATATATATATAAATTAAAGGGGACATATATAAACATTAATCATATATGTTAAAATGGAGATATTTATGAAGTAATAATAAATAACATTTCATTTCTATTTATTTTGTCTAGAATATTCCTTCTTGAAATTTTAAATATTAAAATACTATAAACAAGCATAAGTAGATAAGTATAAAGTTTACATTCTACAATCTATTTTCCAAAAAATATGTACCACTTGGGAGGTTGCTGAACCTGGTTATATAATAAACATGTACTGTATTTTCAATTTTTTGCAATATACATCATACTATTGTTTTATTGATTGTTCCTTTCATTAATTGCTTGTCACAAGCTGCCTAATTGATGAGATAGTATCACAGAATTGCAAATTTTGGACTCAGAAAAGTGGCTCATCACTTAGTAACTCTTATGTAAAACTAATTTTATTCAATATAGCAATCATTATTTCTTCAACAGTGAAATAGAAATACTAATAGTTCCTATGTTACCGGAAAATAAAATGTTAGCATTACTCTTACTTCATGGTAATTGCTCAATTAAATATAGGTATTATATCATTGTGCAAATTTAGATTTATGGAAAGGATTTCTTAATCTACATCTAACTTGTGTACAATTTGCAGATGTGTATGTAACAGGCACTAATGAGGTATAACATGCATGTAACAGGAATGTAAGAGTACATTTGAGTAGCCATGTGCTCATCTTAAAAAATTTACAGTCAAGTCACTTGATCATTTCTTAATTTAAATCAGTTATACACTATATAATTATATGTGCATAGACAACATACATATATGATGTTTATTTATGTTAATACTGAGGAACTTTGAAATTGTAGTGTCACTTTGAGTTGCAGCTAGCTCTGTCAACTTACATCCTGCCTTCTCAAATATCTGGTAGGCTTCTGAGATAGGTTTTACCTTAGTGCCCAGTATGGTACTAAAAAGTAAATAATTGTTAATTCAAAAATATACATACGGCTGTAATATGAAGACATATTTATTCACTTTACTGTATTTTGCAAAATTGATATTACTTTTATGATGTTTTATTTTATGTTTATGTAACATTCATAAAAATAGAATAAAACACTAACCTCAGTTGACTCATCTGGTTTTGAAAATGAATTATTGCGAAAACGATCAAAATTCCCAAAACTGCTGCTGCGCTATAAAATTGAGAAGGAAAAGTAAAGACAGTTAAGGTTTGTAACTCTCACTCCTAAATATAATAAATAGATTATATGTTGCATATACAGGCTATAAAAAGCTCTCCTCTGCAATATCAAAAGGCATAGAAGGTGTAAATATTATTAACATTTTTATTTATAGTGGATAAAATATCTTCCATGCTTTATGTCATAGTATTAAGCCCTTTAGAAAAATCTGTTTAATTATTTTTATTATAGCATTACTTCTTTTAAGAGTAATACTATAATATATTGAATACTCTAATAAATGAAATACTATAATAAATTGAATTCCAACCTAAGCCTTCTTAATTTTTTAAGATTAATTTTATTGGCACATTTTAGACATACATAATGGTAACATTCATTCACAGGGAATTTGTTCTTGTACATGACATATCTTGAATCTTCTTTTCTCCCTTCCTCCTCCCCTCGCTTCAACCCCTCTTTTCTTCCTTGTTTACAAAAGCTTTGGTTCCATATTTCCTTCTATTATCTTTTTTCCTTTTCCCTTCATTCCTTTCACCTTCCCCCTCTCTAGTTCCCCTTTCCATTTGAGCATTTTCTTCCCATTTTACAATATTTATTTTATACATTTGGGTTCTTGAGACATTTTTTATTATTTTAAAGAGAAAGGAACAAAAATAAAATAACAAAAACAAAGACAAAAACAAAACAACATAAAAACTATACAGAATTTCAAAACAAGATGACAAGAAATCAGCAATGATTGTTGCACTACTTAGTGTTATCTTTAAATTAGTTGCTCAGATTACCAGATATAGGTATGCAAGATTGATCAAACAATTAAACATTAACTGTTCCTTTCAATGAACCAATAGACTCTACCTAAAGACTCCTAGGGACTTCTTTTAATGAATGGATAAGAATGAATGATGTGTTTTTGTAATATGTACAAAGTATGTTTTACTAACTCATTTCTAGCAAGTAGTATTAATAAACTAATAAACAAATACCAAAAACCAAACAACAAAAACACAAGTACCTAAGTATATCCCCCACTGTACCTCACAAAGATCAAGGTTGTTAAAGAATAAAAATGAACACAAGTGCATTTATCATTACTAATTCTTGGTAATTTGCAATTCTCTGCTGGATATCTGAGAGAGAATGCACATAGAGAGTTAATAAATTGAAGAGAAACACACAGCCTAAACCTGGGAATAAAACTAATTTTTTACCACTTTTAGCATGGAATTACAATTTACTGATTTTAAAAACAAGCTTAATATTGTTAATAGGAGATTATTCTGTTGAATACAGTTTGCTTACAAGGCTAAATCTGTGTTCCTGTGGAACTCATTCTACACAGGCAATTATAAATAATCCAGGTAGGTTCTCTAAACACATCTTCAAAATTCTTTGCATTTGAGCCAACAATTGGTAATTCTTCACAATGTATTTAATTTTATGCATTATATGGGATTGTGGATATCTGATCTTAGGTTCTTTCATAAATCCCATGATTGTATCCTCTCCTAAGAACTTAAGCTCGTTTTGAACTCATCATACTTTTTAAAAAGCTGATGATACTGAAAAGATGACCTAAGTAATTTTGGAAAATTATTAATGGAAGTCAACAAACTGCAGAAACTAGCATTGTCTCTCAGAAATCACAGCCCCTTTCAGTTAAGTTGGTTTCACAAGTCCTAGTCCTTAAGCATGCTCCTACATGTGACAAGGGCTTAGCCGGACAGACACTGTGCTGCAGATCATCACGTGACAGATGAGGACTGTGGTAGACACAATTAACACCATTAGCGGACTTGCTACCCTTGCTGAACAAGCCCGTCATCACCTCTTGCTTGTGCAGAGAGGCAAGGAGAAGGACTGAAATTGAGCCCCACACTGGGAAATGCCTGTTCTTCTCCTGTAGAGCTTACTAGCCTAGAGGGACTTCTTAGGGCATTAATTACATCAATTTCCCTTCTAGGTGTTTTCATCAAGTCATCATTGCTAAGAGATCACAGAAGGGAAATGAGGTCTTGTTGTCCTTCTTATAAACATTCTGCACACAGGAAATCTATTACTCTGCCATATACTTAAAAGAGTCTTACAGCCTATTAGAGCCCATCCCTTTGGCAATTCTGTAGCCTACACCCAGCCTGCCTCCTGATTATTAAATTTTAATAAGAACTACAAAGTGATCTCCACTACTGGATAATGGGTTGTACTGCAAAGGAGGGCACAGATGAGACTCACTTCAGCATTTTTTGACACTATCATCTCCCATTAAGTAATCAATAGTCACCACCTTTTAAAATTAATTCTCCTCCATTATATCAATAAAGAAAAGAAGATTTAGGAGTAGTGGTTTAAGAAAGATGTACATCTGTTACTTTGGGTTTTGTCAGTCTTCTCAGCAACGTTAAGTCAAAAGACTATACTAAGCAATTCTAGGACACTTTTAAGCAAATCTAAGTACTTAAGGAGACATTTAAAAAGTCCATTATTCTCTATACTAAAGCATAGTAACTTTCCGAGATAGTTGCACAAAGTATTTATAAGTCATGGCTTATGATGAAAAGGGATTTTTGCAGATGGGAAGAAGATCTAGAGATGAAGGGAGAGGAGATGGAAGGGGTCAGGAAACTAAAAAGTACGTATATGTACTAACTCCTCACAGTAAATGCACTGTTTATCATGAAAGTGTACTCATATAAAATATAAAAGAAATTGGTTCTTGTATATTATGAGGTATGCAATAGGAACAAATTCACAATTTCTCCCATCAAGTTTTGTGGTGAAAAGGGGAACCATGTGAATGCAAAACCTGCTTCCTACACAATAGTACTTAATAAGTGAGAATATGTTTGAATATTGATAATTTTGCATAAAAATGTTAGCAGATTAGATTTTGCAAATACTATCTGGGGCCAGCAGCTCCCACCAAGATAAAGCTATTATATAAACAGATAGGTGTCAATATAAAAATTAGCTTAAATAAAAATGTAATCCATATTTTAGAAAATTCTTTGGTTGTGTTGACATAGATTATATTTGTTCTTTATATTTTATACAAATGAAATGGAAGATAAAGACAAGAAAGGAAACAAAGCTTTTATACTTAACTACTAGATTTCAGGCAATACAGAGACAGAATCTTATTCAATGGCATCAAATGAAGGCAGTCAGTCAGAAAAAAATCAAGACAGTGAGAAACATAAGACACATAACTTGTTTTTTCAGTTAATTGAGAGGAAGAAAACATAAGTTAAGAAACTTTAAGAGTTAGACAAGCCAAATATAATCTGTGAAAAAATTAATGGTCTCATAAATTTATTAAGGAAATAATTCATAAAAATTCTTAATATTGATTAGGTTTAGTTATTTGGAAGTAAAGCTGTTAAAGAAAAATTTAATTTTTATTTTATCTAAAGTTGGTATGCACACTCTTCTTACATAAGTCTGTTTGGAGACTGCCTTTTTGAGACTGCGATTACATGGTGCAAATTACCTTAGCCTCCATAAAAATAGTGCTGAAGCTGATGTACTACTAAAATGTTTTCCGAAAATTTAAAATGCCTAACAAATTACTTAAAAGTGTGTGGGGTAAGGGGTCTGAGGGGATTAGAAATTTTTAAAAGGACAAAAAGTAATGAGGAAATATACAAGTGTTGGTTGTGTATTTCACTACACAAGTCAGTGAATAATATAAAGGAAGTTAAGACAATGCTGTTTTTAGAATAATTTTAAAAATTTCCCTACTTTTACCTAATAATTTTAATATTTATAGAATGTTAATTCATATGATAAAGCTGTCAGTGTTTTTAGAAATCATTTAGTCTTTCTCAATGAGGAAATTCTTGTAAGAACTTCAACTTGTAAAGAGATTTCAGTTTAAAATTTTTTTCAAGCTGAGGTACTCTCTGTTATGCCACGGCATTACAGAATTTTGATAATGTCTTTTTTTTTATAGAAATTTGTGATTTGAGCAAAATGACAAGTGTGGCAAAGCTAGTTTGATTAAAAATAAATGGAACTAAGTAGGTTTCCTGAAACAATGACCAGCCTGCATTTACAAACAAAGGAAAATTAGGGAGTCTCCTTCAGAAATGAAAATCAAGCTCTTGGCCGAAACCAGAACTTGTCTTATTTTTTTCCAGCCAGCAACTTGGGTTGATCAGATAAAAATCTCATCTTGAGAATGATTTAGTATATGAGTAAGGCACTGGTGGAAAAATTTCAGTCTATATCAAATAAAAATTTTGCATAAGTGAGTCAGACATCTGCAGTGTTTTGAAATATACTGGCAAATTAAAAATTATACATACTCCGCCAACAAGTTCTCACATCTTCTAAATATTGCTCATAAAGCGTTGGTAAGTACTATGCTTTTGAAAATCAGAAGTCTGTTTCGGCCTACCCTCGTATGAATATTCTATTACAAAATGCCAAATCCCAGTAATCTTGTCAGCCTTTCTCCAAAAGCATTCGAGGATTTAATTGTTCTAAGGCAGGTACTAAAATCTTTTGAAGAGTGTGAATCAAATTGAACTCACTTAAAATAATCTGTTACCATTGCCTCAGTGCTAAGTAATTAGACTATCATGTGGTGCCAGTGGAATATGCTGTGTGGAATGTCAGGAAACTGAAGAATAAAAATCAGCCAGAATTGTAAAATCTCATTTTCAATACTAACATTTTAACCCTCGGTAAAGGCAGCCCAGAGCTAAACTTGTATCAGTGCTCTAAATGTGCTTGATGTATATCTAGATTCTGAGAACAAAACTTAGTCTACTTGATCTCTCTGATTCAACACCTTTATATCAACTGCAAAATACCTAGAGGAAGTACAAAATTCAGTAGCTACTGTAGTTTTAAAAAGTGGTCAAAATTTCCATGTTAAAGCTTCCTTGCAGAAGTTAATGTAGTAATAAAATGCTGAAAACTTAAAATGCCTAACAAATAACTTCAAGGTGTGTGGAGTGGAGGGTAGAGGGGGTTCGAAAGTTTTAAAAGGACAAAACATGAGGAATGACCCATACCTTGCAATAGATCATAACTTGTATTCACTTCAAACTATTTAATGTAAAAAAAATGTGAGTTAAAAACTTTAGACATTTAAATTTTTCAATTTCATCTCTGCATAATGTACATCAGTGTCTCATTATTTACACTGTGTTCAAAGACTGTAAATCATGCCACATGTTTTGGAATTGAATAGAAATGATATAAAATGCATTTTTATTTATTTTAAGTACCTTTTTAAACAAAAGCACAATGTGGTAAAAATTAATCATTCAATGTGACTAACTCTTTAAAATATTATAAAATGGTATGTAAAAGAAACAAACAGCTTTAAAGCAATGTGACCAGTCTCACACCATCCTCCACTTCTGAGATGTTTAGTTTTCTTATTGTAAAGCTTCTACTTGGCCCACCTCTCCTATATTGCTTTATTCTGCCCTCTTTATTTTTTCTTTTTCTTTCTTTAACTACTACATTTCTAAACAAGTAGAGTAAATGGGCCTTCTTGATCCTCCTGGAGTTCTTTAACTATGCTCCCACTTCCTTGAAATGTTTAGGAATTTCTCTAAGAACCCCACTTTATCCCTCTTCTAGTCCATAGTCACTGTCCACCTACCTTTGGGGTGGAAGGCATGTGTGCCAACAGGAAGCTGTCTCTGCCACCTCTGGGCATCTGTTCAGGTCCTGCTTCAGAATCCTGTCCTTACACTGTTAAAATTTGTACTTGTTCAAAATGCAAAGTGAGCAAGTACAAATTTTAACAGTGTAAGGACAGGATTCTGTGTTGAACACATAAAGCAAAATGCAGTGCACCCAGTACACACAGACACACAGACTTCTAACCTGCACATCTGCTCAATAGTTTCTTGAGATCCTATTTTAGGATCTTTTCCCATTACTTCTACTCAAATATGTATTTATTCCCAAATGAAGTCAACTTTCATCTCTTTCGTCTCCAAATTCTTGCCTCTCCAATCATCTAATATCTCTTCACTAAACTGATTTTTCTAGAGTGCTCATTCTTATCATTTGTTCTCCCTGTACAAATGTAAAGATTGCTCCACATTTCTATGATGGTTTCCAAGCTCTTGCTATGTGCTTAGCTCCATGCCAAGCTAATCTATAATCATGTCGTTAAATGAAAGCCTGTTCCCTCAGTGCTACATACTGATTTCTTTAGTTTAAGGTAAGGAAGACTGAGGTTTACTATGCTGAAATAGTTTCTTCTTAGTCAACAAAATAAAGCCCAAACTCAGTATGTAGCACATTCATGATTCTTTATTGTTTCAGGCAATGCTGGTTAATCTAAGTAGAAATTCTAACACTTCATGCTGGCCACAATAAATACACTCATTTATGCTACTATACTCTTGTTCATGTTGTTTTCCTTTTAAGTGATGCTGACGTTCTTTCTCTTCCAAATACTCTCCCAGCCCATTATTATCAAGTCCCACTGTTGCTATGAAACCAGTTTCTGGTGTCATTGTTTGCATGATGGTTACCTTGGCTCATGAGTGCTAGAGCAGCTTTAGAGAAAATTCTACAATTCTCAGACAAGTGGGGACTGCAGTAGATGCAAAATGCTGCATCTTTCTTCAAGTTAAATGACAAAATGCATACATTTCAGAGATATAGTAAAGCAAGTTATGTTTGCTTTCATTATGTTACAATGAGTAAAAAAATAATTTTTTGTTTCACTAAACAGAATTAATTTTGCATAGTGCAATTTGTCCTAAAGAAACTAAGTAGCACTGGTAGATAACTATTGTCTTTGGGGTAAGGACTGTCTGTATGAACAAACACCTACTTTGGAGAAATTTTGCTCTACCAGTTTAATTGACTAAATCATTTCCACACAGAAGAGTCAATAAAGTCTTGTTTAGTTGAAAAGTGTGTAAGTATGGAATCAATTCTTATAAACAGATTATATGTATATACTAAGTAAGTGAAGTCAAAATGGGCAGTAGATATCAACTTGGAAATCTATATACTTAATTGAACAGTGTACAGAATGGTACATTACAATTATTACAAATTTTGGGAATAAAGTTAACAAATCAATGTAATTTGAATTTGCTTAACCATCTTAAAATTAAATCACTCTTAAAGGTTTTGTACTTGTTGACTGAAAGATTCATTACAATTCTCCACATACAAAGATGGTGATTGCCAAAATATAGACGAAAGAACAAAAAGAAGCTGGAACACACACTCTATATAAAGAAGATCATTGGGTGACAAAAAAAGTGACTATTATGTAGAATAATTCTGTACCAAAGTTTTAAAGAAGAGGAAGAACTACTGTCTCTAGTGAACATAATCATTTTGGTCACTACAATAGTGCTTCAGTGTTTGTTTATAAATGTTTCTTTTGCATTATAGTACCTGTTTGTGATACACAATGTCTCCCTTCATCTCAGGGAGTAGCCACGTGTACTTATCTCTTTTAATTTGCCTTCCTTCCCCCACATCTCTGGATCCCCTTCCCACATTAAAAAAAACAACAACTATCTCCCTGTTTCCTATTATCTTTTTTTTAAAAAATTACTTATATTTTAAGTTTCTCCTATAAGAGAGATTATGCTAATAGGAGAAATATTTAAGCCATGTGTCTGATTTACTTCACTTAGCATTTTGATTTCAAAGTGCATTCATTTTCCTATAAATGAATCAAATGTATCCTTTACAGTTGGGTGGTACTATATTACACACAAATACCACGTTTTCTTTACTCATCCGCTGGTGGATGTATCCACTGATTCCAAGTGTCTTTGTATTTGATGCAGGAACAAATTAACTGGAATTATCTGTTGTCTAGAGAGACTATCTCTCGAATCCAAAATTGGCAAGAAGGTTTACATGCTTGCACCAGGAGGTGTAGTTTGTTAAAAAGCCTTATGGAAGGCTGTGTTGGGAAGGATTCTGGAAACTTTTTCAGGCTTAAAGTTAAAAAGGTCATGATTTACCATGACCACAATGGTTACAGAATATAGTGAGTATCTGGGGAAAGAAGTAAGGAGAAGAATTCAGTTGACATATGTTTCATGCATTTGCCATTCTATCCTAAGATACTCCCCTGAGCAAATTTTGAAGTACTTTTTTTATACATATAATTTGATACAGTGAAGATAGTACCAAGGAAGGGTGATTGAAATTTCCAATTACCAAATCTTCACATTATCTTTCCCAAAGATTAAAAATTGAATTCATGATGTATATATTTTTTCTATTTACAATCAAATATTAAAGAACATTTTATTTGGTCATAGCACTGTCAGCCATTTCAATCCTTTCTAAATTTGAAAAACAAATAATTTCTGAATAATTCAGTGTAAATAGTTTTACACAAGGCCATACTGGTGACCATGGTAAAAGAATATAACTATTGGAAGAGGAAATTTTCAATACTGCTCTCAACAGGTCTGTTATACATTAATTATAAGCTTAAAAATCTTAAACTATAATCTTAACAAATAAATTTACTCTGGTTTTCTTAATAAATGGTTGATTCTTCTATTTGTACTACCTATTAATGAAATCAGATCATATATATTATGTGCAGTACATATCATTAATCTAAAAGACAACTATTAAAGAATAAAAGGGAAATTATGCCTATTCAATTTTAACATTAAAGGGGTTTAAATGACAAGAATAATCTGCTATCAGCCTAGTTAAATTGAACATCTTTCAGGATCTTATAGGTAAGCTCTTTTTTATTTTCAGCCATCTGAGAGAGAAAAAAATCCTAAAAAATTTTTATTAGCTAACCTGATAGAAGAATGTACAATACTTTTAAGGGTAAGATACTTTTAAAACATATTTAATAACTTAATACTTTGACTTAAACTGTATGTCCCTGAAAATTTGCCAAGTACACATATGAGTCATATGTCAATACCAAAAATCCTGTCAACCCAGTTTTAGAATTAAAATAAAATTTTGACAAAAGAGTAGACATCTGTAGTATCCATTACTTTGAAATCCCAGTTAAATAAAGATGTGACAATTGTGCTTGGAAAGTACAATCCGCTTAATAAACTTTCTCATCCAATTCTCTGGAACAAAACCTCCCTGCAACTTATATTAATCTTAAATATACTCTGTATTCATTTGTCCTCTGGGAACGTAGTAACCTTTCTAAAGGTCTCCCCAGGGGATATTTTAGTCACGCAGCCATCTCCTTGAACACAAGTAATGACAAACAATAAGCTAATTCTCAAAAAGTTTTTCTCTTAAAGTCATTTTTACTACGTTTAAATGAGTGTGCTTGATGCATGATTTTGGTGCCCCTGATTAATGGTCACCGCCAGCCCAGCTTCTAGAGTTGTAATGTTTCCGTGAGCGTCCCTCCAACAGAGCTCGACCATTAATCCAGTGGCATATGTCAGCTCAGCAGAACAAGGTCACTCTTCTGCTTCAAGGGGAACCTTTTTAGAAATAATAAAACTGACAGAAAGTTCTTTTTTGCATGCTTTATGCCACCTGAGGTTGAGTGCTGCAGTTAATATCATAAAGCTTATAAACATTCCCATCTTAGGCAACACCCGCTGCCACTAGACTTAGGAATTTTAAAGTTTTTTTTTTTCTTTTTTTTTTTTTCTTAGTAAGAACAGACATGTTTATGCAGGACAAATATATGGTACATAATCCTGAACAGGGAGAGAATGGGTGGAAAAAAATAGTAGTAAGTTTGTATTAGGATAATTGGAAGAGATGATTTAGTTCTTTAACTTCTTCCTAGTCAGTTACATTTATTTTACTTTCAGCAAATTTGGTTTTGTCTATATGAATATTTCAGTCAATGCAGGGGTAAATACTGAGAGTAGAAATGAGTTCAGTGTATGATAACTTCTTGACCTATAGTGTAATGTCAAAAAATTGAAGAATATTTTTCTATTGAGGACACCCCCCACTCCCTCACCAGTGGGTGTGCTTGGTTTCAGTGGATCCAGACAATGGCCCTCTACCAATTAATTGTACCACTGAGCTACAACCCCAGCCTCATCACCCTTTATTAGTATATTTTTAAAATTTCTGACATTTGTTTTATTGATAATGGCTACTTTAAAATTGATGAGTAATTATCATTAGACTTCATTATCTTAAATTAAATTGTGATTTGTAGATGTGCTAAGAAAGTAAATCAAGCGAAAGCTATGAGACCAAACATTAATTGAAATAAATCAGATGTGTAAGCTTGAATATCACATAGTTTATCTTAAAAAAACAATATATAACTAAAGTACAAAGTGAGATATAGGAAAAAACAGAGAAAAACAGTATTGTAATCTAGTGTGTACAATGGATCTAAAAGTGTACCTTAGAAAAATTGTCTTACATACTATATATATATATACATATATATATGGGCTATTAGTTTTGTTTTTAATTTGTATACATGATAATTAACTTTATAAGGTCTTATAAGATAAATAAATGAATCTGATGCTGGCAAAATGAAAAAGAGCATGGAAGGCTGGGGAAAAAATCAATTGAAATGTGTTTTATACCTGTACAAATTCCCTACAGTGAATGAAATCATTATGTGCTCCAAACATATACTAATAAAAATAAAAAAGAGAAATGCTTTTGAGAGATCACCCAGCCAAAAATATATGATGCCTATGTAATAATTAGTAATATAAAGAAAATATAATCATAAATGTTGCAAAATTTATATATTACTTAATATAAAATTAGTTACATAGTTTTAAAATGTAAAATAGAGAATGTCTGTACAATTTTAATTTTCTCTCTAAAATAAATAATTTATAATTCCATAGCCCAATGTATTATAAAATAAAATTTTATGCAATCTGCTTTGAATCTTACTCCAGGAATTTAAATCACTAAAATTTTGAAAAGTATAGCAAACCAATTTCATTGTTTTCTTGTCTTCACTTAATTACATTCAGAGAATATACTGCAAGTGATAATAGGTGGCAACCCAGTTCTACTCATCTCTGGAATAGGTCACTTCTGCAAATGACTAATATTTTCCATTAGTCATCCCTCTCTCATTATGCATAAATTCAGAAACCACTACGTGCTCTGTTTTGTAAATGTTTTTGTTGGTACCCAATATGTAATAGAAAGCACACTGAGTCAAAAAGTCAGACAGATTAAGTTGAATCCTCCTGAATTTCCCAAAATGTCAGGGATACAAATATGAATAATATACATCCCCTCCTGTTGATGGTGGGTTTAGTTGGGAGGACATATTACAATCAGCTGTGGCAAGGGAAACAATAAGGGTGTGGAACAGATTCTACAAAATTAGAAAAAAAGGAAGAGATTATTAAGCAACATATACCATGGGCTAAGAAATTTACATATGGTAGCTAACTTAATTCTCCTATAAACATTTTGCGACACATTTTAATACTTCCCATTTTCCAGATTACAACACTGGGGTTCAAAAGAGTCTTAATAAAATGTTCAGTGTCCCCTAGTAAGGAGATATCCAAATAGGATGTTCAAGTCCAGGCCTATATGATTTTAGCCTCTATTCCCTGCTGTTCTGCCAGAGGGCCCTGTTATTCTGTGCCTTCGGTAAGTGGTTGAGGCTTTCTGGAGAGGGTGACAATATAGCTAGGTATTCAAATAGAAAGGAGTTGTTGTATTCAGAAAACAACTGCATAGTAATATTTTAGGCAAAGGGAAGTAGAGACAAAAGTGTGAGAGTGGTCAGAGCAATCAGGAACATGGGCCTCAGTGAACCCAGTAAACCAGAATATCTGACTGGGGCACCAGACATAGGAAAGCAGCCCAGCTGAATTTATTATGTGATCACAAAACATGGGCCAAGGGGTAGAGCAGATGTACTAGCTTTTCATTAGTTTTCATATGGTTCCTGATGGAGGTCTAGTGGGATGCAGTAGATGTATGTTTCAATGAGAAGGAGAAGAGTGAACAATATCGGAGAGAATGCTGGACAGTGGGGGAAAAAGGGAGTAACTGCATGGGGAGTCCAGGTCAGATGTGGGAAAGCACACAGATCAGCTGAAAGTGGTGGTAACTGGAAAGAAAGGAACAGCTGAAAATAAAATCCTTATGTTCAGTTATCAGTAGCTTGGAAATTATGGTATGGGCGGACAGAATTGTATTCTCCCAAGTCTACACATTATGATCCTAACTCTTAGGACCTCAGAAGGTGATTAAATTTGGAGATAAGGCCTTCATAGAGATAATTAAATTAAAAACATGGCCACTAGGGCATGGGCACTCATCGAATCCTTCTGGTTCCCTATAAGATAATATGAGCATCCACAGAGAGAGACTCCAGGGACTTGCATGCGCAGAGAAGGAACCATCTGCTGGGCAAAAGGAGAAGCTAGGGACACATCCTTCCCTCACACCCTCAGGGAACATCAACCTTCCTAGCACCTTGATTTTGGACTTTCTCTAGTCACCAACTGTTGTGGAAGCCCTGGCAAACTCAAGCAGAGTGAGTGAAAATTTTCATGTGAGATGAGGAGGGTATTGCTTGCCCTTTTTTTCCCCTACTGTTTTCACGAATGGCTCTTTCTATAAGAATCACACAATTTACCACCAAAGACAGCTTTAAAACTTTTTGTATTATTATTAATCAATTTTTAATGGGCAATACCTTTGTTCCTTACTAAGAAGCTAATATAAATATCTTATTTCTAAAAGTTTGACTGAATGCTTAACATCACGAAGGAGAAATGGATCGCTTTGTAATGCTAAATTTAAAAACTTAGATATGTAGAATATAGACTAAATTCTATTATTTGATAAACAATTTTCACAGCTAATGAAGCCATTTATCTCTAAGGAAAAGAAAGATTAAAGAAATAAGCTCCCCATTAAATTGATTTTAACCCATTAAGTGTATTAAAAATCAAGATCATCAATTCTTACCCTTCCTAGAGATATGATATCCAAATTTTGAAACAAAGAGGAGGATAAACTCTATCACATCTCTCAACTATCTTCTGATCTTTCTACATATTGTCTGGGCACTTTTCAAGTAAAGAAAAAAATTTGGCCCCAAATTTTTTGCAGTAAAATTCCTTGGGATAAAATATGATTACAGGCTAATTTGTAAACGAGGGATGCTAAAATGAATTAAGACTTTCTTAGAAAGTTTTCATGGCTAAACTTAAATCAACATTTTAATCAATTGAACTTGGGGAAAAGAGCAAGTTATGATCTCATCTTTTCAAATTTTAAGTGTCCTAAAATCTAAAATCAAATCCAATAGGAAATTTTATTTTGAAGGGAAAGGAAAACATCTTTGGAAGTGGTGTACCAATTTTGAAATGAATATCTAGTGACTGTATGCAGTGGAAAGTTCAATTTAAATTTAAAACCATTAATCTAGAACATCACTTCCAAATTTTGAAGTGTTTGCACAACTCCTGCATATCTTGTCAGAATGCACATTCTGATTTAGCAGATGTAGGGCAGGAAGGCCAAAGGATCTGCATTACTCATGCTCTCCTGGAAGGGCAGTGTTGCTGGTCTGTAGTACCACCGTGTGAATATTTAGGAACACTATATTAAATCCAATTTTTGTAACTCTTGGATACCTTTTAAAATGCTCTATACTTCATGTCTTATTTGGCATACATTTGCATTGCAATTTACTTATAAAATTTTGGCACTTTGGAGAAACACATGGCATAAATATTAAGGGAATGTATAAATAAAGAGAACCTCTTAAGAGATTCCTTTTGAAGGAAGGCAGAAGCAACCAAAAGTAAAAATAAATATTTATTTATACATAGTATTTTTAAATGGGAAAAGAGTCAATCTAACATATTATCTACATTCCAGAGAACTCTATTTGAAAAGTCAAAGAGTCAAGTGAACTAATCTAAAATATTGCCTGAAATTGCATTCCAGATGAAGAAGTAATAGGGACAGTAGTGAGGCACAGGCTTAGAAGCTGAAAAGCTGTCCTAGAGATTCCCATTTTTTTTTTTTTTTTTTTTTTTACTAGCAATGATACCTTAGGGTATCCAAACCATTTCATATCTACAGGACTGTTCTCTTCCTTGTGAACTTGGGAAAAATAATGCTTATCTCATAAGAGCTCTGAGAAGATTTTCAAAAGCTAATGGACATTAACACCTCATGCAAGAGCCTGTCCTGAAATAAGCACCAATACAAGTAGATAATTCTCTGTCTTACAACTGGTTAAGTAAGAGTTAAAGTGTATTTTAATAGGCTTGATACAAAAAGCAATGAAGAAAGCTTTTTAATGCCACAACTATGTGTCATCCTTGTCTAGGAGCATAAATTTGCACAGCGGGCAATGCAGTGAAAACAGCTCATAATCAACTCATCACCTCTCATCACTGCTAGGATCAAATGCAAATGCGAAAGAATGCCACTTCAGTCACTGCTAGTGAAAATTAGCATCTGTGACACTAATGGTGTCTCATTTAGTATGCTCTTTAGATGAAAAAGAATGGTAAAAAATGGCTATTTTAGGAAGTGCCATTGTTCCAACGTTTTCCTTTACAATAACAGTGATACTGGAATCTCCATCAGGCAAAGAAAACCTCAGTTACCATTTATTACCACAGATCATTAATCCAGCCAAATAAAGGCCAAGTTGTTCTGATTACACTTACTAAGTTTTATTTGTGGGATCTGTTCCTTTTTTATTTTCAAAAGTTTGTGCCATAATCTTTATATTATGTAACAGTGTGCTTCTCCAGGATAATTGTGCAAAATTGGGTGTACTGGCATTGGGAAAATACACCTTACAAATGATTGCAGTTGTATTTACACAAAAACTTTATTACATGCCCACTGATGGAGTTGCTACCAAGAATAATAAAAATACATAGTACTTGTGAACCAGGACCCTTTAGACAGATTAAAGAAAATCTACTCACTTCACAAACATTTATTGAAAGTCTGCTCTGGAGGCCTTATACTAGATGCAGAAGGAAAATGATTGTTATACTCATTTCAACATTAGTTCTCCATTTTTTCTAAGTATTTGAGTATTAGGAAAGTTCTGGGTTCTTTTTAATAATTCTAAATTTTGAAACTTGGGCAAATACCTGGAGAGGTTTCATAGATGAACTTCCTGTATTTAATCAGACAAGGAAATAAAGAACTGAATCCTTTTTCAAATTACAAAAGCCCTTTAACAATACGATCTCCTGGTCTCCTTAAAGTTGATCTGTCATTTAAGTCAGAAACAGAAGTAACATCGACAATCCTGTTACTTGTAACAGTATGAAAAACAAGAAAATTAAGAATGGCAGTATAGGAAACTGACTTCATATATATTTCACATGACAGTTTTATTCTCCGTCTATTTTTCTTTTTAAATGATAATTAACCGTTTGTATGTCTTAGGTGCTTTATGTATGAGGCCAAATATGTGATTCTTTCACACAGTTATCACAAATATTAAATAAATTAATGCACATTTACTTCTGAGCAGAGCAATTGGTATGCAACAAATTCACAGTAACTATAAAGAATAAAAATAAAATATAGTCAAAAACAAGTAAAACTATGCTTTAAAATTTCAGTATTTATAGAATATAGTATGAAAACATTTCATAAATTTAAAACCATGGATATGATAGTACATGCACATACACTATCAGTACTAGTGGTAGGAATGTAAAAGTAGAATTTAAGAAGGAAGGTTCAAAACTTTAACAAAGTTCTTTTTTAACTAATCTAAATGTAGATTATTTAATCACTATTAATCAAATTTCTTTTAGAATTGGAGTTTACCTTTATACCTAGACAATGCTGAGACACATATTAAACATGGTAGAATTCATTAACTTTCTACCATATAAGATGGGTTGATTTTATAATGATTCTCCAAAGGCTCTGGAATTTCCATTGGGAAATATCTTTGATATGTGAATCTCAGTCTATGCTGTGAATGTCTTCTGATTAATTTGAATCTCTTGGCCTTATCAGTGATGCAAAGGAAAGAAGCCATAATAAAAATAGAGGAATAAATAAAAAAGTTATCACATTAATTATAAAATTATAAATAGTACAACTGTATATTGATGTATATTTTGATTTATTTCTTTTTTAGTCATGGGTATGTTTATTGGTGAATATTGTGAATATAAGAAAATAAGATTACTTTGGATACAGGATTTTTATAAAATCTATTACCACATGAATGTTCTTAATCTTATGACAAATATAAGACCTATTTGTAAATACTAAGACCAAAATGTTCCATTTATTTTCTTTGTTATATTTTATGCTTATCTAATACATAAAAATATTAAAATTATTCATATTAGTGAGGTACCTGTGATGTTCTGATACATGTATACATTGTGTAAAATTTTAAATCATGTCAAACATCTCTGTTTCCATCTTTTCTTTATGGTGAAAACATTTAAATTTCTTTCTTTCAGGTTTCAAAATGTACAGTACATTCTCCTCTATTATTACAGCTACCTAACTCTAATTTGTTTCCACTCACTCTCTTTTAAATACAAGTAGCACAAGTTTTACTTTAGATAATATGATATAATATGCCTTACATCTGAATTGGGTAGTAGGTCCCCTGAACTGTAACTTATGGAGCTTAACATGAACTAAATTATTTAACAATATTTCCTTTTATTTTTAATATTGTTACTTCTTACCTATTTCAACATTTACTATTGCAGAAAATGCCTTTCCAAAATTTTGAGTGTATACTACAAAGAGTGTATGTTCATGCATCAGGAGATAGACTATCATCTGCTGTGCAACTGGTACAGTGGTGATTTCTCATACTTCAGACCAATTTCTTTGTGGCTATATTTTATTTTACAGGTATAGGATTACATTCCCTTTCAGTAGATGAAGGGACTTGTACTCCTCCTTTTACCTGCCACTAATTTGTAAAGATCATCTTATCATCCATATTTGCCATCTTTCATGGATTCTGATCTTAATAAATAAAATATTCAAGGAAAAGTACACAGTGAAATAACTGTGAATTAAGAAACATAATTATTGAAAAAATATTCCTTCCATATTAAAAAGAAAGAACCCAATTAAACAGTAAAATAAAAGCAGACATTTGCACAAAGGAATGGGGTCAGGAGACAGGGGAAAGATAGAGAGTATTTATATGCAAATATAAAACAAATGTCAATATCATGGATTGCAAACATGTACATAAAAATAAAATTATAACAATAAAGTGTACGTGAGTTACACTTATGCATTTAAACTCACACATCTCTTTAAATTCACGTAGAATGAAACCCCCCTCTACCTAAAGAAAATGGGAGTTCACTCACAGAAAAAAGTCAGTATGTTTAATATGACTATTTTCTGTGATATCTTTTGTTCTTTGATGTAAATTATATCAAATGTGCTTTTATTTTATGAATGAAGAAGTCAATGATGTGAAAAGTATTTTACACGGATTAGGATGGTTTTTTCTATAAAGCCAAATGATGATAAAGCATCAATATAGAAATAATTCAGTGACATAATATGGTAGTAACTCACTACATACTTCAGTACTTATGAAATAGTCTAAATTTTAAATATTTGAGAAAAGCTATGGCTTCATATTAATTTTTACAATCTCCTCACCTCCAAAATAAGTACTTGTTACATTGAGTCAGATATATTTTATGTAAAATTAATTCTAAATAAGGAAATAAGTGATATGTTCCAAAAACTTTTTTGTACATATTGGAAAAATGTTATTTGACCTTTTTAATTTTATTAGAAAAGAAATCATAATATGTTACATAGATAAATTTGAACTGAAGATGTTCCTCTAGCCTTTATTAGATTTTTATGACAGAAAATATTAGAATTGATAAACAATTATAGTATTCTTGGTTTCAAAGATTAAAAATAACTTGTTTCTGATTTCCTTTAAAGATGTATACAGTAACTTCCAAAGTGTTTGAAAATATTGATCAGTGTCCACTGCCACATCAGTTTGAAAGATCACAATCAATTCCCACCCCATTTGTCTAAAACAAGTGCCTAACAAAGGCTGATAGCAAGCAATAAATCAATCATTTAAAAAGACATCTGGGCTTAGCCATAGTGTAATTCAGAGAATAAAAATTTTATTAATCTGAGGACCTCAAAAATGTACACTTACTAGAGAAACACTCCAACTTGAGTATTTCATAAATTTTTAATATTATTCATGAATCACATTTAGAGTTCTGATACAGAATTTAAACTTTCTTATCCTACACCTACTTTTTAAAGTAAAATCAATGCCAAGACAAAGTGTAGCATAGCACTCTACATAACACCAACTGGTCAACCACACAAGTTGATGGAGTTTGGATATTTCTCAAAACATAACCTAATCCTTTCTAGTAAAATTTTTTAGTTTGAGGGAAAGAGTAGAAAAAAAATGCCTCTCTAAAACAGACTATCATATTTTACCATTTACACATTAACTGAAATAACTCCACTTACAACCTTCTCATAATTAAATGCATTAAGAAAAGCTAAGCTCTTACAAGGTAAAATGCTTGTGGTAGTCTTAAATAGACACCGACAACCTTTTGGCCATTGAAAATTTCAAGCAGTCATCGAACCTCTAAAACACAGACAACCAAATTGAGATTTGTAGAGTTGATCTGAACTCAAACTTCAGTTAAAGGTGTAACCAATCAATTTAAAAAAACCTTCAGAGACAGTAATTGTCAGTTGTTAAAGTCTTACTTTCCAAAGCAACTTTTCTATTTTTGCCGTTGCACTCAGTCCTTTGCTTAAACTGACTTAACAACAGACAGATAAAAGCACTGCGTGTGTTTTCTATGAAATGTTTTAGTTTTATTTATTAATTATGAAATTATCTTACCTTTGGTTTTTGATGTTTCTCCTTTTCTGAAACATTGGATGGTTTTCTCTTCAGCATTTTGAATTCAGACTACTTCTACTTAGTGCACTTTTTGCTGTTGCAGAAGGGACAGAAAATAGCAGTTGGCTTCCCTGAGGTGCAGCATCAGATAAGTCTGAGACCAGTGAGCTGCCATTTCCTCTTTTGGTCAGGATGTGACTTCAACATAAAGGTTTAAGGGTTTTTTTTGTTTTTTTTTTTACCCATATCTCTTTGGTAACTAGTGCTCTGTCTCTGCTGTGTTCTGGGAGATAGATTCTCAAATCTCACACTGCGATATGCTTGCAGTGTTACCTAGGGCCATGAAGATTTCTAAAGAAAACTCATTTTCTCAGTTTGTGTAAAAATAAAAACCTATGACACATTCTACGGTACAAGGAAGAAAATATTGGAGTGAACAGATTACCTAAAATTTGCGATATTTTCATTTTTATTATTAAAATAAGAGAATACAGAAAGTATTCAGTTTTACATTTCCGATTAAATATTGTTGGAGAGTGTTCCAGGAGCAGCTAGACACCTGGGCTTGAGTCTGTGCTCGCCCACACCGCCACGGTTCCCAGCTGAAACGCGCGGAGAGAGCCAGCGAGAGACAGTGTTCCAGGAGCGGCTAGACACCTGGGCTCGAGTCTGTGCT
>NW_004955407.1:16378356-16423605 GCF_000276665.1 Chinchilla lanigera
AATCTCACACTGCGATATGCTTGCAGTGTTACCTAGGGCCATGAAGATTTCTAAAGAAAACTCATTTTCTCAGTTTGTGTAAAAATAAAAACCTATGACACATTCTACGGTACAAGGAAGAAAATATTGGAGTGAACAGATTACCTAAAATTTGCGATATTTTCATTTTTATTATTAAAATAAGAGAATACAGAGAGTATTCAGTTTTACATTTCCAATTAAATATTGTTGGAATACAGAACAAATGAGAAGTTAAACAATGTTAACCCTATTTAATGCATGTTTGGAAATAGAGTATCAATGAAATTAATTTAAATATAAATGCAGATATAACTCCAGAAGTAAATGATTATGCATGTTGCTTTTTAAATGTATTACTCTGTTGTAAAGTCCTGAGTAATAAAGAAATCAATTAAATGAACCCCTAATTAACTGGATGTCTGCCACAAAGTATAATGACTTAGTCTCATACATAATTGCTGCTCCAGTGATGACCCAACAAATCAATGAAGTATTTAAACTCCCTCTTTAATAGGCCTGGAATAGCACTAATATGAGTTAGAAAGACTTTTCTCATCAAATGAAAGATTTTATTATAAAGCCAAAACCAAGATACTTTGAAGTAAAGGCAAGAATTTAGAATTTCTTCTTAAAATGAGGATTTACCAAAGAGAGACTCAGAGAATGTCTGAAACACTAGTTCTCATAAAACTCACTTACCTCAAGAAAACCAACCTGGATTTCCATTCATAATTTTTTTGAATTAAAAAGTGGTAGTGTCACATTCTTAATGAGCAGCTTGTTTAGGTGCTGAATCAACTGATTTGATTTCTCAATTTCCCTCACACCTCTGAGTCCCTCCTCCTGAAAGCACAGTTTGTGTTCTAATTTTGCTAACTTATTTAAAATTTATTAAATTGGGTGTCTATTATGTGCTATTTGGCAATATATCAAATCTCTTCACTAACAACAATAAACTCAATCTGTTTTTGTTCTACAATCGAATTGAATAAATATGCTTTCAAGATTATAGTTGTTGTGTTTCTACCAGATATTGAAAATGGGATTATGCTTATTTTCTTTTCTTTATTTTTGGTATGGGGTATCTCAGGATTGAAACAAGGGCATTCACACTAATGTATATCCACAACTCTTTTATTTTTTATTTTATGGCATTTTATTTTATTTTTATTAGTACACATTTATAGTACATACTGGTTATACTCCTTATGGGAAGTAGGTACCCATACATAACACATCTTAATTCTTTTCTTTCTTTTTTCTCTTTTCCTTTCCCTCCTTTCCTCGCCAACCATTTCCATTTGAGACAGGTCTTACTAAGTTGCCCAACTGTCCAAGCTGGACTCCCAATCTGGGCTCACATTTCCAACCCTCCAGGCTCAGCCTCCCAGAGTGTGGGGATTACAGGTAAGTGCCACCATGGCCGCCTACTAGTATATTTTTGAAAATTAATGGGCAAATATTCTCAAAATACTAATAGGGAAATAGCATTTAAAGACTTCAGCTCACTGCAGTTGGATAATTCCCTAGAAGTTTTCTTTCTGTTGAACTTTCTGTTTCAGTTTTAAGACAGTAACCTAAGCAAATATTTTTATTCCATCTTTTAATAAATTGAAGGTCATGAAAAAGTTCATTGCTTAACTGAAACATTTGCACCCTTTGAATCTCAAGTTCTTTGTCCATGAATGTATATTGATTCAAAAATGTTCAGTCAATAAAATAGAAAAGATAATGCTTCATTTACTATATGAAACAGGTTTTTTGTGAACAAAAGCAATACCAGTAAAGGCCATACTTACTTATGTGACTTATTTCAGAAAGTGTTATGTCAAGATTATTTCATGGATCCTAAAAAGTCATGAAATACCAAACAATTACACTTGTGGTGATATTTGTTCCAGTCTCTATTTCTGCAGTAATAGCTAATGAATATCAAACAACCATATTCCTGGTAACCCAGTTAGGTTGAATTCTGTTTTTAAAAGCATCTCACTCAAGGACTTTGTGCAAAATCTCAGCTTATGATCTCTAGGTATCATCTAGATGATCTCTTGCCCATCATTAATGCCATAGCAAATATTTAGACTGTAAATACATGCATATTTCCCTTCAAAATTGCAGATGGAAGAAGTAATTTCCAGGTATTCTTCTACTCAAGACAAAGGTTTCCTGAAGACTGAAAAACAGGTATGACATTTGAAGTCCTATTGTAACCTCACAATGTTAACCTCATTGATGTTAAACAAAATCTCAGATGACAAGATGACACTCTTTTTTACCATTTTTCTATCTGATGGAATTTGAGGATACTGAGGTATTTTATGAGTGACCCAGAGTTACCCAGAGTGACCCAGAGTGACTCAATCACCTGAAAAGTCAAAGGCAGAACAGTATTTAGATGGAAAGTCAATACTGAGCTCCCTAACTCTGGCTGATGACTAACTCACCTTCCCACATGTTGCTTCAGATGTGTACCGAAACAGGGAAATTGCAAAAGAGCAGTCTCAAGCACTTTGTCTTCACACATTACTTCAACAGTTTTATAACCCAGAGAGGGTGGAACAAGGTTGGGACTTTGTGACCTAAATATCAGGTACTATATGCGTCATGGATGGTGAGTCAAAATTTTAAAGAAATTGCAATCAAATGACAGAGTTTGAGATATATTTATGGGAAAGTTAGGTGGAGCAAAGAAGGGTTGTTTCAGAAGCCCTACAAATATTTATTTAGAGGAGTGCTAAAATGGTAGTCATCATAATAAAATCATGTGATGCAGAAAAGTTGCTATCATGGAAAAACCTGTTGACCTGGATAGTGAGACATTGAATGCAAGCTGAATTGCATCTACATCTTCATGTTTTCTACAGTCCAGCTGAAGAATAAACTTAGTAGTACTTGGATTAATCCTAGTCTATATTTTGTTTTAGATCATTTGTGTTTGTTCAGTGGATGAAGAGTTTCAAAATCAAACCTGCAAAATGGTATTTTATAGTTATAGCTCCTGTAACATTAGATTTAGTCACAGTCAAACTTATTCCTTCACAGATTGCTGGAACAACCACGACCAAAAGCTAACTGAGTAAATATAGCCTAAAAGACAACTGAGTGTACCTCAAATGCTTTGTTGGAGAAGAAAAACAGAGTGATATCTTCTAAGAACAAGAATATAATGGAAATAAGATCATTGCAGACTTCAACTTTGAAATTAACGTGGAATGTAAAATAGACTAATCATTATACAGAAAAAGAGTAGGCTATATTCTGTTTAAATCAGAAGAATGTATTCACTTGTGGTAAAGAAAAATAATCAGGCACAAATGAAACTTAATCTCCATAGTTCTTCCTTTCTACCTAGCTCCTGAGACCAGAAAACTTTTTCTTTTCAGTAGAGAAGGGAAATTCATAAAGGTTCAGATTCCACTGTTGTTTTATTCTCTGCTTATGGCTTAGTTGAACTGGAGATCCTACACTATTGTACAAACCCTAATTCTACTCAGGATCTGCTAAAGCACTTGCATACTGGCATCTGAAGAAATTCTATGAAGTTCTGGAATAATTCAGATGTTAGACTTAAGGGTATATGGGGAACTGGGTATTGTATTCTCCTCTCACTGTCTATTTTATTCTTAATAAAACATTTCCTTATTTGCATTAGGAGTTTACAAATGAATGATGGAATAGCTGTTCCAAGAGGCAAATGCTGGGAGTAAGAGGTGGGAGTAGAGGCTTTCCTGTGCATTTCTTACATTTCTCCTCTGAAGTCATTTACCTGCCTGTGGAGTCCTTATTTACTTCTCTTTTTAAGGAATTTTCTTCTTCCCCAGTCTCTGAACTCATTTAGAGTGAGTCTGCCTGAGAAAAGTTTAGCTTAGACATTAACTACTCATTTCTCCTATGATAGGCTGCCTTGCCTCAGCTTCATTCCAGAGTTGCCGTACACTCACCACAGTGACGAAGTGGTGCCCAAACAAACTTAAATAATCAGGAAGGAGGAGGAACCTTAATTAGTTTTGCTTGGCATAAAGAAGAGTAACAGAGACAAATATGAATACCAGTGGAAGCTGCTGGGCTTAAGAAAAAGAAAGCCTTAGGGAATTTTTAATTCTTATGAGACAATTCCACCAAGAGGAGATGGATTCATTAAGCAATTTTAGATGTATTCCAGAGAACAGAGATCTGTGTAACTACTTCCTTTTCTTTGATATTTAGCTTTATTAGAGTGAAAGTTTGATTCCTTAGGTTAATATATATATTTAGAGTACAAATATATATACTAACATACTATATTTAGATTATGCATATAAAGTATCTGGAGCACTGCAATTGCTAGTTATGTTTTTAAATTTAAAAATGTCCATGGTGCTTAATCAGAGAATGTCCCCCAAAAGGATCTACCATTGTGCTTAAAATGTTTCTGAGAGATTAGAGGTCTAGTTGGGTTCTGCTTCTCTTGGTAAACCTCTTCAAGTGAACTTGATTCTGCAAAATTATTTCTTGTTCTAAATATCTAAAGAAATAATACAGCACATTGTTACTTTGTTTCTGCAGAAATTGAGAGCCAAAATAAATTTAAAAAAAACAATAATCTAAGATGAACAATGAACCCAAAGAATCATTTAGAATGAAATTGCCTTGAAAGAAATAAAGAGCTTGTTAAATCTCATCGACACATGATAAAATGTTTGAAACTACAGTGTAAGAGAAGTCTGATTAAACAAAAAGTAAGAAACACCAGCCCAAATGTGTTCAAAATATTTTGAGCAGCTGATAGAGTTCAATGTAAGTTACTCAGATTAATTCAATAATTTATAAACATACACTTGCAAGTGATTTCAAAGCTATATAAGGACCTTATTTCAGTTGCCACAATAAATAATAACAAAATAAAACCATCCATTTATGATGAAGTCATAATATTCATTATGTAATCTTATTCCCAAAGTGAATAATATCATTAATAATGATTCTCAGTTTGGGTGTTTATTATATGCCATGCATAATGCTATGTACTTTATATATTATTTCTCATGTAATCTTCTCATACCGTCATGAGTTACTACTCATGTTATCATCTTTGAAGTGTTAGAGTAGGACTCAGTCCAAAACTTCAGCTCATAGCCATCATTCCATGTCATAACAACATCTTGGCCCACTTACAAGACCTGGCATAAAAAGAGTAGTGATTTACACGGCAGTCGGGGTCAAGAATAGAAAGGGCCAGGGAAAACATAATGTTGAGCTGTTGGCAGTTAGTTGTGGAGAGAATTGATTCAATCCTGATTTGTGTAAATGAAAAGTTTGCAACCAATCCAAAATCCTCTTCTGCAGTTAAGACTCAACCCCATGAGGACAAGGTTTTTATTTTTCAACTCAAGATACATTGTTGAGACTCTTTATTATTGTTCAATGTTAAATTTAATTATATCATTTGCTCTAATTTTATTCATATAAAAATCAGTGAAGGGAAATCAGGCTAAGAGCACAAATTATACTTTGTGAAGTTCCTTAGGTCCTGATATTCCTTGGCACTATGGTCTGAATGTTTGTGTTTTTCAAAATGCATATGTTAAAATCCTCACCCTCAAGGTGATGTTCTTAGAAAAAGGGTCTTTCTTGATATTTAGGTCATGATGATAGAGCCCTTGGGAATACAATGGATCAGAGATACCTTTCTTTCCTTCTACTATTTGAGGACATAACAAGAAGAGAATATTTGTGAACAAAGAAACAATGCATCACTTGGCAACAAATCTATTGGTGACTTGATCTTGACTTCTTGGCCTCTAGAACTGTGGGAAATCAATATTAGTTGCTTAAAAACTACTTGGTTCATGTTATTTCATTATAGCAGCCTGAACATTTTAAGACACCTGGTAATGACCTTTGATAAACAGTCTGTCTCTGAACTGTTAACATCTGTGAAATCACTACCTACTTTCCACTTTCTCTTTGGTTTGGAATTACAACTCTCCAACTTCTTTTTCCAGGAAATTGTTGTTATTCCCTTAGTCTTAGACACTTAAACCAGTTTTTATTTACCTCAACATCACATGCAAACTGGAATCATAATCTTTGTATCTCTGTAGTATTTTCCTTCTTTCCTTTAAATATCATATTTAATTTTGTAAAAGTAAAAATGCTACACTGAAAAACAAATTAAACAGGAGCTCCTATTCTCACCCATCTCTACCTCAATGTAACTTCCTATTGCAAGCCTTTTTTATCCCTCCAGTGGTAATAGCACTTTTCTAGTTGGTTAGATTCATTTCTCTGAATAGTAGGCCAGTACTTTCTTGTTTTACGTATGAGATATTATGTATTGATTCCTGCTCTTGTCTTTGAGGATTTTGCACTCTTTTCACTCTCCATCTCCCATAAAATTACTTAGTTAAATAATTAGTCATTACTTCCATTATCATTATGCAAATAATATTGTCAGTGGCTAAGTCAAACAGTGGCTAATGCTTCATGTTTTCTTTTGTTGTTGTCCATTTCTGAAATTAATGTCTCTGTTTATATGATTGTTTCCCTATGTTTAAGTGTTATGGTTTCCAAGATAAATGGTCCAACAAATCTGTTAAGTGATTTGTTTTGAACATTCATTGTAAACATCACAGTTGTAATTTCAACTGGTCAAACATTTCAGATTTTTTTTCCTCTGTTCAATGTAGTTTGATTGTTGTCTACTGAGGCTAAAATGAGACTTTGCCTTAATCTCCTCCAATCTTCTCTAGCCCGAGTCTCACGTCTGGTTTTGTCTATTCTCCCATTTGCAGAAACCTACCTGACAGGAAAAGGACAGCCTGATCCTTTCAGATCCTTCACATTTGCATGATATTTGGATTTGAAATAAGATTCCAGGCTGCAAATCATTTTATTTTCTCATGATCTAGGCCTCTCCATTTGTTTTCTAGTTTCCAGACTTGCTGAGAGGTCTAATGTCTTTAAGATTCTTCTTTTCATATGTGTGGATTATTTCCCCCCTCCATTCTCTCTCCTCTCTCTGTCTATATTTTTCCTTTTGCCTTGGTACATTTAAAAACGCCATACTATGTGTCTTGATAAGAGTGATTTTTTTCATTCCCTGAAGGTTTGCATTTCCTTAATAAATTCTTCATCTCTCTATGTTCTCCATTTTGGAAAATGTATTAGTCTACTGTTGGACATCCAGAATTGATACTTGGGGTTTTTACTGTAATTTTTATTTGTTTTTAACTTTGAGTTTTTGTTCTACATTCTGTGAAACTTCCATTTGTCTACTAATCCTTGTTATAAATATTTAATTTTAGTTACAGCATTTTTAGGTTGCAAAACTTCTTTCTGGTTGTTTCGTTTTCATCACATTCTGCTCTTAATTTTTGGAGAGGCAGTTAAACATAATAATTAAGAGGGTAAGCTAGCATGGTGACCCACCCCTAGAACTGCAACACTGGTGAGGCTGAGGCAGAAGGATGGCCAAGACGGTTGTGAATTTGAGGCCAGCCTGGGCTACACTGTGAGTTCAAGGTCAATCTAAGTTATACAGCAAGACCCTCAAAAAACAAACAAATCAACCAAGAAGATAGGCTTTAAATAAACTTTTTTGACTGTGAGTCCTGCCTCTGCTATTTACTAAGGTAATTTTTATAAGTTATTTAGTTTTCCCTTAAAATGTGTAACAGTAATATCTACCTCACAGGTACTGTGATGAGGATTAACTGATATTCTATTATAAAGTTAGTAGACAACTGCCTGATGTATACTACATACTAGATAATATCTAAACAAATACATGAAATGTTTGTCTCAGCAACTAATGAATTATCATTTTTCAAAATTTCCTGTGTTCTATTTATTGCCCTTGTTGTTTTTATTTCTTCCTTCTGTTCACTTTCTGCCTTTCGCTTCATGGCTATCATCAAAGGTCCAGTACATCCTGGTAGCTGGTGCATTCCTAAGAGTGTAGCATGGAAAGCCACCTGGCATCTCTGTGTAATTGGGTGCGGTTGGCAGGTGATCTGAAAGCATGGACATCTGTCATCAGAACACCCTCAAACAGTAGTTTCTGTACTTCTTTTCTCTGAGACCATTCATGTTCTGCAGGTGGAAGTCCTCCCAAACCCAGCCAGGGCTGTGGAGAAGGGAGAGAAGCTCCCTCCCTGGAAGCCTTCCAGTTCAGAGGATTTTAGGGCTATGTGAGGTCCACTGTCTCACTTTCTGGCAGTATCTTCTGCAGTTTTTGATGTGCACTTACTTGCTCTGACCCTTTATCTTTCATCAGCTAGAACATTAGTTGACATCATTTTCCAAATTCTCTTTATTATCGTGTGTTTGCACCCTTCTACTAATTGCACTATGGCTAGTCCATAATTGTGTCAGTCAGCTTTACATCACTGTGACAAAATACCTAAGGTAATTTAAATGGAGGAAATGTTTAGTGTAGCTCTTGGTTTCTGAGGCTTCTGTCCATGGCTTCAAGGCCTTGTTCCTTTCAGTCTATTGGAGAATAATCTGTCATCACCAGGTCATGTTCTAGAGGAGGCCTGTTTGCTTCATGGTGGCCAGGAGACAAAAAGAGAGAGGAAGAGACCAGGAATAGTTGCTTTGAGGCCATGTCCCATTCTTACAGATTCCACCAACTCTCAGTAGTGCCACAGACTGGGACCAAATTTTCAACAAATGGAGGACATGGAAGATTCAAACCATAGCATCTGACTCTAAGCAAATCTAGTTTTGCCAGCTATATTTCTTCATGATGTCATTATCTCTGACTCTTATTTTTCATGCCATCCTTTAAAGCATCTGCACCTCTCTGTCTTATTTGGGAAGGAAACACTTAGCTGATTATATAGAGTTGATCTTTGTCACCACAACTTCTACCACACAGTTTTTAAGGGTGACAGAATGACATAGCTACGCCCTGGCACAGTAGGAGGAACACATGGCACAAACATGAAATTTTCCATGGAACCCCATTCTTGAGTTCAAAGAATTATTTTCTCTTCACATTTTCATAGTCTTCTCTCAAAGACAAGAAACCCTGTCCTGTGTAATAATTCACATTTTCATTCTTTATATGGAAGTGTAAAATAATAACAAAAAACTAATGTTTTTGTCACAAGCTTCAAAACAGTTTTAAACTAAGAGTATAAGTCAGCATTATCCAAATTAGACTTGCTGGTTGAAAGAAATTCTGTTCATGGTATGGTAGTGATTAAAAATAGAATTTTGCAAGCGGGCGTTTACAGTCACTTTTATTTGAGCACAGCACACCTCACATGTGGTCTTAAAAATCCCTGCTTATTTTGTATTTCATTCTTCAGAAGCACAGGAGGAAGAAGGTAAGTTACACTGATCAACAGACCATGATTTCCTGTCTCTACCTACTGAAGAAAATATAATTAATGAAATACTACAGAAGAGATAAATACGAACTTCCTTTTCTCAGAAAAACCATTCTTAAACTGTAAGAACAAGATCATTTCTGTTTCCTTTCTACATTTGCTCATAAGCAAAATTTGCAGCAGATTCAGAAGTGAACAGACTATGTTTTAGACATTTCCTAAGAAACTGTGCTAATGTATGGCTATAAGAGATGTCAGTTGTGTAGACTACTTCTAAAACAATCAAAACCCTTATATGATGTTCACACTCTTACCTCTCACTGCAGCAGTATTATAAGGTAAAATAGTATAATTTTATATCGTTCTAATTACAAATGGATAGAATAGAATAGTGGCAGATGCTTTTAATTTAGAATGCACACCAAGGCAAAATCAAATGATATGATAATCACATAAATTTTACACATGTATACATATGCATTCATGCTTCATTTGATAGAATTCTACCTTTTCCTTTTGACATGAAGGGTAAAAGGACAAATTCTTAGAAAACTAGTTACATTGTAAATAGCTACTTATTGCCCTCCCCATTCAACACACACAAAATGAAATTTCCATGTGAAACCACAGTGAAGCTCAGCTGCTCAAAAATCCCCTTGTGTTCTGTTTTTGAAGCATTTGTATATGTCATTTGTAAGAAGAGAACATTCAAGTGATCATTTATAAGATTTAACAAGTTTGCCACTTGTAAGGCAGTACTACTTTGCTTTCTCATAAGAAAACTTACCATAACTTTCTCAACTAAAATGGTAAGAAATGAAAAAAAAAAAAAATTCTGGTTTTCTTTGTTAACTACGTAGTATGCTGAATCAAATAGCCAATGTAATACTTGTGCTCAGCAGCCCAAGAAAATACAACTGAAATGCAGTATCTATAAGGAGAGAAATCAGATAATTGTTTGATTTTCCAGAGCTAGGAATTGTGACAACCTGAAGTGACTCTTACAAGCAGTTACATACTCTGAGGAACAGTGTCTAGAAAAGGCACGACTTGTGTAGTGTGTTTTTCCATTTGCTGCTCATTCATGGAGGACCTGCCAAATGACACAAGTGAAGTTTGGTAGACGTAACAGAGATATTCCTTCTTAAAATTGTTGTTGGAATTAAACAGGAAAGAGATATAAAATTCTTGACACAGAAAGTCTTAATAAATGCTAAGTCTATTATCTACAAAGAGAAAAGTACAAGATTCCTAGGATTCAAGCTTCAATTTCATTTTAGGATGTGGTCACAGTATGACTCAACTTCCTGGTAAAGTGTTCAAACCAATTTCCAAAGTCTGTACATGTGTCTGGCTAGTGTAACTTGTTCCCTTATCATCACATGTTGTAATGATATTTGAATATGCTTTTTATCCTGACCTGCCAGATTGGGGAAATTTCTATGGGGAAATTCAGTTCTGCTTTTGCTTAGATTTGGTGATAGCATTTAACTGTGGATTTGCAGTTGACTTTAAACTCCAGTCTTTCACAGGACCGGAAAGGCTTGAGCCTCCTTGCCCTTTGCCTGTTTATGCTTTTCTTTTTTTCTCCCTTTGATCTAATCATGCTGATCTTGTCTTTCTGTGCTTGAACAACCATTTGGTTCTTCTTGGTGTTAAGCTTTGGTGCACTCTCTGTCCCCTCTACATGAAGTGTTTTTCCCTTTATGTTAGATATGGATGAATCCCTGTCATCAGCCTTCATTTCATTTACACAAAAGGGCTTTTTCAAATAATTACATGGAAATGATTAATTGCTTGTATTATTCTGTTTGTTGGTTTGCTTTGGTTACCTGGAGGGGCAAAAACCAGCCCTGCTGTACTACTACAAAACCCTTGTGGAGAAGAGAGAGGCTCCAGAAATATTTGTTGAATAACTACACAAACTCACTTCTACAGATACATAACATACACTTCCGGCTACCACTTCAGATTGACAAGCATCAGGAGTAAGCTCTCAGACTTTGTACCTCTTACAACTAAAAAACATATAAATATTGGGATAAACATTAAACTAGATAATTTTAAAACCTTGTAAAAAATCTTGTAAAATTTTGAAATACAGACTATAAATCACTTTAAAAATACTTCCTGTTTTATAGATAAATCTATAAGACATATCAAAATACCTTCCTAATGATGATAATAATCTATTATTGATCTATATGCCTTTTTTCCCAAGGCTCCAACATCTTTTATCATAAATTATTTTGCTCAAGCAACTTTCCTGCAAAGTATTTGTCCTGATTTTGCACATATGAGAAACTATTCGAGTTTTCCTTTCTACTTACTCAGCTCCTGATTCCAGGACTTCTAATTTTGGGCTTACAATCTTTCCTGCAATTCATTCATTGAAATGAAATATCTATTTAGCTACTGAAAGAAATCTCCAATAAAACCCTGGTCCTATAATTCTCTAGGAGATGTTTACTTGAATTTGCCAACTCATCTTTGTGGTGATGGTATTTTAGAAAACTACCTTTTCTCTTTCAAAAGAGAAAAGAAACTTTCTTTATAAGATGATAAATGTCAGGGGGAAAAACATAAACACTTACTTTCCTCTTCATGATAAAATACGTAAGCATGTTGTATAGTCCATGTGAAGCCAACTTCTTCATTTTAGCCAGCAAAGGTCATCTTCTCTACTGGCAATCAGGAGGTGAACAAAACCCCCTTGATAGTACAGTCTTGCCATGGAACCTACTTGAAAACTGCAGACATGTGCTGCTGGCCCTTAAGCCTATCCAGCTATCAGCTTGGGAAATCTTATCACACTCAATGCTGTTCCTATGCTTTCCTTGCCCTAGAGAGCCTCTTCCTAAAATCCTTTTAGAGCAGGCAAAGAGATGATTGAAAGCAATACAAATTTTCCAGGGGCATAATTCATTCTCATTCTGGGCTCTTCCTATCATTCTCAGTAAGTTCAAAGATTTGAAAGGTGACCTTTTCTTGTTTAACAGTATTTATTGAGCATCTTCTATGGGTCTGGTGCTGTGTCAGATGTCCAAAGCTAGAAAGGCACACATTCTGCCTTCCAAGAGGTTATAGTTCATTGGAAAACAGGTGGACCAATAGCCAATGAGAAATCAATGTAGTATAATCTGTTCTGTATCACTGCAAGATACAATAAGCAGTAAAAATATTGAGGGAACATTGACAATATGCCTAAAAAAGTAAGAAGTAGTTTCACTAATATTTGTAGAAATATTGAGCAAAACAGGAATTTTTAACATGGGCAAGTGAAAAGTAAAGCACATTCTAGCAATGGATGGACTGTGTGATGGGATCAGATGATGAAGAGCATTTGCTATGGTCTGCAAATCAAAAGTTATTTCTTATAGCATATATGTATGTTATGTAAGGAGAAAGACAGAAGAAAGGTCTGGTAGGTGTTAGGTTGAGGCCAGCTTATGAGATTTGAATGGCATGTGCTATAGATTTTAGGTAACAAAAAGATATGCTCCAGATATACCTCCAAAAAGATATACCTTCCAAATGTGATCTTATTTGGAAAGAAGCTTGTTGCAAATCTATTTGGTTTAGGTAACAGGTGGTCTTAATGTGGCAGCATAAGCTGTTAATCCAACAAGACTGACATATTTAAATAAAGGGGAAATTTCGACAAAGGAAAAACTAGACAGGAACACACAGAGTGTGTCTAAGTGATGACAGCCACAGAAATTGGAGTTATGCCACTGCAGATCAAGGAATGCCTTGGACTCTCAGAAGCTGGAAGAAGCAAGGAAGGAAAGAATCTCTTGAGTGGCTTAGAAGAGGTCATGGCCCTAGCAACACCTTGATTTGGGACTTTTAGTATCCAGAACTGTGAGACAATATGATTTCTTATTTTGAGTCAATCAATTTATACTACTTTGTTATGGTGGCCCTAAGAAACCAATATTCTACATGAAGTATTGCAGAGCTTAATGTAATAGGCAGATAGACTTGTACAGGATGAGGGACTGTTGCCAAAGCAAGAGAGGGACACAATTAGATTTCTGTGTTAGATAAAGTATTGTGGCTGAATATGAAACATAGATTAGAGATGAGAAGTGAACAGAATATGTACTTTTCCTCCAAACTGCAAAATTCTCAGAGCTTGTTGACTACTACACTTCCTCACGCTCTCTTCATCTGTGAAATAAGCAAATGAAATGGAGGGGAAAAATCACCTTCTACCTTCTCTCAGTTTGACCCATGTTGTTATGTTAAGGTTCTCCTGTTCATACACATACTACTGGGATGCAGAAGAGGTGTATTCTGGCATTCAGTACTTCCAGAACATCTTATTTCATGATGGAGTTGTCACACTGAAAAAAATCACAGCACTAATACTATGATATAGACATTTAAATTATGTTGATATTGATATTTTGATGCTGATAAAAAAATAATTCATTTGAAAACTCATAACCATGAAACAAAACCAATTTTCCAGTCGCTAGACATTGGAGTTCCCAGAATTGTCTCCATGTTCTTTATCCTAATTGGAGAAACTGATTTATATCTGTGTTTTGAAATGTCTATCCCTATGCAAGAAAAAATCCTCAGACATACACTATAACTCAGATCAATACTAAGGATGTTGGAATAAAACTGTAATTTTCTAGGTATATTTCCTTCAAATGTCACGAACTGTGACAATAATTGGTAGGTTTGTTGCAAGAAAATGACTTCTCTCTAATTTTGGTAAGTGGCATTCAAACCTATGACACACCTAAAGGCCATACACTCTTTAATGGTTTCTAACCTTGAATACTTTAAGTAATTCATACTGTAAATACAGAAGGCTGCAATATATTTTCAGTATTTGAAGTAACATAAAAATGTTTGCACACAGACACTATAAGTAATATTCTTTATTAAAATGACAGAATTCTCTAGAGAGCAAGAAGACAATTAAAATATTCTGATTCACATTTTGAAATTTCATACCACCCTCCTGACCAATGATATGTTGTATTTTCATATGTGAATAAATCATTTGATGAATATGGGATATTTCATTATTTCTTTCAGTTCATTTCCTAGAATATCATAATTGACATTAATACAAAAATATTAACTCCATGACATAGCCAAAACAGTGAAATGTATATTTCTAATTGAATTATGTTGAAGGAATAATTTAATACAATTTTTCTTTGTTTTAAACCTGAAATAAATAGTATAATAAGCTTAAAATGCAATGACATTATTCAATGAGGATTTTTTTCTAAACCTGAAAGTTTTTGTGTGTATAACTTAATATTCAGACATGGTTTTGCACTGGGTAAAATAATTTCATTTGGGAAAGGTATGGTTCAGAGAGGATGTGAAAAGGCTTGATTTAAGGAAACAAAGATGGTTGAGTGTCACTCTGGATCTGGGACACAAGTCCTTTAATTTGTGGTGCAAAATTACAGTAGTTCCATACCATTGGCACATGACTCTTCTCCAATGGCTAAGTCCCTGTGTCCAAAAACAGCTTGAGTTTTTGTACATTTTAGAGAGGTTGAGGACCTTGATTAGGATTGTGCTTTAGTTTCTTACCCTGCAAACTACATTGTCTCCAAGGAAACAACAGACATCACATTTGGAATGAGGCAGAATATGTGTATTGGTAAAGGATGTCCTGTCTCTCGGTAACTGACAGTTGTTTCAGTATTAGCATTGGGTAGAATTAACTAAACAAAAAAGACTGAAGAAAGGTAAAGGTACAATTAAGTTGTTAAAATGAAACCAAAATAATTTACATCTGTGTGATAGATGTGGCTGAGTTGTGTATACTTATTCACTGCTATTTGCTCATTTCTTTATTCTTTGCACAAATATCACTTTTCAGTCTCTAATAGGTGCCTCACATCTGCAATTATCTTCACTTTATCTATTTATTTTCTTTTTTATTACTACATATTCACTGTATAGAAGCATTGCATTCACCGTGGAGATTTTATGCATATACATAACACATCTTAACTCTTTTTAAAATCTCTTTCTGCTCCTCTCCTTCCCCTCTCCCTCCATATCTCCATCCTCTTCCTTTTTGCAACGGTTCTAAAGGTCTCTTCAGACTATAGCAGAACTTCTTAGGTGGTCTGAACCCATGCGATTTATTTCAATCACACAATTCTAAGAGGAGACTACATACCTCTGTACAGACTTGAATGAATAGTAACACTGAAATCCAGGTGGAGGATGTGACTGGTGAGTTAGGACGTCACCATGCTTCATCCCCACATGCTCAGCCTGCTTCATTATGAAAGTATAGAAGACGAAAAGTGAGATGCCTTGGATGAGTAAAATGAGGTAACATTTATTGATACTTTCCTGCAATCACTGCATTTTGTTTAATCCTTTCAGCAACTCTATCAATTTTTAATGTCTTGTTTTGCAAAGGAAAACTGAGGCACAAAAACCCTGACTCACCTCAGGTTAAAAAAGGCTAACAAATAGTGAAGACTTAAACTCACTCCTCTCTGAATCCACTGTACCTTACAGCTGAACATCTGCATAGTAAGCGGAAAGCTAAGCATCATCACATACTGCCATGCTTTTAATGTAGTCCCCACCGAGCATCATGGGGGGCTTCATTTCTCAGGGTGGCAGCCTCAGGAAGTGGGGCATAATGGGAGTTAACTGGGTCCTGGGAATTCAGCCCTATGAATGGATGCAGGCTTTTGTCTCATGAGTGAGTCTTCCCTCTCACAAAGGTCTCACGTATCGTGAGAGTGGGTTGTTGTAAAGCAAGTCCTCTCTCTTCCTACATGACCACTTACCCTTCTGCTTTCTCTGCCATGAGGTGAAGCAACAAGCAGCTCTCATGAGAAGCCAAGCACATGCTGTGTCATGCCCTTGAACTTTCCAGAACTTTTACAATTTTACTAAATACCCTTTTACAATTTTACTAAATGCCCTTCTCTCTTTCATCCATCCTTGGCTATTTTGTTTTTTTACAGCAACACAAAAGAAACTGAGACATCTTAACATCTCAATGAGTCTTAGTGAAAGGCTATGTGTTTTGTGCTACACAGAAGGGACCAGGGCTAACACAGTTAGATGACTCTCTAGACAATGGGTCCTAAATTTAAGCTCAAAATGCCTTCTTTTGAAATCTTTCCTTTGCACCTTACCAAGTAAACTTCTAGATGTAATAGTAAATTCAGGATTAGTTACACTAAAATACAATAATGCTTGTCAGATCCTGGGAGCTTAATAATTATTTGCTAATTGTTTGATATGCTTAAATAAAGGGCAAACCCATGTATTGCTTCTGCATGACAATGAGATATCAGTGGCCATTTCCTTTTACAATGGAAATGACAGGGACATATCATAGTTTTTCTGTCTTCCATTACATCTATGTAGAAGGATATCTAACTAGTCCCATTTTTGTTATTGATAAAAACGTAATTTTACCTTCCTAACAGTTTGCCCAGATACAAAGAAAATACACACACACACACACACACACACACACACACACACCGCCTCAAAATTTCTTTCACAAGAAATAGCAAGGTTCAATATATTATGATTTAGAGATCATTGCCAAACAATACTAGAAAATTTTGCTGCAGTAAATGGGCTTAATAATTAGCCAACTGGGGATTTTCTTTGACCCTGTGTTAGAAGAGATGGCTTTTGCTCTTCAGTGATTTGGTGGGATGCTGTTTTAGGGACCTTAAGTCACACAGCAGTGCATTGACAGTCTCATAGCCCCTAAATCCATGAGACAGGAATCCACTAAAACACCCAGCTCAGGGTGGAGTTGTCAGAAGTGAGGGTGGAAAATGGCAACAGAGAAAATAAGGGAGTATCAGTAAGGTGGAAGAAGTAGCACAAAGACTCAGGTGACTGGTTTTGAGTCCAGTATTGTTATTAAACTTGAAGAAAAAAAAGCAAAGCAATGATTTATTTAAGATAATCAGGTTTGATTTACACAAATACCAAAGGAAATAGTGATAAGGTTACAATCATAAAATCTTCTTATATTCAAGTACATTTTTAAAAATCTGGAAAATATGTGGTAAGTGGCCTGATGGTTTATTATACCTTTTATTTGGGGATTTTTCTACTCCATGATTTATAAAAAGTCCCAAATACTCTTTGGTGGGATTTTTCACCAAGTAAGTTGGAAAGTACAAAACTAACTCTGGGGATTTGTCAGCTGCACCCACTGGAAACACTGTACAGTTTCAGCTGATCATAAAGACCTTGACTACTGAGGATGATGACCTAGGGTCACCAAGTGCATTCTTTGGGTCCTTTTCCTTTCCTGTGTTCAGTGTGCACTCCCTACAGTGATACTGTATATAAGCATGGGATTCAGAAGACTTTGGTTGAAATCCTAGCTCAGCTCTGAAACTGATTTGACCTTAGGAAGCTTCCTCAATCCTGAAAGTCTCCTTTGGAAAGCTTAACTGCTTACTTTACAAAGTTTTTGTGTCTTTTAGATGTAATGATCTGAAAAATCTGAAATATTTTCAAAAACATTTCTTAGCTTGGTAAAGAAGAAACTAAATTTTAAGGGATAATGAATTGTGTTCCTCTATTCAGAGTTCATTTTCAAACTTTGATAAACATAAAAAGATCATTTCTTGTGAAAGAATATCCATCCCAGAAATTATGATTTAGTAAATTTGGAACAAGCAAACATTAATGCCTAGGTGACTCTGATGCAGTTGGTTCTTGGTTCTTTGAACTATATATTGAGAAATATAGCTTTAAAATATAATATTCTAGTGAAATTGTGAAACAGAGATTGTTTTATTTGTAATTAATATATGGTCCATGGTTCTTTCTTCCCATGTCATTTCTTTTTTGGCAGGGGGGTTGGTGGTTTCCAGTAGCAGGAATCAGACTCACGACCTTGCACTTGCCAGGCAGGCGTTGTGCCACTGAACTAAATCCCCAGCCCCTTCCCATGTCATTTCTCTTCTTAAAACTTTCAAGCTTACAACAGCCTTAGATTCTCAGCTAGGATAAGGCCCCTGAATCCTCCTCATAGATGAAGCTTTGACATCTGAGAATCATTGAGTTCTAATACCTGTGTAATGGCTATGAGAAAAAGACTCCATATTGCTTCTTGTTTGATCATTTTAAAATTGATTGCTCAACATTCTTCCATATAAGGAGTTGAACATATGTTACGGAACATATATGAATTATAAATGAAACAATCTCTGTTTCACAATTTTGCTAGAACGTTTTATTTAAAAGCTGTATTTCTCAATGTGTAATTCAGTGAACTACCTGCATTAAAAGTGGTTGCTCACCATTCTGCCACAAAAGGAGTTTGGGAATATTTTCTTGGGAATTAGATCCTTCCTCAGACATGACAGAGTAATATAACCCACACTACCATTCACTCCTTTACAAAGTGGATGCATTACATTTATCTATGGAAGAGATATTAGTTATCATCTAGCAGTATTTATTTAAAGATAAAGAATCCATAGACAAAACCATTTGGATTTTTACAGCCCAGAAACATCACAAATGAAAGTTTCCCACTGAAGGAAAACATGATTTGGAGCTAAATCTACAGTCAGAAGGACTTCCCTACTAAACCAACCTCTGCCATCCAGTATTTAAAAAGAATCTGGAGTCATAAATCGTGGTAGTAATTCCTTCATGTATATAAATATTGGCTATTTAGACTAACTTTCTTGAGAATATGTTACTCATGCAATAAGAAATAACAGAAAGGATCACAAATGCATTTTACAAAGGAATACACTCCTTCAGTTGAATGAAATCACTCAGAATTTCCTTTTATTTTAGTATTTGAAATTCCAGCATTACACTGACTTCTATTGTTTTACTGAAAGGAACAGTTAAAGATTAATTATTCGATCAATCTTGCATGTCTATGTTTTCCTGAGAAACCACTTTTAAGATATTAATTGTAATACAATAACCATTATTAATTTTCTACCACTTTGTCTCTAATTCAGTATTGCTTGTATTGTTCTTATGCTATTTTATAAATGGATGTCTCTTTGTTAAAAAAAAATAAAAGCATTAAAGAGTTGCTTTATCTGAAAAGAGATTGTCTTCCACATACCATAGTAAAATGGATGAACGCATTTTGGGTATGCTGATTCATATGGATGCATTTGGGGACACTGCTGCTGTGAGTTATTTCTTCATCTTTCTTCTACATGTGCAAAATAGTCTTAGTCCAAATCATCATCTGATATTTTGATAGATTATTCTTTCACTTTTAAGAAAAATGTTCTGTTAATACAATCCCACATAGCCAACAAACCTCTTAGAATTCTCGCCTTCAATTTTCCTTTTCAATTGTATAAAGTTATTGATTCTGTAAATGTGAAAAATTAACTCATACACAAAAAAAAAGCACACAGAAAATGAGGACTGGCCAAAGAAGCCCAAAGAATATTGTTCTAACTGGAAGTTGTACCATTAGCTGTTACAACTACTGTATTCCTGTTACAGCTTTTTGTGATATATTTATCACTGTGTGGGAACAGTTTAATCTACTCCATACAGAGAGCAGTGGGAGCTCTCAGAGGCCTCAAAATATGATGGCCCTAACCACAAACAACTGATCTAAATTTCTTGCAGGTGACAGGTTAACATTTTTTTCTAAAAGGAAATAACCCTTCTCTAAAAGTCAAATTTGTTTTTAAAGCTGTGGTGTCTTTAACCACTTCTTTTTGCAATTTTCCAGTTGACATCTTGTCGTGACTTACAGTGGGTTGCATCAATCATTCTGGGTTCTCAGAGAAAATATTTTGTGGTGGTTGACTAACACATGCAAAAAACTAAGTGCCCTTTGTGGGTGACTGCACAGGTACCTCTGATTTCTTGCCAAATCGTTCAGAATGCCGCAAATCCATTAAATCTCTCCACAGGGAGAAAAAAATTCCCGCATCCTGGAGAGAATTTATGAGTTCATTTCAATCACCACAAATGAAAGCCACCCTTAATATTCATTAGAGATTTTACGGTGGCAATATGCATTATCTATTCTTATGCCCCTCTGAAAGGCCAATTTCCCTTGGAACCTGGCATGGCTCTAAGCCACTTTTTGTAGAAAAAATGGCCTATGTCCAAGTGGAATGAGGGGAGGCAAATGGATGACATTTCCTTATCCACTGGTAATGATTCCATTAAACTTCTGAAGTAGCTATGAACTTCTGAATTTTAAAAATTAAAGGATAGATTTGGGATGTGTGGTCCTGTCATCATAGCACTTTCCTACAGTCAGCTGTGACCATATGTCATAGAGTGAATGGGACTCTTTTGTTGGCGTTGCAGGAGATGACTTTTCCAATGGACCTTTCTTTCATTTAGAAAAATGTGTATGTGGGAGATATAAGCCTATGAGCCTGACAGCTTTTCATTAATCTCTCTCTTACCACCATTGTTCAAGTCACTATCATCTTTTGTCAATGTTTCACCTGCAAATATTCTCTTCATTGTGTGCAGAACACTGATCTTTTCAAAATGTAAACTTAATCACATCACCTCAGACCCACAACACATAAGAAACAAAACACCAAGTTGTTGATTTAAACTGAGTTTCGCACAGTTCTCCTTGCCTTTAGAGGATGTACAATAGAAGAGCATAATCTATAAAGATGCTGTGTTGTCTGCTACTTCCCCATGCCTCCAGAATTTGTACCACATCTCCTTGTGTTCTCTCACAGCCATTCTGACCATTCTTTTATTCTTTCTACTTTGAGCTACGTAGATTTGACTTTTCGTCTGATTTGGAGTCAAGCATCAGTATCCTGAAATTGTTTTCTGACTTCAAGGTTACATCAAATCTGCCCCTTATAGACTTTCCTAGAACCATGTAGAGATCATACATAGCAATTATCAAAGTTGCATTTTCATGTTTCTTAAAAATATGTTTCTAGTTTTGTCCCTCATTAGACTGTGCTGTCCACAAGGTATGTTTCTACTCAATATTTCATCACCCCGTGACACAATGCAAAGACTCCAAAACAAATTGTGGAGCGAATGAATAAATGACTTTTTAATTTTAATCCTTTTGTGCCTAGGCTACAACTCATTTCCAGGGGTAATACATTGCTCCAGTTGATGTTGGCCTTGAGGTAAGCTGCAATAAAGGCATATTTTAATCCAATTATTCTATTCATCAGTAAGGTTGTAGCTGAGAACCATGAGATGCATAAAGAACTTATACTGAATATTCATAAGAGACTTTAGAATGAATTCAACCACTTGCTTTACAACTATTCAGGAAGAAAAGTGAACATGAATTTCTTTCCTTCAATTTTCATTGTCATCTGAAAAATGCAGCTATGCCTGACAGTTATATTCTGACTCTGAAATAAAATATCATGAAGTGTTTATGTGATGTGGCTCTAATAAAATGTACTACAGGAGTTTCAGAAAGCTAAAATCATTTTACATATGTAAGACATTGTTAATACAGTGATAATTTGGGAGGTCAGGAAATCACAATGGTGAACCCAGCTTCCACACCCAGCCCCTTGTTTGTCTGCCTGTCCCAGGGAATGAGAGGCTTGGAGTCAAAATGGTGCCTTGGGAAAGGCAAAAAGAGGCTCAACCTAGCCCAAATGTGTGCATTTCAGTGAAGTCATTATATAAGGTCATATTTGCAGGGAGAAAATTCAGTCAACTATGAGAAATCAAAAACTAGTGAAAATCAGTAAAGTTCATTTAAATCAGTGTTTTCTCATGTGACGTAGAACTGCCGAGAATTGGTATTGGCAGTATTCTAACAGCAATTACACGTCTTTGTCAACTTTTGGACCCACAGTCCAGGAAAAATACCTGATGTATCATAGATATTATGTTATTCACTGAATGAAGGTTAAATATAAATACATATTTATAAATCATAATTTTTTTTATTTTGTTTTTCTGGTACCAGGAATTGAACTCATGACCTTGCGCTTGCCAGGCACACGCTGTGCCACTGAGCTAAACCCCCAGCCCCATAAATTATAATTAAATAGCCACAGTTGCCTTCAAAAATGAGAGATGTTATCAATATATTTAGTGACTGCTTAAATTTAGAAAAGATTATTACAGTAAAAAACATGTAGCCATTAATTCCCTCAAAGTACTTCCCCGCACTTTGTCTGAGTGAACAAATTTCAACTCTCTTGTGGAAGCCAAAGTGTAGTTAAAGTTAATTGTCCTGGCACTGTTTCATTACCATAAGAACTACCTAAATGTCCCATGTTGTATGGTGTCTAGGAGATTTTGTTATGGGCAGTATCAATTTAACTTTTCCTTAATTTGATGCATGTAAAGAGTAAAAAGAGGCGAAAGCCTTAAGATAATTCATGAAGAAGAGATATTCTTAGTTTCCATAACAGTTTTAGACCTAAATCACAGGTCTATTATTCTTACTAACATACATAAGGTCTGTGTATCAGCAAATGTCTAATATTCACCCAAATAACTAAATTGATTTGAATATTACATTGCTGTCCTTTATTTTTTATTTTTTTTATTTTTTTTCATTTTTTTCCGGTACTGGGAATCAAACTTATGACCTCACACTTGCCAGGCAGGCGCTGTGCTGCTGAGCGAAATCCCCAGCCCCTGCTGTCCTTTAAAAGTCCAATTTAATAGTATCTCTATACTAGACCTCTGGAATAATATTTCACCCTTATAGAGCCATTATATTTTCTCATTTTAACTTAATTTTTATTATAAAAAACCCTATTAGACAGGACATTAAAACATTTTGTACACACAATTTACTTTCTTAAAATTCAGTCTGAAGAATTTTCATAAACCTATAGAGTTTATTATATTACAGTGTATCACACTTAAAGTATTTCTTCCATAAACTCTTTTTAAAAACAAATATAAAATGTGTTTGATAGTCTGACAAATCATGCCCTAGACATTTTTATGTAGAAGTACTGTACTATGCTTACTATTTTAGTGAATTTTTACACCAACAAATATGTTTATTTAATATTTCTTTTTATCTTTTCCTTTTATAAGAGCCTATTAACTTACTGCATTAGTCATCTTTCCTGTTGCTTAGACAAAACACCTGACACATACAACTTCAAAATATAAGTCTATTTTGGCTTAGATTTTCAGTGAGATCAGTCCATACTCTACGGCAGAAATAACATGGTAAAAGTGCCTATGGGGAGGAAGCTACTCATGCCTCAACAGTCAGGAAGCACAGAGAAACGGGAGACGCTGGGGAGAACAATATCCCCGTCTAGGTTGTACCCCAGTGCCTTGTCTCTTCAGACCACACCCCATCTCTAAACATGGGCCTTTCGGGGGATATTGTAGATCCAAAACATAGTATACATTTCCTACACTTTCCTTTCAAAATTCTATACAGATTATTGTTTACTGTGCCTTCCTTTTCACAAGCTGCCAAAAGCTCCTTTTTTGATCCTCCATCCCACAATAATTCCAATGTAAGCAGGTAATAATGAAGCTCTTTAACATGTAATTTTTTTCAGTCATAGAGTTGAAACACAAAAATATGAAACTATGAGTAATTAAGCTTCATTGTTGATAGTCTACCTTCTTCTGGTTGGATGTCTGTATTGTTTTCTCAGAACATATTATTTACAGGGTCAGAAACATTATACCTGGATCCATGAGACCACAGAGACTCTTTAGCAGGAGTACAACATCATCAGTGTATAAAGAATATATTTTACTGGTTTTCGGTACTGCACTTCCTTTCCAACTATTGCTTTTCCTTCAGAGTTCATGTATAGCATTTACTCTTATTCATCAACTCTTTCTTTAAACTTTTATTAGTACACGCTTACAATACACAGTGACTACATGCACTGTAGGAAATGGGTTTGTGTATATAACACATTTCAATTATTTTCCCCTTCTCCCCAACCCCCTTTATTTTTTCAACATAGGATTCGTTTATTTTTAAGACTTTTTCTCTTTCTTTCTTTCTTTCTTTCATTCTTTCTTTCTTTCTTTCTTTCTTTCTTTCTTTCATTTCTTTCTTCCTTTCCATACTGGGACTTAAACCCTGAGACTTCACACTGAGCTAAATCCCTGTCTTTTTTCACAATTTATTTTGGGACAGAGTCTCACTAATCACTTAATCGCCCAAGCTGGATTTGAACTTTCACTCCTCCTGCCTCAGCCTTCCACAGTGCTGGAAAAAACTTCATTAAGTACAGAAGAAATACCAAAGCGATGAAACAGTACAAAGATATGAAGATAAGTAGGAAGCAATTTTGTTGAGCAAAAGAATGGTACTCACTTTGGCTGAAGTAAAGAGCACATGAAAGAAACTCGGGGATCTGTTTAGAAGGCACATTATGTGAATAAGCTTGTATTTGACGTAAAGGTCTTCAGAAGACACTTAAATTTTTATAAGATGAAAAGTGACATTACTAGATATGAACTTCAGGGTTACTAGGTAGAATTATTCAGTTAGTAAATTAACCTGGTAACAAGGTGTCATGGTTCTTAAATGGGGAATAGGAGAGTCACAAATAACAGGAGCGAACTCCAAAGGGGTGGAATACAGAGACAAAGCAGAAGATGGCTACAGTGTATTGGGATTTTATCACCTCTCTTTCGTGGACCACAGGCTTAAAACTCTTCTACAACTTAGCAGTGAATCTATGTGTTCCACAGGTATTTTCTCAGAATCCGCTCCTGCTGTCCCACATCTGAGCTGAAAGCATACTATCTGCCTGTGGTTAGCATTAGCACACGTATGAGTTCTCTCATTTAAATAGTTTCAAAAACTTTTTGCCATAACCCACACTTTCTCTTTTGGCATCATTTTGTTTAGTTCATACGCTATTCTAACAGAATTTTGTCATCCTCTAATTGATATCATCACGTGGAACCTTGTTTAAATTTTCACCTTGAGATGATATATGCAAACTTGTGTCACTATTCTTTGATTTTTGACATGTGATTCTGTCTCTCACTACAACAATTTTTCCAACTCTACTGTATTTGAATTCTACTTAGGTGTCTATCTTATTGTTTCCTGTCTTTGGCTTTGTTTACTTGTGTAAAATCTTTTGTTACTATCACTTGTTAGACATATTATTTTTATCAAACAAATTTCAAAGCATTTTAGAAATTTAAGGGGAAGAATGGATAGCTATTTCTTTATTATGTCCAGATCATTTCCACTTGTTAGTATTATAAAAATAGTGTATTTATTTTTCTGCTTGAAAATTTCTCCCAGATTTCAAAACTTGCTTGCGATTATTATAATTTTTTATTAAAAGAAAGTTTCATGTCCTTTCTTTCATACCCTTAGACTCTACCAAGCCTGTAGCTCACTTTCTTCTTTCTTCTTTTTGTTAAGATGTTTCAAGATCCAAGCATGCAGAGCATCACAAGTATCCTTCAATCAATCTTCTTGTAAATTGATTCTAAATACTTGGCTTCAAACATTATTTTTGGTTACCACCGCTATTATCTTTCTTAAGATACATCTGAAATTCCTCTCAGAACCACTCATCTCAGATATTAGAAAAGACCTTCATCCCTAGTTTTTCCTTTCAAGTTTCTCTTATGGAGTACACACTTTCATAACTATGACCTTTTACCTCTCTCAATTTATATCAATTCCACACTCGCATACTTTTCCCTACTCCTCAGATCAGATTTAACAAAAACAGCACGAAAGCTGAACTGCCTGTTAAACATCTGTGTCTCTCATTTGCCTGTTGACTTCTATGAAGAGCCCTTCACAAACTGATTTAGTTTGTTTATGGTGCTTCAAGTGAATAATATTTTGCTTCCTTCCAATCTTAATGTAGCTGGTAGATCCTTTGATTTGGGGATAAATGTTAGTTACTACTGACTGAGTCCTGACATCTTTTCATTGAATCAACCCAGTAGTCCATCATAACAGATGTTGAAAACTTTACAAATGAGTTTCTTTTGTATGCAAAGATTCACTCAGAGGAAAGGGAAAGAATAGGGACTGGAATCACCATACAGTGTGAAATTCATGAAAGGTAAAGAATCTCTCAAGCTTGCTCTGCTGCTAATATCAGAGCTGGGTTTAATTGATTAGAACCCATCTAGATGGTGCAAGGCTTAGCTCGGTCATACCTGAGTGAGTAAAGAAGATAGACCCTTTTTGGACCACCATAAAATTTGATTTTCATAATGGAGTTAAAGACACTTTAATCTACCATGCCTGAAATTTCTGACTTCAAGGAGGAACTAGTATCCTTCTGCATTGGAGTCATTTCCCATGAATTGTGGGGTTTTGAGCCTGGCTCCACTCTATCTGCATATGTTGGTACACTTTTTTAAAAAATCAAGTCACGATTTTACCCTTTTAAGATTGCAAAAATGTCACCCTTCACTACCTGTCATTAATGGTAACACTCATTTCAGAAGCACGTCTTTTCCCTCAACACTGTCTGCCTTCTGCACGTTCTACAGAATGAAAGTTAAATAACCCAAATAATAACTCTGCAATTACTACAGAAAAAAAATACTAGCTACACTAAAATGAAACTGGATAGTTTTACTTGTGATATGTAGAGAATATATGTATAGAATATAAAAATAATAATTTGCACACATCTTACTTCTTTTACTCTAGTGTCTCAAATCCCTGAGTGTAAATGGTCTCATTAAGTTTACCAAAGCAATTTCACTCTAACATGATCTTGAACCTTCTCTCCAAATCCAGTGAGGCTGTCTTGTCACAAATGCTGAATGTTACCATTTGAAATTCTGAACATTCTGCTGATATGTTTCACCTTCTGAAGAAAAAACTCACTTAATCATTGAGCCATGTACTAAAATAGACAAAATTATGTAAAGGAAAAATAAAACCATGGTAATGTGTGTTTACTGAATTTTACACATGCAAATCCATAAGCACTCATGTATACACATTAGCTGAGTTTACGTATGTGTGGATTAATTACAATGAATAAAACTTTGGCTATAAGAATAGAAAAACTAGTAGGAGGGATGTATCTAAATGTATGGGAACAACACTTATTGGGTTTTAAGATTCCATTCATTTAAGCAATGAATACTACTCAGATATCTATTATACTATATTCTAAGGACTATGAAGGATGCAAAGATAAGTTACTTTTGGGAAGTGAATGAATGTCTAGTGAATTCCACTGTGGTGTGGAGTATGGTGAACATCACGAAGGCGGGATCAAGGTATATATTTCTTTCCTCACTACCTCATGTTGTGACTTGGCATGGAGTAGATGCTGGTATGTGTTTGATAAATGTATAATGAAAAAATGAAACATTTAAGTGACCTAGAAGTGCAAAGAAGGGAAATATTACTTCTGTCTAGTCTTAGTCAATAAGACTTTCTGGAAGACAAGTATTTGATGTGAATCCAAGGACTGGGTCAGTGGCTCCAAAAACAGACAGAAAAACACACCAGACAGAGGTGATAACACAAAAAAACAAGGATACAGAAACAAGAAAGTTCAAGAAAGCCCTTGGGAATATCAAATTATTCAGTTTGGTAAGCCAGCATAGGAAATCTGTGAGGAAAAAGCAGCAGGAAAATTGAAAAGTTAGATTGGAGTCAGACTGTTGATATCTAGAAATGCCAAGTAGGGAGTGCAGATTTCATTCTTGAAGAAAGGTCCAAATATCTCTGGTTAGACTGTTATTTTCCATCTTTGCTGTTTTTGCTCTTACTTCTGAGAGAAGTAAGTTCTTCTGACTTATTAGAGACAATGTTCTGAGATGGGTCCTAATTAATTAGTTATATCACTACTCTAAGAAGTCACTGAAGAGAAACCAGTAAGATCCAGCCATCCCTGAAGACGGGCACTAGAAGAGCAGAAAAGGCATTTCTGAAAATGATTAGTGTTGAGTGGTGTCATTAGCTTTGAGTCTGCTGCCAGACACTTGCAATATGTAACATAATACTTTAAGCACAGGTGATCTTCACTCTAGTCTCCAAAGACTTAATATACAAAGCTTAAATGGTGGAAGGGCGTCCACAAGAGAATAATCTTCTTGAGAGATCTCTAATGCAACACAAAATGTAGGCCCCGTCTAACGAAAGGTTGGTGCTTACAGGAAAAGTGAGAAGAGTAGACTTCCTAGATCCACAAAGCCATTATGCTCCTCCACTATAAACACGAACAATAATTTCCTGCATGGAGACTTAGGCACAATATGTGCCTGCAACGAGACTTTGTTACAATAGCAAGACTTTAGATAATTCAAAGTGTATTTTCTTTACCTATATTGGTATACCCTGTTTCCCTTCAATTAGAAAGAAAGCTCTGGAAAATGTTATGCGGTAGTATGTTTGTACACAAAGGAACACATGAAAATAACATTGGCAAAAGCCATAAGAGCTGCTCTGCTTCTTGGGAAGACAATTTTAGCTCTGGTAATTTTCCTAAAACTGATAAACATTGCTGATTAGCACATTTGGTATCTGTTTCTTTCCTGTCTCTACGCCCAGATTAAGATGATGCATTTCTGTAGTTTACAAACTTACCCACAAATGTAAGAGATCCATATCTGTGTAAGATGCCTTGAGATACAGCTGGTGAGCACAAGAGAAGCAGCTGCCCCGGGGTCCAATTTTGGCAGTATGGAAATCAGCACATGTCCCTAGAGGGTTTTCTGGAAAATGATTCCAGCTGCCCCACATGGGAACTTCACCCTCGTCATGAGATAGCATGTTTTCCAAGTTGTATCCACTTAAAGCGCTGGGTCTACGCAGGGATGAAGAAAGAGATTCCAATCTAGCATCCATTTCCCCCTTCCTCCTTGTATTAACATTGTTAGCTTTCTTTTCTTGGGATTTAGTTAATTTCATACAGGAAATCAATGTGTCATCTTCATCTTCTGAATGACAGAGAAATGTAAGTTAAACATTAAATTTATCTAGTAGGTCTTCATATATAGAAATAATGAATATTTTACTCTTAGTATAATAGAAATAAATGTAAAACTAAGATATGCCAGAAATTCTGTCATTTCACAAATTTACAACACTAGTTCTTTTTTTTTTTTTTCTTTCTGGTACCGGGAATTGAACTCACGACCTTGTGCTTGTCAGGCAGGCGCTGTGCCCGTGAGCTAAATCCCCAGCCCCAACACTATTTCTTTAAAAAGCAAGTTATTTTACATATGTTCTTGTTGTATAAAATTGAATCTACTTCAAACATTTGGAAACCATATTTATTGATTAGTATTCATTGGACTGGAATGAATGGGAGCCACATGCCAAAAGCATACCTCAAGACAGCTGAGAAAAATCACAAGTTAAAAAGCATTACACATATTTTGTAAACATAAAATAGTGTGCTTCTATTCTTAAATGTTTGTAGATTTTTTGAGGTCATACGTATAATAAAGAAACACAAGGATGCAAATGTAGTTATTTGCCTTAAAGGAATGAAATCTCAGTGGACAAAGGCAGAAACGCAACTGTCATTCTAAAACTTTCCTTTTGAAAGCAATCTGAAAAGAGATTCATTTGAGAAGCCTGTCTCATAGTGAAATGTATTGGTAAAGCAAAAAATAAAAAAAAAAAAAAACAAGGAAATGAAAAACAAAGGCATATCTTAAGTACTATAAATTTTACTAATGAGATCAGTACTTCCACAATATGGTAATTCAGCTGATAACCCTTCTAGTGAAAAAGTCCTCTCTTATCCACAGAGGGTAGGACCTGGGGATACCTGAAACAGTGGGTGGTATCAAACCTTATACATACTATATTTTTCTACATGTACATACCCATGATTAAATTAAACTTATACATTGGGTACAGAAAAGATTAAATGCAATAATAAAATAGACCAACTATAACACTATATAGTATTAAACACTATGACAATGTGGATCTTTCTCTCTAAGAAGAGGTCCAGGTAGTTGTTTACGTCCCACTTGCTTTTGGGCAGGTAAACTGTATAGGAGGGATATGCTGGGCAAAGGGATGATTCACGTCCCTGGCAAGACAAAGCAGGACAATGTCAGATTTCATTCGACTACTCAGAATGGGTCAGAATTTAAAACTTGTGAATCGTTTACTTCCGGAATTTTCCATTCATATTTTGAAACTACTGTCGGCCACAGATAAGTGAAACTGTAGGACGTAAAGCTTCAGATAAAGAGAGATGACTTTAATATATAAAACCATTAGAGATAAAAAATTTACATCTCTCCCAAAGTAAATTGCTCTAAATCATTGAATTGCTCTAAATTTAAGTGTTTAGAGCAACAGCACATTGTGATTCATAAGGTATTTTTGTAATCAATGAAATAAAAATCACATGGTACTGGCTTTTCATAGACATACCAATTTGTTGTATTAGTGCTAAAATTCAAAAATACTATGCTCTATGGTCACCGAATGGGGACAGTGGACATTTCTAATACATATTTTCCCTTCAAGTTTCACTCACAACTGTCTCTTATTCTATCCCTAAATCTCATTCTAAAAGGAAGAAAAACTAAGTTGTAGCATAGATAGGATGAAATTCAGAAATAGCATCAGGATATCTGTTTTAAAATAATTTGGCAATAAAAAAGCTCAAAGTTTAATGATTATTTTAAAGACCTTATCAAAATGAACTTCATTAATATATGCTTCATCAATTCTCCCTCAAAGAACTTTCAACAGCTTATTGAGCTTTTACTTACGGAGATTTATTAACGTCGGTTTCACCTCATCCTGATTGGACGTCTTGGCTCTCTTGGTCCACACCAGCTTCTGTAGTCTCTTTAATGTCCCCGTTGATTCCACTGGGTCACAGCTCAGTTTAATGGCCTAGCACAAACACAGCTCAAGATAAAGACAATGTATTCTTCATAAAAGATTTAATATAAAATATGTCAAGATCATAAAGGTGGGGAATTTAATAATATGGCCTTAAAGCCTGAATTATTTAAGCAATAACTTGAAAGCACACCACATTTTTAGGGTTCAAATTTGTAAAACAGGCTACAGCTGATCAGTTATACTAAAGCAGTGCAATTTTTACCAATTGTTGTAACTCAAAATGTAGAAAAATTAATTGAATCCCCGCAAGTCATCTAAAAATGACTCACTCACTACTGCCCAGTGTGAAATAGCAGACAGGAACAAGGCCTTGAGGCAGCATATAGATGGAACAATAGGTTTAAGGTTGGTCCTTGCGAATCTTAAAATGAACTGATACTGTGCAAAAAATAGGTCCAGTTGTTTATGTCAGAAAAAGCAAAATTGAAAATTTTTTTTACTTTTATTTCAAAAATTAATAGGCAAACAGCATTTTGACTCAAGTATGAGACTTTTTTCCTTGAAATAGCTTCTTGTTTTCTAAAAGATATGCAGTAATTGAAGAAAAATATAGCCACAGCATGCCACATTGTTAGTATATCAGCATTAACTGTTTTTATGGCAAAATATAGACTAAATAATTTAATATTATTTTAATAGTTTAAGATTTCTTTGAAAGATGCAGAAATACCTCCCACTTCTTTGAAAATTAATATGAATGTGAAGTTTTATTTTAACTGCTGAAGTGTTTATATTTTCATATATCTAGATGTAAGAATATATACATATATAAATATATAAACATACATATATAACTGATATTTATACATATGCACACACAACATATACATATGTACATCTACATTTACATCTATAAGTACATATTTGCTTTCTTAAAGCTCTAATCTCACATTTCCCCTTCATCTTTTGCCTTATTCTTTTCGTTGAACAGCTGATTAATGACTGCTAAATAGATATTGCCATATTAAAAAGGCAAGTGATTTGCTTCTTCATTAATGTTTGAGTGAGAAATATTTATAATAGTGCTTGCCAATCCTCTGAGAAAGACTATAAGCCCAGAGAAATATTTGGAAATAAAGCTCTCTGATATACAAACATTTCCAGTATCTATAATCAGATTTTCTTTTGGTCTGTAAGAACGACTTTGGACAACCAATATAAGCTCATTCTGTTTCTGCATAATAGCACTGAAGTAGGAAGTATGATGTCTCTTCACAGCAACCTATACCTATCTGCATTCAGTAAATGGGAAAATTCTGAAATCATTTTAACCTTTTTAGAGGGTTGTGATTTTATAGATATGCAAAATCTTCCCTCTCTTTCCAAAGGTCATGTTTGGTTCCATAGATTTTTCTATTGCTACTTTTTTTTTTGTATTTTCTCAATATCCCTTTTCAGTGTTTTCTGAGTTATTCAGTTTTATAGACCTCCAATAACTTGGGAAGAGCTGTTTGCTAATCTCTAGCTCCTTGCAGAAATAGTAAGCTGACACTGCACAACGACTTTTTCTTTGTTGTGCTTCTTTTCTTAGGGTACCCTCCACCTGCTACAGCCATAGCTTAATTACCCCACTGAAGTTCTGGCACTGAAAACTGCCTGCTGTCTTTCCTTTCTTTATGAAAAAGACTTGCATGGGAAAAGGTATTATGTACTAGGGAAATTGAACTTCATACTAATGTCTTCTGCCCAGGAGGAAGAAAAAGCATTTGGAAGGTGCCTAAACTCATGTATGAGATCTCATGACCCAGAGATTTTAAATCAAGCTGGCCCCCTCTTATTTTGTTCACACTCTAAAATACCCACTTGGAAGCACAATATTGTTAATTTTTGTGTCTTTATTCATTTGCTTGTCTCTGAGTTACTAAATCAGTGTACTACCTTTTAGTCAGTTTTTAACTCCATGTACTCATTATCGTGCACGACTTAATAAATGTTTGCTGAATATAAATATGCTTCTGATTTTATGCATATAATTTTATACCAAACAGATTATACATAACAGTGTTTTATGTAAGAGTGGGTACTTTCTGGACAACATCATCCCGTTGCCTTTAGATAATACATACTTAAGGGATGAATGTTAGAGTTGATATTATTATTCTTAAAAGTTGTGAAAACTTAAAAATACACCCTCTAAAATCTATTTAAAATAACCTTGTTCACCTTGGTGTTCTAATATGACATTTACGTTTGTACAGGATGTGACTAAAATGTATAATCATATTCTTTTTAATTCTAGATATATTTTGAGAAAACTTCTCCATAAATGAAACAGCATTCAACCAACAAGTAACTTTAATTAGTATTATTGTAAGTTAAGCACTGTCCCTAGGGACGTCACATTAAATGAGTGCGAGAAGATCACTGCTTTTAGGGAGTCTATATTCTAGAGGAAGGCGATAGAGCACAAATATGTAAACAAGCACAAAACATGAGATAAAATGTACTAGGCTAGGAATTAACAGTCTGATTGGGTGAGGATATTGAGGATGGTTCATTAATTCAGATCAGGTGTTTAGAAGGCACTTCACTGAGAATACTAAACCTGAAGCCTCATTAGCAAGAAGGAAACTGACATAAAGTTCTGAAGAAGGTTTTGAATTTAGCAAATAGTCAAAAACGTTATCACCTGAGCAACAAAAATAGGAATACCGGAAAAAGAAAGTTCTGGAAAGGGATACGATCTCTGTGAAAATTGTAAAGTTGGAATTCCTGGAAGAATTACTAATCTGTGTCCAAGAAGAGAAAGAAGGGGAAAATACTACGTATGAGACCAGGAATTTATAGGAATTCTTCAAGGAGGCTTCTGTAGAGTAAGTTGAACCAAATACACTGTAACACCTAAAGGGAGTGACACATGCGGTTTCCATTTTCATTTGTCTTCTCTATATTTAACTTTTACTATTTTCTTTTTTGGTACCGGGAATTGAACTCAGAGTCTCATTCTTGTCAGGCAGGCACTGTGCCACTCAGCTACACCTCCAGCCCATCTTCTTTTTCAATAAATTCTTCCAAAGCATTGAGATATTCTCTGGCCTCATCCATTATTCATTGCTTTTTTATACATCACTCTTTCTACTCCTTTTTATAAACATGCATCTCAAAATAGTTAACTATCTATGCTTTCTTTCATATCATTCCTTTACTTTCCCATCCTTTCATTCCACCTTATCTAGTTTTCGATCACTGTTTGTCTTCACCATCCCATTTGTGGTTCAATGAACCAGTCTCAAACCCTTCATGTCTTCATATTCAGCAATGTTGACCACAGTCCCCTTGCAGAAGTGCTTCCTTTTCTGGACTCCTGTGACAATGTTACCTAGGCTGCCCTTTTGCCTTTCTTAGTTGTTTCTTCTCTAAATCTGTACATAGGCTCACAACTTCCAGTTCTTGAAATTAAATGTTTAAATGTCCTTTAGGACTTGCTTCCAGGCCCTCATTTACTGTCACTGTCACTCTCTCCCTGTGTGCATATGCGTGTGTACACACACACACACACACACACACCCCTTTTCATAAGTCATTTATATGTCTACTACCTCATTTTTATCTTTTTGTAGGCCTCTATTCACAGTGTCAGATTCACATATCCACCAGTCTACTTAGAATGATTTATAAGTATAATCAAGACCTCTAAACTTTTCCCAAACATGATTTTCAGTCTTCTTTGACTTAGTGAATGCCATTTGCATCCATTTAGCTGCCTATTCTGTAAAGCAGAGTGTGTAGAATTTCACCTTCACATTGTCTCTTGAATCTCTTTGTCTCCATCTTTGGAAACTCTCATGGAAACTACTGCAAAGTCTAGAATTGGTTTTATTTTAGCTGTTGTACTTAAAAATAAGTCCTCTTTTGTTGTAAGTCTGTTATATGAGGGTGATCTGGCTGTGATATCCGTCACCTCATTGATGGCCAAGGTTGGTTCAGCTGATCTGGCTGGCTAGGTGGGTGGCCCCTTCCTCCCTCATGTGTGTCCCTCCTAAAGTTGTCAGCCTGGTCGAAGAAGAAGACCACCCCAGATAGAGGAGGACTGTTTCTCAGCCAAAGGTAGAGGAGTAGCAGTGCTCCTCGGCTAGAATCTCCAAACAAGCACTCAAGGTCCATTCAAAGATGCAAATCTCCATTCAAATTGAAAATATGACTATCAATGTAATATTTATGTATATATTTAATATATAAGTACTGTATCCTTCATCTATATTTATATATAAATGTAAATAGCTTTCTTCATTTGGCCACACTTCTTTAAATAATGTAAAATTTTTGTTAGAAATGCTAAGATAAATATATCTCATTTTCTGACATTTTGCTTGACTATTAAGGTTAAAGTTTTGAAAATGCCATCAATGAATGATTGACCTGGGTTATCTTATAATCATATTTTATGATCTGGAATGAAAATTATTGGACAATTAGTCTTCTGGCCTATTTAAAAAGTGAAGAAATTCTAGGTGGGTTAAGCAAAGACAATAATTTATTAATAATGGAGTTGAAATGAGACTCATATTTTCCAACGTTCTTGCTTACTAAGTTTCAGAACTAGTTATCTAATATTGACAACCAAGTGAAGACCAAAGACATTGAGCGGTTTTTTCATTTTGTTTTGTTCTATTTTGTTTTGTTCCCAGTACCGGGAATCAAACCCATGACCTTGCACTTGCCAGGCAGGCACTGTGCCTCTGAGCTAAGTCCCCAACCCCAACATTGAGGTTTTTGATCTGAAAAATCAGTATGGGTTTCTAATACAGATGACAAGCACCAGGCAGATACTGTCAGATTTATTGACCCACGGAGAAACTGACCCTTACTAAGACTCACTAAATCCAAATCGCCAGTCTGAAGTCTGTTTTCTTCACCCACAATATAAAAAGAATGCTGAAAAAGCAACATGAAGCAAAAAACTTCCCTCTTTCTTTCTTCAGTTCTTAATTTTCAGACACAGAAAAACTTCTCTCTGTAGTGTCATCTTTAATAAGTATTAAAATAGAAATCCCTGGTCACCTAAAATCTGTTTTATATAATTTCTTACATAGAAGAGAGAATAGAGTTTTTAAATTAAAATTTGGTTTATTTCAAAATTATTTCTATTTTTATTTCAGGTAATAAAAAAACCTGAAGTGAAACTTTCAGGTATTTTGCATTGACAATTCTTCTGAACTTCCAAGTCTTGTAACTATTTGCTTAGTTCTTGAAAAAGTACCAGTCCATAGGGCTTTATAAATTGTTATATTCAAAATATTTTAAGTGCAAAATCAGAATGTATATTTGTATAAAATGTATAAAACACAGTATAAATGGCTTATTTATTTTATATACCTATTTTGAAGTTTTCTATAGTGTCTTATAGAATAATGCAGTACTAGTTATAAAAGTAATATACTATTTCTATAATGGGAAGAATCTTTATAAGGCTAAAGATTATTTAGAGTGTGTTTTTCAATAAATAAATCTGTTTCTGTCAAGATAGAACTACCCAGTTCTTCTATTATGAATTTGTTCCTTCCTACTTAAGAGGAAAAGTATCTGAAGATTGGACACAAAAGAGAAAGTTACATTTCTAAGAAAAAATAACAGAAATAAAGAATAAGCATTAAACAGTAAATTACTAAAGTACAAAATCTATAACTATAATTTTTTAGACAAAGTGACCTGTCTCTTCAGGACCTAAAACATACTCTAAAAAGATAATTTGTAAGGTCACAATGACCAGTTAACATTTAGCAACTCAGTGGACAGTAATAAAATCAAGAAAATTTTGAACTCCAGTCAGTCAATATAAAAACATGAAAAAAACATTTCGTTTCAGAGGTTTATCTCACCACTTTCTTGGAACTGCAGCTAAACAAAAAGACAAGTTGAAAATAATTTTATGAAAATAAAGTATTGAATAAAGAAGGAAAGTTGCCATCTTGATATTAAATATTCATATTTGATTATAGTTTAAAAACATTTTTAGTGATAGAAACTGAAATTAATACTGGATCAGCAGTTAATAAGGGACTAGGTACAATGAAAATGTCATTAAAGGAATAAGAAATTGAATGAATTAATGGAATCAAATATATTCTCCTATAGGCTTATAACATTTATTTATTTATTTATTTATTTACTTATTTATTTAACACATTTATTTACTGAGCACGTCTGGTAGATGCAAAGAAAGAGACATTTCGTCTGCTTAATGCAGGTGCTAAGAAAGACAGTCACAAGTCAGGGTGCTTATCCATTCCTCTAGAAAGTGAGCTGTTTGGGTTCCATTATGGCTTTACACATCTCATTGCCTTAAAGTGCTCAGAAACATATTTGAACTGAACACTTGACCAAAAATGTATTGCAATGAAAGATTAATCTGCATCGTAGGATATGTACAAATAAAATTTGATGGTTATTCATGGCAAGAAAGACTACATTAGATGGGAGTGCGCCATCAGTGTGCGTGGCTAGAAGATATCAGGCATTTGAACACCTAAGCAGTATAACTTCACTGAACTAACAATTCCCTTTAGGTAATAGTGTTACACCACGATGTAACACAAGCTATATACTCAAGTCCTAAAACAAATTTGCAGGTCCTTCTCCTCTTCTCAAGCAGAGTTTGAGGTGTTTGATTCAGGGTTTGAAGGAAGATGCCTCCTGACAATGTAAAAGGACAGGTGTTCTTTAGAGGCCACTTGGGTTCTATTTTCGATTGCAGGAAGAATCTGCAACTTCATAGCCATCTTTCCGCATTTCTGTGGGCAGAACCAACGCTGCTCCTGTTCTCCACTATCAGAGGCAAGTCAGCCGGAATGTGGAAGCCCTGCCAAGCAGGCAAAAGCTGTTTAGGATTTCACTGGAGATGCAAAGGCATGAGGTTGTATCAGTTTAAGGGAACAAGTCACCAAAGCAGCATTCTTCTTAATTCCTGTGTAATATTCCCTACTCCGAATTTTTTAAAATTAATATATGCTTGCAAAACATGACTGCTTTTATTGTGGGTATTGGTATGTGACACAGTACATCTTCATTCTGTTTTATGTTCCCTTCCCTCCTCTCTCCTTTCCCCCTCCCTCCATTTTCAGTCCTCTTCCAGCTGCAGCTCTATCTCCCTGTTTCCTGAAATTCTGACAAAGTTTCTCTAATTGTTCATAAGAGTATTTCTCCTCTGGGGCACACATTTCTCTTGATTTCCTGGTCAAAAACTGTGGGTAATTTGAGAAGTAATATGTCAATTAATTTTATTAAGTACCTATTAGATTTCTAACAACAAAAGCTATGGGTATGGGCAATAACATAGAAAAATTCAACTTTTGTATTTATAAATTATTTCTTTCTTATATATAAGAAATAAATGAGAAATATCAGGAAAACCTGATGAAATAAGCAGCCTTGCTTAGGAGACAAATGACTGTGCTGCTTTGGTACTCTCCTCTGTGACTATCATGAAAACTTTAGTAAATGACTTCACTTCTCTACACTTCATCTATAAAAGAAGAAGTTGGATCACAGGAATTCATCATTCTTCAAATACATCCATGGAGATGAGACTAGATAAGTACTAGACTAGATAAGTCTCCTTCTGTTACTTCACATACATTTTTAGATCTTAGAAAATTATCATGACAAAGTTTAAATGGGCTACTGTAAATCACAGATCACTAGAGCTTGAGGAAATCTTTCCTAATGCTACAGTTTACTTCAAAAATGAGGAACTGGGACAAGCTAATGTGAACTTAATGATTTGAGTGTGCAGTCAGTGGTATAGATCTTTCAGTGCAGCTTTCCTACTTCTCTCACTAGATAAGGTATTTCTTAGTGCTCAAAAATGCATGTCTTTAGTTTCACTTGTAATTATTTTTAGCATTCACTGAGATTCATTCATTTTTTCATCACAGCTCTTTGAAATGAAACTAGTTATTAAAACTCAGAAGGCATGAAAACTACCAAGATCAGAGCTCAATAATTTTACAGGGAAGAGAAAGAATATTTAAATAGCACATTTTTCCGTTCTAGTATGGCTATCATTCCTTAGACAAAACAATGGCTGAGCACGAAAACACTGTTTTAAAAAATTAAATGTCAATAACATGTTAATTATTTTTTCAAAACATGAGCTCTGAATAAAAATAATAACCATGCCTACATTAAAATAAACATATTATATTCATGCTTACATTAGGAAATACAATTCATGGAAGGTGGTTATTGGTATGAAATGCCATAAGTTTGTGTTATAGAGTTTCATTTTGCAAAATTATGATCAAATAAATTGTATAATTTAACTTACAGTGTTCTTGCAAATTGTCTCAATCAAGAGCTATAAATAGGACAAACAATATATCCAAGTCCAAAGTCTTTGATAGTCACTAGTGTCCATGACTGTCCTGGAAATTTGCCAGACTTTCTAAAACTTATCCTTTCCATGAACTTCTGTTCAGCAATAGCTCCACAAGGAAAAGGAGGTGCTTGATACAATCTGAGGATTTTAATGTCATGGAGTTGGCACACTAAAAAGATACACTTTTAGATATTATGAAATTTTCCTTCTGTTCAGGAGAAATTATTAAATTTCTAGGGTAAATTTTTACCTAACCATTTAATCCTTAAGAAATCACTTTATGCTTTTCTTAGAATGACAAAATTATGTTTTCTCTAGAAACATTTCCACACGGCTGCTGAAAAAACAAAAGGGCTACACAGTGAATTCAAGGTCAGGCTGAACTGCATAGTGAGACCTTGTCTCTAAATAAATAAATAGGTAAATGAAAATTGATGAGAAAGGAATGGAAAACCCACTCAAACAGGGAAATATGTAGGAAACTATCTCACTGTTTCATTGGCAACAGGCTGAACATGTATTCAGTCACCCTCTATCACAAGAAAATGAAAAAGAAATACTGACATTGACATTATTTGAGAAATAAAACAAAATAAAATGCAACCAAGTTGTCAAAATAATAGAGAAAGGATTTCTTATCTTGGTTATAATAATTATCCTGTTATGAAAATGTGCAGACTAATGTTTCATCAATGGCTTCATCTGCAGATACATGAAGGTGAACATGGAATGTGGGAATACATAACATACATATGTTCACATTACATGTTACATATATTAGATTCCCTCCACATCCGCTCATTTACTGCAGTTCCAATCTGTGATCTAAAATCCAGAAGAAGGTTAGTCGTATGAAGCAATCTACTCTGTATTTCAGTGACTTACATTATTTGATACATACTGAATATTCACTTTTGAAATTTAGAGTTTAAACAAAAGTTGAATATAATTTGGAATCAATTAATATCTCCCGTTATAACAGGAGTACTTTGACGGGTATCTGCCAGTGTAAGCATTTTATTGTCAGCTCCTACTTTAAAAAACTCTTTGTACTTGGTATCAAACTCAGTTTATACCTAGGGCATTTCATCACTGCAGCAATGGGCTTTACCAGAATTTATGACAGAGACAGAAGGGTGCTATCATTCGAATGCCGCCCCCTCCAGTCCTTCATGTATTAGAACTTCATGCATACTATGGTAACATTAAGAGGTAGACAGACACTATGTCAGTCATAAGGGCTTCACCTTCAAATATGATTAGTGCTCTCATAAAAGAAATTAAGGGAATTAGGTTTCCTCTTCCAAAATGTGAGAGGGGACTTGACAAGACAGAACCATCTTTGAATCTGACAGCAAAACTTCACCAAATACCATCCAGTCTTCATTGTGATGAACACATTTCTGATGTTTATAAATTATGAAGTTTAAGCTATTTCATTATAGCAAGCTTAGTAGATTAAGACAAAGGAGTTTTAAAATTTTATTCTGAAATTTTTATTGAAATTCTGCAGTGGGTTAAGACAAATTTAGAGAAAGAGATAAGAATAAAAGAAATGTTCTTTAAATATCTTCTGGAATTAGTATACCTATTTTGCTCCATTTACTGTTGATAACCCTTGCACATTTTTATTATTACCATTTTACATCTAAAGATGTAAACACAGAGTTTAAACAAGATGAAGGTCAAGGGTTATGGCTCTCATAAAGATAAGGCAAATTAGGTTATTATATAGTCTAATGCCGAGGAAAAATTTCAGTTTCTAGCCCACAAATTATAACCAAGGAACAGAGTCAAGAAGTGAAAAACTGACCTTATAGCTGAATGATGGTAGCAAGAACTAAGTGAATGGATTTTATTTTGCAACTATTTGTGGCTTCTTATAGGACTGGGCCATATTTTCAAGCTTGTGTTATAATTCAAGGACACCAGCTAATACTGGAGTTGGTGTTTGGTGCAAGAGAAATTAAAAGAATGTGTATTCTAGCCATTTTCTGAATTGTATAATTATGTTTTAAATGTGAGTGGAAAAAATGCTAAGGAATAAGTCTTCTGTATTTTTAAGTGATCAGGAAGGAAAACACCCACACACATTTGCTTTCAGAATTTAACTAGAAAATAACAGTTCATTCATAAATTAATTTGAAACAATGAGGCATTTCTGACTACTTAAGTAAAAGTTAAAATGGAGGGTTGTTTAAACTCTTTGCTTTGATTTGAAAGAGACAGTATACTTCTCATAGATGTGAAATATGACTCTGAAAATGAGAAAATCTAATGTCATCTTAATTTCATTTCACCATACACAAAAGATGTGGACTTAATATGAACACTCTATGTCCCTGTGACATTAAGTAAAGTGCTATTTTCAATGCCTTTTACTATTAAGAGAGATTCGCTTATTCTTCTAACAAACAATTATTGTTAACTACAAGTGAGTTATAATCTTGCTCTTGAAAGGTAGGAAAACTCTTCTATCTATCAAAACATATAACTTTAAACATTATTACCTATAACAATAACATATTATCAGTAGCTCTGATAATTTTAAAATATGTCCACAAATTTATTTTATACTGCTTGTTTCAAAAGTTGCATCATAATGCTCACGGTTTAAGTAAGAGGTAGATTTGGGAACTTGCTTCTAACAGAACAAAGCAGAGAAACTGATGTTTGGCTTCTGGACTAGGTCTGAAGAAAGCATTCTGGGCTGTCCTTGCTCTGAGAAAACCAGATGCCGTGCTACAAGAACACTCAACCAGCCCCAAGAAGAGACAACATGGAAGGACCGAAACCACCAACCAACCCCCAGTGATGAGTGTGCGTATCCTGCCCAGCACTATGTCACCGAGTTACAAATACATCCTCCAACCCTGTTAAGGCTTCGTTGACATTGTTTCTGCTGTCATTCTGCTTTTGTTTTATTTTTATCAGTCAATGTTCATGCCATCATGGTTACATTCATTGTGGGGAGTCTTGACTGCAACCACATGAGAGATTCCAACCTGAAAATGCCCAGCTGTCTCAATCCCAAACTCCACATCCGCGAAGCCGTGAGGTAGCAATTATTTGTGTTTCTGTGCTCTGACATCTGGGAGTAAGTTTGCTGTGCCTCGGTAGATATCTGATAGAGTAGTCAAACCTATTACAATGGTTAGGAAGTGAGAAACATTTTTCTCAAGTGGGAAAAGGATCCAGAGAGGGAGAGAAGGCGGGCAGGAAGGGAAGGAAATGGATGACAAATGGGCTTAGGAAGTGTTCTGCACATGCACCAACTCCACACAAGAAATGTAAACGTTCATTGCAAACATGTACTATTAAAAAAGTAAATAAATGAGTGAATAAATGAATAAAAAAATAAGAAACATAGGTCAAGAACACAATATCATTATTTCATCTCTGAATGAACATCATACCTAAAGATGATTGTTTGGTTAACATGTACATGTATTATTGAAACAAAAATCTGTCATTTTGGTCTTGTTTTATTTTTTTTTATAGATTGTTCACATATCTGTTTAGAACTATTTACAATGAGTCTGATGAAATCTAAGTCAGAACTTCCTCTCCTGATTGTTAATAACCTCACAGTTCCTCCAGTAACTCAGTGACTGCCATGTCTGAAGCTAAGCTCACCACAAAATGGTCCCACCTTGGTCCACTCTGCCTATACTTCCCAAAAAGGTGTGCTGTATGGATACAGTTTTAAATCTATATTAATGCCAATGTTTAATTTTTATTAATCTAATTCTCATCTTAAGGGTAAATGACTAATTCTAGATGCACTAGTTACACTCTATGTGGAAGAAGGAGTCTAGTCTTCTAGTTCTTGTAGCACGCAGAGATGAGTCTAGACACCACCCTGGTCCTTAGACAGTTCTGTCTGATTGCTTGGATGCAGCAGATAGATTTCGGCACCAGCAAAGTGACAGCTTTAAAGATAAGATGGATGAATTAGAAAATATTCAGCCTTGAGAAACTCAGAAAATAACAATAGTGGCTTAAACTAAGTTAGGGACTTACGTTTCTATTAGATAAAAGTCCAGATGGAGGCAGAGCAATGTGGGTGCAGTTTCCTGCCTTCCCAGCATTCTTTGTGTGTGCTTTTACCTCAAGGTTGAAATATGGCAGCTAACTCACTACTCATCTTTCCTCCAGCTCCAGGGAGGAAAGAGGGCAAAGGACAAAGCTTCATACTTTTGATTATATTTTTCTTTTCTCCCTTTTACCTTTTCTGAAAATGAAACACTCCCTGGGAATTTCTATTGAGGTTGTGACATTTCACTGGCCCTGACTAGATCCCATGGCTATCCCTAAGTATAGAGGAGAATGGGAATTCAAATACAGAATCTTGCAGTTTCCATGGTAAATGATGTCAAGAGAGAAACTGGCTGAATTGAGTGTGGAGTAATCTAAAATTTTAATAATTGTCACAGCAGGGAAAGTGTATGTATATGTATACAGATATATACCTGCATGCTTAATGTACATATTTATTTTTAATTAAGTTATTCCCCTAACAGTATTTTTCCTGTTAAAAGTGCACAGGGGGAGAATGTACTGGTTTAGTCCTAGGTAAGATTTCTTGGCAGTGCATAGTATCACCAACTGCGAAGGTAATAAATGTTATCCTTCTTTTCTCTCATGAATATGAATGATGCTCTGAAGGCTGACTGCAACCTAAAAATTTACGTGAGAAATGAGGCATGCAACATTTTTGAAAATATATTAGCCCGAAGTCTGTATCACTGCATATTTTATACCCTTTTCAATATGCTACAAAAGGTTCGAGCCATCAACTGAATGCTGCTCAAAAAGAACAAAGAGCAAAGACACAGAACTAAATGCTGGGAGTCAAGTTGCCCTAAGATGTTCTTTATGGTCAGTGTAATGATCACAGTACTAAGCAGATTGCTTTGCTTAAATTCTTTCTTTTGGCACTTCTCCTTCAAACCTAGTCCTTTAGTAAGTTTATCCCAGAAGTATACAGAAATATTCATGGAGCAAGTCAGTCCTGGAGAAAGCATTCCACGAACATCCTCTCTTGCCCCTGGATCTTTTTCCGTGCCTGAGACCATCGCTCTCATTTGAAGATCAGGAAGGAAACATGTCTGCTTGAGTACTTTCTGAGGATTCAGTTTATATTTAAATCTTTTCTTCTGAACGTTTTAGTGTCTAAATTATATTTTGTAGACATGGTCTGGGATAATTATAGCTCCTAAAATATGCTGTGAGCTTCATCCTATGTTACTGATAGTCACTAAAATGGCCATATGAAAATATTTACTTTGAAGAAATGTTATTCATTATCATAATCCTTTCTAAGTTTGAACAGTTTTGAACAATTTCTATAATGAATATCAGTCCCATGGGAAACATAAATCAGCTTTATTTTTCCAGGAGGCTGTTGACTTCCAAGACCAGGCCTGAGCCAAGTTTGGCCTCTGCATGTGAAAACACACAGGACATTGTAGACATGTGCTCACCAGCTGTCTGCATTGCAGTGAGTTTCATGCTTCAGGTACTGAACATCATTCAGAGATCCTCATAAAATATACTGATTTCCTCACAATAGCTGAGACACAGAATCAGTCTATGTGCCCATCAGTGGATGAATAGGTAAAGAAAATGTGGTATATACACTATACAGTATCATTCCACCATAAAGAATGACTCAATCAAGTCATTTACTGTAAAACCAATGGAACTAGAGATCACCATCTAAAACAAACAAAATAAGCCAGACTCAAGAAAGGCAAGTGTTGTATGTTTTTGCTAAAATATGGAATTAAAAAAATAACATT
>NW_004955407.1:16424191-16429203 GCF_000276665.1 Chinchilla lanigera
ATCCATTCCTAGGCTTCATCATGTCACTACAAGTGGGAAGAAATGAGGCTCCAAAGTTTGCTTCTTTCTCTTTTTCTTTTCCTGCAGTGCTGGGATCCACCCAGGCCCTTGCACATGCTAGGGAAGTACTCTACCACTGACCTACTATCGCTTGGCCTAGAAGTCTAAACTTTTAATGAATACTGCAAGTGAGTTTGCTACAGATAGTGTTCAGGCTGCACTTACAGATACTCACCTACTCACTGATGGTCAGTCACAGTCTGTGCTAAATCCCCATTTATTCCTACCTACAGTCTGTCACCCTTTTCATACCAGATGTGTACCTCTGTGCAGAGATAGTTCCTCCCTTGCTCATCTTAAAAAGAGTGAACTGTACCCATTTCCTTTCCATTGGAAGTAGTTAATAAGTATTTTGCATAGCACCCTTTAATAAACCACAGTATTCTGTCACACAGTGAAGTAATACTTAAGTAAATTTAATTGATACCTACTATTAAAGCAAAACAGAATTATAAAGACAAATAAGCTGAATCCCTCCTCCCAAGCCAGAATTTCAGGATGTCATGGCTCCTGTCTGTCACCGGGTATGAACTCCTTCAATTCATGTATAGAGAAAAAGCTGCATGGTACAAATGAATGGGTACCTTTCCAGAAGTACCATTTCTTAGCCAATTAAATGCCCCGCCAGCACTGGTATTAAAGTGAAGATTTATCTTTCACCATTTTCTTCTAAGCACTTGCTGTATTATTTTCTTCTATCAGATAGTACTGTTTTTCTACTACAAAATGAAAGAATGATTTCTCTTGGCACAAGGCAGGTCTGGAAGGCCTTCCTGTAAACCAGCAGTTATTTTTTTTCCTGGCTATCAGACAATGTTTCATTTAGATACTCTATCTGAGACCTCATCTGAGTGTAGGAAAATGAAACCGCAGATAATCTGCCTGTTGTGGTTGTGAAAGTGTCATGCAGCAATTGCAGAGTGATAGGAGGAAAAAGAGAGACCAGACAAGAACAGCAAATGATTTGCATAAGCATCAACTAAAAGCCAGCATGATGCTAAGTGCCATAGGGAAATATCTCGCCTCATTTTCTTGACAGTCTTGAGCTAGAGGAGCCTTTATAGACTAATATTACAGGGTGATAAAAACTGAGGAGAAAAAAGTAAGCAAATTGCCTAAAGTCATATAACGATCAAAAACCAACCAAGATACAAACCAACCTCTGTCTGATATCAAAACTCTCACAGACGAGTACTAGGGTGAATCCACTGGAAGATGAGTGCTTAGCTCTCAGGAGTGTAATTCTACCATTCCAGCAGCGTGGCAACAACCAGCAAAAACTGCAGCTGATCAAAAGTTGTGGGCCACTGTCCAATTTATTGGAAAGCCTTCTGCAGGCTAAGAAATCTGGCTGTATTCAAGAATTTGATCGCCTTTCCCTCACCAAATCAGCACCTCACAATTCATATGCTCTATATTCTCTCCCTATCGTTCAATCTACTACAACAAGTAATGTCAGTTCTAAAGTTTTTAATCAAACTATTAAAATGATTAAAGAGGACTGTGCAGTTGGCAGAAAAATATCCAAAATCTGTTCAATGCCTCACTTGGTCCTATGGACTCATATATATTCTTTCATGTTATAGAGTGAACAGTAACAAGTTGATTGTGAATGGTTATTGTTATTATGATTAGAGTGACCCAACATTTAGATATTCTTAATTGCTTGGATTCTTGGGTAATTAATGCAACCTTCAAAGAGACAGATCAGGAATCACAATAAATTTTTTTATATCAAATGTGAAAATACAGGCACATGACCCACACTGCCAGAAAGTTTGAAGCAGTTAGCGTAGGTCTCATCAGTGAATATTCCAGGATATTAACTTAATAGGCCCAGAGTTACTTATCACAAGGCTGTAGAGCATGATATTTTGCATAATCAGAATGGTTTATCATCTTTAGTCATCATGTGATTTTTTTATTTATATTTCAATTCACAGAGACATAGGCATATCAATAACAAACAACCAACAATAAATCCAAAATAGCTACAAGGTTGTATAAATATTGCACACTACATCTAGCATATTATGGAGCTCAATAACAAGACAGTTTTCACAAAACACCATATAAATGGTGATATTCACATTATTCACCTGATAAGAAGGTTCTTGAATTTTCTCTTCTTGAAGCATATGCATTTTAGTATTCAAAAGAAAATCATCTTCATTTAGATCTATGAAAAGAGGTAAAGGTTACACACAGGTTTTCAGTAATTATAAGACTCAAGGCTTGGGGTTGTAACTGAGTGGTAATGTATTTTCCTAGCATGCATGACACCCTGTACACAAAAAGCCAAAATAATGACATGTTTTAAGGAGTTTAAGGCTAACTTAATACTCATCATATTTTTATTTACTCTGCTAAGGCATTACATTATCTTGATCATGAATTTTTTTTCATAAACATATATTACTTTTACAAAACAGATCAAAATAAAGTAGCAATTCACTATAATAATCCAAAATGCCCACTGTGGAAGTGTGTTCTTAAGCAAATCAGCAAATCTCACTGTGACTCAGTTTCTCCCTTGGTAATAAAAAGACAGCATCCTCCCTACCAAAGCCCCTTGTAACTCAAAATTCTATGATTCTATGCAGCTATCACTTCATCTGATTCTGTTAAACTAAACTCCCCACCCTGGCATTTTGAGCTTCATTAGCTTGGGTCTTCTCTACATGAATTATTTATGTCAAAATTATTCTGTTCACGCTTTAGTAAAAGCTTTGGAATTTGGTATCTATCCATTTGCTTGCAGCTAAAAGAAGCCTTTTCAAAAGTAACCAATCTCTTTTTAGCCTGTGGAAAAGTGCTTCATTTATTTACATCTGTAGCACACTGTGTGTTCATAGAGGACAAGATGTTAGGGGTCACTTAATCTAAGCCTTTTATTTTACAGATGAGGGCACAAAGACCTACAGAAATCACCTGGCACCAGGGTCCTGACTTTTCCTTTCACCTTTGTTCTTTTATGTGTAACCATTGTTTCAATTTTTCACTCTTTCTTTTTGTCAGTTTCTCTGATGGAAAAAGGACAGGAAAGGCCTATCTTCTCTGCATAGCACAAAGAGGTGCAGAATTGTCTCCAAATCCCCTTTATACTGTGGTCAAAAGATATGCTAAATTCACTGCTCAGTGTCAGAGTTATTTGCACTACAAACTTAGTACTTAAAATCAAAAGAACCATGCTACAAGAATGCAACAAGTCCTTACATTGTATTTTATTTTTTGTAGATTATGTTAGTTATTTTATAATTTTAAAGAAAAGAAAAATAATAAAAACTTTGGTATAAAATTTCAAAACAAGATTGTAGGAGAATAATAATGGTTAGTACATTGAGAATCGATATCTTCAAAGTAGTTGCTCATATTACAAGATATAAGCATGAAAAATTGACCAAGCAATATAGGCATATACTTTCACTTTCATTGAGTTGATAGCAATTAGTAGTATAACTATCTTAACTATCATGTATGTATGTGTATATATATATTTTTTCCTTTTCCCTTCCTTCCTTCTTTTCTCCTTTCCCCCATTCCAATTTCTCATTCCTTTTGAGCATTTACTTCCCATTTCACAATATCTAGTGTATATTTTGAGTCTTATTTACTCTCTCAGCTTCTTTTTTTTTTTTTTTTTTGTTTTGTTTGGGTTTTCTCCGGTACCGGGAACCGAACTCACGACCTTGCGCTTGCCAGGCAGGCGCTTTTGCCGCTGAGCTAAATCCCCAGCCCCTCTCTCAGCTTCTTACACTAGGGAGACAGTGCCTACATTTTAAAATGAGCTAATTTGTGATCTGGTTATTTCAAATAAGATCTTCCATTACAGGGTCAGGATGCTAGCAGGTGAGTTGTTGAAACTTTTACTCTTAATTTCTGTATTTAAGAAGAACAATTTCTTCCCACTCATTTTCCCTTTCTATCACTTCTCATTTTTTATCCATTAACATGAATTTTGAAGAATTCCTTCTAGAGCTTCCTTTCAGAGAATTTCTAGGTGTAGAAAAAATTAAATTGGCTACTATGCTATATGGTGTGGAATCTAGCTGAGAAAATAAGATATGCCCATGTACAACGCATTTATACAACCAGGTAGTAAAATGAGTGACTCAGAAATAGTCCTCCACAATGACATCATTACAACCAAGAGCCCTTGTTGGGCCAGAATGGAAACTTAAAGAATGAATATGATAAGGCAAGGTGGAAGGAAAAGGAAAGAGTATGAGTGCAGCAGCAGTGCTGTGAACACTGTCTTGCAGGGCAGAAAGAGTGAACCATGTTTACATGTAGATGTTGCAATTAGTTGTGCTGAAGGACAATTTTGGACACAGTATAGGAGGTGATGGAGTTGTGTAACCATTAATTGTGGTATGCCAGTGGACCAGATTAACAAACTCCAAGCAGACTAGTGAAGCACAGTACTGGATATGTTTGGGAAGCGTTTCCAGAAATGATTGCCATGTCTGTCAGCAAAGTGAGAGGCAAAGACCCATGCTGATATGGGCTGGCACCATCTAATCGACTTGTAGCCTGGATGGAATGAAAGAGAAAGAAGGGAGAAATCTGCCTGTATCTGAAAAACTGCATCTTTTGCTACCACCATTAGCTGCCCATGGATATCATATTTCAGCTCTTCAACCTTTCAACACAGACTCTGTGTTGGTTTGGGGGTTACTGTGCAAGGGGAAACAGTATAATGCAGGACACATAGTGTATAAAATTGCTAATAATAGTCATCCAAAAATCATATACAAGAGAGTGCAGGAAATCTGTCCACACACTATAGACCAGGAATCCAGCTGAAGGCCTGAATCCTGTGATAATGTCCTGTATGAGTCCAGCTGAATACCTAGAGCCCATAAGAATGCCTCCTACAAGTCCAACTGGAGGCCCAGAGCCCATGACAATATCTCATGCAGGCCTGTTTCACAGATCTGCGCTGGGAAGGC
>NW_004955407.1:16429303-16471149 GCF_000276665.1 Chinchilla lanigera
TGAGGGATCTGCACTGGAGCCAGGAAATGATGCACAAGTAAGAACCAGAGCTCCCCCGAAAGGTTCAACAGCCACCTTCAGCAACAGTGAGGTCCTGCACTCCTCCAATGATCAAGATGGCTGAGTTCCCATCAGGAAAGCCAATGCAGCAAGCTTGTCCAGGAGACTGGCAGTGCACCATCTTCCCCTCTGGAGCCAGAAAGCAATACTAAGAGTGAGAATGAGAGTTCCACCAAAGTGAACCAAAGCTATTCTCAGTGCCAACAAGGTCCTGAGGTCCTCAGAGGATGAGAACAGCCAAGTTCATCAGGAAGGCCAGCATGACAAGCTCCTCTCAGAGAACCAACAGTTCTTTACAGCTTCTACCAGCTCCAACAGCCTTTCTCAGTTCCTAACAGCTTCTCTCAGCTCCCAACAACCTCCTTCTTCTCTAGTTCTGCCTCTTGTGCTGCTCGTAACAATTCTCAGGTAGGCCTCCCATACTCAGCGCCACACTTACTCAGTTTAGCTGTGGGATTATAAATTGACCAACAGTTGTCCTTCCACTACAGACTCATACAGGCAACTATGCAAGGGCTTTCCAGGCCTTCAGTCTTGAACTGACACTTTACCCTTGATGTTTCTTGCTCTAAGCTTCCCTCCCCTGAACAGCTACTGAGAACTCTCTGGCCTCTGAGCCTGTAAGCTTACCTAATATATATAAATCCACATATACATATAGATTCAGTACATCTGTAAAATGCTAACTAATATAAATCTCAGTACCAGGACTGGTTCTGTAGGAAAAGCATTGTAAGGAGAATTTCTCTAATCGGTGTAGTGGTTTTTGGCATTGGCTCCTTACTTTGATGAGGCTTAAAGTCATTATAGCTTCTCCTGATAATGTAGAAAGAATGGATAGACCATGGTGTGAACTGTTGAAAGAAATAAACATCACAGATCCATTTGATAGTCCTAATTTATTACTTGTGAGATGCAAAGATTTTATTGACTTAAGGCATTACATTTTTAAGAATTTTTGGAAGATTAAGAAATATGATGTTGGCTGGTTGTTCCTAGCATCTCTGTGCAGAGTAATGAAAGAACAGAATTAGCTCAAAGATTCAATTTCCCCAGTGCCAGACTTGCCTAAACAACCTACAGGCTCCTAAATGTGTCCTGAAGAGGAATCTTCTCTCATGTATCTGTAGGGCTGAAGTTACTGAAATCCAAGTATAAGTCATCACATGGTTAACTAAATTACAGTGCACATTTAACCCCCTGACTGGAAGGATAGCTATAGTTAAAGTGAGGCAGTAATTGGAAAAGAATGAAAACCTATAAATTGGGATCGAGATGTTTGGGAGAAACCTGATGAACCTGCAGACATTGAATTCCTAAATTCTGATATATTTATTTTACACCCCACCCTCCGTGACAGAGGTATCCCTGCCTCACCTCCTGTTGTGTTGGCATTTGCTGATCTGCCTGAGGAAACTAATTCTTTGTTACCCGTGGCAGTAATACCCTTCCCTGATGCAGTTCCCAAGCAAAACACTGCAGATGCTTCTCAGAACCTACCTTCACACCTCATTTTTGCCTCTCACTGTCTAACCAGGCTTAAATCTTAGAAGTCTAGAGGTGAGGTACGCAGCATGACCAAGTTGACATGGCAGAATGGACAATCACAGGCTGAATTGGTAAGTGTAGTTTAATTTTAATGAGCCTTCAATACCTTGTGAAAGAGCTAGGATATATTCAATGAAATAAGTGCTGCAAATGCAAATATCTACAATAGTCAAACAAATAACAAGATGAAGTGAGTTTGGCAGAGGAGACAGGGTATACTAGAGTATGCTAGAGGGCCAGCTCCACAGCCAGAAGCTCTCAGCTTTCTCGGCTGAGATTTTGGATTGTCCAGTATTATCAGTTTCGTTTATCCTTTTCCAAAAGAATATAAATATATAGGTTTGATGTAAAATATTCTGATTTTTAACATACTACATGGTCACATTCATGCTTTTCTTCAGAATAAAATCTGTTATAAATGTACCAGGACACAATCCCTGCTGTGGGAGAACTGTGAGGCTTTTGGACTAAAGATGAGATACCAAGATAACTGCGTTTTGTGAAAACTAACTGTTTGATGTGTGTCTAATACATGTTTTGCTAGCTGTGATCTCCAAAATATTACTTTACAAAGATAACTTTGTGAAAAACAGAACTAATTGGTTCTAAATAGTGACAGGAGCAGAATTAGCAATGTGCAGATTGCAGTTTTCAAGGAAGGCGACAACCACATCTCCCAGAGCACACATTCTTCAGCATCGTGACCTTGCCACTTCTTCAAGAAGTGGAACCTGTCTTCCCTCTCACTGAATGTACGCTAATCTTAGAGACTCACATGTCCAGTAGAATTTAGTGGAAATGATGCTTTGTGATTTCCAAGGCCAGGTCAGAAGGAGTGTGGCCAGTCCTGTCTTTAACTCTCAAGATGCTCCTTTCCAAACATATGCTCTTTTGAAATGTGAAACGACTGGCATGTTATTTTACCCTCTTAAAACTTAATCTTTAGGCTGAGAGAAGCTGACATCACATGGGAAGACAATGTATAGCCTCTCCAGAGAGAGAGAGAGAGTTCAGGGAGCAAGCCCAGTCTATCCAGACTAGGTGCCAGATGTGCAAGGAAACGTAATTCCAGTCACCAACCTCTTTAGTTCTTCCAGGTCGTTCAAGTCATTCCCAGTGAAGCTTCAGACATTACATCCTGAGCCCTGCTCTGACTAAATTCCTGACATCTAGATAAATTTTATGAGCCTTATAAAATGTCTTTTTATGCCACTAAACATTTGGATGGTTTGCTTGTGACAACAGCTTATAAGAAATCCATTAACTACCTAGTGGATCACAAATATAGTTTAAATATATATGTATGTAAGAATGTACTATCCAGTGTGAAAACTGGGGGTCAATGATCTGATGCAGATGCAGATGTGGATGAAGGAAAGAAGGAAAAAGAAGAGAGTGGTAAAAATACATTCTTTATTTCCAATCAGCTTCTAGGTGATTCTGATAGAGATATTTCCAACCATATTAATTTTCAAGCAGGCAACTTATAACCCTCATAGAAACTTCCCTAAAGAACTGAAGGATCCCAAGATTCATTTGTGCAAAACACAGGAACTCTGGGTGTTCTTATTATTCAATTCAGCAAGCCTTCCTTGGAAGTCTAAGAGGTACCACTCCAGCAGTCACCTTTGCTCAGAGAGTTTATTCCCACATCATACATGGCATTCAGGTGTGAAACTGGACTTCCCTCTGGGGTTCCTCATGCAGTCCAGTCTAGTCAGGGCTGAACTGCTGACTCTTGGGAAGCCCCTTTTATTTCTGGTTTTTTTTTTTGTAATTAAATGTGTTGATCTGGGGGTACATACACAAGGTATGACACTCAGCACTAAAAAAACATGGTCTCTAAATATTAATCAGAATGACAAATATAATTATACCTTTATATATTTGTCATACACAAGTAGGGATGTTAGGCAATAGCCCAACAAAGAAAAGGATTAATGAGATTTTTTTAAAGTTAAACCAAAATGTTTATATACTTACTTTCAAGAGGCTGGTCAACATTGACTAGAATTTGGGAGAGAATAAAAGTTTCAAGCCTATAACATTTGAATGATAAAATAGGAGGCCCCAAGAGCATTTCTCTCTCTCTCTCTCTCTCTCTCTCTCTCTTTCTCCTTTTGGTTTTTTCTTTAGATAATGTCACTAAGCTAACATAAAAAGGAGTAAATTTTAAAGCAATTCTACAACAATGTGGGTGGAGTTAATACTACTGTTTTTAACTAACCGTATTTCCTAACTTTATTCCATAGTCCCTAACTTCCTTTACTAAAATATATCATATTTTTCAAATATGTTTTATGGAATAGCCTAAGATAGTTACACTGATTGTTTGAAAAAATCTCTAAATCTGCAAATATGCTTTGTTTCCGTTTCATTATTTTTAAATGTTGCTTTGCTTTCATTCTTTGTATTCTTTGGTACAAAGTAAAATAATTTTGTTCTTCAATCTATCTTTATTTAATCATGACTTGATCTTGGATAAAATCAATTTATACAGACTGAAATTTTTTTCTCAGTTTTCTTCCATAAAACAAACCCCCCAAAAATTTGAAGATTTTAAAATTGACTTTAACTTACAAAAATGAATATTATAAATATTCTCCCTGTTTGCATTGCTGAAAGTACAACACAACATAAATTACAGATTAATTTCCCTTGACACCTAAGCTATGCAAATTTTTAAGTTGGAAAGTCCAGAGCAATCAATTTGCCCTGCATTTGTTTTACAGATACAGTCTCTTTTAATAGCATGGATGTCAGTTCGATAAAATTTTTCTCTGAAAGTAAAGGAAATGGACTAGGTAATCTAGTACTATGCTTCTGGTACTCAACTTATTCTGACTAACTTTGGCTTCACAGATATAAGCGTAGTTATGTTGGTGAGCTACATAAATCTCTTTCAGGTTTAAAACAACAAACATAAAACCTCAGCTAAATATAGCCTACGAAAACTTTATTTTCATATGGCCTCAATATTCTTTAGGGATGAAAGGTTATTAATATAATGTGTACCATGTATGAATAGCATTTTGAAATTGAAATTGAAGGAAATAATCTCTTTTAGTGTGAGTGGTGCAGTTTGTAACAGATTCTTTAGGAGTTCATTAATGTCACCCCCACAGTCTCTCTATATATTTTCTTCTATTTTATGGTGACTATCTTTACAATTTCATCATCAGTGACCAACAAAATCAGGGGCTATGCATGCTTGCAATGAGCACTTTCCTATTTTCACCTCACTAAATTCCACACTGCTTACCCTTAGGCACAGTAAACCACTCTTAAGTAATTATGCAATTAACAGCTAAAAAGTGGTGTTTAAAATGAGAAAGAAATATTATGGGTTGATATGTAGGGCACTAATTGCTTAGAAATACTCTGAGCCTTCCAAATGAAGCTACTACACCCATAAAATTTGAGTCCGACTCTTGTGACCGTCCCTCCCCCAACTGTATTACCCTCTTCAATTTATAATGGCAGCGACAGCCTTGGTTTCAGGCCATCGACTCCTCCTAACACAGCATTAATCCCTAGGTAATGTCCTGTGACTCAACTGCTACTGCTGAACTGTTGGCTGAACTTTTTGGGCACACACACACACACACACACACACATCGTGAACTCACATGGTCACTGAGGAGCCTGAGAAATATCAAAGCTGAGAAATATTCTGTAGAGACTTTTTTTTTGTATGAGAAGGAAAATGTCCCCAACCAGAAAGATCTCACCTAAGGCCAAGATCATTTACTACTTTGTCACTGATCAACTTTTCACACTGTTTTTATCTTTATGAATTCTTAAAATTTTCTGTTTTATTCATTATTTCCCCTAAGTTAAGTAATTTCAATTATGAAGTTATTTCTTTTTTTTTTTTTGGTTTTTTTCTCCGGTACCAGGAACCGAACTCACGACCTTGCACTTGCCAGGCAGACGCTTTTGCCACTGAGCTAAATCCCTAGCCCCCTGAAGTTATTTTTTAATACTACACTTTTTTTGTACCTGATTGTTAATTCATTTTTCCTGGGACATTTCAAATTATAAAATGACATAATTCTGAATTAATAACCAAAGTTAAGTCTCTGAAGTTATTTTAGGAAACCTAAATGTAATAATTATTCAGTATTTTATTACCTTTGGAGGGTTTTTTGCATGCTGATTTTTAGGGCACTGTAAAATTCTTTTGGACAATAAAGATTTTCAAATATTATTTGTAATGTATTCTTTACATTTTGTTTCAACCAGGAAATTAATTAGATTTAACTTCCTGTCTGTGTGCTGCATGTGTTTTTATGTATAAATACATGCACATATTTATTAATTATAAGTATTGATAATTTATAATAATATATTTTATCTTATTTATTCTTTCATTTAAGTAGACCAAAATGCAGTGTTTATTTTAATGATAAAAAGTATAAAGTTCCCTTACCTGCCCTTAAAACTATTTAGAAAAATGCAAAATCAGCTGATTTAAATTTAATAATTACCTTTTAGCTGACAAAGTGTTCGGGCGTGGGAATGGTTCTCGGCCTTGCTGAATTCTTGCCAGAATGTGTCATTCACAGGTTTTCCTTCTAAAGTAAAGCAGAGGGTTGGTGTGCAGAATTTACAGCAACATCTGTTTAGTAAGTGTAAAAAATTTTAAAATCAAAACACACCACATGGTTGTTTCTTGAGAGGTGACGTAAGGAACTGTGTGGCTCTTTCTGGGGAATTCTACTCCCTGGTGGATGACGCCAGGTGACCTGTGAGCTGTACATTTATTTTCATGAACTATATGAGCACTCACGCATGCATGGTAAAATGCTATTACTCCAGTACTAACTGGTAACTTATGATTGCATTATTTTTGGAGTATTTTCTTTTAGTATAACCAGATTTATACATAAGTTAAAGTATCCTCACCCTTCACATTCTCTGATATTTTAATATAAGTAACTCTGCAGAGAAAATATTGAATTCTGATAGTTTTCATGAAACCATAAAATCTTTGGGTGGTAGGATCATGATTTGCTGAGCTTTGTCCTCATAAAGTAAGACACAGACATACAGAGAAATGAATTGTGCCAAATGAAGAATTTGTATCTCTTCTAGTGGACTTACCAAAAATGAGTCACTCAATATATAGTGTTATATATTGATAAAAACAAGTTTTCAATAACACAACCAAAGCATACAATAGGAAAAAACAAGCACACTGTATTTTTTCTACAGTCACTATTTGCCCTCATTTTTTGCTTATGGGAAAGTCAAGGGATCATCAGGAGTTACGTTTCCAAATCGAAACCCATCGTCTTATACGCACAGACAGACAAATTTGCTCGGACGACAATCTTCATGGAAAATAACATTTTCTCTTGCTTCTTTTCATTTAATGCTATGAACTAATCAAATCATGGCTGATATTCAAAATATTTAATAAGTAGCACTTTACAGGGTGCTGACTAATGAGACAGGACGTGGTCCCGATGGCTGCCACTGCTGGAAGCGTTTCAAAACCAATAGCGGGGCAGAGACCCTTGGAAGATGCACCGCTGAGGTCAGATTGAGCTTTTCAGACTCCACTGGGAAACTGGCTTTGAAATAAAGAAATGAGGATGAGCAGAATCCAAGGCCCTGCTTAGGAAAGAAAAGGAAGAAACAGAACCACAGTTTTGGCACTGCATAAATAAACTGATTTTTGACTGAATAAACGAGATATTTTGCCACTGTGAGTGAATGGTTTATAATGTCTCAATCCCTATATCCTGTAAAGGAAGAAGATGATTTATTAACTTTCTGAAAGTTATTCATAGAATTATACATCTACTTTAGAATTAAAATACAACTCTAACCAATTGTCCTTCTTATTACTGTGGATGATATGATGACAGAACCTAAAGAGACGATCTGGTGTGTAAAATGCTGTGGAGGAGTCTTTTGTAATGAAACTGTTTTCTGCTTCTTTTTTATTTACTTCTAAATTCATACATCTGAAAAAATCTCTAACAGGTCACCTTGACCATGCACCAGCCAAGCTAAATGTGGAGAGCAGGAGGATAATCAGCCAATAAACTACCAAAGAAAATTATTCTTTTTAAATATACAAAGAAATTATCCCAAATAAATTAATGATTTCTTTGTCTAAATCATTTGAAGTTAGAATGGATCCACATTTCTTGTTTTAATTTCTTCTATAGAATTCAAAGAGAACTCATTCTTTCATTTATCACTTATTGTTGCTTTACAGCAGTAGCAGAAGAAAGGAACTTTTAAGGAAACGGAATACATAATTTACACAAAGAATCTTATGACCACTAACCAAATATTTTATTTTCAGATGTAAATCTCCAGGATGACCTAAAAGGATAAAACAACACACAGTTAAATCTAGATTTAATAAATAACATTTTAATCAAACAAACAGAAGCTAGTTTGTGTGCAGTGCCTCTCAAAGCAGAAATGAATTCTTCCTGTAACCTATAATCTTGAACTTTACTGATCCTACCTGGCAATCTTGACTTAGAAATTTCCACGCAACATAGAGACACTAATGCTCAGAAACTCTGATAAAGAAAAAAGTGAGCCATTTCTACATTAACTAAATAGTCAATGAAGAGTCTGTTTGAAATACAATCTTCCATTACTATCTGCAGGGATTGTTTCCAGCACAACTTCACTTCACAGCACCCCTGGAGATACCAAATCTTTAGATACTCAGGTCTCATAAAGAATAACAGAATATTTGCATATAATTTATACACAGGCTCCTGTAAATTTTAGATCATGTCTTAATTACTTATAATACCAAATACAGCATATTGCTTAAATGGAGATCATGCCAAGAAGAGAGTCAGTATATGTTATATAAACACAATTTTTTTCTGAATATTTCCAACTTGAAGTGGATTGAATCCACAGATACAGAACTTGTGGGTTCAGGCCAACAGGAATTCATGTTAACAAACTTAGAATGAATCATACACACTGAGAACAGCACCATGTAATCCTTAATAAAACAATAGATATAGAAAATCGCTGCTAAAGATTTCAGCTAGAAGACTAATGGGAACTTTATGGTAGATGGATCCTTGATAATATCTGAACTCACTGAGCAGTAATACCAGCATGAAAATACAGTTTATGAAGAAGTACATAGTTAGTGAAGATCTTCTTTTAAATAAATAAATAATGCATATATATATATGCACACATATATATATAATAAACATCAAACTTTCATCACATAACATCTCAAGATTTAATTAAAAACTAAACAGTTACAAAAAGCAGAGAGTGCAGAAAAACATATTTTAAAAACATAACAAGGAGCCTAGCAAAGTAGCACACGCCTGTAATCCAAGCCCTCTCAGAGACTGAGGCAGAAAGGGCAAGTTCAGCCTCAGCCTGAGCAACTTAGCAACTTAGCCAAACCCCAATCTCAAAATAAAAAAATTTAAAAAGGCTGAGGATGTAACTCAGTGTAAATACCCTGAGTTGCTCAACCTCCGATGATGGAACGGGGAAAGTTAAGGTATTCAATCCAGTTTCTTCAATAAATAAAAGAAGAAATATATAAATTAAAGGACAATATTGGATTGAGCTTGTTTGAATCCTGTCTCAAACCATTTCTGTAAAGTGCTTGAGATCATCAGAGAAATCTTCACATTGGCTGTATATCTGGTAATGTTATGTTATTTTTCTCATTTCATTTTAGGGATGTGGGATGTTTTGTTTATATATTTTTTTAAAAAGTTCTTATTTTATAATAATACAGATAAAACTTGCAATTATATTTCTGAGATCTGCTTTATTAAAAAAGTTAGTAGGGATGGGGCAGGGAGTAATAAAATGAGTAAAGGTAAAACAAGGCCTATAAGAGGTTGGCATCTGTTCAAACTTGACAATGTGATTTCATCATGAGCTCCTCCTCTACTTAGAATTGAAAACTTCCATAATGAAATGTTTTAAAACAAAATATGGCACTGTGCTGATGCTGATTTGATCATGTTAATCAATTCATGTATATATCCTGTACATAAAACTTTGTGATAGCCTAAGTATTTTCCACTATCAATATTCTGTAATCATTAAATTAAAGTCAAATTCACCCTTTTGTTAAGCTCAGGACTGTATGCAAAAACCTGCATATATATTTATTTTCTTAGCCATTTGGGGAAAAGTTGTTTTAAAATTTGTAACATACAATGCCTAGAACATCTGTTGACATGTAGCAAATGTTTCCAAAAGAAGCTATTCATACTATTACAAAGTGACATAAGCATGCAACAACATGAAATGTTATTCATTTTAGGGAATAGACATTCAAGGAACATGAATCTTCAATGTTATTGTAATAGGTTAGAATCTGAGGAGAACCTTAATCAATATGGTTGATGTTGAAAAGGATCATAATTTGTCAGCATCAGGCACTTTCACTTTAATTTATCCTCTTTCTGACCCTCCAAGTTTTGGTATTCTTTAATCTGTGGACACAACTATCACAATCTGGCAGCAGCAATTTAATTTAAGTATTTGACCTAGAATTAGTAAATTTTCTATCTGTGAATAAAATGAATCGCTACACATGTGGGGCAATAAGACTGACTAGGTTCTCCCAGAGACTGTATTTTTACTCCAATTCACTCCTAAAATGCCAGGGTTGTAGTGTAAGTAGTTAGATGTGACTAGAATACAGCTACATCTGTCTGGCAGGGAATCTAATCTATTAAACATCAAATTGCCTACTTAGGAAAGATCCATTTTCTACCCTTAACAGGAGAAAGCATTGAGTAGGAAAGGGAGCAAAAAATACAGAACACAGAATGAGCCAGGAGAGGTGCAGGGCTGTAGAAAAAAGAAAGCACTCAAGGAGAGCCTCACACCATTTACAATTTGGTCGCCAACCCATCTAAGCATTGCAAAAGCCATTTTCCTGTGTCATCAGCAGTCTGGAAATTTCTCCATACACCGACCTCCTGTCCCCGTGTATTTTTTGCTTATTAGTTAAAATCCCATTACCTTATGTAACATGTGTAAGTCACGTCCTCTGGCAACTCGATATACTGAATGTAAAGCCAGGCCTGACCTAAATAACCCAAACCTCTTTGCAAACACATTTTTGTGTGGATTAGAGGAATTCTTTAGACGATTACTAGGTCACTGATAGAAACATGTTTCAAGTAGGCTCCCACCTTAATCTGAGCCTAGTTTAAATATATTTCTTCTTCTGAAAAATTTAATTTTCAAATCCCTCTCTACAGGAATTTTACAACACAGGATTCCCATGCATCAGCATAAATGGAGCAGTGGTGGCAGAGCAGTGCACACCTAGACGTTTATACGACACTGGAGAAAAGACTTTGGCAGGAAAACCATTAAAATACACACATTCAACATTATGGAACTAAGAGAAATTTTACAAAGTAAATTTGACTTACTTTTTCTTTCTCAGTTTTCCATTCTCAAAATTAGAAACTTCCTGTAAAATGAAACCATTCCAAGAAATCAGAGAACATTGAAGTATCATTTATCCATGAGTACAATTATTTTCTGCCATGCATCTTAGAATCTTGACTCACTTTTTTGTTCATGTTATTTTTCCTCCTTTTATATTTGTAACTTTGAAAAACATAGAGTATAGTTTGTTTGTTTGTTTGTTTGTTTGTTTTTATTAACTGGAGCTTATACCTTATAGTAAGCCCTGGCCAACTGAAAAACAAAAAAGTCTTTTAAATGAAAACACGTAATTAAATCCCCACAATTCCAACCCAACAAAACCAAGGGGAGAGATGCATACAGACAGTGTTAATAACACTGCATAGTACCTTCTTTCCTCCCTTGTGTTTCTAGGGATCAAACCAGGTCTTTGTATATGCTTAGCAAAGACTCTACCATGCTATTGAGCTACTGAGCTATTTATATCCAGCCCAGTATATTCTTTTGAGAAAGAGGGAAAGTAGTTTACCACAATATCCTAAGGATGTAGAAATGCATCTTGATTCATATGACCTTTTCATTCAAAGAAACTAAGTAAGTATTGTATAAAATCTTTTATGCTTTTGGGAGAAGAATGCATTGCCACAGATTTTAGCATTCTTGACAGAGCTTTAAGAATACCTAGGATTTTCTATTGCTCATCCTTTCCTTTGTTAGAGAAAAAAATGTACCAAACATCTACTATTATATATATTACCACATGTGATAGGCAACAGATCACGTTCTAGGAAGGTTTCTTTGTTTTGGCATGGTTGGAATTCATGTACTAATAAAAACTGGGACCATATTCTACTAACATTGCATCTGGAGGGGAAAATCACAGAGATATAGAGGCTTGGAGGAATGGTGAATGGAATTCAGAAAAAAGAAAGTTGTTTCTATGAGTATTACTCAAATGTTTAATCAGCCACTCTGTACATAATCAAATCCAACATAGCATTTCCCTGCATAGTGATCTACATAGTGACTAAGGAAACCAATACCCTAGCCCTTATTTTGTTTCATAACATGGTTTAATTGTCACAAGACATTTGAAGTTTATATTTTCCCACATTTTGTGCAGAGCTATACTGAAAGCACATATGCTGAAATAATCAGTCCTGAAACTTGGGGAAGAAGTCTTAACAAGTTTGAAATGTCACCCACAGGGGGATACATCACTGGGGGACAGGATGTAAAAGATGTAGGAGTCACAAAACAAGCCTTGTGGTAAGCAAGGACTTTGAGGAGCTCGTGGTCAGATTCAATACTTCTCCCATTCTCTAAGCTATTCTGTGCTCATGAATCCTAAAAGAACCCAAACTCTTTCTAAGGTCTTCTATGAAATTCTTTATGTCTTGGTCCAGATAGCCCAAACCTCAGTTTAGCAACTAATTGTAGGCAAGTTTAACCAGCTTTGCAAAGGTCCTCAGGAAGTGAGCATGGCCATCTTTCTTTGTAGAAATGTTTTCTTGTCACACATTTGTAACTTACTCAGAAGGATCAAGTTCTATATTCAGGGATCAAGTTCTATACTCACTCAAGGAACAAGTTCTATACTCACACCATCTACACAATCTGGGACAAATTTGCCTTATTTAGCAGAATCTATTATCTTAAACTTCATTAATTTGTCATATAGATTCAAATAGATCTACTGAGATCATAAATCTTGCACTCTACAAAATGAATGCTACCTTTTGTGAAAATGGAGAAGAGTCTAATAGTCTAGAGTTACCCAGTAGAAAAGGGAGATTTGCAGTAAGGAAAGTAGGAAGCAGTAGATACCCTTTTGTATTTTTAATCATTTGAATCAGAACACTTTTGAATCTACTTATCTTCTGGTTATATCAGTATTTCATTGTCTTTGCTATTAAACAACTTAATTCTGGGCATTTCACAAAACTCATGCCGTTGAGCCTGGAGTGTTGGAACTGAACAAGGTAACTTCTTGTGCTTCAATTTGGCAAAAGCTTCATTCAGGTTAGTTCTTAGAGTTGGATGCTGAACACACTAAACAAGTTAAATATTTTTGATGGCTGATTGTGATAAAAGGGACACAATCAGCTTCTGGACTGAGTTTTGAGAGCACCTGGAACAAGACTGAAATAATTTCAAGGGACAGTGGGTGAGATTTTAGGACATCTACTGTCATGTCCTCTAGAAAATACCCAGTTGTTTCCATTTTTACTGCGAATTGGGGCCATTCAGTTTTTTCCTTGTAGCAGCTCAGTTTAGGTTTGGTTATCTTTGCTTAAAGAATTTTCTTTTAATGAAGACTCTGGGAAAAAACTGAATTTAAACTTCTTTGGACTTCCTACACAGATAAAAGCACTAGCACACTTCTCCTAAGGCACACTGCTTCCTGCAGGGTAAGGAGAGGCAAGCACATTAAACACAGGTCTGAAGTGATGATATGAGGAAAAAGGATTGCTTAAAGGAGGGAACATCTGCTTAATTAGAATAATAGATCTGTTCCCTGAGCACTGTCTAGTTGTAGATTACTACTGGACCTCTGGAATTTTTAGTACTGCTTCTGCCAGACTCAAAACAGCTGTAGAGAATGTAAACTGCTTTCCATCCTGACTTGTGCTTACATAAGCAGACTGTCACGTACTTCAGAGTTCAGACCCTGTGTTCTTTATTCCTGCAGGGACAACCCAAAGAGAGACTACATACAGCTTTATTTTTAGAACTACAGCTGTGTGTGTGTGTGTGTGTGTGTGTGTGTGTGTGTGCGCGCGTGTCTGTGTATCTTTGTGTCTGTGTTCTTGTTATGCTCTGAATTCCAAAAAGAAGACTTCATTTTAGAAAGTTAGTGAAATTATTCTATTTAGTCCATAGATTTGACATTTACCACAAATACCAAGTAAAACTTATTCCTATTAGCTTTCATTTAACTAAGTCAAGCATTAATGATTGATCTTACCTTTCATTTGCCTGGGAATGTGTGACTTAATCTAATTTTCTTTTAAAGAGAGAAGTAAGTGAGAAACAAACAAACAAACAAAATAGAACAGTGGCAGCATGCCAGTATCACAAACATAAACAAATCAAAGCGAGAACATTTAAAGTGATACAGGGTCTCAAGACAAAATATTAGGAATTAAAAGTAGTTGATACATTACACATCTCTATCCTCAACTATGTTACTCAGATTACCAGATGTAAGAATGGAAGATTGCTCAAACCATTAAAGAGAATAAGAATTATTAGATAAAGCATTAGAGATAATACAGAGTTTCATTAGACAAGATGGTAGGAGTTCACCATTGTAATTCCATTGCATATTGTTACCTTCAAATCAGTTGCTCAGATTACCAGATATAAGCATGCAAAATCGATCAGAACATAAAAAATTGTAAGAGTTAACTGTTCATTTCCATACACTATCAGACATCAGCAATACAATTATCATAGCTATTCATATATATATATTTATATTTTGCCTTCTTTCTTTTTTCTTTTTTCCCCCATCCCAGTCATCCCTTCCTTTGAGCAATTTCTTTCCCTTTCGTATCATCTATTGTACATTTTGAGTTTTACCTAGGCTTTCAGGTTCCTACACCAAGGAGACAATATGTTTACACATATGGGTCCAATTTATTTCACTCATGAGTATGGTCTCTAGTTGCATCCATTTACCTACAAAAGCCTCAAGTCTATCTTTTTAAATAGCCGAGTAATACTCCATTGTATAAAAATACCACAACTTTTTTCTCCATTCCTCAGTGGCATCTGGGTTGTTTCCAAGATTTAGCTATAACAAATTGTGCTGCTATAAACATAGGTGCACATATATCGCTGTGGTATGATGCTTTAATTCTTCTGGGAAAATACACAGAAGGGGAACAGCTGTGTTAAATGGGACTTCTAATCCTAGTTTTGTGAGGAATCTCCAAATTGATTTCCACAGTGGTTTCAACAATCTACACTCCCACCAGCAGTGGAGTAGGGTGCCTTTCCCCCAACAGCCTCTCCAGCATTTGTTATTTTTTTATTTCTTGATGATAGCCATTCTTTGCAGGGTGAGATGGAATCTCAGTGTTGTTTTAATTTGCATTTCTCAAATGACTATTGATATTGAACATTTTTTCATGTATTTATTCACCATTAGTATCTCTTCATTTGAGAAGTGTATATTAAATATTAAAACAGTAACACTAAATTTATTAGAAGAGAAAGTAGGTAAAAATCTTGACAACATTGAGGTAGGCAGAGAGTTCATGAACAAAAAGCAAAGTGCACAAGAAATAATTCAAACAATCAACAACTGGGATTTCATCTTATTGAAAAGCTTTGCACATCTAAAGAAATCACCAATAAAATAAAAAGAAAACCCATACATTGGGAAAAAATTTTAGCCAACTGCCCCTGAGACAAAGGATTTCTAACTAGGACATATAAAGAATTAAAAAAAAATCAGGCCCCAGAAATTCAAAAGCTTAATTTAATTATTACTCCTGAAAATTGTTAGGGACACAAAAAATAAACCATAGGCAAACTATCAGTGAATCAGTAGAAATTTAAAAATATGCCCCACATATGCTTTTCACAAAGTGAATGAGAGTAAACTCCAGGAGAAAAGTATTTCCATGTAACTATGAAAATAGGTCAAATTTAAAAATATATATAGACTAGAAGAGAAGATGCTACTTTAAAGAAGAGCTACATTTTACATTTCAAATGTTATCTTTCTATGTTCATGCAGTCATTACAAATTACTGCCCTTTAGGTCTGAGTCGAATACATGCTTGTTTCTTGCATTATTGGGTTATAAACCTTACTTTCAAATTACAAAGCTAAAGGAAAAATGAAGAGACTACCAAGAATTGTGTAGCTTAATGGAACTGTAAAAGGCATATCTGCACAAGAGAAAAATGATTGACAGTAATGTGCACATTAATGGTGAATTTTTAAGCCTGTAAAGCTGATGTGATCTGGCCTTTGATTTGAAAATGAGTAAACTGAGGCCCAAAATGGTAAACTGACTTTTCCAGGGTCAAGTACATGTTGCCTTCTTCTTTATTCTAACGTATTTCTTTGGAACTGCACGGTTCATTCATTCCTAAGTTTACAAAACACTTATTGAGCATCTAACTATACACCAGACACTATTGTAAAGGAGAAAATATTTCTTTTTGTGTGAAAGGTTCATGGTTGACATCCCTTTGACTAAAGACAGATCAGTAAGATAAAAGTGTTCATACTTCTTTAATAAAAATTTTATGAGGCATGGAAGGTTAGAAATGAAGACCCAAAGACCCAGGCAAATCTGTGTATTTTTATAGACAGATATGAAGAAGTATAACGGGAGAGCAGAAGGGTATGATATAATAGTTGTAAACTTGTGGGAACTTAGCAAGACCTGTTTGTTCAGATCGTTCTTGGCTTCTTTCTGGGACATTTATTCCCTCCAGATCCTGTGAGGGCCTTCAAGGGAGTGGTGAAAGAGAAGTACAGGGAGTGACCTTCCTAGGTTTTATGGCCTGTGTCGGGGAAGAAGGAGTGCGTGAAATTTTAATTCGCATGGCCTGTGTCAATGAAGACAAGCACAAGTGTAATTCCAGTTTCCAGGGCACACTTCAGGAAAGACAGGAGGTTACAGAAAATTCCTGCTTCCATTTTTCTTCTTAATTTCCTTCAGTTTCAAACACCTGGCACCCAACGCACTGTATTTTGAGACAGTGATTACTCAACCCATTACTGCTTTGTATGCCAAGAAACAAATTTTTTTTTCAAATAATCTTTCACTCAGTTACCTACTGTTGATGACTACTAATTTCAGGATCCTCCCAGATTTCACCTTAACTTGAATATTAAATAAACCTGAATAAAATCCTTGATGATGCCAAGTAAATTGAATATACTAAAGAATGATGTTATTTCTCATTAGATGAATTTTTCATTAAAAGTTACATTGAATTTTGATGCAAGGTAAGAGTTAGACATAAATGTAAACACATGTACATGTATACCTACATATAAATTTCCATTATAATAAGTAAATTATTTCTATTTTGTTCAATTTATTCCCTTGCAATAATGAAGATTATTCCTTTGCACAACTAAAATAGTTCTACTAATATTAAAATAAAGTAATTCCAAGAATACTACAGCCAAACTGACTGTTTCTGTACCTTTATTTATTATATATGCTTCAAGAAAAAGTTCCTATAGATGTTCAGAAAATACCTGAGTGTGAATAGAAGTTTCTTTATTCATTCATTCACTTATTTATTTAAAGGATCAGACCCAGGGTGCTGTAGATGCTAGGGAAGTGCTCTACCCTTGAGCTACATCCTCAGCCCATTTTCAAAATTTTAATGCACATCTAGCAAAGATGAAGGTTGTAGGTTTTGCAGTGCCCTTAAAGCCACTGGGGCAATGAAAAAGTAAACACATTAAGCTATTAGCTCTTGTCTGAAAACAGGGAGAAATGTGTGTCACTTAGGACAGATGGTCACAAATATAAGGCATCCTATCACCCATGAACTCGGCTTTCTTGCCTCGGTGCAATTGTGTGGAGAAAATGCCACAGAGCAAAAGTCTCAAGTTATAGAAAAGAGCACACAACAAAGAAAAATGTTAGTAAATGGGCACAGTCTGAGTCTTATTGTTTAAATTAAGTTACTAGGAAAAAGCAAGGCTTTTTTCAAAAATTTCTGAATTTATTTTTCAAATAATAATGGCAGAACACAAGTTCACCCCTAACAGCCCTTAGTCATAATTCATTTAATCCCCCCAAAAATCCTGTGTAGTTGATACTATTACAATTTTCTTCAACTTACAGATGAGTCAACTGAGGCCTAGAGCTGTCCAAATTCTGTCTCAAGACATATAACTGGTAAGTGATAAAGCTGAAGTTTGTATGCATGGTGTCTTCATGGCAGTGTGATACAGCTTCTATGCTTGACTGCAAAGATGCAAAATTCACCTGTCATCTAGATCAGAAATTTCACAAATAAGCACGATTGTCCAGAAGGGAGATCAGCTACAAAAAATGCAGAGAAAATGTAATACCATAAGTCATTATTAAACAAACAACTCAGACAACACATTTTTCTTGAAAGGCTAATAAGAATAATTTAGTACTATTTGGAGACTAGTGTGTAGACCAAAATTTAATGTGCTCTGGAAATATCAATCATTTGGGGAGTGCTACGATCATCATCAAAAATTGCTTGTTCCTAATTCTATAGGCTCTTCAGAAGCCAGTGAGTTTAAGTGAGTCTGCACATTGGAGCCCCTCCCCGCCAATATATTACTGTAATATTGTCATGATTCTCAGAGAAAACAGATTTCATCCTCCCATGAGAATGAAACAAAGAAAAAGTAACAGTCAGTTCCTCTTAATGGGAGAAGTAGCCTTTTCTGCCAGCCTGTAGAGCTTCTGTCTGGTGATAACAGCTCTGGAGAGCTAATGAATTCTGATGTTTCTAAGAGGGTGATGTACAGTATCCACACGGAGCCCCTCATCTCAGGGCAAATCATACAGCTTGTAGTGCCAGGAAAATGCACAGCAACCATTTCTAATCCATCAGGGACAGAGTTTGTAAATTGCATATGAACTTTGCCATTCGTCTACCACTGTGCTAAGTGAGCTGTCTATCAATCCCAAAGTAACAAACTCTTCTCTTAGCACTATAAATATCCAGGATGGTGAGACAGGTTTCCTAGGGGATGATTATTAGCATTGAAAAAGTTCCTTCCTTTTCAAAAAGATTGCCTTCCTGATTTCTTGAAACAACTATTTTAAATAGCCTTGAACATGTTCTAATTTATGAAATCAAGTTTACACTAGATTTCAGAAAGATAAGAAAAATTGTTTATTACATTTCATGTTCCTTGTCACTTATATCATTATTTTATTTAATCCTCATAGCTACCATGTGAATAGAGCAAGCCAAAGAAATACACAAGAGGTATGATTGGGAAGAGGATGGTAAAATGCCAGTTGAAAGCATCAAAGCAGCACTCCAAAGTCTGGCTTGCTCCTCTCTACCTGCTATTAAACTTGGCAAGAACCAAAGCCTCTCAGGGCCATATCTTGCTTTCACATCTGTAGAACGAAGCTTGATGAAGAGGAACTTTAAAGTCCCTCTCAGTAAAAACAATCCACACTTCCTGTTCTACCCAAAGTCAGTAGGGATGACAAAAGCTTTTAAGAGAAAATTAAAGTGGGAATGGGCTTTTGTGCTTTACAGCTTTTTCTTTAAAGCATGATTAAAGAGACAGCTATGGCTTTCATTAGATTCAATTAGAACTTGTATCATAAGCCTAGGAAATAAAAAAAAGAAGATGGGGCATAATTAACCTTACTCTATTGATTTCCTTTTATTTTAACATGTTTCTATTTATAAGATAAAACTAATTAAATCCACCAAAAATGTTCATATATGAACTGGTGACAGAAGAATAACTGTATGTGATCACACAGATGCAATGGAAAAAATTAAAAATGAAAGAAAAGTGTGGTCTTTTTAATGAATGCAATCTACGTTTTATATGTCAGCTTGTGGTGAGTCACTGTACAATCTAGAAATCCAGAAAAGAGTTACATGCACTATTTTGACGCTGACTCCTCTTGTTGATAGTTTAATGAAGACCTGGATGATGGGATGCCATTGTTAATCTCATTTTCTTCTTCAGTATCTCTGTTATTAATAGCTATGTCAATGCTGATGCTGATATGGAGATGGAACAGAAAACTCCCAACTGTAATAGTTTGGAGTCAAGTAAAAAAATGCAGTTAAGTGGTTACAATACCAACCGGGAGTCACTTACATTGGCTTCTCCATTACTCACCTCTTCTTAGATGACATGTCACATTTTGAAGTGTCCATTTATTCATTTATGGGACACTAATCTCTAAGTGCTTTATAAGACCTCTTGTGAAAGGTGTTAGGACACTGCATGATATCTTAACCACCTGCTTTAACCATTTTAACCCTTGATCTTCCTTTTTAAGCCCAGTCTAAATCTCACCTTCCCCCAGGACCTTGTACCGTTAAACCACAAACCACAGTTTTGTTCTTAGAGCTAAAATCTACTATTAATTCCTCTGTGCCAGACACCATGTTAATAATATGAAATTCCTTGTCACTTATTCTCACATGGTGATTAAGAAGTAACAAACAGATTTTCATTTTATAATAGAAAACTAAGGACTTAATGAATTTAAAGATCTTGTACACAATCACATACCTGATGCATTTCTAGGCTGGAATTTTTGTTTGTTGACACTTTTAAATTGTGCACCTAGATTACTTCACTATGTTATTTTTAGATTTATTTCTGATAATTCTTATAGGAGTTACATTTGATATTTATGATACAGAATTTACCTTATGTTCTCTCCAAATATTTTCAGCAAAATATTTCTTCTTGAGGTAAGCATCTATCATACATTGAATCAACGTTCAGAGAAAGTAGAAAGATGAGAAAAATATGAAGATAAATATGGAACAGGAGGGAAACATATCTAACTTCCCTGGCCACTAGAATAAAGTATATTTTCTATAAACCTTATCCAACACAGGTATCAACGAGGACAGATAGAAAAACTAACTAGAAGAGAAAAAGGCTGGGTGGGAGGGCACTTTGTGTGTTTGGGGAGGAATATTGGGGATTGAACTGAGAGCCTTTTTATTTTTTCACTGTTCCAGCCCTTTCTATTTTTTTCTTTTGAGACAGTGTCTTATAAAATCACTTAGTTGCCTGTGCTGTGCTCAAACTTGCAATAATCCTGCCTCAGCTACCCAGAGTAATCCAGTTACAGGCATGGGTACCTGGACAGGGCTGCTGATCCATTTTTAATGACACCAATCTCAGCAGAGACAATTTTGGAGAGGCCCACTGTGCTGGTGGCTTCTTGAATTTGGCCTAAGCAGAAGCCCTTGTGTGGTTAGTTTTGCAGTGTGCTTCTTCAAGTACTTTTCATAAGCTCAGAGTTTTAACAATTCTGAGTTCAGTGTAATTTGTAATGTTTTTGGCTTAAATTAATTAGCATAAACTTTGTTATCTGTAAATAATAGATCAATGTCTTAATTTAAGTTCCTATTTTAGCTACAAATTATTCCAATTTTTTTTTATTCTTTGTGAGACAGAATCTCACTATATAGTTCAGGCTGGCCTTGAACTCACTTTGTGGCCCAGGCTGGCCTCAAACTCTCAGTGATCTTCCTGCCTCACTCTCCCAAGTGCTGGGATTACAGGCATGTGCCAACATACTCAGCTACTCTAAAATGCAATGACTGAATGCAGAGTACATTTCTTATCTCTGGGTTTCTGTGGGTCAAGAATATGTGTACGATGTATCTACGTTCTCTGTTTCATCGTCTCTCATAAGACTGTAGTCAAGTTGTTGGCCCAAAAGTCTCATCCAAATTTCAGTGGGGTAAGGGATTCTCTTAGAGATCATTGGCAGCATTTGATCTTCTGAAGTTTGTTGAAGGGAAAGCCTCATGCTCTTACTGGCCATAGACTTAATGTTGTTCTTAGTTCTTTACCCTGTAGGCTCTTCCACAAGGGATCTTGCTTCATAAGAATGTGCAAGCCAAGAAGACAATAAAGATAGTCTGTTAACAAGCCTTCTGCAGACTAATACTAGAAGTCACCTTCCTTTTTCTACTGAAATCAAGCTACATGCAAGGGTGAGGATTACACAAGGACAAAAATCCAGAAGGCAGATTTGATAGTTAATTTTATGGGTTAACGTGGCCAGATCACAGTAGTCGGACATTTGATAAAAACGCAAATCTAGATGTTCCTGTAGAGTCATTTTTCAAACGAGATTGACATTCAGATCCATGGACTTTGAGTAAAGCAGATTGCTCTCTATCATATGGACAGGCCCCCTTTAATTAGCTAAAGACCGTAGGATAAAATGACTGTGACTCCAGAGAAGAAGGAATTCTACCTGTACATGACCTGCAATCCTCAGAAAGATCAAGTCTTCCCTACAGCTCTCCAGCCCATTAGTCTTCCCTGAACATTTTAGGTTACAAGTCTCTCTGTCTCTTTGTCTCTGTCTCTCTCTGCCTCTCTCTCTCCCACACATGCACACATGCACACACATCCTCTAGAGAAACATACTTAGTATACTGGAGTTCACTGGAGCTTATCTTAGAATTCTGCTTTCTGGACACCAAAAGGAAAACAACAGTGTTTGATGTTAGACAGCTCTCTCCCACTTCCAAAACAAAACAAAATGCAAATCTTATATGTATTCATGGAACAATTTTAGAGCATTAAAGTGCCTTAAGAAGCATCTAATCTAATCGGATTATTACACAGAGGTGGAAACTGGGCTCCAGATTGGGTAATGGCTTATTTAATGCTATTTAGGAACCAAGCCAAGGTGAAAATTCAGTTTTCTTTCTTAATGTTTTTACTTTTATGCAATAAATTATGCTAAGCTGAAAGAACTGCACCTCGTGGCTGTAAGCCTGATTACAGTAATGGAAAAGGCTTCATGGCAGAAAAGAGAAAATAGGGCAAATCTCTCTTTAAATTGGGTGATGGTTCTGTGCCAGAGGCCCCTGTCCTCCAGCCCAAATACCTTGATAATCAATGGAGTACATATTCAAGATATCTGCCTGCTGTCCTGGGTGCTGCTGGTGACTATGAAGTAGAGTGAAATCAACTGGCTATAAGGGATTAAACCCATGATATTACTGTCATTAGTACTGGGTTCTAAGTGACTGTTAGACATGCACCATATTGCTTGTCTTTAAAACTATGCTTAAGTCTGCTAAATTACCTTTCAATTAATATCTGGTAGCTGGAAACAATTTCATTGATTTCTCCAAGTGCAAAATGTTGATAACTAAATATTTTAAAAATTAAGCTTGTATTTAAAAATATAAGTTAAAAATTTAAGTTAAAAAGGAAAAGAAGGGCTAGGGATATAGCTCAGGGGCACAACGCTGGCCTGGCAAGCATGACATTGTGAGTTTGATTCCCAGTACAAAAAAAAGAAAGGGAAAGAAAACCCCGCAATATGAATTAGTACAGGAGCTAAATGCTACTATGATTGATTTTCTTGTTTACAGGTATGTACCTGTGGTAGGGAATCTTAGGCTGAGTAGGTAAACATTGCACCACACCTCAGTGTTGGAGGCTGTTTGTGGAGATTAAGAACTAAGATTTTATAATGCACATCAACAAGAAATTTTTTTGCTTTTTGTCCAGCCTAGTAAAACTCAATGCTTTTAGATAGGGAGCACTAATTACAAATATTTTTGATCAATTATTTTAAAACAACATCCATACTCAAATGAGAGTAGGGCTTAAAGTCCTTTAATCAAGGATATTAAAACTCACTCGGCCCTCTTGAAATGGTTTGCAGAAGGAAAGGAAATGATCGTTAACATGTACTTTGCCAGATGCTTAATGTGTGTTGTAACACTTCATTCTCACTACCATCCAAAAGACAGATATTTTTATCCACATTCCTTTGCTGACAAAACTTAGAGTCAGAGAAGCTGAATAACATTCCCAAGGACACACAGTTCCCAGGCTGGGAGCAGGAATAAAATTCAAGATTATGACCATAATTGGCCATCTAAATTTATTTCTGCCATGTCCTTTAGATAACAGGTTATATTTAGCATATATATTGTATTTTTGAATGCTTCCTTTTACTATTTTCCCTTTATCCACACTACTCATCTCCCCAAGCACACTCTACCATTCCGCTCTCTCCTAGTCTCTCTCTCATGTGCACATAATGCATAAGCATGCTGGTGGCAGCAGCTGAAGAACACATCTCGTACTAGGAAGCAGAACTCCAGCCTTAACTCCACCTGTAACTTCAGCCAAGTCACTAGTATCAGGTTATTCACTGATACACACATCTATTCCCTGTAATCTCACTTCTTTCTAGAGTCTATACCTAAATGGTCATAATGAAGTACTTTTGTACTTTAATACGCATGTCACCCTGAGTAAAGGGGAGAGTTGATAGCATCTGGTTACTCTGGTGTCTCAATTCTGCTTGCAATTTCAGGTGCTCAGGCAGCACTTGATGCTTTTGTATATGGCTGATGCTACCTAGGAATTAAAATTTAATTTAATTGTTTTCATTTGCAAAACAAGGGAGGGTAAATAAATATACATTTTTATTATTCTATAGCAACCGAGCTCACTTTACTCATTGAAACTTTGGAATCTGAAGTAAGATGTGCTGTTAAGTATAAAGCACACCCCGGATTTCAAAGTCTTCATTTACATTCAAGAATGTAATTACTTGCACATTGAAATGACAATATTTTGAGTAAATTGGCTTAAACACATTATTAAAATGAATTACATCTATTCCTTTTTTAAAGTTTTATTGTAGATACTGGAATATCAAAAATGAAGTGTGGGGGTCACATTTTATTTCTAGTGGGCAGGGCTTCAGTAAATTACTTTTTACCAATGTTATGTGATCAAAGTGGGTTTGGATATCCGTTCGTGTTTGCAGGTTATTATAAAGTCCAGCTGCTGTTGTCCACAACTGCCAGAAGTCAGAGCAAAATCTTTTCATGCAGCAAGTCCTTTGTTTGTGATTTATTCTCAAACATAATGGTATAGAATAGTCTTGCCAACTTGGCCATTCCTCTCCATCTTAAGTGAAAAAAATATGTCAAATCATCATTTATTAACACTTTGCAAGTTACATATATTGCTGAGCAGTTGGTACATCCAAGTCATTTTAAATATTAGCCTAGAACCTGCCTCTGAAGTAAAAATGATAGAAATTACTTTGTTTACACCCCTAGTGAGTCACCTGCAGAAGGTTGGTCATCTTTCCTGCCTATGCGGGGACATGTCACTAGTGTGTCATCCTACTTCAGAGACCAGAGGCTTAAAAATCACATAATATAAATTCCCCTGGAGCCTGGATAAGTGTTCTGATTTAAATTTGGCAGAATATATACATTCATAGGAAATTTAGGAGATGGGATACTAAAGTGGAGGTCATTTTTAGTAGCCACAGTGAGAACTAACATTTCTTGCACTCTATTTCAAGTATCAGCATTTCAATAAATACTCAAACTAAAACTGTAAGATATTCTACAGTATTTTATATGAAGTCCTAAAAACATGTCATTTTAAAACACTTATTGACCATCTACATTGAGATTAACTACTTTTCAAATACTCAGTAGCCACCTATGGCTGCATCATGCAACTGTAGGGCAGAGGCTAGCAAACTTTCTCTGTGAAAAGCCAGTCAGAAATATTTTAGAGGGGCTGGGGATTTAGCTCAGCAGCAAAAGCGCCTGTCTGGCAAGTGCAAGGTCGTGAGTTCGGTTCCTGGTACCGGAGAAAAACCAAAAAAAAAAAAAAAAACCAAAAGAAATATTTTAGAGTTGTGGGCCACAGAGAGATTTTATTGCTTGCACTGACAAAGTTTATTGCTTCTATTTCCTTTTTGTTTTAACAAACTTTTAATAATGTAAAAGCCATGCTTAGCTCTTCAGCAGTAGTAATCCAGGCTGTCTCTCATGTCTCTCTTGGTCTTCCTGCTGGCATTACCAAGTGTATAATCTGTCCTCTAAAACTGAACTTGACCACATTGATACAGGAAAATATTCTCTTCATTCGTCAGTACAGGCAAATTGAGGTTGAGAAAATTCAAGCAACATTCCAAGGTCAGGTAGTTTGTGAGAAGCAGAGTGGGCATGAGAATGAAGTCCTGCCTTCTCCAAAGCGATGTCTTTAGATACTGCAGTAATGGTTTCTTTCACTTTCTTTACCTTGAGTAGGGAAACTTCATTATCCCATTCACTTACCTTACAAATATTTATTTAATACTAAAATGTAAAATATATAAATGATATGGACATTGTCCCAGCTCTACATATAACCTTGTTTCTTAAAAGGCTGAACATCTTTATTGATTTTTAATTTATAAAAATGAAGTGAAAATTGACAATTATTTGCTTCCTTGAATAAATGAAAGCCAGATAATGCTGTCTTGATCCAATTCACCCAAGCTGACAGAGATACAAATATTTTATGTTTTTACTCTTTTCTTTCCTAATTCAAAATATTTATTATCTTCAGTCGTAATAAGGAGCTGCTAAGACAGGTACAGGATCAAGCATTTACAGTCTACATTTCAAATAACATATAAGCAGGGTAGTCAGTACATAGCTTATTATGTTTGTATGTTTACTTTTTTATTTTGAAGAGAAAGGAACAAAATAAAAATGATACAGAATTTCAAAATAAGATAATAAGAAATTAACAATGGTTATTATATTGCATATTTTTATCTTCAAAGTAGTTGCTCAGATTGCAAGATATAGTGAGTATACTTTCATTTAGCATATTTATTTAATTGTATGATTGTTCACTCTATAAAACTTATTACCTGTCATTTCTAGCAGCACTAAAATTCCACGGCTTTGCTATTATACTATAAGTAGATATTTATCAAAACTTTCAGAAATTTAATGAAAATAACATAGTTTCAATTGATTCCTCTGCGAGCAGCTCCCCATCACCCCCCTTCCCAGAGCTGCAATTAAAATACAAGTTGGATACTTGTGAAATTTCTTCATTAAGACCAAAAAACGAACTTTTTTCACTTCAACACTTCTACTATTTTTAAATATGCAGTTGGTGTACGCTAGATCATCTTCTTTGAAACACAGAACACGGGGTTGGGGATTTAGCTCAACAACACAGCACATGCCTAGCAAGCACAATGTCGTACGTTCGATTCCCGGTACCGAAGGAAAAAAAAAAAAAAAAAAGAAACACAGAATAGTCTTGCACTCATCTATGGAACTTCCCACGATCCTTAAAATAGCGTTTTTTAAGTAGTAAAAACCTTTAAACTATCTATAAGTAAAAGAAGTTAAAAAAAAAAAAACCTCTAACATTTTTCTCTCATTCAGTTTTTCTTCTAATTCATGCGGTAAGAGACATTGTTTTTCTTCTAATTCATGCGGTAAGAGACATTGTTTTTATTATGAGCTATAATTTCCACTGTAACAATTTAAATCACTGTCATGTTGGTGCTAAAGACTTTAAGAGTACAGTCCATTCCGGGAAGGTTATGGATATCTTTGGGTTGAGGGCTGCGAACGTTGGGTATAACTCAAGGGACAAAGGGGATTTCCCAGAGTATTTCTAGAGACCCAGTCTAAACAGCATAATCTTCCTGCGACATTGTCAATATTTGCCCCATTGTTTCCTTGACTTAGGGAGAAAAACAAAGAAACTAAAAACAGGAAAGAGTTACACTGCTCAGATGATCAGAGGAAAACCCAGGAGAGTTCCCAACTACTAAGGAGAATAGTTAGAATAAGTACAATAGTTAAATCTGTCATTTTACTATTTAAATACTCACTTTGACTTATCCAAGCTGTGGAATTATTTTCATTAGAAGTATAATAACTCTACACAATAATTTGTATAACTCAACAATTAAATGTTAGAGTCAGTGATTGAACCCACTTTTCAGTACAGTATATTCCATATATGCATGCATACGTACATGAAAACACATACATCTATGTATATGTTTATATATATTTTAACTACTGAGATGTACACAATAATAGCAATTTATATTCTGCTTTTGTTATTATAACTTACTTTTGCAAATGATGTTTTAAAAAATTCTCTTAGACTTATTGGCCATAAACTTCTTTCTATTTTCATGTATAGTCATTAAACTTAAACATTTAAGGAAATGTCTTCAGGCTTGTTAGCCTATTTAATTTCCCTTTTTAATTACAGGTTAAAAGTGTTTACAAACATTTTCCCAGGTCATCTGAGACCCTCCATGTATATTGCCTTCTTCTCCTACATTAATAAACAAAAGCCACTGCTGGCCCTCTTGTTCATGGCTAGCACCATCAATATTTTACAGATATTGAAAAAGGTATAGAATCAAGGGACGACTCTTCACCACATTAAAATATTTTTAAAATTAATTTTTATTGTTATATTTTCATTATGAGTGTATGTTTATAATACCTAATGATTATATTCATCTTGGAGAATTAGAACAGCACAAATGACTAAAAAGATAGTCAGCACTGTTAATCAGGTCTCTCTTATGTATAGCTCATAGAACTCTGCACTTCTAGTAATTTTAAAGACAATTCACAAATTGATTTGCTTTCTTATTCTGGTAAAATATTCTGTAAGCTGAGGTTATGTGTTCACAAACTGAAGAAACAGTTTAGTGAGGCGGTTAGCCTAACTAGGGTATAGGATTGGAAAATAATGTGCTAGCATCAGCACTTCAAGTCATTAATAATTAAAAATTAAATATTAGCTATTCTAAGCTCTTAGTTAACATTGGGTAGTTTGAAATAAGCCACAATAGGAGTTTTTACGACATGAGAATTGAAAACCTATAAATCCATGTCTCCCTTAAACCTATACACCCAGACCTGGCTTAGTAGAAATAATTGATCTATTTAAATGCGAACTTTTAACTGTTAATGGTCTATTGCCTTTAGCAAATTATTTTACCTTTCTCTCCTGCAATTTCCTCATCAAAAATGTATGTGATAAAGTTAATTTAGGAATGAGTTAACTTATGTATTCACCTAACACATACGTCACCTAATGAATGCCCAGTGAAAAGTAGTTCCTATTACCCCAAAATAGTGAGAGACAATGATGAAGAATACATCAGAAACTTAATAAAAATGAAGAACTTTCCAAGAACAGTGGGTCACTGAGCAGCGAGTCTAATTATATAATGGGGAAGAAATAGAATCAAGGCTTCACTCACCGAGAAGACATTTTGTGGAGTTTGTTCCCTATTCCCAAGGGGTGAGACAGGAGAACCAGTTCTACCAGGGGTGCCTTCTTGGTTAGTTTGTTGCACTGGGATTGGCTCATATAAGCTATCCATAGAACCCTCCTAGAATACAGAAATTTATGAGTTAAAGAATAAAAGAAAATAACAATCCTTGAAAAAAAAATCTAATTTATATACCTAAATTTATAGAGTTTGTATATCCTACCTAAATTACTGTATGCTACATATATAGATTAAATCTCACCACTTCACATGCAACAAAAAATTCAGAGATTCTAGAAGAAGCCACGCACAAATTGAAGCAATTTTCAAGAGGAATGATGAAGTCATCAAATTGAGAGGACTAAATAAAGACCTTTTGGACCTACAAGTAAATTGTGCTGGCCACAGGATTTTAATCACTTGTTCAACTTTAACTAGAACCCTTTACTTATATAAGAAACACTCTGCTAGTTTTCTCAACTGTAAAGTAGAAGTTTTATTCACATTCCAGAGGAGCCATAAGGATAAAATGAATACAATGAATGATCTGCAATAGCAAAAGTATTTCACAAGTATAGTTAAGGCATTCATACTATTATTTAGGGAATTTATATTACAAAGAAATTTTATTGTTTTTAACATTTTGTAGAATAGTGAATTTTAAAATTCATGAATTTGGACTTCAAACTATTGTGAACTCTACTTGGGAACAAAAAAATTTAATTGTCTTGGTCTCTCCTACCCCTTCCCTTTTTAGACAGAATTGATTTAGATTTACCTCTGGCATCATCTATACTTAGTCATAAATTAGAAGGGAGGCATACATTTCATTCTAAATATATTCACTACTGATACTGATAATAGGTTTCAATATAAAAGTCTGCTGCATTATTTAAAGTAGGATTTTTGATGGAAATAATTTTAAATATAATATTATACTAGAAAGATCTTTAAAATATGTTGTGTTAATATGTAAGCAAACTAAATGTTGAAAGCCTCATGCGCCATTAGAATTTTCTGCTAAAATGTTTCCCAGTTTCACACATTCACTGTCCTAAACACATGATGAACTCTTGAGAAAATCATATAGAATTGAGTAAGACACACATGCTCTAAAACACAGTACATAGGATACCCAATGCTACAGAAACACAAAGGAATGAAGATAACAGTATTGGACCAATCAAGGCCCATCCAGAAACAGACACATAGCCCAGATCTTAAGCCTGGTGAGGCCACATGCAGTAGGTATCCTCCATCTGAGGGAAACTCCACAGTGACACACTCCTCAGGGCTACAGCAGCAATTGTCACTATGAAAGGAGGCTGAAGAAAAAGGCTTTGTTTGTTGGTTTGTTTAGCTTGGTGTGTTTTGTTTTTACTTTGTTTTGTTGTTTGTCTGTTTTTTTGTTTAGGGACAGAACCTGGTTAAGTCACTAAATTGCCCAGAAAAGCTTGAACTTGAGATCCTCCTGCCACATCCTCTAAGACTGGGCCTCCACATATGGCAGAGTCTACGACAGGTGCTACAACTCTTACTTAGACCAGTCTGTGGGCCAGAAAAGCAAACTCCAAAAACATAGTGAAAGAACAGAATAGGAAACAAGCTAGCAATGGCTCAATGTCTGGATCGGGAATATACCATGTGTCAGGTAGGAGGGTTGTCCCTACATTTCAATCAGGGCCTCAGAAAAACTTGAATTTATGCCTTACAAGTAGACAGAGGAAGACAAAGAGGCCAAGAAAGAGGAAAAAGAGTGAGGAAAGGAAAGAATTATCATTCAAAATTAGCCAAAGCCCGGAAGGGATTAAGAAAGACAGCCAACGGAATTGAAAAAAATCTGAAATAAAGCCATTTCATTTCAGATAAAATTAAAATCATAAAACAGATGGAGAAATAATTTAAGAGAGAATGTTGATGATCTTCAGAGCTAAATGAAAATGTAATATCCAGTTAGAAAGAAATAATTTATGATGGAACCAAAACAGACAGAAATGAGACAAGAGCCAGTAAATAGCAACAAAAGCAAATAATTAGAAAACATTGAAATAAATAACAATCATACAAATGTGTGTTAAATAGTCAAAACTTGGTATGAACTCTAGATCTTCTCTAAGAGGGAACTGAAAAATGCTGAAGACCTCACACAAAGTGCCGAATAAAGTGATGCATACAAAACATATGGAACATGGCAAGCAAAAAAACTCTACTGACCACCACACAACACTAATAGAAATTCCAGGAAAAGAAAATGCTGGAGTTGTCTTGTTAACGCATGAAAACAGATTAATTTGACTCCGCACAAACTTTAAATCCTGAATAAAATGTTAACAAAATTAAATCTAAGAACATTTATAAAAATGCATCATGACCAGTGCTTATTTAATAAAGAGATATAAGGATGTTTCAGAACTTACATATACAGTAAGATACTAAAAAGACATTTCTCCATAAATCTTCCTACAGACTTTAATATTTACACATGACAAAATCTCAGCAAATTAAGAAAAGGTGGAATTTCCTTATCCCAATTAGGGGTGTCAAAGCCCTTAGAGAGACTCAATTAGAAGTAACTGCATGAATATCAACAATGAAAGGAGGATGCCTGCCATCATAGAATTCCTACTTGTCAATGTCATACAACAGAAAAAGAAATTATAAACAATATCATTGTTAAAGAAAATGGTAATTTGCAGATTATTTGGCATGGAAATATCTGACTAAATCATGGACTATCAGACAATTTTAAATTCACGGAAATTATTTTCTCTAATAGCCACATCTAAAAAATGTATTTATAAATCACAAAAACATAGTATTCACCATAGCAGCCAAAATTCTTAGATCTGCAGTGAAGTTTAACAAAAGAGGTACAAGAATTTTATAGAGAAAATTTTAAAATGTTTTTAAAGGCCATAAGAATTAAATACATCAGTAAATGAGAGCTTTATATTTTGTGGACAAGAAAACTCAGCATAAGGAAGTCAATTTTCTTTTAAAAATATGCAAAATTCAAATCCATTTTATTCAAAATCCTGTCCAAGGTTTTCACATAAATTGACAATCTGATGTAAATTTTTTGAAAGTTAAAATTTAGAATAAAAACGGGAAAACATTTTCTTTTGTGTCAAACAAACATTAGAATTATCTTAGTAATTCTCTTAAGAGGTATATAAAATAAGAAGCAAAATGTATAGAAGAGAAATAAGCCAATGAGAGACTGGAAAGGGCAAATAAAAATAGAAACACTCAAATCATTGAACAAATGGTGCAGGAATAATTGATTAGTAACTTCATGGGTTACAAAGTTGTGCTAAACACAGTCAGTGTATGATAGGTGCAACCAGAAAATCACCTTGCTTCAAATGAGAAAATTTTTAAAAATCTTCATCACAACATAAAATTCTAAGAAAAACTGTGGAATCAGCATGGCATAATATAAAGAGGTATCCCTGCCACACTTTTGAAAGACAGACCCCATTTCAAGTTTATAGATTCAAAATAACACCAATCAACTTTAATGGATTATTTATAGTAGTCTTGGTTCAGAATGGTTAGTTCATTAAGTTTCTGCCTTCATATTTCTCTTAAAAAAACCCATTTACCAAAAGATTTACAATTTTCCCCTAGTCTTAAACAAGAGAATGTTTAACTCTTTCCTCAGTGGTAACCTTTATATGATACTTACTATTCAAAATCACCTGCTTGTGTTTTTCAATTTGATAATATTTCTTTCCACTAAGCCAGTGGTTTTCATTGCCTTTTCTTAAATCCAGAGTCCCATGCATTCCCATTCCCACAGGCACAGATAAAATATGTTTTAGATTCTGCATAAATTCCTGTTAAAAGCTGTAACCCTTTTTCATAGCTCCTAACATTGAAAGTCTATACACTAAATATTTTTTTCTTAGTTATTCCACAAGAAGTAAGAAAAAGCAGCTAAGTAGTTCTATTATGTTCTCTAACATGTTGTGTGTTTTCTTATTAAAGCAATTAATTTTTTTAACATGTAAGCTTTGGTACATTTGAACAAATAGTCAGGTGTTAATGATGGTTCAATCTAATGAAATGTTTGTGAGCAACTAATTTCTTAAGAATAAACTTAATAGACAGAAAAATGTTATAGCCATATTGAGTCCATGAACCAGGATTTTGAAGCAAAATGTCCCCTTCCCTGTATTTCAAAGGAAGACATTTGTTTGCATTATATGGTTATATGTCTTTAGAATCAGGTTTTCAAATGTATGCCATCCTCTGCTAAACCATGTTATGTTATAGAAACATTAGCATACTGATTATATTACCATTCAAAATGACTTCAGAATGTCATCTTTGGTGCTACATTGCCTACTTCCATAGGAAGTATAAACCATATACTGCTCTTTCAGATCAACTAGAAAAGAATGCACAATACCACTTAAATCACCTGAAATGGGATTTCTTCAGTCAGATTTATATAGTACAAAGCAATGTTGAGAACTGGCAGTTATTTTGTGAATTGGACTATATAGGCAACGCAAACTCGATGATTCAGCCTCCCAAAACTCACAATTGGACTTTATTATTCAAGATGTTTGAAGATTAAATTCCTTATCTTGCCTTAAAATGCCTCCTGTTTAGGTATTGCAACGTATGTCAGCACCATCTCTAGCATTTATGTTAATCTCATTTGCAATTTGGAAAGAAAACAAACATCAGAATCAGACAATTTTATTTTCCCAGATGAGAGGGATCTCACATAAACATCTTGAAATACCAATAAATTGGCATAATGCCATGCTTTAAACATAGATAAAAATGAATAAAATTATTTTTGAGATCCATTTTAAGCACCGGCAGATGGTCACAATTGCAGGTTAGAATTATAAAGTAGTTCCAGATCTATGACTACCTGAAAACTTTCACTGATCCACTTCAGGCTAAAGAAAAAAACAGCAATAACGTAAAAAAGAACTTGAGAGATGCTTATACCCTTGAGTGAGCACATCTCCAGGACTTGCTTAATCTATTGTACCTTGCATTTACAATGCAGTGTAACTCAGAAAACTGCCTCCGTGGAAGTTTAAACAAGTCCATATTGTATGGAATTCTGTATTCACACAATAAAGTAAAAATTTTGATTTCTGGAATGTTTCAAAGCAAAGCAAGTAACCCAAATGTAAAATATTTTGCAAAATAATTTTTTCATTCTCATAACAAATAAAGGAAAACAAATCCTTAAAAATACAGTTCACAAAAGATCATACCTAAAAATTCAACAGCAAATGTTAAATAAGTAGTAGTGTGGTTAATGCATTTTTTAAAAGTTGCTTGTTTCTGAATGGCACTAGCTTAAGCACTTTAATGAAAGCATGTCATTTCTACTCTTTCTTGAGGTAAACCCTCATAAAAAACATTAAATGCATTAATATCATCATGTAGGAAGTTTAGGATATATCTTCATTTCATTCCTTGTATTGGTCATAATAGCATAAAAATGAGAACATAAAGGGTGACTGTAAAGGAACTTACCAGTGAGAAGCAGAAAAGATTCATTTTGGTCAGCTTTAGTCCCTTGTTGCTGTGCTTTAAAGAACAAGATTGCCCCTTGTAGCTCTCTTGCCTTCACAGCTGTTTGGACAGCTCCCATGGGAGATTATTACACAATCAAATCCCTGCCATAATCCAGGGGATTCAGAGACCATTATCAAATGAGATAGATCTTTACTGAATAAACAATTTCCTAAAGTAATGAAGAGCACAGACTCATAAAATGAAAGAAGGAGATTTACCATGATCCAAGTAAACAAATTTCAAATGTGGCAATGACAGTCTTAAAATCTGGAAAAAAATGTAGTGTTAACAACCATAGTCCTCGCTAACTATAGTGAAAATTGAGACAGAACCTGAAGAAAATGTCACTCTGAATGTAAAAGTAACACCTTTCCTTTTAAGGTAATGATTCAGGTCTCTGTCTCTCACTCTCTCTCACTCTCTCTCATGTTCCTTCCCATCTTCTATTCCTCTATTCTCTAATATCAGTTTTAGAATGTTTGATATCTTACATGACAAAACACAGACATAAGCACATTTAATGGTGGGCAAGCATACACAATATAAAAGCTACCATTTTCACCACTATTAAAGTGTACAGTTGAGTGGCATTAGGTATATTCACATTGTTGTGCAACCATCACCAATGTTTACCTCAGTCTTAGGTACCTTTCTCTCATTGGTGAGACAAAATACTCAACACCCAAAGATACAAAGGGAAGGTTTATTTAGCTCACAGTTTGTAGAGGTTTTAGTCTATAATCAGCTGGCTCCAAGGCAGGGTGACACACAGCAGATTATGTCACAGAAGAGAAACAGTTCACGGTGGGCAGAAGGTAGCAAAGCAAGCAAGAGTGGACCACAGCTCTTTCTATCCCTTATATCTTTTCTAGGCTACATAGGGTGGGTAGCACTCACACCCTCAATCCTTGTGCCCTAGCATTGCACTATGAATCAATCCTAGCATCACATACTCTAGATCCAGCCACCTCTGAAAAAGCCTAACTTATAATTACATGAGGCTTTGAGGGGACCTCTAGATACAAGAGATAGCAACCTCCAAAACAGTTTTATCTTCCCTAACTGAAACTCTGTACCCATTACATAACAATTCTTCATTTCTCCCTTCCCCAGTTCCTGGCAACCACCATATTACTTTCTTTCATTGTGAATTTGAACTCACTTGTTACCTAAAATAAAGGAAACATGCAATATCTACCTTTTTGTGATTGCCTTGTTTCACTTAAGCATGCTTTTCAAGGGGCATTGTTGCAGCTTATGTCAGAACTTTCTTTGTTTTTAATGCTAAAAATATTCCATTTTATTGTTTATCTCACAGTTTAAAAATTCATTCTTCTTTTACTGGGTACTTTGGTGGATTCTACTTTTGGGCTATTCAAGATAATGGTGGTAGGAACATGAGTATATAAATATCTGTTCAAATTCTTGATTTCCATTTCTTGAGGTGTATACCAGAAGTAGCATGGGCAAATTAAGGGTTGAGGATATAGTGGAACAACATAAAACCCTGACAAGTGCAAAGTTCTGAGTTTGATTCCTGGGGCCAACAAAAGAAAAAAAAAAAAAAAAGCCATAAATATGGGCTCATAAGAGGTGGCAAATCATATACTAATTTTGTGTTAAGGTAGTGCCTTCCTCTCTGGCGGTATACCGCTTTGCTGTCTCCCAGCCACCATGAATGGAGAAGCTTGGTTCTACCAAGGCCTTCGGCCATGCTACTTGTACTTTGGAGCTAGCCAACAATTGACCAAACCCTCTGAAACAATGAGGAAAAGTTGTGTTTCCTTTTTAAGTTGTCTGTATTGGATCTTTTGCTCCAGTGACAGAAAGGTGACAAATACAGCATTCTAATTGGGATGAGGTAGTATTTTGCGGATTTTATTTGCAATTACTTAATGACTAGTGATATAATTTGTAGTGGTCTTGATATATCTTCTATGGAGAATGTTTGTCCACGTTTCTTGCTGTCTTCAATCAGGTTGCTTATCATGTGTTTGTTGAGTTTTAGGAGTTATTTACATCTTATGAATACTAATATCTTGCCAGACATATGATTTGAAAATATTTTCTCCCATAATATGGTCTGGCTTTGTATCCTGCTAATAAAATCCTTTGGTACACAAAAAATTATAATTTGTCTAGTCGATGTATTTTTTGGTTGGTTGCACCTAGTTTTATCTGATCCAAATAATTCGCTTATTTATTGTTTATTGTAACATATGTTGCTATACATTATAATTATATTCATCTTGATGAGTTAGTGAATATACCTATCTCATCTTGATCATTTTTATTCCCCTTTCCCCTTGCCTCCCCTCTTTCTGCTATCCCAGGTCTTCTGGTGTCATACCCAAAGCATCATTCACGACTCCAATACCTTGCTTATGTTTTCTTTTAAGAACGTTATAATTTTAGCCTTTATAGCTATGTATTTACATGTTTTGAGTTAATTTTGTGTATGGTATAGTTGAGGGTTCAAATTCATTATTTTGTATGTTCCTATACAATTTTTCTAATACCACTTGCTAAAAAGACTGTTCTTTTTCCATTTAATAGCCCAGAAGCTTCTGTTAAAAACTATTTGATCATATATATCAGGATTTATCTTTGGGCTTTATGTATAATTACATTGCTATATATCTGTCTTTATGAAAGTGCCATAATATTTTGATTACAGAACCTTCATAATAAGTTGTGGAAATGAGCACTCTTTGTATGTTATCTTATTTCATCTTTACACACATACAAAAACATGAAGATGCCTTTTTTATTTTAAAGATGTAGAAATTGAGGCTCAGAAAAATAGGTAATTTTCACTAGACAAAACTAGAAAGTGGTCGATTTCAGCAACTATTCTAGAAATTCCCTCCAACATATTTCATGCTTTTCCAGTCAATTGTACTGTCCAATATAAAATTTAGGGTAAAGCTTAGCTCTCAACTTACTGAAAATTCACTACAAATGGTCATGCTCAGAGCTATCTCAAAGCAGCAACTGAAATCTGATAATTCTTTTATAGCCACTTAATCCTTTTATTCTTAGATATGCTTGAAGTCTATTTTTAAATTAATATTTCTAAAGGTTAAATTTATTTTAACAATTTATTACTTATTTTTAATTTACAAATCAAAACCATCTATGTGAGTGTGTGTAACATGATGTTTACAATATTTTGAAATATACATTTTGTGGAAAATGTAATTTGAGCCAATCAATATATGTATACATTTGAAATTTTCAACCTTTTTTCCAAGGTTGAAAGGCTTCAGGACTCCGAGTATCGAAATCCATAGGTGTTTAAGTTTCATCCAAAATGGCACAGCATTTTCATGTTATGCACTTCCTCCTCTGTTCTTTAGTCTATTTAGATTACATCTGTAATACAATATAAATGTCATGTAAACACTTTTTATACTCTATTGTTTTAAGGAAAAACAATAAGGAACAAGTGCATATATGTTCAGTGAATATGCAATTTTTTTTTCTTTTTAGAATAATTCCCATGTATTGTGAGTTAAATCCACAGATAGTTGAATCTTTTGTCATGGAATGCACAGAGAAGTTTGATTGTATATATGTGGAATGGTTGTGTCAATTTAATTAACATTTATCAACTACCTATATTTATTTATAGTGAGCACTATTGAAATCTTTAATGGAAATTTTCAACTATACAATACATTGATATTAACTATAGTCAATGTATTGTCTAATAGACCTCCTGAACTTATTTCCCTTATGTAAATGAAATTTATGTCCTTTAACCAGCATCTCTGTCCAATTACTGCCTGCCTTTCTGTCCTGATAGCCCTGGATAGCTACTATGCAATTATCTTGGTGTTGCAGCTATGAATTCAACATGTTGGTGTTATGGTTTGTGTCTGTATGTCCCCATAAAGCCTCATGCAGTCATGGTGCAGGCTTCTAGAGTTTATGACTAATTCATGGGTATCAGTGCTACACCTTTCTGGGGCAGGTACTTTGCTTATAATGTAAGGGAGGAAAAGAGACAGATTGCTGCTGCTCCTCCTTTTTCTCTCTTGTTGCTTTTGCTGTTTTCCGCTGCCATGAACTGTTGCCCTCTGCAGTGTGCCACTCTACCTTGGAGCCAGGTGATGATAGACTGAAGCTTCCACAAACTGTAAGCTAAGTAAACCTTTCCTTCCTTAATTTTGGGTGTCAGGGATTTTGTCTCAGCAATCAGAGAAAAGTAACCAAGACAGTTAGGGTTCCACATAGACGTGAGATCAACTACTATTTGTTTTTCTGCCACCCAGTTTATTTCACTTAGGCAAATATTCTCAAAGTTTGCTCATGTTTTCTCAAATGATAGAACTTCCTTCTTTTTAAAGCTGAATAATATTTCATTGTGTGTCTATGCAATGTTTTTCAGCAAACACACTGCTGAGTACATATTCAAAGGAAAAGAAATCTATATTGGAGAGGATGTCTGCACTTCCCTGCTCATGGCAACGTTATTAACAGTAAACATACAGAGGCAGCCTCAGTGACCATCAAAAGCTGAATAAATAAGGCAAGTAAAATTTAGATCTTCCAAGTAAGTTTCTATTTTCAATGCCTCCTGGATTTATTTTCCCTTCATTGATTTCCTCCATTTGTTTGTAATGCCCTTTGAAATGACACCTACAATTTCTTCTATTCTTTACAACACCTAGAAGTTTATGCTTGCACCTTTTGCTTTAGAATGTTATCACTTGAGAATGTTTTCAGTTGAGAGTAATAGATTATGTGGATGAGAACATGTACTCAGGAAGGATAGCCTTTTCACATCATACTACATCTGTGGGTTGATAACTCTTCACACTGATGCAGAGGGTCAGTGAGTTCTGAGCCGTGGTCACTGACTAGAGTTGTCTTCTTCCTTCCTTCTTGGTCAGAGACAACTGTAAAAGCTCACAACACTGTCTTCTCACAGTTGCTCTCAGACATGACAAACAGCCATCACATGCAGCAAGACCATCAGTGCCCATGTTCAGCTGTTTTCCTCTATTATGTCACCTAACAGTATTAGCAACCCTGTAATTTTCTCTACTTCTGCATATTTTCTTAGGTTAGTAATTATGTGGAGAAATATAGTATACTGAGAAGATATAATATTAAAATTTACTCAAAAGCAACATCAGATGAAGCTAGAACTTTTTCTCCTTATAATCTCATATAGAAGCTATACTAGTATCTCAAATACTGGTATTTTTTTTAAACAAAAATGATGATGAGAATGTTCATACTTACTCAAAAACAGAGTACAACAATTCCCCCATATTTTCATCAACTATGCATCACTTACATCATCTATGCATCACTTACATCCAACAGTTATCAAGATCTTGCAACAATTTCTTTATTTCTTTTCATCCTTGTCATTTTTCTCTTCTGCTAATGCACTTGGAAATAATCTCCAGACATCATGATATTGCACTCTTACATTTCATTTTTATTCTAAAATTTTTGAGATTTGTTTAGATAATAAAAGTGCCATTGCTAAACCTGGTACCAGCAATCAAGCTCAGGACCTGGAGCTTACCAGGCGGGCATGGTGCCGCTGAGCTATAACCCAGGCCCTAAAGTTTCTTTTCTGATAACTTCAGATGCCATCCTGTGTCACTTCCCTCAGCGAAGGATGGAGTCTGTTTCGCTAGTCCCTTGAATGTGGTTTGAGATTATGAGAATAATGATAAATCGAATATGACAGAGATATCATTGTTCTAGCCTTAAGGCTATTTTCTGTCTTAATCATTTCTTTAATTTTTGCCTTGGTTTACCAAGATACAATGGACATGTAAAAATTATATGCATTTATTTATACAACATGATGTTTTGATAAAAATGTCATGTGATGCAAATATATAAAGCTAATTAACATAACCATTATCTCATACATATCTATTTTTCATACAGGTTTGTAGTATAGAACAGTCATCTTTGGGGGAATTGTATATGCATGGAATCTCCCTTTTTTACTTTTATTAGCACATGACTCCAGCACATAATGATTACATTCAGTGTAGGGGATTAGTTCGTGTTTGTAACACATTTCAATCCCCTTTTTCTCCCCTTCCTCCACCGCCCTTTTGGGATGCATAAGGTGTTCAAGGCCAGCCTGAGCTAAACAGCAAGACCCTCTCTCAGAGAAAAGCGATACCTTCTCCAAAGATTATGGAGACAGTGTTTATGTCATAACTATCTTTTTATTGTTGCTCCTCCCACTGAAGCTCTTCCCTGTGTCCTACAGTCTACTTTTAGTTTCCTATTGTATCTCCTTTATTGTGTTCATTAATGCACCTATATTTTGGATTTCTTATATACAACATATGATATTTAAATTTCTGAATCTGGCTTATAACATTCTTCTTATCGTCTATGTGTGTGTGTGTGTGTGTGTGTGTGTGTGTTTGTGTTTGTGTTGAGAACACTTAAGGTCTAATCTCTTGATTTTTTTATTTTAAAAAGAGAAAAGAACAAAAACAAAGTAACAAAACAGACAAAAACAAAGCAACACAAAAACAATAAAAACTACAGAATTTCAAATAAAAGATGATAGGAAATTAACAATGGTTGTTGTATTACAAATTGATTTTAAATATACAGTTACTAATACTTACAGTCTTTATGCTGCACAGTAGACCTCCAGAATATACTACAAAGTGTCAGTTAGGCTTTGCTTTTGAAAAAATTGCTAACTTCCCTTTTCTTCTTCTTGGGACCCAAGCATCTTATTGTGAGGAAACCCAAGCAGTACACGAAGGGACTCATATGAAGTAGAGTTAAGGGCTCCTCTGACAGCCTGAGCTATCTCCAAGCAGACAAGGAGCACTCAAGTGCTAGCCCTGTGATTGATGCCATCTTAGAAGCAAATTCTCAAGCCCCAGACACACCGCTTCCTCAGCTAATGCCAGCTGGAACAAAGAGCTGTCCATTGGGAGCCCTGACCAAACTACAGACTTGTCAGAAAATAAATTATTGCTTTCTAACTCATCACATTTTCGTGTTTCAAAATAGTAATTTCTCTCGTCAACTAGTTCTATGGTTAATCTAAAATACAGCTCTTAGAGGAAGGACATATACAAATTTCCAGAGTAAGGAATTGATACTTTAGTAATTTGTTCAATGGTATTTACTGAATTTTTCCCTCATTCCTCCTCCTCCTCCTCTTTTTCCTCCTTCCCCATTATTAATTTATAGGGCTTTATAGGTACAGTGTGCTTTAATACTTTCCTATGTTTCTTTTTTGTGAGGTCTATTGCTTAGTTTTCATTTCTGAGCACATGTTTTAGTGCATAATGTTTACATTCATTTTAGGGAGTAGGTACCTGTACTTAACATGTTTGGTTCTTTTTAATCTCCTTCTCCCTCCTCAATCTACTCCTTCCCACCATCTCTAGATCCCCTTTTCTCTCTCTCTCTCTCTCTCTCTCTCTCTCTCTCTCTCTCTCTCTCT
>NW_004955407.1:16471249-16489790 GCF_000276665.1 Chinchilla lanigera
CTTCATTTTGTTCACATTTGTAACAGATGAGGATTATATTCATTGTGGGTAAGTGGAGCACTTACATGACACATCTTAAATCCTTTTATGCCCCCCCTCACTCTGTATTACCTTCCCATTTGCAAAAGATCTATCTCCCTGTTTCCTCTTATCAATCTTTTACTTTGCTCTTTATTTTATTGGTACTTTGTATTTTTAGTACAGCACTGAAACTTGTATGTCTGATTTATTTCATTCAACATTTTGTTTTCAAGGCATTTCCAATTTCCTACAAATGTCTCAATTGTATCCTTCCTTATAGCTGAAGAGTATTTTGCCACATAGAGACAGCATGTATTCTTCATCCGTGCATCTACTGGAGGATATATAGGCTGATTCCACAATTTAGCTGTTATGAACTGTACTGCTTAAACGTTAGCATACATGTATCTATATAATATATGTCATTAACTCCTTTGATAAGACACTTAGAGCTGGGCGTGGTGGCACAAGCCTGTAATCCCAGCATTTGGGAGGAGGAGGCAGGAGGATCAATGCAAGTTCGTGACCAGCCTGGGCTACATAAGTGAGCTCAAGGCCAGCCTGAACTGCATAGCGAGACCTTCAAAAAAAAAAAGAGGACACCTAAAATAGGACTACCTGAGTCAAAAGGAATTTGTATTTTTATTTTATTGAGAAAACTCCATACTGGTTTCCATTATGATTGAACTATTTTTCATTTCCACTAGCAATGTAAGAGGACTTCTTTCTCACCAACAGCCTCACAGGCATGTTAGATTTTACTGTTAGATTTCTTGATGACTGCCACTCTTTATGGGGTAAGTTTCTTGATTCTTAGTTTTGTCCTATGTTTGGTCATTGAGAGACTTGCATTAAATTTCTGTTCTTTTAAACAAACTTATTGTCATTTGACAAGTTTTCTAATTCTAGCCCAACAAAAAATCCCAGAGCCATTTTATATATTTTCTTCTTCAGAAATGTGGTGAGTCATCCATCTAAGGAATTCCCTAAATATTTTAATGAGAAAATAAATGCACCTGGATATTTTGTCGAGCTTTTTTCTCTGATTTTCATGTTCTTGTTTTAAGAATACCAATTATTTCCTTTTCTGACACATTTAGTCCTATGTATGTGAAATAAACGTGGTTATTCCTCAAGCCACCTATTCATAGTAAACTGGATATGAAAAAATTAAAAGTAAGACTTTGACTAACTTGGGATATGAAATTGCTCCTGTAGTCCTTTTCTATGTACATTATTATCACAGAAAGGAGTAAGACATTGGAAAAATCTAAATATAGTAATGTAGTGTCTAATGTTTTAAATCTTTGTAGAACTATTTCTCTATAGGTGTTCTTCAACTTCAAACTTCTTGTCTCTTGTGTTTGGTAGAGGCAATAAAATATCCAAAGTTTCTTTTTGCACAATATCTATGACTTTTTATAAATTATTCCAGCATAATAATTTCCCCCAACCACTGTAAATTCCAAAATAATAGGTTTTGAAGGCACAATAAGTGCTCCATTGCTTCCCCCAACAATTTTCTGCTGCACTGAATATCAACTATCTGGTACCTGTTTCCTTTGCAGGCAGAATTTCTATACCTTGCAAGATGACACTCACTTTGCATTTCAACAAGTAGGTATCATGATAGTGCCCAAGAGCATCAGCTTTGGATCTAAGAAATTTGGTATACAGAACTTACTTGGAGTCTTAGACAAGTCGTTTAACTTCCCTGAATGTAAAATTTTATTTCTATAAAAATATGATGCATCTATTTCAGTGCCTTTGATATGAATTCATATCAACACACTTAATGTAAAACTATTACTATGAATAAGTTTGGTCATCTCTTTTCATCAAAATATACACCAAGAGCAGCCACTGTCTTACTCAAGGGAGAGGAAAGACATATGTCATGCCAAATTATATCTGGTCCAAAGACACAAAAATCTGGATTATATATCTGGCACTAGGGCTAAGAGACCCTGTAAAAACCCTTCCAATTTCAACATCTTCATCCATGAAAGAGATAGAAGTAATTTTCTCAACCATTTTTCATATAGTTTCACACACACATGCACATACACACATACACAAGAAAGATACCCAAGGCCCCATCAATCAACTTAAATTCCAAAGAGATGATATTTCAATCCACTCATACACTTTCTTGCATGTAGTCACACACAAGTTGGGAAGCTCTGCTGTGAAGGAAATGTAAGTCCCACTAGCTCTATAATACCTATGATGGAATTTTCAGACAGGAAACTGTAGCATTAAAGCAGGGAACAGGGAAACCCTTTTAGGCTAGATAGAAGTAAATCTAATTTTTCTATTCAAATCTTATAGACCGCTGAATGAAACTAATGCACAGATAATTTTGAGACTATGTCCCAAGGTAGCACTCCCCAAAGTTGGACTGAAGTAAGATAAATCATACAGTCCTTTTCATTACAAAGGATTGTTAGCTTGATAAGTATTCATTTATTGCTTGAAGTCTAAGATTAAAATTTTGCACAGGACAGATATAAAGTTATTAGTGTCAAAGAAGCATAATTGGAAGTATAAATAGTTGACACATATATACCTACCTTTTTGGAAGTAATTCACAAAAAACATTGTCATTGCATCTAATCACTAGTTAACCCATGTAACATTTTATTCCATTTTTAGGAATCCAATTTCAAAAAAAGAAACATGCAGAGAGAAATTAACAGCATATACATTTCTGTGACAGACAGTAGGTGCCTTACCTCTTCAGGGATTGGTTTTGAAACAATGCTAGGGAGAGCTGTGTTTATTAAATAAAAGTTTATAAAAATATGTTTTACAAGCATTTTCAAGTTTTCAGTGTGTCTTGCAACCAAGCTGGAATTTGTCAAGGAATATTATGTTAAGAAGTTTAAGAGTTGTGTTCTTGAAAGTAGGGATTTTCATACATAACCTGCCAAAATAAACAATGAAAACAGAAAATTCAAACACACCTTTAAAAAGTAGTAAGAATAAACCCTTAATAAAAAGTCTCTTGGCAAAGAAAAGCCCAAGATCAAATGATTTCTATGAAACTTTTTTGATTGTTTGTTTTTGGGACAGTCTTGCTATGCAGTTCAGGATGGCCTTGAGCTCACTTTGTAGCCCAGGATGGTCGCAAAATTGCAACAATCCTCCTGCCTCAGCCTCCTGAGTGCTGGGATTACAGAAGTGCACCACCATGCCTGGCTAAGAAACTTTTAAGGAGGAACTAATATCCAGTCTTGTTTTCTCGATGGATTGAGAAGGAGTAAACTCTTCCTAAGTTATTCTTCAAGGCTAGCACTAGCCTAATGCCAAAACCATAAAAAGATACAACAAAAAAGGAAATCATAGACTAAGAATTCTGATCAGTGTCAAATAACCTGAACAAAACACTAACAAATTGAATCCAACAGCACATCAAAAAGATCATTCACCATGAAATGGGATTTAGCCAACTTACAAGAGTAGCTCAAACAATAAAACAATAAATATAATATGTCACATCAAAAGAATAAAAGATCAGATAATCACCTCTATAAATGGAGAAATAACATTCAATAAAATTCAACATCACTTCATGACAGAAAATGAACATACTAGGCATACAAGGAAGTACTAGAAATACTAAAAGTTATATGTTACAAAAACACAGCCAACACCATACTAAACAGGGAAAAGTTAAATGCATTTTCTCTAAGATCTGCAACAAGACAATAATATGTATTTTCGCCACTCTTATTCAACACAACACTAGAAATTTTAACTAGACCACTTAGGCTCAAGACATAAAAACCATGCAGGTAAAAAGGGCAAAAGATAAATTACCTTTTTTTTAGATGATAAGAATATAAATGCATATATATATATATTTTCCCTTTTTCCTTTCTTCCTTTCCCCTTTCCCCTACCCTAGTTTGTATTTCCTTTTGAACAATTTCTTCCCATTTTATAATATGTATTGTATATTTTGGCCCTTATTTATCCTAAAATGCAACATAGTTATACTACTAATTTCTCTTAGTTCACTGAAAAAAAAAAACTTGTGCTAATATCATTTGGAGAATTTCTTATGCCCGTGTCCTATATTCTGAGTAGCTGAGTTAAAGATAACAATATACAATGTGTTAACTATTGTTATTCTCTTATTATTTTGTTATGAAGTTTTTTTATTTTGCCCATAAAATTGAAAAAAATTAAATGATAAACCCAGAAAACCCTCCCCAAAAGAATATATATCATATATATATGATATCAAAAGATATTAGAGCTGCAAAACAAATTCAATAAATCTGCAAGATACAACATCAATGTACAAAAATCAGTAGCATTTTTACACATACAGGAAAACAATGAAAAAATTGTGACAAAAAATCATGGTTGCAATCTCATTCACTATAGCTGCAATAATATAAAATACCTAGAAATATATTTAATGAAGGAAGTAAGAGGTCTTGAAGTGAAAGTTACAAAACCATTATGAAAGAAATTGAAGAAGATATACAGAAATGAGCTGGAAAGACTTTCTATGTTTATAGATTGGAAAGGTTAATATTATGAAAATGTACATAACACCTTTGGTGAGGTAAAGATTCAATACAATGTCTATAAAAATACCTGTGGCATTCTTCCCAGAACTAGAAATAAAGCTACACCTAACTTCATAGAGAAACACAATAATCCCAAATACTCAAAGAAAATGCAATCAAAAAGAATAAAGCTACCCAGGCATGGTGGCTCACGCTTGCAATCCCAGAACTCAGGAGGCTGAGGCAGGAGGATCACTGCAAGTTCTAGACCAGTCTAGGCTATAAAGTGAGTTCAAGGTCAGCCTGAATTAAGTAGTGAGACCCTATCTCAAAAAGAAAAAAAAAAAGAAAAGAAAAGAATAAAGCTGGGTATATCACAATTACCAGTCTCAAAACATACCACAAGGACATAATAACCAAAACTGCACTGTACAGATGTAAAGGAGACACACAGACCAAAATAACAGGATATAAAGTACATAAATAAATCCATCCTTTTATGACCAACTGATTCTTGACAAAGTGTCAAAACACACTTTGGAGAAAGGAGCACCTCTTCAATAAATAGTATTAGAGAAACTATATATTCATGGGCCAAAATAATGACATTTCACCTCTGTCTCTGTCCATACACAAAAATCAAACAAAAATGGACCAGAGATCCATATGTAAGACCTGAAACTATGAAACTACTAGAAAACAACTTAGGGGCAACACCGGAAGACATCAGTATAGGCAATGTTTCTTTGGAGAGGAACCAAATGAAATTTTAATAAAAACTAAGATGCTTCTATTCAACAAATGAACTAATAAAGGAAGAGAAGATATGGCTCACATAAAGACTGAAAACACTCAGAAACTATATTTTTTGAGAAAAGGTTAATATCCATAACGCATTTGGAACCCAAAGAACAACAATAAAAAAAAATATAATTAAAAATGCAATAAACTGATTAGATGTTTCTCAAAGGAAAAATAAAAATGCTTAACATCATTAATCATCAGAGAAATGTAAAACACAATCACAATGAAATATCATATCATTTCATGTCAATCAGAATGACCCATCAAAAAAGCAAAAAACAACAAACACTACCCAGAATATGGCAAAAAGGGAACTCATATACCTTTGACAGGAAAGTAAATGAACATAGACATTATGAAGAGCAGCGTGGAGATTCCTCACAAAGAATTGAAAATAGGCTTACAATATGATCCAGGAAATTTTCCAGATATATACCCAAAAGAAATAAAATCAACATATCAAAGAGATACCTGCTTTACCATCTTTATTGGAGCACTAGTCACAAGAGCCGAGATATGGAGCCAATCGGGGTTCTCCAGAATTGGGTAAATGAACAAAGGAAAGAAGTTTACACAGAAAATACCATTCAGCCATGAAAAATATGAAATCCTGTTATTCTCAGCAAAATATATGGAATAAAAGGGCATGGGACATCATGTTAGGTGAAAGAGGGCAGATTCCAAAACACAAGTACCACATATTCCCTCTTAGATGTGGAAGCTAAATTCATCTGAAAAGTTGAGGGTAGTGATTACTAGAAGCTGGAAAGGACTGGAGGAAGGCATGCTACAGAGAGATTGGATAACAAGTATTCAGATACAGTAGGATAAGAGGAGTAAATTGTAGTGTTGAGCATAGTGGGGTTACTAGAGTTCACAATAATATGTTATAGATTTAGGAAAATCCAAAGCAGCAGAGCTAAAAAGCCTTCAAGCATAAGGAAATGATATGGAGTGGAAATGCTAATCACCCTGGTTTCATTACTATGCATACATTTTATATACATGTATTAAAAATTGCACTGCACTCCATAAATATGAACAATTATTAAGTGTTAAGAAGAAAAGCATACAATAATAGTGAGTTTCTTTTATATGCACACAGCACACACTCACATTCAAAGATATAATTTGCAGATAAAATAGAAGAGAAAAACGTTCCTTAACAGCTATTCCTAAGTGGAGAAAGAATCTGTGAATGATATCTCTGTGTCTCAACTTCCTCTGCAAAGTCTATGTCATAGGACTAGATATCAGGATTCATTCTTTCTCCAAATTCCTGTAGAACAATGCGGTCAATGAAATAGGGCTTTAAACTTTGTAAACAATCTGGAATATATTATATGTTTAAAATATCTGACCAAATAAACTAAATTTTAAAAATGTATTTAAAAATATTATATGACTACAAGTAAAACTGTCATTGTTATTGGTAGGTTTTAAACTTTTATTTAATACATATTTAATACATTTAATACATATTTACATAAACTTTTATTTAATACATTTAATACATATAAGCAGTCACAAACATAATTAACCTCTTCCACCCAAATCACTAGCTCCAGAGAGTGCTCTGGATAGCAATTAATAATACTATAATCTGTTCCTAAGTACAGCATGGTATTCTATTATGTAACTATTCTACAATTATTTACTCAGGTTGCTGTTAATAATATAGTTTTCCCCATTTCAGATTTTATGAATAAGTGCCTACTAGTATCCCTCTTTATATTTTTGATTGATATACACATTTATTTTCTTTGATATACCCCCAAATATATGTAAAGAAGAATGGAAAATTGGATCACAGGTTACTGCTAAGTTAATTTTAGTAGATACTGGCAAGAAGTGTTCTAAAATGATTATATCAATTTACATTCCCATCAACATGAAGGAAAATACTAGTTGTATCATATCACCTTTAAAACTGTTATTTTTTTATTTGAGCTGTTCTGGGCACAATTTTAGCTAGTCTTAATAGTATTGAACCTCTTTACATAATTTTCTTAGCTACTTTGACACTGTGAAATATTTGTCCAAATCTTTCACCCATTTTTATCTAAGTTGTGTGCCATTTCCTTGATTTTTACTACTCTATATTCTGCTGATGAATAACTTCATGAATACATGTATGTTATATAAATTATCCCCCAGGGTGTGGTTATGCATTTTATCATTTTAAAGCTCTCACTATATCAACAAAGGTTCTTACCTTTAATGAAATGCAATTTGTTTTCCTTTTGTTTTGTGTTTTTGAATCTCATTTAATAAATCTTCACCTATTTCAAAAGCATGAAGATATTCTCCATGTTTCTTTCTAGAAATTTGATGATTTAGTTTTCACACTTACAATCCATGACCCATGGTATTACTATTTTTTCATTGATATCTGTCTTTATGAAGTATAATTGATTGAGAAGACCATAGATTTGTTGTTGACGTGCGGCATTACTCTTATCATACCAAGGCATGGTTTTAATGTGGGTATTTTTGGGAAATCTATAATTCATTGGTCTTTGCGCCAGTATTACACTTTCTTAATTACTACAGTTTAGAGAAAGTCTTCCCATCTGATAGTGGAAGTATTCCAGCTTTGCTCTTTTCTTTTTTTTTTTTCTTTTTTTTTTTTCCGGTACCGGGCATCGAACTCACATCCTTGCGCTTGCCAGGGAGGCACTGTCCCCTGAGCTAAATCCCCAGCTTTGCTCTTTTCTTTAATATTGTCTTGGCTGTCTTAGGTCCTTCAGTTTTATGTTTTAAAGCATTACATTTAAAACTGAGAAAGAAGTATAGGTCATATTTGGCCACTGACTAGCTACGGCCTTGTGAAAGACATTTTAACCTCCCTGTCTCTGCTTTCTCATTTGTAAAATGTGCAGGGCTTGGATGAGACAATCCAAAATCCTTTGCCTTTGTGATTTTCTGGCCCAATTCACACTGAAATGGAGGTGACTAATGTTTTTAAATAAAACATAGGAAAACTCGCTTGAAAGGATGATGATTTAAATACATTTCTTTCAATGAATATTATTCACATTTAAAATAATGAATTTGCAAATGGTTTAGGCCACTTATACTTTAAAGGATTTACAAATTCTTTAATCTTCTAATTTGTCCCATTAAGAATGACAAAATAAAATGTATTGTTTTTATTGAAAGTGATATTTGATAAAGTTAGATTACATTATTATTATGAAACGTTAGATTACATATCCTTCTCTGTTATTTGGACAAGAATTTAAGTCTGTAATGACTGGCACCATCCCACCACTTTGACCATGATTTGTAGATTAAAACCTAGCCTTTCCAGCCTCACTTCATAATGTCACACTTTGCTTTGTTTTCAAGCACTTTTGCTTGTAATTTTCCACACCCAAAATAGTCATCTGCTCTGTTTCCACCAATTCGTATCCAATAGATTTTTCCAAGTCACTGCCAGTCTTTCTGGATTAACTCTACTCTCTATATCCTTCTCACTTTTTCATTTCCTGTTCATCCACCTGTACCACGTTTCATAGTCTCTATGTACAAATTGTGTTAAGCATTTGGTGCTAAGCTTCTCTTTTGAATTGCCAGATGAGAAGTGGTGTTTGTGTTATACACTGCACTAGGTCTTTGAGAAGAACTCTTGGGCTATGAGAAGCTTTTCTGTGCTGGTCATACATGTTATCCCACTTTCTAACCACCTTGGGATGTAGATGGGTTATTTTTCAAATGAAACAATGATATTTGGTAAAATTCAGTGTCAGAAGATCTACGTCTCTTCTTCTCTTAGGGAAATGGAGATGACAACAAATTGATTGGACTGCCCAGGTAGCTATTGGGGGTGGGGGTGGCCCACAGGGCAGAGACAGGAAGAAAAGAGGCCTTCATAGAGACAAAACGTGCTGGGACTGAAAGAACAGCCTCGGAGAGGAATGACACAACCCCGCGTAGATGTAGATTAAGAGAGCCAAGACGGGTGCCAGAGTCAGAGGAGCAGAAAGTAAAATCAGAAGATAAATGAAATGGAGCAAATTCAGGTTTGAAACAGGATGGGACTGAAGGAGGAAGGATATAAAAGAGGGAAAAATGAGCACATCAATAAGAAGCATTTGTTCCATGCATACATTAATAAATAAATGAATAACTTCTAAAGGATAATCATATTTGGAAGCCAGAGGTGACAATGAACACCCTGTCATCCCCGCTCTTTCGGGGCTGAGGTAGGAGGATTGAAAGTTTGAGTACAGCCTGGGTAGCTTACTGACTGAATGAGACACTGTCTCAAAATTAAAAAATAAAGCATATGCAGCCCATTGCCATGTTCTGGGTTCAATCCTCCCAGTACTGCAAAGAAACACATCTTATCTGGAAAGCTGATGAAATATTAGTACCATGAGAGAAATTAAGAAACCATGATTGTGGAGCATATTGAGATAGACTTTTGTCAGGCAACATCTAACAGATATGGTTAAATAGGCAACGACAAATGTATGCAGTTTGGGAAACTGGTAGACACTGAAATTCTTAGCTGACAAAATGCTTTATGCACTTATTACACCATATATCTAAGTAATGAGAAATTTGCCTCACATACACAGCCAATAGCTGAATGATACAGAATTTGAAGTTAAGGTTGCAATCAAAAAGTTCAGCTAATTTTATTACATGATAGTTCCTCCCATATAAAAATAAATATATTGTCCAGTCAAAAGGAGGATGTTAGATAACATGATTGTGAACCTTAAATATGTCGCAGCCATATGATAATATACATAACATCAGATGACAATTGCAATTTATCAAGTATAAGTTGACCTCCTAGGTCAAAGATATTTCTTTTATTCATTGCAATAGTCATGTGTCTGCTGGTATGATATAGCTGAAAGCATTACCTGCCTGCTAAAACAGGTAAATGTGCTGGAGACTGTTAAGTGGATTAAAATTTTATACCACAAAGTAATGCCCAGTAGCACAGACGAAATTACACCTCAGCCAAAGGTATTTGTGAAAATTCAAAACCAGAAAAGAGTACATTTCAAAAGCTTTCTGAAATAGAAGATGCAAAGAAATAACTTAATGTACAAGTGAGCAAAGCAAATATTTGAAAATTTGCCAAGTAGCTGGAGGCAGGATTTGAGGGGGAAAAAAAAGGCTATGAGTATTACTGATATTTAGTCTATTCTAGGAGTTAAAAGAAAAAGGCAAAATATTGTGCTTTAGTTATCTTTTGCTGTTGAACTGGCACTGTTAATTCCTCCAAATTCTATCAGCGAAAAGGCACAAAGCAAGGTCAGATGTAAGGTATGGGGTACACAATGTCACCTTTTTATGGAAGAAACTGCAGTGCTACATTGCAGTGGATGGAGCCTAGGTTGACAAGAACGACTGCAGTCATTTTGTCGTGAGATCACAGCCAGTAACCAGCAGCTTGACTTTGAGCAGTACATTTCTCTTGGTTTCAGTTTCTTTATATCTAAAATAAAAGTCAAGACCAGATGCACCCCATTCTCCATATCTGAGACAATCTTTTCCAAAACTGCTTTTAAGGTACATTAGAAGACTTTCAGATACCTCAAGGAAAAAAATCATCACACAAAGTGACTTATAGTTGCTTGGCAAGATATAAGTTCACTTTTCAAAAGAAAACTTCTATATAGAAGATAGAGGTGGAATAGGAGGATGGAATAAAATTAAGCAATATTAGGATACCACAAGTTGAAAATAATTGAAGATTTCTAGTTTAATCATCTGACAACAGTGCAATATGTGATATATTTTAGCATAGAGTACATATATTTTAGCATAGAGTATATATATTTTAGCATAGAGTATATATATTTATACTCTATGCTAAAAAGTAGACTGTCTAGTTCATATCCTAAATGACCCAACTTATACTGTCTAGTTCATATCCTAAGTGACCCAATTTTATACTTATAAAATATATATATATATTAGCATAGAGTGTATATATATATATATATATACACACATATACTCTATGCTAAAAAGTAGACTGTCTAGTTCATATCTTAAGTGACCCAACTTATACTGGATCATTATGAATTTTCCACCTGATAGATTTATCTTCCTCAATAATGAAACATATAAAAGTACCAAATGATAGAATAATTTGTTTTGACTGTTAACATAGATTAAATTAAGTGGTCAGTTGCCTCATCTATCTCACTTGGAAAGCAAAGATTAAACCAACTGTAAGCAGATAAAGGTGAGTGAAGTCAGTCAAACAGCCTACGATATTTTGCTTTAATATACAGAAAATAAGTATGTTCTTATTGGAGTACCTTATTGCAAGATAAGACAAAATGCTTATTTTTCTCACTCATAGAGAAAAAAATGGCTAAATTAGGGATCATTGTTACAGAGAACTAAAAATCAGCCTTCTTTGAATACTTAAAATATCAGTATTTCCCACTGGTTTACTTTGCAAGTATCTACACGCATTGTTTTTCTACATGATACACAAATGAAGTATCAAACTATTGGGATCTAATTTAAATTAGATCTTGCACACATAAAGCAAGCTAAAGAAGTTAAACCTAACTACCCACATTGATAAGAAAGAACATGTCTAAATTTAACACGAATTGAAATTTATGAAGCTCCACAGTCAGTGAAGAATAAAAGAACGGTCCGATCTAAACGGAACTGTTGCTGTAAGGAAACCCTTTCTTTGTTATCTGCATGCGCATCGCCTTAGTGCTTAGAACCCCACACAGGTGCCTCTCAGACATCAGGAAATTAGACACCAAAAAGAAGACCTGAAAAACGGAAGCCTGCTCAGTCTGCACATTTCGGATGGAGGCGAGACAGAGCTATATTTAGGATTAATAGTGAGAGAGTGGTTTGCAGGGAGGGGAAGATGTTAGAAGGATCAGTGCATACATGTTTGCTTGAATTTAGAGGAGCAAATAAATAGATATGAAGAATAACCTACACTGCATTAAAAACTACAGTGTTCACCCACTTGTTTATTGACAGAATGACGTGGAGTAACCCACACAGACTTATGTAGTCGTTTGTTTTCAGAATAGAAGCCTGCACAATTTGCATGGCATTAACAAAGGGTAATTATAAAACAGAAAAGGGCATTTTTATAATAAACTCATTTTCTTTGCATTCCTCTTTCCACTACTTCTAAAAATGCTTGAAAACCAGCTTTAAAACTACAGTCCCGTTTCCCAAGTTGGCTTCCTTCTTTCCCTCTCCCAATCCCATGTTACACTTATTACCTTCTGTGTCTGTAGCTGAAGATGCAGGATTGTGTCTGGAATAAACCTTGACTTTATTCCAGAATAAGAATTTCCTGGATTGTGTATCAAAATAATCAGAGCAGAATACAAATATTGCACCTTTTTATAACATCCTTTTAAAATCAGCTTTCTCACCTTCAATACTTCATGTGTCTGACATGTGAAAAACATCATTATCTTAACAATGTGAGACAAAACTCTTTGCTATGGTCAAGACTTCACCTTCTCCCTCCCATCTCTTCCAGAGTAAAGGCCTCATGTTAGCTCAGGCATGTGCAGTCACACTGGCTGTACTGACTATTTTTTAGTGCAGTGTATTTATCAGCTCAAGCAATCTCTGTTTTCAGTGAGACATGATGACGTCCTAGCAGGCTGGGCAGCAGAGGCAGGAAGATTACAAATTCAAGCTCAACCTGGGCAACTTACAAATATCAAGAATGTGTCCCAAAACAAACAAACAAAATGAGAGCTGAGTATGTTGCTTGGGGAGGGGAGAGAGAGAGAGAGAGAGAGAGAGACAGAGAGAGAGAGAGAGAGAGAGACAGAGAGAGAGAGAGAGAGAGAGACAGAGAGAGAGAGAGAGAGAACTATCTCTGAAATTATCTCCCTCCTTTAAGCATCATTCATATTTTTCCTTCTCCTGACAACCGCATTCCCTCACAGCCAGGGTTGTAAGCACTGCATTTATTCTTCCATCTGCTACAATAAAAACCCTGTCCACGCCATTCTACTGAAAGCTATTTTCAGAAAGGTTCTTCATTGTTTCTGTAGTAAGCATTGACTGATAGCAGTTTTGGTACTGGGAGTGGCTCTAGAGAAACAGAATTGTAGAATTTTTTCATGGCTTTAATGGTTTCTAGAGCTGGCTCTTTAATTTGATGAGACCTAAGGACAACATGGCTTTTCCTGCCGATACCGTGGGGAACACCGAGAATCCTTGGATCGAGCTGTTTAATGTGCAGTGTAGACCACTTGATTTTCTTAATTGACCATTTGCGAGATACAAGGAGTTGAGTGACTTCATATAAGAAATGTTTGAATATTTTTGGCAGAGTGGCAAATATAATGGTGCTGGCTAGTTGCTCTGAGCATCTCTGTGCAAATCAGTGAAGAAAAACAATGAGCTCAGAACACCCATAGGAAATCTAAAGTCTTCTAACTGTGAAGCCAAATTAATAAAGGAAAACAAGGAACTCAAATATTCAACAACAACCAAAACAAGAGTGCAAAAGTTTCTAAGTGTTCTGAAAGAGAATCTCCTCTCCTTCAGCAGCAGGGCAGAGATTGCGGAAACCAAAACACAGGCCCTCATAATTGGATGGAGTGAAATACAGCATAAGTTTAATGCTCAGACTTAAGTCTGATGTAAAGGTAAGGGCACTGGTCAGAAAAGACTAAGATCCCACAAACTGAGATGGGGATGTTTGGGAGGATCCTGATGAGGCTGAGAGTGTCAAACTCTTAGAACAGTGGTGCCAGACCTGGAGCACACGTGCCGCAGCACTCAGAGCCCCCGTGGTTGCCACGTGAGCCAAGTTGCCCCGGGATCACCCAGTACGTGAACATTCAGGTTGAATTGGCAGCATTGGCGCTTGGCAATAAAGAAGTGGGTTTTGCCTCGAAGTTTGAGCAGTCGGTCTCTAAAAGGATTGCAATCACTGTCCTAGACTCTAATGAGGTTATTTTTCCAGACAAAGAGATTTCCCCACCCACAGTTGCTGAGGCAGCCACACCCCACCTCAACCCTGCGGTGTCGACCCAACCGTGGTAATGCTGACACTCCTCAGGACCCACTCTTAGCACCCGCTTTTGCCTCTAGGCCCATATTCAGGCTCAAATCACAAAAGGCTCCTAAAAGTGAGGTACAGGTGTGCCCCAAGAGGAAGTCCAATATTCTCTCAGTGAACTTCTTGAGTTTTCTGTCTCTAACAAGCAGAGGCCTGATGAGCAAGTATGGGAATGGATGTTCTGTATGTGGGATGATCGTGGCAAACATGTACACCTGGGCCGGGCTGTTTGTAGCTATGGGCCTCTTCAGCAGGGATTCTGAATTCGATATTGCTGCTCACAGGGTAAAGTAAGGTGTTAATGGTTTATTTGACTAGCTGGCACAAAGAAGTGCAGCACAAAAGATGGCTCACTGTGAATGAATTAGAGATCTGATATTTCATGGTTTACTGTTAATGATAGGCTTTAGAGGCTTGAGGAAATGGGAATGTTGGAGTGGGTTTGAAGGCACCTTTCACTAACACCTTGAGAAACAGATTCATGAGTAGAGCACTGGCATCCTTGAAGAGCCCTGTCACTGGTCTCTGTATGGCAGACCTTATAGTGGAGACCATGGTTATTTAATTGAGAAACTTAAGGACAATGGGTTTGATTGGAGCCCATAGTGACAGGGGTCAAGTGGCACCACTCAATTACTAAAGGCAAGGTGTACATAGTTACTGTAATGGGCAGCAGAAGCAGAACAGTGATCAGAACGGTCCGACACGTGTAGACCTACTGCACTGGCTGAGCAGCCATGGTGTTCCAAAGGGAGAAATAGGAAGCCTACAAATTTTTTACTAGATTTATGTAATCAAAAAAGAATTGAGCAGAAACCTACTTCAAATTATAGTAACAGGGGCCAGGAATATAGCTCAGCAACACAAGGCCTGCCTGCGGAGTGACCTTGGTTCCTGGTAGAAAAAAAAAAATCTGAATATATATATATGTATATATATATATATATATATATATTAACATAAGGAACATATATATATATATAATATATATATATTAACATAAGGAATCATGGCCCCTCAACCAGTTTCTGGATTTGAGCCAGTTTACAGACCCAGAATCCCCTGAATGAGAGGCTGAGTCATTACAAGAAGAACCCTTGCGCACTTCCCCAATTTTTTGTTTTGTTTTTGGTGCCAGGAATAGAACTCAAGACCTCACACTTGCAAGGCAGGTGCTGTGCCACTGGGCTATATCTCTGGCCCTACCAACAAATATTGATATGATCAAACTTTCTCTCATCCTTCCCCAAAGGGATCTAAGGCCTTTCACTAGAGCAATTTCACACTGGGGAAAGGGAAATGATTAGACATTTGGGTAAAAACTGAACACTGATTCTGAACTCATGCTGATTGCAGGAAATCTAAAACATCAGTGTAGGCTCCAGTAAGAGTAGGGGCCTATAGAAGTCATGTGATCAATGGAGTTTTAGCAAAGATCTGATACACAGTGAGTCCGGTAAGTCCTGGAATCCATCCTGTAGTCATTTCCTCTGTTCCAGAATGCATCATGGGGATAGATATACTTATTACTTGGCAGAATCCTCACATTGGGTCCTTAGCCTATAGTGTGAGGGCCATTATGGTTGGAAAGGTCATATGGAAGCCATTAGAGTTGCCTTTACCTGTAAAATAGTAAATCAAAAAGAATATCACATACCTAGAGGGAATGTGGAGATTAGTACCACTATTAAGGACTTGAAGAATGCAAGGGTGGTGGTTCCCACCACAGCTACATTTAATTGTCCCATTTGGGCTGTGCCAAAGATGGATGGGTCTTCGAGAATGACAGTAGATCACCATAAATTGAACCAACTGGTGACTCTGACTTTAGCTTCTATACCTAATGTGGTTTTCTTGCTTAAGCAGGATTAACACATCTCATGCTACTTGGTGTGTAACTATTGACTTGACAAATGCCTTCTTCTCCATACTTATCCATAAAATCCATCAGAAAGAATTTGCTTTCAGCTGGAAAGGTCTACAATACATCTTCACTGTCCTACCTCAAGTGTATATTAATTCTCTAGCTCTGTCACAATTTAGTTCACAGGAATCTTGATCACCTTTCCCTCTCACAAGGTGTCACATTGGTCTATCACATTGATGATATTATGCTGATTGGACTAGGGGATCAGGAGGTAGCAATCATTCTTGTTTTGTTAGTAAAGCATTTAGAAGCCAGAAGATGGGAAATAAATCCAAGATCCTTCTGACTCAGGGAAATTTCTAAGAGCCGAGTAGTATAGAGTATGTAGAGCTATTACAAGATAAAAGAAAACGTGTTGCATTTGGCTCCCTCTCCATCCAAGAAATAGGCACAACTCCTAGTGAGCCTATTTGGATTTGGGAGGTAAGACACTTCTCACTTTGGTCTACCCTGACCCATTTACTGAGTGACTCAAAAAGCTGTTAGATTTAAGTGGGGCCCAGATAGACATTAGAAGAAAAATTCTATTCTAAGAGTTGAAATATTTTATAGAATTTCTAATTATACATTGTCTTTTGGGAACATCACTTTTATAAAATTATAAGAAAAATATAACAATAGAAAATGTTGATATAACCAATCAATCCTCACCAACATTACACAGACTGAAATGGTAATGCAGCTGAGACTCATTGGTTGGGGCAGTCCATCCTAACAGGAGCTGGTAAGTTCCTTAGTTAGATGATTACAGTAATAAGTATCTGTCATATGGAAGATGGAATAGGGGTGTCCTCGTTAAAGGCTTCACAATGAAAGTTATGTGAAAACTGAATTTTGCCATAGCATGGAGTACTTAGACCATCTTAAGGAGTCTCTGGAGGTGGTAGGCCTGCAGAGTTATGGAATTACTATACACCAACAAACACACAATCTTAAAGCCAAAATCAAAATCATCAATATGAAAAAAAGACTGGACAACAAGGGAGGGAAACAAATATTCTCATTGAATCATTTCATTTTAATTATAGGAAAGCATATTTTAAAATGATCTTATGAACTTTCAGGTCTTTCAAAGTATCATATAAAGAACATTAAATTTGTCATTGAAGACCTTGATACCTACTTTCTTAGCATCTCCTCTTTATTCACCACATAATACCTTTCTTTTAAGAACTGGCCAAGGATTTCTATGTTGTCTTTTTTCAATCTCTTTCTCAAACACAAGCAAACCAATTCCTGTTGAATAGGGAGACGGTGAAGTAGTGGTGTGTAACCCTCCCTGTGTATCAGAATCACAAACACCTGGGGAACTTTTAAGCCCTAGATGTGCCTAGGCCCAAATAAGACTACATAAAATAGATGAGGCCTAGGAATTTTAGGATTCCCTCCAGGTTATTAGATTGTCCCTTGTGGTTTCTGAACCACTGACCCAACCGTATGAGGACCACCTAGCAACTTGTAGGAAATGCAACTTCTTGAGTACCATTGCAGACTTTCTTAAAGAGAAAAACTGAGTTGTGCCCCCAGATTGTACTTTAACAGACCCTTCAAATAAATCTAATTCAAGCTCAAGCTGGAGAATCTCTATACCCCCATTTTTCTTGATTATCTGCAGATTTCTTTTAACTGGGACTCTAGCATCTCACAGAAACAACTTTACATAAATATTAACCCTAAATTTATATTTTACTTAAGTTCAGTGAAAAAAATCACCAATTATAGGGGTGGGCAATCATGGATTTAGAACTCCACCAGCTGTAGATTTCAACCCATATTTTTCCACTTACTAGGTTGGTGACACAGAAAAAGGTTTTAGCCTCCAAGTTTTAGTTTCCTCAGATTTAAGTGTGGATAATAATAATACCTATTTCGCTGTATCAATAGAAAGCTCTAGTACAATGTCACATTTTTAGCCACACTCAATAGAAGTTATCTTTATTTTAAAAATAGGTAAAATATTTAAAAAGTAAAAATACAGAAAGAAGACACTAGCAAAGATCTTACCAATAAAAAAATTGTTCTCAGGTTTTAGGACCAGAGAAAGTCATGATGATAACTGCTTCTAATGTCATTGAAGAATATATGGCTGTTTAATGTTGTTTCCAGTGGAAGGTACTTTAATAAGAAGCTCAGAGGACAACCAGCTACAAATTAGTGGTAACTTTATTGAATTTAGTTTTTTTTTTTTTTTTTTTTGATTTTTCACCGGTACAGGGAA
>NW_004955407.1:16490251-16491503 GCF_000276665.1 Chinchilla lanigera
TTTTTTTTTGGTTTTTCTCCGGTACCGGGAACCGAACTCACTACCTTGTGCTTGCCAGGCAGGCGCTTTTGCTGCTGAGCTAAATCCCCAGCCCCTGGTTTTACGTACGAACCACTCTGCCTTACAATATATGTAAATTGGGTGGCTATTTTGTGACACATGGAAAACTGTACTGTTTTGTAAAGAATATGGGAGAAGATAGCTTGGGAAGAAGCATTCTACGAATCATTTTGTCAGATTTACAAGAAAGATTTGTGTGTTTAACACTGTCTTTTTCACAGCTGTGGTAGTTTTGAACCAGAATTCTGTGACACAGGAAATTATGGATTACTAGATCAAAGGAGGGTCATGCATCTCCAGTCTACATTTTAAACCAGCCTTTAAAAGTAGGCCAAATATCTACTATTTTAAAAGGTTGTCATATTGTAAATGAAAGGTCTGAAGAAAACCTTATGTTTTATAACATAAATCACTCAGTATATCTAACTTATCTATGCTTAAAATAGGTACACGAGTACCACTGAATCATTGGTCAAATTTGTTACCTACTTCAAAGACAGTAATACATAATGTGTATACAAAACTTATGAAAATAAAAAAGAAAGTTCTTACTAAAACTTTCTATGGAACATATTTGGTTCCTTAAATTATCCTTGAAAGTAGCCACTTAAATGTGAACCAAATAGCAGGAAAAAGACAGATGATAAGGCAACAATACATTAAATATGTGATATTAGAGTCTGAATATCTAGAATTATTAAATTTGAGCTAAAGTAGTTATTAAAACTTTAAGCCAATTAATATTCTTCATCCCTAATTTTCTGCAATGACAAGGGTAAGTTATAAGCTTAACTAATTGTTGGTTAATTTTTCTACTAAGAAGAGAGAAAGACAGAGAGAGAGAGACAGAGATAAAGAGAGAAAGAGAGACAGAGAGACACACAGAGAGATTGATTCATTCATTCCTTAGATGCAGCGGGGGAAATTAGGAATATAAGACACAAATCTAAAGCTACCATCACTTCTGCCCCACACATGATGACTAATATCTTGATGTTCACCTCCATAACTGCTCACCAGGCTCACTGCCTGCACCAGCTCCTTCCCTTGCTGACAGATGTAGATATGTCACTCCCCCACCTAAGTCAGTGATTCTTCTACATCTAAAGTAACAGATGTTAATCTCAAGTTTGGGAATTGAAAGCTTTCTAAAGTCTGTATAAATTTCTCTCTCTCTCTCTCTCTCTCTCTC
>NW_004955407.1:16491603-16533423 GCF_000276665.1 Chinchilla lanigera
GGGGGGAAGAGATACACCATCTCTTTCAGATTGTGAAACAAACCTAGAATCCAAGTAAAGGAAATATCTTTAAGACAAAATCAAAGACCTGAGCATGGAGAAGGGTTTCTTCACAGCTGAAACCCAGATGCACTTTGCCATCTCAGTGTCAGCATCTGCCCTAAATACCAACTCCCTTTGGTTTCCTGAAGGCACCATCTCTGTAACTTTCCCATGTTTTTGCACATACTGCTTTTCTTACAAAAGCGCTATGACCTCTTTGCCATAATGCACTACTTAACTTCAATTTTCATTTGAAAATTCAACTTTGAAATTTCTTTTCCATAAAGCTTTCTCCGCCCCCACTGAGCTGGCAGGAAGATGATAATTGCTTTTCGGTTGTTATGTACTTAAGCGTGTATCTATTAAGGCACTTTCCAAATAATGTTTTTGGTGTGTACACAGCTGCCCAATGCTAAAGGGTGAAATTAAAGAACACCGGTTATATTTTATTTGAATTTGTAATCTCAGTGGCTCGTGTGACCAGACAAAAGTAGATGCTCAAAGTTTGGTGAAAGAATATAAATTCAACTAAGCAAAAAGAAGAAAGCTCGATGGAGACAGAAGGCTTCAGGTTCACTTCAATTGGGGAAAATCATCCCCAGGACAATTATTATTAATAGCAGGCATTTTGCAAAGCATGTTACTGAGAATGAATGCTTTTTGAAATAGAAATGATGCTTAAAGTACACTCTGAGCAATTTCATGAGCAGAGGCTGAGAACTGTCTGCTTATAGCAAAAGGAACTCAAAATAAGGAAGTGACATCCCAGGGCAGAATCACATGTTATTTAAGAAGTTCAGCAGATTTTCAGCAGAAGAAAAATTTAACAATTGAAGCCAGCCATTAATAGAACTCTTTTTTTAGTTCTAATGGGCTAAATATGCCTACTTACTCATTAAGCAACATGAGAAATTAATTAGAAATACCTAACATTCAGTTTATTGCAAGTAGTTTTGCTTAATCTTGGTATATTAAGATGCACATACAGTAGTTCTAAATTCATAGCTATTCTTAAATAACATTTTATTGTTTTGTAAAATCTCTATTTTAAAGAAAACCTGACTCTTATAATGAAGATTCTGGGTCTCAATGTGAGCAAAATACTTGGTGATTATTTCTGTAACACGATTTTCCCTACCACATACTATATTTGTACTAAGACCCAGTAAAAAGGGATTTTTATAAAAGGCAAAAGATCAGTAAATAATGATCTAAATAGTAAAGAGAATGATCAGGTAAAGTTAAAATCCTACTGTCAGATGGATTTCTACTAATCTCAAAGTGAATTAGAATTTTAATCAGAAGTGTGATAGGAACACCCAGGGGATATAGAATATTTAAGTGTAACAACTTTTGTTTCAAAATTCTGAATTTCTTCACCCTTTTTTTTTTCTGTGAGTGACTTCCTATAGATTGAAAATGCTTTGCAAATATTCCTTATGCCAGGCTGGAATATGAAGAGGAATGTGCCATGGTTGGACTTTCTGCAGGTTAATGCATATTATAGATATTTTCCAAGTTGTTATAATCTCCTTCTGCTACACAATTTACATAGAAACCTTGACAAAGAATATAGCTGACTTATCCACACTGCACCTCATTTCCTGTCCTCTGACCTTCACAATCAACTGCTGGAATAGTGTAGTAGTTGAGAACACAGATTGTGGATACAGACTGCTTCGCTTACACAGTGTGTAACCATAAGTAGGTTGTGTGCTTTAGATTCCTCATCCATCTAAGGGAGATTACAATAATAATTCCTCATAAACTTATGATACAGATAGAGCTAGTATGAAAGTAAAGCTCTTAGATCAGTTCCTGGAACACCAAAAGCCCTATATGTACCTCTTAAATAAATAAATAGTACAACTTTGGATATATAAAGTAGAATATTGAACCAGTTTTTCCTTCAAAGGGAATAAAGAGATATTCATGGAATGCTTTCCATGTAACTTAAACACATTTCTTCACTCACCTTGCTAAGGATAATCATAACATTATGCAAACAGTTGTGAAGAAAATCAATCACAGAAAAAGGAAAAGTCATGCACATCTCACACACCAGTTCAAAATGGATGTGAACTGATCAATCTTTGCGCCTTGTCTTTTCAGTACCTCTAAAGGTCCCTGCTTAGATCACTTCTCTAACCTTCATGAGACCCTTACCTAAATCTCTGCTTTAGGTAGTCCCTCATCCTAGCATAAGAAGACCTGGGTCTTAAAGGGAACTGCATAGAGAGCTCAACACATCTTAGGAAGAGGGAAACAAAGCCATTATAACCTTACCCTCAAAGTCTTATAACTTGTGTAGTATCAGAGTTATGGTAAAACACATTTCACTTGACTCTCAGCTTGGTCCTTTCCACACGTGTCACTAGAGCAGTCTCCACAGGAGGGTTAAGACCGGACTAAGTGGTCAGCAGCTCCTTGTAGTGACATCTCAGTGAGATCCTGGAGTCAAAGCAAGAAGAAACAGAGTCCAAAGACAAAAGCTTTGCCTACTGGTTTGGTCACATCATCTCAGCTGGCCTTAGGCAAATAAGTTTTCAAGACTTCCTAATAGCTAGGATAAGGGTTTAAGAATGAAATAGCTAGGATAAGGGTTTAAGAATGTAATAGCTAGGATATTAGCTAGCAATAGCTAGGACAAGCTAGGCTAAAGGTTTAAGAATGTTCTAAATAAACTCAATTATTTAGATCAATTTAATTGATAAGAAAGTGGGTTTCCATGTAAAGACACTAAAAGTACCCTACTTGAAAACTCAGTACTGGCCTTTTATCATTTTCATAACCTCCTTAAGAGTACATGCAGTACTCGCTTTGGTGCTATAACTTGCCTTTGGGAATTGTTGAAGTGGGACTGTTTTATTTACACTTGTATGTCAGCATCTAGCAGAGTGCACAGCACTTAGGGAACATTTTCAATTTACTATTTTAGTGTCTATCAGTGGCCCTCAAACTCTGCTGAACACGGCTCACCGGGAGAGCTTGTTAAGGAGGCAGATTCCCTGAGCACAGTGCCAGAGGAGGTTGACCCTGCAGGCCTGTGGGGTATTGTTAACAAGCTCCTCCTGATTCTGTGCGAGACAGTCTTATATAACGCTCATGTTAGAAATATACATAATAAACCCATGCCAATTTGCAATCTTTCTTATTTGCCTAAACTTTCTTCCACCTACACTGGCCTCACAGAGACTTGGCCCATTTTTCTTTTTCCTACCAAGCTTATCGTGTCTGAATCCTGCATCCCTCTCAGTTATTGGCTGATTTTACTATTGGGAATAGATTGGAGAGAGTTGTTTAGAGAAAATGTTGAAGGGCTAAATTTGATATTTTCACCACAAGAGACAATTTTTGGCCTACAAGATTAGAAAATTGGTCAATATATAGTATCCTCATCTATCATGTGCTGATTTCCAAGTATTTTAATTACTTCAGTGATCCCAGAGCTGGCCCTACATCATAGAGACAGAGTGATTGCAGAGGGATTGGATGACTAGTACTAGATTTTGAGGGCAGGCTTCCACAAAAATGTTTTTTGGGGTCAACGTGAGACCTTCTGAAAAGAAATAAGACTGCACTTCTCCATAGTCACACATTTAGTTCTAAATTCTTCACATTCAGAGACCTCATGGTTTCAAGGCTCTGGTATCAGGGCTTTTTGTGTGAATACATCTGGATTTCATAATAAGTGACAATGACATGGCTGTAACTCAACTCTGAGGCTTAGGTGGAAAATGCTCTCATTTACATTTCCCCCTTTTGGAAATATCTGCTAGAGCAAATATTTGGAGTGGTATAATTAGCATGAATAAATTACTAAGAAAGACAAAGCATATGGCATTATACTATATTTAAGAAAATATAAACTAATTAATAGAAAAATGATAATTCTGGAAAGTTATGCTTTACCCAAAAAAATAGACACACTGGCCACTGGAAAATATATGAATATAATATTATGAATGAAAATACAGAGTCATGTATCTGTGACTGGATAGAAACCAAGGAGTTGTAAATTACTCCTTTCTGTATATTCTCAAAGCTTTGCAAAGCATACCTTGGCATGCTTGAATCCATCCAGTGTGCTCAGAGCAATTCCTATTGCTCTTTCAATGGAAACATATTAAGACTTGAGATAGAAACCTCAAGAAATAGCAAATGGAAAAGATTAATCTGAGAACAAAAAAATACAGCCTCTATATTCTAGAATACAAAAAGATTTAAAAATAATACAGCACCTAAAATTAAAGACCCAGTTAAGAAATGAGTAAATGAAATGAACAGACACTTCACAGAAGAGGAAGTACAAAAGGCCAAAAAATATATAAAAAAAAAAGTTCAATTGCTCTAGCCATTGAAGAAATGCAAATTGAAACAAAACCACAATTTCATCCTACACTAAGAACCTGGAAATTATAAAAAAAATGCTGTCATGTGTGGTGAAAAAGGAACCCTCCTACGTTATTGATGGGAATGTAAACTAGTAAAACCATTATGAAAACCAGTATGGAGATTTTTCAAAGAACTAAAATTAGAAACTCTATATAATCCAGATATCCCCCTGCTAGGTATCTTCCCCAAAGAATTTAAGCCATCATAGTATAGTGATACATGCCTGCCCATGTTTATAGCAGCACAATTCATTCTAAAAACAGACTCCATATCCAACAGAAGACTGTGTAAAGAAAATGTGATTTCTGTGTATACTGAGATATTGCCTGGCAAGAAGGACAAATTTGAGACATTTATAGGAAAATAGATACACCTGGAAAACATAATGTTTGGTGCAATAAGTCATACACTCAACTTGAACACCATATGGTATGTCTCACTTGAGAAAGGCAAAGCAGAAACTAAGAGAAAAATAAAGGAAGGGAAGAAGGAGATGGGGAAGGTTCCAGAAGAACAAAGGAGAGCACGAGGGGGAGCGGATGGGGACATAGGCTGATCATAACTACCCAATGAATGAGGACATATGACATCGTATGCCATAAACATGAACTAAGATTAATGCTATCAACAAGAATGAAAGGGGTGAAAGGGAAATTAGAAGCGGGAGGGAGGGGGAGGAAAGAAGATTTTAAAAAGAAACACGCTGTATTACGTACATGTACCAACTCCCAAAGATGACTGTAAAATGCATGTACTGCAAATGTGTGCTAATAAATTTATAAAGAAAAAAATTTAAAGGAGCATGATATTCAATGTTACATAAATAGAACCAATAATCAACTAACTGTGATTGGTCTTTTATTGTATTAATAACAATGATAAAGAAGAAGGAGGAAAAGGAGGAGGAGAGGGTTTCTGTTCATAAAAGCTCCCAAACCATCAGTAGTGAAGAGCACAGTCTCTATAAATGCATATGGACTAACAAAAGCACGAGAAATAGATACACAGATACAGCAGGGGACGGTTGCAATAGAGTACTAAAGTTTAAACACTTTTTCAATAAAAATAAATGACCCACTTTAGTACAAAAGGGTGTGAGACATATTTAAAGTGAGGACAATGGCAAATTTCAAAGTAAGAAAATAATCAGGGACACGGGATGGGAAATACTTTATGTACCACAGCTGCACAAGGAAGGAGAAAACTGCACCACGCAAAATAAGAACAGCAAGGTACAGGATGGACACAGGAAGAGAGTCAGAACATTTTATTTTGATGCAAATTAAAACTAACAGTTCTTTTAAAGTTATTTAAAGAGAGTGACATAATCAAAAGGATGATTACAGAAGATCATTCCTCCTACTTATAATTAGAGAGAAGGGGGAGAGTTGAGATCTGCTGACTGTTTAAATCCATTAATTTTAAAGCACCCATGGAGGACAAACTTGAAAAAAAGTTTACAGCATTTCATCAGACACCCTGGAGGTCTTGGCACGAAAAGTGAGGACACCTCTGTACCAGACTATGTCACCTGACATAAAAATTTTAGAAAAATATTTTAACTCTTTTCCCATGAAAACAAATAGTGTGTTCCACTTCTGCCAAGGTCATTCTGCACATACAGATGGCTTAGGTGGCTCAGGGTAGTTATCTCCTTTGGCAGAGGATCACAGATTTCCATCACATCTTTCCCTGCTCAGTGATATCTGGCCCCCAGCCTTGCTTGATCTTGACACTTGAGAAAAACTGTGTGGTTTGAGGTTGTTGTTATTACATTGTTTTCGCTCATCTCACTGTCTTCTCTAGCAAGAGTTAGTGGCCACATATAAATGAAGCCAACTTAGCATTACCTCAAAGAGATTAAACTCTTCATCTCTGTCTCCATTGCCAAAGCTGTGTGGCTGGGGAAAGTCTGTTAACACAGCTCCCCTTGGCTAGGCTTCACTCCAGTGTTTGTAATTTCTCTGAAGACCCATTGAGCAACCTGGCCTGAGTTTGAATTTGTGGAAAAAGCCTTAAGCCAGGTGAGTTGCACATTGTTTCCAGCTCATTAGAGATGTTTTGGACAACTTCTCTAATGAGATTTGACATTTGACTACCACCGCATATGTGTCTTCCTCCACCACGCGCCCCACACACATTCTGTCCTTTTACTTGCTCATTTTCCTGAGCTCACCAAGTCCTGTGCATTATATGACTACATGCTAGTTTGATTAATCTGTCTCATCAACCCTCCTTCCTGATTCTGCTGATTAAATCTGTTTTTTTCTTCCTCCTCCTTTCATAATACATAGGACCTTTTAGGAGCCATTAATTATTTAAAAGAACATGACTTTCTGTCATGCTCAGGTTAGTCACCACAGTTTTCTGTCTACCATGTGGCTTCATTAAAAATTATTGAACTTGATTAAGTTAATTTCAAACATCAAGTTCTAAAATCTTTGTAAGATTTTCTCTTTCTGTTACATTGGCAAACTTGCTAGCTTAAGGGAGGAAATAGATACAATATGTCTCACCAAAATGCAGCTCTTCACTCTATCTTAAATGACATATGGTACTCACCAACAGATTGAGGAAATGTGATTTAAATCAAATTACCAGCAGGTGACTGTAAAACTTCTAGGGGTCACTCCCAAGGAGAAGCTTTGCTAATGGATATTTCTGATCCAAGTAGTCAAAATTCTGGTGGAATTCTACATATGTTAGTCCTTTGCATGACATTAACTTTTTCTCATTAATAATCCAACTAATGAATTATTAAAAGATGATTGGATATTTTAATCAGTTGTTTAGTTCAAAAAAGCCCAACAACTGACTGGACAGGTTTTTTATCATTTGTCTTTATCAACTGGAAGTTTAGTCCCAGTGTAAGTAGGACCTTTGTTGAATTTGCTACCTAATTAATTTTCTGATGGCAGTGAATTAGCTGAAACCAGCTAAAAGAAGACATGACCTTTATAAACTCAAATAGCCTGTGGATCTAAGTAGGATGAAGTAATGATATGGTGCCAGGTGCTGCTCACGTCAATTAGGTAAGAGAAAATAAAATATCCAGAGCGGGCTAGACTGACTCCTCTAAGCCAGATGGGCATCTGAGGTCAGAGCTGAGCACATCAAACCTGGCATAATAACAGGGGACTGTAACTAAGAGAAGCGTAATTCTTAGCTATATTAATAGAAGAACAGCATATCAGAAAACGTGAAGAAATTGTCATTAACAATTGCCAAGCACGGCCGATCTTGTGCTAGTAGCCACCAGTGTGGCACAAAAGCAAGTGTTCATGCTGAGTGGGCAGTACCTGTCAGCATTAAATATTTACAATTTTGAAATATTAGTGTCAGAAGAGGATATCATTTTGATACTAATTAAAGGGAAAAAACGGTCACATGTATAGTCTGCTGATGACATGGAACCTGGTCTCATCTTAATTACAGCAAAGCATTCTATGGTTCTTTGTCTGAAAGAATGAGACTGAATCATGTTGATAGCAATACTTGCTCTAAAATTCTGACTCTAAGGTACCTTACCTCTGGATCTTGCAAACTAATTAACTTCATGTCTAAGTTAAAACAGAATATAAGTTGCATGACATTTATATAAAACTTATATCTGAAAAATAACTCCATCCTATTTGGTAATATTGAACTTCTGACATTACCACTGTGCATATGTGATGTGTGAATTGTATGCCTCTCTATGATGGTATAAATGTAAATGAATAAAACCTTATTATCACTTAGCAAACCAACCATCAGTTGGGGCACTCACGTAAACATGAATTTTACTTTCCTTAGTTCCTTTTTAAATAAACATTTCCGTCCATTGAAGAGGCTGCATGTTTTGGAAGTAAGGACGGATAAATACACTCACTGGTCTGGATAAAGAGCAAAAAAGCCACCCCAAGTAAAATGTACCTCCTAAAATTTCTCTATTTGCTTTCAAATGCTCAAATGATCATTTTATGTAACCATTAACCATATTTCATGTAATTATACGAGAGCATACACTATTGGTGCTAAAATATAATGGATATGGTAAAAAACTTTCCTGTTAATGCCTTCCCACACATTAATATTAGTGCAGAATTAATTGACAACATGTAGAGAAAATTTTTTTAAAGAAAACTAAAGCCTCTTCAGGATGCTTCTCTCTCTGTTGTCACTCATTTGCAAAGCAGAAGTGAACTCTCCGGAGCCTTTCAAAATCCTAGTTAAATGCTTTCTGAGGCATTTTCCATATATTGCCTCAGAGGTATGTTGATTAAACCAGGCTTATTAGGCTGATTGCTTTTGTAATAGGCATATAATTTAGCAGAAAAACTAGAGAGTGTAGTCAATATGAAGGAAAATAGTTTATACGGTAAATATTTGGCAAGTGAATTGATTATTCTTAGTTTATTCATCCACACACTCACAAAAGCAATGTGATAAAACATACTAAATAGAAAGAAACAAAATCAATTCTGGTTAGTAGAAATGCAAATTTCTCTGAGATTCTTTTCTTTTTAAGATTAGAAGAGGTGAATGACGAGAAGGATAAGACATTTTCTACTTAAGAAGGAAGAAGTAGTGAACATGGGGGATTTATTTAACATGAAAAGTCACATTATTGAGATTAGACATCTCTTTCTCAAGGTGGTCCTGGGAGATAATGGCTCTCATACCTATAATTCAACGCTGGCATTGGTTTTTGTCTGGTAACATAAAATGAATCTGAGGACAGATGTTAACACCTTCATTTCTACATAGCACATGATAATTTTAAGAATAACTCCAGATTGCATTTGTTCTTATATATTGCCCTCATTTCTATCTTGTCTAATGAAACTCTCTATCATTTCTAATGTGTTTTTTTATTTTTCTTTTTATTCTCTTTAATGGTTTGATCAATCTTGCATTCTTACATCTGGTAATCCGAGCAACTTCATTGAAGATAACAGTATGTAATATAACAACCACTGTTAATTCCTTTTGTTCTAAACTCATTTTGGTCTAAAATTCTGTATCATTTTTATTGTTTTCACTTTGTTTTGTTTTTGTCTATGTTGTTGGTATTTTGCTATTGTTCTTTTTTATACTATTCTCTTTAAAAGAAAAAAAAATTTCTTTTAACCTAGTGGATTCTGTATGAGTACATGTTCTTAAAAATTGATAAATTTTAAGGCAAATTAAAAACAAACTATTTTCTATATTTCATGAAGGAGCAGTTTAAAATAGAATTGTCACAAATGAATGAAGTCCATGCAGGAAAAAATGAAATTCTGCCATGCAATGAGTAGAGGAGGTTGAAAATGACCCTTTGTTTGTTTAACCTGTTTGTTTAACAGGTATGATATCTATCTTACTTTTTAAAGTTAAAAGAGGAAAAAATATTTTAACACTCATTTTGACTGTTCTCTACACATCCCATGGAAAATATAGAAAATAAATACTGTTGTTCAATAAATAGAAATGATTAATCATGCTGATATTATCTTTGAATAAGCCATAACCTCATCAGTACTATCCCCAGTTCCTGCCCCTATCCTACTTGTTTCCTTCTCAAAATTTAGCCCATTAAAATGTCCTTTGTATTTTTATTATACTGTTTTTGTGACCAAATGTTAACCTTTATCCCAGTCCCCAAGCATGGTACTGTCTGACCTTCCCCATGAACGCTAGTGTACCTTCCACGTTCTTATCTTGAGGTACTAAGCATTTTATTGGAGATCTATCTTTTTTTGAGTACCTAATTCTAGTTTCACTTACTCCAAGATACTTCCATAGATTTATCCATCCCAGAATGGCTGCATCCCAGAATCCACATGTGAAACCTTTTATGGTGCCTTTGGATATACAGGTGGTGGTATTATGTACTGCTGCATGAGATTTGTGTCTTAAGTTTGCAATTAGACTGATAATTACCACAGATGCAATTTTTGAGTGTCTGTCACATTAAGGAATATTTGAAAATTTTACATAAACTTGCACAGAGGTTATTACCTTCATTTTACAAATGAATAAATGAGGCACAAGAGTTAAAGTACTTGTCTGTGATTATATGAATATTGTGTACCAGATCTGTATTGGAACCATATGCATTTAGAAGGCCAAAGTCATTGTTGAAATTCTTGCATACCCACTTGGCCAATTTTATGGTGCCTTAGGTATAGATAATAAGACCCTTTCCTGATGAATTGGTTTTAAGCACTGACTTAAAACTGCCCAGTTTATCATATGTAATGTTCCATGATATCAACCTAAATTAATATTTAATTCTGCCTAACAGGGCACAGAATAGATTGACACTGGGTCAATGCCATCAGTGATGATAAGAAATATAATTCCTGAGGAGCACAAATGCTTGCGAGGATGACTGATCATATACTTTAGAAATAAGTAATGTTTTTAATCAAGACAGTGTCTCTCTTTGAAATGCTAAGGAGCTGGTAAGAAAAATATAATGGCATTCTCTCATATATGAAGAGTAAGCTTGAAGTACCTCTGAAAACAAGTAGTTGAGGAGCTCAGGCACGTACCCATAGAAATAATAAAAGAAATCAGAATGGACAATAATCAGGAGCAATTGCAGCAGCCATCCCAGTGCTTGTTGTCTGTGTGTCTATCCTGGATAGAAAGTGTGTACCGTCCAAATATTGTTCCTATTGAATAAAATTTTAGATGAAAAGGTCAACGAAGGAATTGAGAAGTGGAAGAAATAGCTCTAGGTTACTGAACTTTAGAGACTGTCATAGATTTGAAGGGTATGGTCCAAGATCTCCTTGCCTTAGAATCGTCTTCCTGGTGATTTGATATATGGATATCTGAAGAAACTCAGTAGTATATGGGTAGGTTCTATCAAAGAATATTCTCAAGGGAAGATAAATATAAGGTTTTAGGCCCAGCATATAAGTAATATTAAAGCAAGACTGCAAGATAAGGAGCTAGCTGGTTAGAGCTTATATCTATTTTATAATAGAATAATTTATATTTTCCTTATTATAATTTTAGCCCAGTAGGCACAGTGTGACAAGGATCTTAAGGTAAACTTTGTTGTGCAAATTGTTAGTGTAGAATTTAATTGTGTGAAATCTTATCCTCTAGGAACAAGATTACCCTAAAAAGTAGAGCATCTTAGGGTACTCAACACACAAAATACTCTTTAGGGCTCTGCCATTTGGAGATTCGATTCCTACTACTTTTTATCCTTGCCTTGCTCAGCCTAAGAAGCAAACTCTCAGTAGGATGTCAGTAAGTAGTCTAGTGAAGGATATATATGGCAATGTGTTGTCAAGAGGGACTGGCCTCATGCTTTGTTTTCCACAGAAGTCCTACAGCAGGGAAGAAGTCACCTCCCAAAGGAGAAATAAAGCAGAATGAAACAAGAGCTCCAAATGACCAAATCCCTGTCAAGTCTTTCTTTTCACGGGTATTTAATTTTATTGAAACTGTTACTTTTTATTTTGGTTCAACATTTTAAATGTATTTTTCTTTATACTAATTTTATAAAATATTGGGTTTCATTGTGGTATTTTCATACTTGCATGTAATATATTTTGATCATACCCATCCCCCTTTAAAGATATTCATACATATCATTTCTGACTCTTTTCTCTTTGCTTCTGTACAACTAACTTCTGCAGTCAAAACTTCTTAATTCTACACCTCTAATGTATTTTTTTTCCATTTACCTCTTCCTTTCCAGCTACCTACAACTGTCCTAGCCTGTTACTACAGTATGTGCTTTTCAAATCCTACTAAGCCATGATATATGTTAGCCAGATTTATAAAATATTTTCTTCACTTTCAGATAATTTTCTTAAAGTATAGCTTTGATTCCTTTATTTCCAGTTTTTCATAATTTAGTCATTTGCTGCTTTATCACATGGCTGGCACGTGCTTTGGTCACCACTTAATGTCCACTCACAACTGCTACCAGCTCTTCATCTAGCTTTTCTACTCTACATATTCATGTTGACTCTGCTCCAATCAAATACTTAGCAATGTTCTCAGGATATTCCCTTTTATTTCCTCACTCCAAGCTCTGTGAGAATATATGTTATGCTTGTTTCACTTTCATAGTCACCAAATACTTAATATAATCCTTTAAGTTGCAATTTGAGTGACTACTTTGATCAACTGAAAATGAATTTCTTAAAATTTACTTTGAAAACAATATAAGAGTAAATTAAGGATGAGTGGGAAGAAATGTAATTGACTGTTAATTTCTGTCAGAAACAGTGGGGTGGAAGAAAATAGCAACCTCTGTGCTTGGAGTTTTCTAGCTCTTATTCATATTCAGGAGATACTTTGGAATAAAATTCTCTAATAATTTAGAATGAGCAGATCCCAGACAAGGTTTGAGACTCCTTACTTGGAAATGTAAAACCATCCCTGTCCACATAACCTAGAAATTGGTGATGAAAAATGAAGCCACATGCATTAACAGTCCTTAACTATTTTTGCTAGTAAATTCTTGCCCAAGACAATAAAGTTATAAATCAATAAATAACTTTGCTGTTTGCTTTAGGAAAATTCTTACAAACCGATATGTCTGGCAAATATTTTACTCCCCAATCAGAGCAATCGATTACCCACCTGAGCAAACAAATCACTTGTCAAACATCAGTTTACTTATCAAGGCTCAGTTCAAGACACTTCCTTCTTGAGTCTACAGATCCAAAAGTACTATGTTATAAGCAGTGGCCTGGCCCAATTAGCTCCTCATTTTAAACCACTGCCCTAAGATCAACTTAAGCCCAGACTCCAAGCCCTATAAATATTTTCTCCTGGTATTTGCTTTCTAGAGACATTACAAACACTCTACAAAGTGATCCTCTATTATTGTAGGTAGGTAAATAAATGTAGCTGAATTGTCAATATACTTTGCACTGAAGTTTTGGGTATTTGACACTTAGGAGTTTAAGCGATGCAACAATGGGGAAAAATCTTGAAACCAAGAAGCATGCAACAGATAAATTGAATTTTCCTGGTTCTTAGAGAGTTGCAGCAACAGAAAAGTTAAGAACAAAGTATCAAATACTTAGTGCTTCATAAAGCAGCATAATGTATTTGCCTTCCTACAATATATAGAAAAGGAGACCACTACTCTTAAATGCTATGTAGACGTCAAGCACATAGGCCGGTTGATTCTGAAGTAGAATTATGTAGAGGTTTTCAAATAATGATATATGTAAAAATTTCAGTAGGTGTATTTTAAAGGCCAAACTGATTACAGGTCTGTGGCAGGGCTCAGAAGTATATCAAATGATCAGGAAGATGATTCTAAAGCAAGAAGATCTTGGACCATACCCTTCTAATCTATGACAACCTCTAAAGTCCAGTAATCTAGAACTATTTCTACCACTTCTCAATTCCCTCATTGGCATTTTCATCTAAAATTTAATTTCTTTTGCTGCTCTTCTTATAAAACATATTTTGACACAAGTGTTTTCAAAAGAATGGAGGAAAAGAGGAGAGAGAAAAAGATTACCCTTGCTAATTTATTTTTCTAATATATTTTCTGCATTATATAAATGATGATGATTTATTTTTGTTATTGACACTGATTCTTTGTGTTTATACTGAAAACTTCCTTTAATCAAGCTTTTGGGAGACACTTTCTTAAGACTATGACATTATGAGCAATACTAATTCATTGGTAATATATAAAAATGTTATAATCATTATTTAACTTGTGCAAGGATCCCTGAAGAAAATGTGGTAGATTTGTCAAATATTAATTTGGATTTATGAAAGACTTTCTATTAACTATCTTATATCAGTATATTCAGAAATAACTTTTCCTTCTCTGAAAAATAACTTAGATTTTCATAAGAAAGACAAACAGATTCCTCCTTTCCTTCCCCTGCTAAGTCATAAAGTTCAGGTTAGAAAAAGAGAAAAGAAAGAATAAAGTGGGAAGGGATTGTAGCTTGCTGAACAACAAACAACAAACTCTCCTTCTTGACGTTTTGCCTCAGGCCAACTCTGGGAGCCTTTTTGAACTCAGTCCTTAAAAGTAGTTTTTCTGGACAAATGATAAGAAATGGTGAAATAACTCTAGGAACATTGTGATCAATGCCTCATATATATGTGTCCAAGGCAGTTGTTAACAACTTCCTGCAAAAGCCAATGCCATATGTTGTTCATCCTGACAAATTCAAGAAAAAGAAAATATTTACACATCAAAGATAGTACCTTTCTTGCAAGACAGTACATTTCCACAAACACCTTTTTTAACCCCTTTGGATGGGATGTTTATTGTCAAATTTATTGGACTCCAGCTTTTCCGAGAGCATGTCCTATTATTCATTCAGCAGGAATTGTACAAATCAAACTTGCAATACACTTTTTGCATTACGATGGGATTTTGTGATTGGTATTAAAAATATATACTTTCTAGCTTTTATAATATATAAGCTAGATAAATTGTTAATGCTTTAAAACTCTCTGGGCTATATGAGTGATGGAGATTTCTGTGTTATCTCTGACTAAGTTGAGGATTTGAAAAGCAGTTTTAATCCTCTTTTTAAACTCTGTCTATCCACTGAGCAAGTCCAGATACTTGCTATAGAAGAGGAGCAGTACCACAGGCATAGTTTTCAGAGCCAGGTAATAGTATGTGGCTGCATACTTTTAATCTATTCAAAATATTAGAAAAACTAAGTAAACGGACTCAGGTAAATTGTACTTAAACAATGAAGAAGAGTTTTGGAAAGGCTGACTTCAGGCTAGGTGACATTTCCATTTATTTCCATTGTTGCAGTCCAAAATACCAATGTTTAGTAAAATTTTAATCTTTCATTAAAAATAAACCACTTTTTATGCAAGGAGAAACAATGATAAATATAGCTGGAGCCAATCTTTTAATGGCACCTCAAGTGTTCTGTCACCTATATCTAATGTTTTCACTTCAGCTTTGTGCCTTAGATTATACCCACTTCATGCATTGTTTTCTTATAATTATAATTAGGATGTGTCTTATGTGAAGTAAAAAATGTGAGCAATTACTTAGATTGCTCAAAAAGTAAGAGCAAGTTCAGCTGAAAAAATGAAGTTAATTCAAGCAGAATAAAATACATTTAAGAAAAGAATGTATTGAATAATCTCCAGCTCCCTGTCATATTTTTCAAAATAGTTTTTCTTCTTTTTTTGGCTTCTTTCCATTTGTGCTTCTGTGGATCTGGATGCAGCTCTTTTTAAAACCATCATGAGGACACTTTTTATTTAAAAACACAGCAAGACAATCTGTACCTTTAGACCCTTAGTCCCTGAGCAGTGAAGATTCCTCTGAGTGGATGATAACTACAACTCAAATTACTCTTAGGCAAAGTTCACAAAGCTTTCTTCAGAGCAACCCATGTAGAATCGTGTTCAGAGCCCTTCTTTATGCAATGGAGGTATGAAGACACAACTCTAGCTCTCCTACCCCCGAGTTACCCACTCCAGATCTCATTTCACATCAGTGCTCGCAATGCATCGCCTGTAGGACTTGTTAGAATCAGAGTCTTAGTCCTATCTCAAACCTATAGAATCAGAGATGCATTTTAAAGTGATTCTCAGATTTTTGTGAGAATATTACCATCTAAGAAACTCTGCAAAATTATACTTCAGTGCTATGGGCTTCCTATGGAGGCTCTAGCCAAAATAATTGAAAATTCAGCAAAGGGGGTTTTTATACTTATGTATTTCTATAATTCAGAATAAGATCAAACCTCAAATTCTGAAATGTTTTCTCTCAAGAGCCCAGAAGTAGCATCATTGTGTTTTCCTCACATAGACAACTTTTTTCCCCAGATGTGTGATTTTTTAGAAGGAGAATTTTGGACACCAGGAAAAACAAGGATAGAGAACAGTTTTTAAATTGTTTCCTAAATGACACCAGATAAGTAATAATTGATCATGTCTACATGTAAAGCATATCATCTGTATATAATTTATTTGTGGAGGAAATAAATCATTCCTAACTCATAGTCAATTCTTTTGTATCAGAAATCAGTGATAGTGTCTCAACAAGATAATTACTCTGACAAGAAGATCATGAAGAGGGCTTTGTCTCTTTGAATTCATTCTCAAATTTTTAGACAGAATTGTATCCTAGGTTCTTACACCAAACATAAATTTAATTTTCAGAAAACCATTCACTGTTTTTACTTTATGATTGTGATAAATATTTTTGTTAAAACAGTGACAAAAATTCTACCAAGAACAATTTCTTTTCACTTTGCCCATGCTGGATGAAAATAGGGAATTCTGTAGTCTTCCTCACAAGCAATACCTGATACTTACTGAAGTTACTTTTCCTTTCTCCTTTTTAAAACGTATATAATAGCACTTGTTTAAAATGATAAAGGAGACTCTATTCAGGGGACAATATTATGATACATGGAAGGACTATTGTAATGACATTGTATACTCGGAGTCTTGGAAACTTTAGATTCAACTCTAAAAACAACTATAGAAAAATAAGTAGGAATTTATAGTCGAGGACCATGATGGGGCTCAGTGGATGGAATTTGCTAGGAGAGATTCTTAATGAAGACAATCCAGTGATCAGACATTACCTGGGGATAGTAGAGAATGAGAAAGCAAATTATACATGAAGGGGATTAGAGATTAAGGAAGGTTAAAGTGATTTATCAGAATTTTTGCTAAATTAAACAAAGCAGTACAAACATGTATGTCCAGACAAAGAGCCCTGGTTGGAAAAGAGTTCAAGGTACCTGAGGAAAATTTGGTAAAGGAGAAAATCTTTTCCCACTTTTCTTGTTATAGTCACAGTTCTTATCATTTCTATGGTACAGTATTATAATAGTCTCCTAATTTGCCTGCCTGACTCTGTTAAGATACTTCTCACTCACAATATTCTTAACATGCATGCACGAACGGTCATATCTCACTCAGAATATCTCAGTGGCTCCAACATCCTTTGCTCTATAACGCTTACACTCTTCTTCAGTAAGCCATGCAAGGAGGTGCTTGGCCAGGCCGCTGCATCCCTGCTCAAATTCACAGCCCCCTCCCTAGCACTGCTGTATAAACTACTGAAATAAATTACTTTAGGAGCTTTCTCATTCCTGGATTTCTTCACCTAGAATCCTCTCAAACTTTCCTGGCTTTTCAGTAATACCCAAGTCTCGGTTCAACATTGCTTTTGTGAAAACATTTTTGACACACCTCAGGAAAATTACATTATTCTCCTGCATTTCTGTGACCAGAAAGTACAGTGAATGCTTAAATTTCAAAAATTTACTATAGTAAAAGAAACTTTGTCATTAATCCCCCCAAAATGCTCCTGCACTTCCAACACACTTACCCCCATTATTCTTAGTAATATGTCTTTTACTTTAATAAGTTTTTTTTAAAAATTCAACCATTCATTGTAGTTTTCAATCACCATGTATGTGTGTGTGTGTGTGTGTGTGTGTGTGTGTGTGTATTGATACCTGCATTTAGTATATAATACATATCCAATGAACCAGACTATAAACACCTTTAGGGCAGATAAAATCTCCTTGCTTTCATCAATTCCAACTTATTTCCTAAAAGAACAGGCTGGAGGTTCAATAAATATTACAGTTTGAGAAATGAGATATATTTGCACAAAAACTCATCAGATTGAAGATAATAAATTTTTAGGGTCATGAATATGGAAATTGAAATTGTATCCCAAATTTATATTCAACAAGAATGTACTGCATGGCATTAAAAACTACACAGAGAATGTTAAATTTAAAAAATTTATTACAGTGAAAGACACATTGCTTTTAAACCCCTTCAAAGTATTCCCCCTCCCTTCAAACATACATACCCCATCATTGTTGCCACTTTCTGAAGCAGTTCTACAAGTCCTCTTTCACAAGTATCTTTAGTTGACTCTCTAGGCTGCCTCAGCATCCTGAATGGATTCACAACATTTACTTTTCATGGTCATTCTGACTTGGGGGAAGAGGCAGAAGGTGCACAATATCAGATCTGGTAACAAGGTGGATGAGGATACAGTATAACATTTTTCTTTGTCAAAAACTGCCATAATACTTTTGAACTGATTTAGGATATGGAGACACCTGTGATTTAGGATATGGAGACACTACGTAAAGACCCTGTCTTAGTTACTTTTCTCTCGTTGCTGAGACAAAATATCTGACATCCAAAATTAAGGAAGGGAAAAGTTTATTTAACTTACAGTTTGTGGAGGTTTCAGTCCATACTCAGCTGGCACCAAGACAGAGAGACATAGTACAGGGCAACTGTTCATGGCAGCAGAACAGCAAAGCAACAAGAACAAAAGGGAGGAGCGGCAGAGGAAAGAGCAAGCCTCTTTCCCTCCCTTACATTTTATGCAAACTACCCATCCCAAGGCAGGTGTAGCACTCACATCCATAATCCTAGCACTGGACCATAAATCAATCATAACTCTAGAAGCCTGCCCCATGACTGCATGAGGATTTGGGGGGACATGTAGACACAAACCATAACAGACACTTGCAAAAGAATGATATAGTAAATGTGTTCCCAGAGAGTGGGAGTATTCTGAAGGACCTTAATTGCAATGTGTCTTTTACTGTAATTTTTTAAATTTAGGTTTAAGCATTCATCATCATTTTTGATCATGGCTTGTATGTACATATAGAGATAACACTATATTCAATACTTGGAAAGATATATGAGTTAATTTAATACACAGTTATCTCGTGTTTACTCCATGTCAGCCTGAAGTTCTGGACACTTCAGAAATGTCATTGAAAGTTATGATCCCTGCCCTTAATTGGCTGCATGGTGTTGAATTCAAGACTCTAATCTGACCAGTTCCAATTTAATGAAACTGAACTTAAGAATGTAAGACAATTCATTTATCTCTCGATTGCTTAATGCAGTGCTTCTCAAGACTTCAGTAGATGTTCCAGGCCACATTCTGATTCATTAGGTCTGGGCTGAGGCTTGAGAGTCTGCTACTTTCAGAACATCTAAATGGTCCCTGAACCACAATTTTATTAGCAAGGGTTTAAATTTTAAGAACAAACACAACTGTTGTGGTTTTTAGCCAGATGTCTTTCCAAGGCCTCATGTGCTCTTTGGTGGGGCTTTGGGGAGTAGATTAGATTATAGGGGTGTGACACTTATTATTGTAATGTTGAGAGGTGTAGCCTGGAAGGGAACATCTCCCTCCTACTCCCTTGATGTATCTCTCTCGCTCTGCTTTCTGCAGCCATGTCATGAGCTGTTTTTTTTCGGCCTTGCTGCCCTGTTTTGGATTCGGCTGACTATGAACCGAAACCTCTACAAAATATGAGCCAAAATTAACCTTTCCTCCTTAGAGTTGTGAGTTTTGGGTATTGTGTCTCAGCAATGACAAAGTAACTGAGACACCAACCCAGACTACAAATGAGCAGCTCCCATATATCAAGATCCCAGTGTATTTTCACAGAGTATTTCGGATTCATGGGTCAAGGCAAGGGAAACATGGAAAAAACTAAATATGCAGTGCCATGCCAAGAAGGTCTAGTAGCAATACTTTCAAAGTGCTAGGGTCCATCTACCTCTGAAAAAAAGGAAGAATAAATTAATCGTCTTTAACTTATTAAATAATTGGAAGTTTTCAGGGGTTAGTGACTTCTATGACCTGTTAGTTATGGAAGGTTTAAGCTTTCTTGAAATGCTATTGTTAAGTATATTGAGTTATTCTGTCTTGTGTAGGATTTTAAAAATTCAAGAAAAGTACACATCACATAAACTGCCTTTTAACTGAGTGGGATGGCTGACACTTACACAGTATGGTTTTTATGTGCTGTGTTAATCAGCCACAAACTTGCCTGCCACAATCTTGCTGAAATTTTACATTAAATAATGTTAAGTATGTGAATTTGGGGGAGAGTTTGCACTTATATTTCATATGATTTGTTGCCTAACAGAACTGGTTGCATTTTTTGTTTTTTCACATCTTATTTTGTAAATGATTCCAAACACATTTGTTACTGTCCATAAAAATGAGTCGCTTACCTTCTACCTTTGTGAAATTACTGTTAATCATTCTCTAATGTCTGCTTTATCCCATTTAAACTGTTCCCCTGTGGTTTTACAATTCCTTCTGCTCACTAATCCAACCAAGAAGAATAATGTGGAAGCAAGCACATATAGAAAACAAATGGCTTTGTCTTGTGAATCATCATTATAAGCACCATCAGCAACATTAGCGTTTCTTAAACTGTTATTTAAGAGTCAAATAAACCTATAGATAGAGAATTCCAGCCCATGGGCTTGAAATTCATCCAGATAATGATATAAGCTCTGTATATGATAGAAGGCACTTTTATCTATGATGTATGCTTACTTTCCTGATTCTAGCCTATCTTAACCAATAGAACAACAACTCAAAAGTTGATGATGATAAGAGAATAACTGGCAACAAGTGAGATACATAGTGGGAAGAGATGTAAATAATTTTTTAATACCTATATCCCCTTTGCTAGTCAAACGTATTCAGATGATTAAGGATTGTGTTTCTCCTTGTAATTGTTACCTGAGCAAATGCATCAATAAATATTTCTAAGTGTCTGTATTTAATATATAATTCAGAAAAAAATATATACAATTCAGTTAGCATGGCATTTCTTAAATATTTTGATATTTGGTATTTGTATCAGTTTGGATTTACTAGGGAAACAGATATGACACAAGATATATAAATGTGTAAGAAATTACAAGTTTGGCTTATGATGGTCAGCCACAAAGTTGGATAAGGAAGCATGCAGAGGGTGTCTGTCTCCACGCTGGAGACTGAAGAGTGCAGTCGAAGGTCTGCAGCTCACTGCAGTGTCCATGAAAGTCCATATCAGGAGGCGGATGGGTCTGCAGCGGAACACTGAAGAATCTTTAACAAAGCCTGAAGAGTCCACCAGAAAGCCAAAGAGTCTCACGTGGAAACCAAAGAGTCTGCACTAGAACCAGGAGATGAAGAGTGGAGCTCACCCAAAGAACCAGAAATCAGTCCCTCCTCATTTCCCTTTTATTGTATGCTGGCTACCCGCCCTGGCGGTTGTGGGTAAGTTCTTTACACCCACACCATCTCTGTGCCCTCCTCTTGCACAGGCTCAGGATGTTTAGAGTAAGGACCCTGACCCCCTGCTGAGTTAAATTCCTAAACTTCTTAAGTTGACACAATGTGTCAACAATTACAGTATTATATCAGTATAATTTCCAGAAATTTAATTGTAGTTCATCATTCTTATTTATATGTCTCCTATATTTGTATATAATGCCATATATTTTGAACCACTATTTTATCCGACCTTCTGGGATTATATAGCTACAATATCATGCACCAATTGCCATGCCACAATTTTTTGTATGAATTAATGTTGCAGTTTTTCTGACAGGCAAATTAAAGAAAAGAGTGGTCAGGTATATACTGACCACATATAGATGGTAAACCATATTACTCAATAACAGCTCACCTGGGGAAAATATGGTGCTGGAGAAAGAAGTGGAAATGAAAACACCAACTGGGTGGAATTCTTACATAATCATCTTATTTATACCACCCTTGTTAGATACTGAATAGAACAAGTTGTAAAGATAAAACTAGAACTTAACTGGAGACCAAAAGTACGAAAATACTATACCCTAAAACTCAAGCTTTTGTCTCTCTATCACTTAGGGCTTTAGTAACCTTTCCACTTCAAAATAAAAGACCAAAGGGAAAGATGGAGAAAGTTTGTATGTAGGTATGTGCAGAATAGTCAACATGGCTGTTCTACTGTCTTGTATTTACTTGCTGAAAGAAACTGTCAATGAGGCCTTGGTTGATCAGCTTTGTATGTCTATATCTGTTTTCATGAGAAACTACTTTGAAGATATCAAAATGTAATACAACAAGCATTGTTAATTCCCTACCACTCTGTTTGTAACTCTGTAATGTCTGTACTGATCCTTTGCTATTTTGTAAAATGTTGTCTGTCTGTTAGTATCTTCCTCCTTTTATTTCTAAAATAAAAAAAAATAATAAAAGATCATAAGCCACCATATTAATTTCTCACTTTTAGTTCTACTTGTCTAAGGTCCTTGCAATGATATCACCATATCATTAAGTTCCAAGCATGGGCGAGAAGTAAGAGAAAACCTGCAAACACCTTCTCTTTGTGCTGTGGTAAGTCAGAAGGCTGTCAAATATTATCACCTATATTATGCTGTGCCTCTGTCAGGCAGTCCACTTGACTACAATCATAGGAAAATTGTATCTAAACATGCAATGTACCATTGTTAATTTTTTTGCCTTCACTGTATATTCATACAGATATGGAATACACACATAGGTTGAAGTCCTCTTCATCTTAAAAGATATTCTTAATTCTTATGTTGTGTTTTAACCTCGAGCAGCATTCATATAAATACTTATACTACTGTTCTCATCTTTACTGAAGTCTTTTATATACAATCTTTTTGTCTGATTTACGCTTCATTATAAAAATCAAATTTCTTGGCTATCAGAAAGAAATTGAGTGCACCAAGCTGTAACTAGTTGTCTGACATACTGAGATGGCACATCACCCTGGAGGTGCAACTCCCAAGGCAGGAAGTTGGAATTATAGATGCCACCTACATTCATTCATGAGTAGGAGAAGAAATGATGATGGAATAGAACAGTGATTGTCAAATCATAGTGCAATAGCTTCTAAATAACATTTTAATTTTAAAATTTGATAATATGATTGAGGGTATCAAAATTCACCAGGGCTCATTTTCCTCTTGCAATGCAGATTAATCTCACATTTAACTTATTAAGAAAAAAATATTAATTATTTATAAATGTGATGGTTCAACCTTTTTTCAGATGGAGGTTTTACCTATTTTCTTAGAGTTCTATTACCAATCATACTAATTGAACCTTTAGGTATTTTTGCTATTTAAACTTCAATCTGTTCTTTTGATCAGTTTGTAGGAATATGTGGACATAGCATGTAACATTGATTTTTAACTAATTAAGAAAAATTTCTTAAATTATTCACATAAATTTATTTCATGGAAAAAATACTAAAATTTGGACTTATGACCTTCATGAATCATTTTCTGTGCATTATTTGTTTATGCTAGTAGCTTTTAAAAGAATCAGTGTGTTTTTCCTTTACTCAATGCCTTTGTCCTTACTATCCTCTTAACCTGGAATCTAACACAACTTTCAAGAAATAAGGATAATGAATTTACCTGGGTCAGTGCACATATGTATTTTTCTTTCTCATTAGTGAAAAAGTGTGTAGAGTCCCAGCCTTGGAGAGTTTCAAGAAGTGAGTAAATTCTGTTTACTCTGTCATTATTACCACAGGAGCATGAGCTGGTTGATACTGTAAAGTTGCATTTTGAACTATAACAGTGATGAATGAAGCAGCTTCAGGTGGCCCTTTACTCTTTAGTGTGTACAGCTTTTGCTCAATAGTAGTAAATGGTTCCCCTGGGCCCTGAAAAAAATAATGTAGAGCTAAAAGGTCCAAATTACTGTCAGGGAGAGACTTAGACCGAAAGAAATAGATTTCATTAATGTCTAGCTAAGTAGTTAATCGGCAAATAAAAAAAATGATAAAATGAAGACAAATTTGTTTTTCTTTTGTTATTCTGTTCTTCACAGGCGTAAAGAGTAACTGTTAGGTGTACTTTTCATGAAAATATCTAATACATTTTAAAGGAATGCTCAAGGCTTCCCTTCAGTCCCTCATGTTTGCATTAAATGTGCATTATTCCTTTAATCTTTGCACATATGATCTATTTTCATCCCTTTAATCATTATCATTGTGTCTACATTTCTCTTCAGTTTATCCACACCATTATCAATTTGCTGACCGATGTTAGCCTGATGGACTATAACAGGGCTGAAGAAGGACTTCTTCAAAATTGCATTTTAAAATGAAATCTTAGTCTCATGAACAGACTGGCATCACCGCAATAAATGGTAGATCTGGAAATTTTGTAACAATTGTTTGCGATCATGGGTAACCATTCTAAAATGTTAAAATAATATCTAAAATTTCTTTTGTTTGTAAACTAAACTTATGAATCAGAATCAATCAAAAAATAAAAGTTTTGGTAAACAGTGTTTTGATAAACACAGGAAGGTAAAGATATTCTACCAACAATAACAAACATCCTAAGCCAAAAAATTATAAAAACATATATACAAACCTCCAAATGATAGAACTATCACTGCTCAGCTGTATTTGGCTTATCCATCACTATTTGGATCTATCTCTGGAAGAATCTTTAATCTAAAAAAAAAGAGCACAAGATTAATATAATACATTCTTCTGTGTTAGTGTGGTAGACACTGCTTTGTGCTTCATAGTTTTACTATTGTGAATATCTGGTCATTTGAGATTGCTGAAGATGGCCAGTAATGCAATCATAACAAGACAAAACACACACATAAAAAGAGTCAAGTGGAAGACAGAGTTTCATAACAAACTTTCTCATCCTGTTGCTTGTTTTTTCTATGGTACTAAAAATTCCTTGAATGGCAAGGAAAATTAGCCATTGAACATTTCTGGCTTTCCAAGAAAAAAGATGCAAAGATGTCTATATAGTAATATGCTATATAAACTAATGTCTAGGGTCAATGCAGCAAGAAATTTATAAGTACCTGTGTCTTAGTTACCTTTTACATTGCTGAGACAAAATATCCTGCATCCAAAGTTAAAGGAGGAAATATTTATGTACCTCAGTTTGTAGAGTTTTCCATTCATAGTTGGCTGCCTCCAAGGCATGGTGGCATGGCAGAGGGGCATCACACAAGAAATACAGTTCATGGTGGGCAGAAGTCAGCAAAGCAGTGAAGTAGAGAAGAAGCAGCAAGTGGTGACAGCAGCTGTTTCTGTCCCTTACTTTTTATCCAGGCTGTATGTCCTTAAGAGTGGTAGCACTCACACCCAGGGTGAGCCTTTCCATTAGTCACACCTGAAACTATGCCAAATCAGTCAGTGGAATAATTTAGTAATCACACACTCTTGATTTCAGCACCATACACTTAATTTTAGAACCATATAATTAATCCAAGCGTCACACACTCTGCATCCACCTACCTCTGAAAAGCCCCATCTATGACTGCAGGAGGCATTGGGGGGACATCTAGACACACACCATAACAACTTTTGTTTTTTTTTTCATTTGTGAGAATCAGTTATGCCAAAATTGCCATATCATTACGGCATCTGAATGGAAGAGATGTTTTTAACATTGGATGAATACTTAGCACAATTTTTTAAGGAGAGTTTACCAGAATATGATTTCACTAAACCTTGCAATTAATAAGAAAGGAAAGGAATCTAGTCAGTGAAAACCAAAATCAGATGTCACTATCTTTCCCCAATTCATGTCTTTCTTTCCTGCTATGATATATTATAATTTCTTCAATAAAGTATTTATACTCTGTTGTGACAAAGTAATCACAGTCACTTTCATAGCCCTTTAGATCTTGAATTTCCTTTTTTCTTCCAAGTAATACAGAATTTGAAGATTGGTGATCAAGGAGAGGAAGAGAAATTGAATCATAAGCTTATCTTAAAAACACTGAGTATGAAGCCACCAGATTTTGTAAGAGGACAAGTTATTCTCTTATAAATTTATATAACTTGTACTTAGCCTTAACAGAATGTAAAGAGGTACCCTTTTGGGAAAAAACTAGAAATCTGTTGATAACAGAATACACTTCCACAGTAAAATCAGTGAAGTCAATACTAATACTATTGGCAATGTTAGATAGTTACACTTAAACATCTCATAATCAAGCTGTTGTAAGACAGAGATTCTAAGAAGCAAGAAGATAGAAATCATTCATCATGTATAAGAAATCTGTATTAAGATTAACAGAAGATTTTTTTTATCAAATCCATGGAAGCCAGAGGACAGAATACTGAAAGTATTAAGAGAAAAAACTGCCAAGCAAAATTCTATATTCAGTAAAATTATTATTTAAATATGAAAATAAGAAATTTCCAGGTAAACAAAAAATAATACCTCATCACTTTGGCTAAAAGAAATACTGACGAAGGTACTTTCAGGCTGAAATAAAAGAAAACTATGCAGTTGAATTCATATGAAGAACTAAAAAGCGCTTGTTAATTATGTAGGTAAATACAAAGCACAGTTATGTGTTTTGTGCTTTTAACTTCTTGCCTCTCAGATTTGATTTCAAAAATAACTACATTGCTTGTGATTTCTTTAGATGTGCAGAAACTTTTCAGTAGGATCAGATCCCAGTTGTTGATTCTTTCAAGTGTTTCACGGGCAGTTTGATTTTTGTTCATGAACTCTCTGCCTACCCCTATGTCTTCAAGGTTTTTACCTACTTTCTCTTCCAATAGATTTAGTGTTTCTGGTTTAATATTGAGATCTGTAAACCATTTTGACTTGAGTTTGGTGCATGGTGATAAGCTTGGGTCTATTTTCAGTCTTTGGCAGGTATTAAGCCAATTTTTCCAGCACCATTTATTAAAGAGGCTATCATTCTTCCAGTGAGTTTGATTGGCCCCTTTATCAAAGATGAGGTGGTTGAGTGTGTTTTTGGTTGTGTCTGTTTCTTCCAGTCTGTTCCATTCATCCGCAGGCCTGTTTTTTAGCCAGTACCAGGTGGATTTTATGGCAGCAGCTTTACAGTATAATTTCAGGTCAGGGATTGTGATTCCACCTGACTTGTCCTTGTTGCCCAGGATTGCTTTTGCTATTCTGGGTCTCTTCTGGTTCCAGATGAATTTAAGGCATATTTTCTCAAGATCTATGAGGTATGCTAATGGTAGTTGAATTGCAATTGCATTGAATCTGTACAGCAGTTTTGAAAGTATGGCCATTTTCACCATGTTGGTTCTTCCTATCCACGAGCAAGGCATATTTTTCCATTTATTGAAATCTTAGACCTCTTTTTTCAGAGTACTGTAATTTTCATTGAATAGATCTTTTTCTTCTTTTGTTAGATGGATTCCTAAATATTTCAATTTCTTGGATGTTATTGTGAAAGGAATGGTTTCCTTAATTTCTCTCTCAGTCTGTTTGTTGTTTGTGTATAGGAGAAATCACCAGCAAAGTATAAAGAAAACACACAAACTTGGAAAAAATTTTACCTGATTGTCCCTCAGACAAAGGGCTTCTATCTGGAACATATAAAGAATTAAAAAATATCAGTCCCTCCGGATTCAAAGACCCAATCCAAAATGAGACGAATACACACTTCTCAGACAAGGAGATACAAATGGCAAATAAATATATGAGAAAATGTTCAACATTATTAATCATTCGAGAAATGCAAATTAAAACAACACTGAGATTCCACCTTACCCCAGTAAGAATGGCTAGCATTAAGAAATCAACCAATAACAAATGCTGGCGAGGTTGTGGAGAAATAGGAACCCTTCTCCACTGCTGGTAGGAGTGCAGACTGGTGAAACCACTGTGGAAATCAGTTTGGAGATTCCTCAGAAAACTAGGTCTAGAGGTCCCATTCAACCCAGCTATCCCCCTGCTGAGTATTTTCCCAGAAGATCTAAAAACATCATATCACAGTGATATATGTGCACCTATGTTCATAGCAGCACAATTTGTAATTGCTAAAATGTGGAAGCAACCCAAATGTCCATCTACTGAAGATTGGATAAGAAAATTGTGGTACTTTTATATAATGGAATATTACTCAGCTGTAAAGAAAGATAAACTCGAGGATTTTATAGGTAAATGGTCACAAATAGGGACCATACTCATAAGTGACATAAATCAAACATACATGTGCAAGCACCACATTGTTTCACTAGTGTAAAACCTGAAAGAGTTAATTTAAATTAAGAGATATGGTAGACATTGTGAATTGATAGGAAAGCACTCAAAGGTAAAGGGCAACTGGGATGTAGGAAAAGAGAAGGGAAAGAAGGAGAAATTCTGTGTGTATGTATATGCAGGATAGTTAACATGGCTGTTCTACTGTCTTGTATTTCATTGCTGAAAGAAACTGTCAATGAGTCCTTGGTTGATCAGCTTTGTATGTCTATATCTGTTTTCATGAGAAACCACTTTGAAGACATCAATATGTAATACAACTAGCATTGTTAATTCCCTACCACTTTGTAACTCTGTACTGTCTGTACTGTTCTTTTGCTATTTTGTAAAATATTGTCTGTCTGTTAATGTTTTCCTCCTTTTATTTAAAAAAAAAGGTAACATAAAGCAATACTTAAAAATTTCATTGATAAACTTACAATGTATATAAATATATAACATTTTTATGAAATACTACATATGTGTAAAGACATTTGATAATAATACTACAAATGCAGAGCTATACAGAAGCAAAGTTTTTAAACTCTGTGTGCTATTAATATGACATTAATCTGAACTACTATCATGAATATTTTTATTTCTAATTTTGGGGACAACCCCCAAGAAAATGATTTAAAAATACAACTAAATTGTATTTGGGAATTGGCCGTGGTGGTGTGTTTCTATAACCCCAGTACTCTGGGAAGCTGCGGAGGGAAGATAGCAAGTTTGAGCCCAGCCTAGGCAGTGAAGTGACTTCATGAGACTCTGTCTCAGACAAAAACTAAAAACGGGCTGGCGATGTAACTAAATGTGAAGGCCCTTGGTCCGTTCCTCAGTACTGGGGAAAAAGTACAAGTAAACAAATAAAAAAGGGTGTTAAAACATTATACTGATAAGTATTTCTCACAAAAATAAAGTAATAAATATAAGAATAGAGGAATAAGATATTACCAAAATCTCAGATATAAATCCTACTTTATCAATAATTATATTAATTGTAGATAGGTTAAAACTCTAGTCAAAAGGCAAAGATTGGAGGATAGAATATAATTTTAAAAAGATCAAGCTATACATTGCTTACCAGAGACATATAGTATTTTATATTCAAAGATACAAATGGATTGAAAAAAAATGGATAGAAAATGACATACAATGTGAACAACAGCCAAAAGAAAGCTGGAGTAGCTATACTGATACCTGATAAAATAGACTCATTTGGAGCTGTTCAAGGTAAGGGAGAAAAAGTACAGGATCAGCCCTTATGCCACACTGCTTGCCTCATTCTGGAGTAACGGTTTAGAGAGTGCCTTCATTACTTTTCTCTCATTGCTGGGACAAAATACCTGACACCCAAAATTGAGGAAGGAAAAGTTTATTTAGCTCACAGTTTTTGGAGGTTTCAGTCCATACTCAGCTGGCTCCAAGGCAGAGTGTCACATGGTAGAGCAGGACAGTTTATGGTGGCAGAAAACAGCAAAAGCAAAAAGAGCTCATAAGGAAGAGCAAGACTCTTTCCCTCTCTTATATTGTATGCAGGTTCCCTGTCCCAAGGCAGGTGTAGCGCTCACACCCATATCCCAGCACTGGACCATGAATCAGTCACAACCTCTGGAAGCCCACCCCATGACTGCATGAGGCTTTAGGGAGACATCCATACACAAACCACAACAGAGAGTAAGGAGCAGCAATCACTGTTCTGGGCTGTTCATCATGTTCTACTTTTTGATCAGAACCAACCACTCTTGTCCCTTTTGCCAGTCACTTCCTCCCTCAAAGGATAAGCCTTATCCAGACTTCTAACACCTTGGGTAAGTCTTGTTATTTTCAATATTATATAATAATTTAATGCTCTCTTCAGTAGCACATGCCCTAAAATATAATAACATAGAATGTGACTTTTTGTGTCTATCTTCTTTCATTTCATGAAATAGATATGCAATATATTCCTATTGTGACTCGAAGTGTAATTTGCTTGTTCTCACTGTTTAGAATTCCATTATGCAATTATTTCATAAAATGTTTATCAGTTCTATAACTACTGGATTTTGGCATAATTTCTATATTGGGACTAATATGACTGGTATAGCTATGAGTATTTTTGTACCTTTATTTTGATGAGTCCCAGTATTTCTTTTAATATATAACTAGGATTACAAATGTTAGACCATAAGCTGTACATATGGTCAATGTATGTTGATCCTGCCATATATTTTCTACAGTATTTGCACGATGTGTACTCCCTCAGGTGAGGGAGGAGTTTTGCTACTATGTACTTACTAATATTTGCTGGTATCTCTTTTTCAGTTTCAGTTTTCTCATGAGCATGCAATAGCACCAGATTGTAATTTTAATGTGCATTTCACTAATGACCTAAACATTTATCCGTCCTGTGGCTCCTCTTTCCTGAGTGTCTGCTCATTCTTCCATTTGAATTTTGTGTGCTTTTTCTAATCGAACTGCTAGTATTATCTCACAAACCACAGGTTGTTTTTAATTCTCTAGATGGTATTTTTTAAAGAATATATATTGTAAATATAACTTGTCTATAGCTATAACTTTCAGTTATAATTTTTATTTATATTATTTGAGCATTCTTTAAGAAATATTTGTTAATCTAAAATTTGAAAATATTCTTTTTTTCAGGTTTTTTTTTAAGCAGCACAATTCATAGTAGCTAAATCTTGGAAGTAGCCTTTGGATAAAGAAAATGTGATATTTCTATACAATGGAGTACTATTCTGCCATAAGTGTGACAAACTTGATTCATGTAGGAAAATGGATGCATTTGAGACTTTAGTGTTAAATGAAATAAATTAGAACACAAGCATAAACATCACATGATTTTTCTCACATGAGAACCCCAAAATATAAATTTAAATATGAAGATATTTTTCTGTGCTTTGTCTAAATGACTTATTATTTTACCTCTAAAGTCTAGGTCTGCTCTTAATCTATAATAGATTTTTATGTTTTTGGTCTTAGAAATTGAGCTTGGCGCCTTTGTACTAAGCTACATCCCTAGGCTTTTAAATTATTATTTTTTTATTTTAAGACAGAGTTTCATTGAATCTCTAAGTTGCCCATGCTGGGCTTGAACTGGAGGTCCTCCCTCACCAGCCTCCCACAGTGCTGGGATTACAGGTATGTGCCACAATGCCTACTTACAATACTTTTTTAAGTACAGTGAGAAATATATTTTGAGATATATACACATATGGATATCCAGTTGATGCTTTTAATAAAATGATCTTCCTGTTCCTTTTGCCCCCTGATGCAACCAATGTGGTTTAATTTTGAGTATGTTATTCCTTTTTGCCTCTCTGCTGGCTATTTGGAATGCTAAAAATGCTCCTCAGGTAAGCACGGATTTATAGAATGCCATGAGCATAGTATCTAGGCATAAAAACCAAGAGGTGTTATTACTTCTACTATTTTTCAGTGATCCATCTTCCATCCATGCTGAATACATGTTTCTATCTCATGCTTCTCTTTCCTTTAATAAACAACAGTTTTACTAATCAGTAATATTGTTCACCGAGTTTAAAACTTGAACAAAATAGAAAATGAGAATTGTTCATAATCATACTATCAAAAAGAAAAACTCTACAAAATTTTAATGAATTTTCTCAGACCTCTTTCAAATTCATCTATTGTTAATATTTAATTCAAAGTCACTAGCTACATAGAATCACAGGAATTTGTAATGAAAACAGAAAAGAATCCTCCTGACATATAAAAATACATATTCAATAACTTTAAAATGCATAAGGAAAACATCTAAAATGAATAAGTTAGTTCAAAAGTATCTTGTCCTGTTCCCCAATTGACTATACATCTTTGAAAATAGAAGAAAGACACTCAAAGGTTAATAAAGAAAAATGAGCTGGCTGGAGACCCTAGAAGAGAAGGAAAATACTGCAGCTGGGCGACTTATGACTTCTGTTTTCCCCCATTCTACCTTCATAAGGAGAACCAGGGCCAACAACTTCTAGTGCTCAACCCAATGGTGGAATGTAACACAGTAAAGTGGAGTTCTCCTCCAAAGAACAGGAGTCCTGCCAGCAACAAGCAGCCTGAGGAATTATACTCTTCTCTTATGTCTAAGACTCTGCTTCTTCTTTTTTCCTAGTCCTCAACTGGGAGACACCAGCCAATTTTCTCATGCAGGGACTGAGGGGTTGCCCTACCAAGAATAGGAGTCTCATCATGAAGTTATCTCCACCCTATGAGAGGAAATCTTCCTTACCTCATGTAAACATACTAGGCAGCCTGCTCTGGTCTGGTGTCGCCTAAAAAGAACAATCAGGAAATCCAGCAGAGCCAAGAAAATCAGACAAAAATAGACTAAAAATGAACAGAAAATGCTCTCAAAATCTAAGCTATTTAAAAACAATGACTCACAGAAATAAAGACGACATGGTGATTACTAGAGATGGAAAGGCAGGGAGAGATGCTGGTCAAAGACTACAAAAATTTGATTAGGTAACAGTAACAGTCAAAGAGATCTAGTACACATCCTGATAAGCATAGTTAATAACAATGTGTTGAATATTTGAAAACTGCTAAAAGAATAGATTTTAAGTGGTTATGCCACAAAAAGTAAATGTATGAAGCAGACAATATGCTTATTAGATATTCCACTAGTATGCATAGTTCAAAACCATATATAATAAATGATAAAATTTGTCAATTAAAATAAATATAAGATAGAGTTGCTAAATAAACAGTAGAGTAATTTATATAGAATCTTAAGTATCTTACCATAATAGTCAAAATTTCCAGGATATAAGTGAAAATCACTTATATCAAGGTACAGAAATATAACAACTTAAGTAAGAAAAGATGGCAAGTGACAAATCTGAAATACATAGGATGTTGGTATTATCTAACAAAGATTTTCACTATGTCCATTACAAAATTCTTCAATAAGCAATTATGAATGCACTTGGTATAAATAAAAAAGAAAACTGCATCAAAATTTTAAAAATAAGTGAAAATTACAGAACTAATAAATATATTAACTGAGATAAAACTTCTTTGGGAAAGATCAAGAGCAGGTTTAATAAGACAGTGAAAACAAAAACAATGAACTTGAAGGCAAAACAAAAAGTTACTCAATCAGAATGAGAATAAACAAACCTATCCAAACCACGCAGACCTTCAGATATCTGGGACAATAGCAAAAGATCCAGTGTTCATGTCATCAGAGTATCAGAAGAAAAGAAGAAGAGGTTAAAATATATTAGAAGTAATGACTAAAGATTTCCTAAATTTTCTGGAAGAAATATACTTACAATATCAACAATTTGGGAACTCCCCCCAAATTAATGTGACATAATTGAAGTTATGAACTATAAACAAAGAAAAACTTTAAAGGAACATAAAGAGAAGCAATACATTATCTTTTGCTAAATAATTGTTACAATGATAGCTTTCTATGATGGAGACCAGAACCAAGCCTGATATTTTTTAAGTTCTTAAATAAAAAAAGAACTGTCACTCTTAAATATAACCTTAAGGAATAGAGAAAGAAATAAAGACATTCTCAGATGATGACAGCCTATGAGAATTTGTCACCAACACACTTATTTTTAAATGCATGGTTAAAGAAAGTCTTAAATGGAAGTCTCTACATTTCATAGAAGTCGCCAAATGTCAATATAAGAAAATAATAAGATTTATGTATGCCTCATGATATCTAGAGCAAGCGCTAGGACAAACATGCAAAGGAATACTGTATTAGTCCACTGGGGATTCCATAAAAATACCATAGACTATGTACATTAAATAGAGTGAATTTATTTCTCACAGTTCTGGAAGCTGAAAATTCAGGTCAAGGTGCCAGCAAGCTGGGTTTCATTCTGAAGTTTCTGAACTTGCAGGTAGTTATCATGTTGCTCTCTTCTCACATGACCTGTTTTTCCTGACAGTGTTGAGAAAGAATTCTCTCTTTCTCTTTATAAAAAATGGTAATCCTATCACAAGAGTCTCACCCTCTTGACCTCCTCTAGACCTAATTACTTCCAAATGTCTCATCTCTAGATACCAATAGATTGGAGGCCAGGACTCCAAAATACAAATTAGAGAGAACCCAATTCAATCCATAACACATATGCAATCACATAAACAAGTCAAAATAAAATTCAAAAAGATGGTGAAGTAACTCACAGGAAGGCAAGAGAAAAGAGAGATGGAGAACTGAGAAACATATGGAATAAACAGAAAATAAACAATACTGCAAACTTAAATCCTATCAGAGTAATTTTAATGAAAGTTATTTAAATACAGCAATTAGAAGACAGAGCTTAGTAGAGTGGGTGAAAGTATCAACCAATTATATACTGCCTACAAGAAACTCAATTCAAAGCAACATAGGTATATTGAAAGTAAAAGGATGAAAAAGATACATCTTGCAAACATGAGATTTTTAAAAAGTGAAGAGTATTCTATACCCTCTTGAATGCACCCATGATACTCAAACAGTCTAATACACGATAGTGCTGTCTTCGTAAAATTGATGCCTACAGTTTTGCAGAACTGTTTTCAGTTCAACCAAATTACTACTCAAGTATTAAGTGAAGATCTTATTGATAGACTTTTTTTTTTTTTTTTTTTTTTTTTGGTTTTTCTCCGGTACCGGGAACCGAACTCACGACCTTGCGCTTGCCAGGCAGGCGCTTTTGCCACTGAGCTAAATCCCCAGCCCCTGATAGATTTTTTTATAAAGTGATAACTAAAAAACCAGCTAGACGAGCATGCTTATCTGAAATTGCAGGCAGGAAGTTGCTGGTTAGAAGAGTAACCAAAACTAAAGAAAGCACATAGGTAGGCAAGATCAGTTAGATAAATAAGTGATTGCTTCATATTTTGCATTTGAAAGACAGTTGTTGTGCATTACAAAAATAGCAATAGAGTAAGAGCAAGCAGAAAGACGACTTTTATCCTGAATTCCATGGTATGGCATGTGGTTCTGCTCTTTTCAACATCTGTCAGCCTCCATCAATAAATGCCTGCATAAAAATTCAGGCAATTATCATTTGAAAGGTTGTAAAATTGTCCACACAGTGAAATTCACCTTCCTAGTTGTAGTTTGACAGTTACGTTGATAAGTTGGATCCAAATAAAATTAGCCTCGGTAAGACACTCTCATATTACTGTAATAAACTTCCTGTGACATCAGATGCCCCGTAGAGGACCAGAAGGTTTCCCCAAAGGACCTAAAAAACGTTTAACCAGCTTTGACAGCACGCAGTGCACAGAAGTGCTGAATGCCCTCAAAGGAAAGGAGAGAGTGATATTCTTATCCTTTGCCTTTTTCTTTCTCCCCTAGGCCACTGTAGGAAATGAAGTTTCTTTTTTCATTGTGTGGGTTTTTTGAAACATAGATGGGATTATACCACCTTTTCAACATTTTAGGGTGTCTGTGAGATGTAAAATGAACTAAATCTATTCTAAACATACAACGAAATTCAGTAATTTCCTCCAACTACCTTGCAAAAGGTAGATCTGCACCTAGTGATCACTCTCAACTGGGCCCTCCACAATTCACTAAGAGGAGCCACAGAGAGTTTAGTATGACATCAGTGTGCAAATAAGTATGATCCTCATGTAACCCTGTCCCTATCATGTCCCAACATCATTCTCATTGGAGTACGAATGTGGATGTGTAGTCTGAGCACCTTTCTCCTCCCAGCCACATTCTCTCCCCAGCCAGATGCATGAAGAGACATGCTCTTGGACTAGACCGACAAGTAAATTCACTTCATATTTACAACACTGGGATATACTATGGCTTTATGGGGGTTAGACCGAAGGAAAGTACAGTAATGGCCTTAGATCATCTTTCCCAAGTTATTAATTTTCTTCACTCAATTTAGGGCAATTCAGTTCAATCTGACAAACACTTATTAGACACTTGGCATACCAGGTATTCCATAGTGCCAAAAACTAGAAGACCGTAAGTAGCTGTTGGTCTTATAAAGGTGCATTAGGTGCAACAATGACAATATCACAAGGTAAATCTTCTCTCTTTACTTCCTTTCTCCTTCCCTTCATTTATTTTCTTCTTTCTTTTTTTTCTTTGTGAGGCACGAATTGTCTTATTCAAAGGTATATTAACAAGTTCAAAGGTTGATTTGCAGCTGTCCTTTCTATGGTTTCAGTTCACTTACCAATAAGAGACATCACCCCATTATAATATTTACCATAAAAAAGAGACATTTCCTTGGCAGAATTCTAGAGAGCAAGGGGACTTGTTCAAGGACACCCTTCACTTTTCTGCTGCACACAAAACAAAAAACAGCCCCTGTCTTGGTAAAGTCATCTCTCATGCTGCCGTTTTCTGTCACCAACTATTATGTGGTGCTAGTGATTTCCATCTATTTCTTATGAAAACATAATAGAGTGGGCCTCTTCCCTAGGTTATTTCCATAGCTACTGTATTTATTATATTAATGTTTATCACTTGGATGTCATTAAATGAATGTTGGCAGGAAGGAAGGAGGACATCGAATGCTCACTGAGACAAGCTGTGGCATTAATTCAAACGGATGGTGAGGATGAACCTCTACATTTACATGGTCATATGGGGGCTGTTTTAGGGCACTGGAGCAGTTAATTTTGTTTTAAAGACACAAACTTAGGTTATATAGATCTTTTTTCACTTTGTTAAGAATTGAAATTATAAAGCATGCAAGGCTTCAGATCAAAACTCTATATTATCATCCCCTCTCTACCTTATCTGAGGAGTATAATGCCCTTACAATGGTTCATTTCTTGAACTCTTTCCAATTTCAGATATTTCCTATCTCTTTTAATACCTCATTGCTTTTGCATCAATTACAGACTGACCTAAAGCTGCACTGGAAGTAGAAGTGATATATAGTGAAACCCATTTAAATGAATTTCTGATGAAAGAATAAAACTGTTAAAAGAATAAATTTACTGCACACAAATTTATACAAATCCCATATATGCTATGAAATCCCCTGAAATGAAAAGCTGATAAAAGATTAAAATGTTAAATGAATTAAAATTCGCCATACTCATGAAATATAATGATGACTTGACCCACTAAATGAATAGCCTAAATGAAGGTATAAATTTGAAGAGCTCCAAGGTATGTCAATTTTAAACATGCAGTGAGCCAGCATAACACAAAAATATGGCTCTTGCTATTAAAGAAACACATTCTCTGTAAAACCAACCATTATTTTGAAACATCATGTTGGCTCCTCTGTAGGATCAAAACCAAAGTATCCTGTTTCTCACACACAGTAATATTATGCATTAACCTCTTGTTCTTTCTTAATCCCTTATTTCTCAGTTTTTCTTGTTTACAGTTCACATTGTATACAGTGACACCTAAAAGGTAAATAAAATTTGGGACCCTTCTAGGGCAATTTCTACCCTTCAGCAGGCATCGTTACTCACCCTAGCTTATCTTGTTTACAGAATAAATAAAAGCTAATATTGGGTTATAAATTTTCAGTGAGATATAAAGAGTTAGCCAAGCAATTCCTATTAAGAATTACTGCTTGCCCTTCTAATTCCCAGATTAAGGTCAAAAAATAAAAATTATGTTATAAAGTTCATACCTGTTAAAATAAGTTTCCAAAACAGTTTTGTTTCCCAACAGTTTAGGACACAGGTGATATGTTTTGTTGGTCAGAAATTTAAGTCTTGGTCACTCAAAAATGATATTCTCTAATTAGAACCAACTGGAAGTCTTTGGTCATTGCCAGGAAGAACAAAACTTCAACTATACTGTGGAAAACTTCACCCAGCAGCTCTCTGGCCTGTATTCAGACAGCTGCATTACAGCTATTTGCAATTAGAAGCCACGGCCAGGAAGAGGCCATTATCTACACAGGCACCTCAGCAGTGCTCAAATTTGTGGGCATGGAGACAAGAGCACATGAACATTAATTCAAATGGATCTAATAACTATCCAATGATACATAACTTGTCTTAAAAGACCAAGAGGAGAAGGTTTTCCATATTAATGAACTCTGGCAAATCCTGAACTTATTTCTAGAGAGAAAGAGAAAGTCGCTTCCGAACAACTTCCTGAGTTTCTGTCAACTCTGGATATTTTTGAGAATGGTTCTAAGCTTCATTGGGATTCCCAAGGAAGGGGTAGTCTGAGGGCCCCGTGCAGATATCTCAGAGTGGCCTGCAATGGCGGTAGGCATGGTCTTGCCATAAATGTCTTGGGGCTTCCAGTGCTCCTTCAATTACTCTGGTTTAAAAGGCCAAGTGTTTTCACTTTAGTAGACAATCTTGTTTTTATTTGTCTCCTGCAGGGTTTCCACATCAATGTTTAGATGCCTTAACAGCAGTAACTGAGTGTTAGTTATTTTTCCAAGTCTAAGGAAATCCACAGCCTTCAAAAATGTTTGATCAACTGAAACAGTAGTGAGCCATTTTACCCTCACTGATGTTATAAGTAAATATGACTTCAGAGCTCCAGCATTCCCTGGGCATGCTGTCTTGGGCTTCCGTTTTCTTATCCATCCATGAACATTTATGGAGTACCTCTCAGGAGATGTTAGGGGCTTTCTAGCTTCCACCAGTGACCTCTGGGCCTTCCCAGGGCAGATCTATGAAACAAACTCACATGAGACATTGTTGTGGGATCTAAGCCTATAGTTGGACTAGTGGAGGACACTAGTCTAGATCTTTAGCTGGACTCATACAGGACATTGCTGTGGGATCCAGGCCCTCAGCTGGATTCTTTGGTCATTAGTGTGTGGACAGATTCCCTGCACTCTGTTTTTGTATATGATTCTATGGGTGACTATTGTAAATAATCTTATAAACTATGTGTCCTATATTATATTGTTCCCCTTCCAAAACCCAAAGCTACAACAAGGGGTAAATAAGGAATAGGAAAGAAGAAGTACATCCAAGCTGAAATATGAAGAATAAATAAAAGTTAAGCAGGTAATAGGACTGCAGAAATAAGGGGGAAGTTTATTAAACCATTAGATCCACTGTTGTAATACTTGAAATTGTAAGTCTTAATTAACAGACACTTTCAATTGTCATATAACAATTAGAAAGAAAATATAACTTTATCAAATACTTAACAATTTTTCAACAGCCAAAGAGTATCCACATTTATGAATTCTTTTTGTATATAGAGCCACCAGATAGATTAAGTTACCATGTTAAATACAATTCCTAATGCAGTATAGGGCTTAAAGACTTTTAATACTTATTGGAGTTATAGTAAAAAATATCTTGATATCGATAAGTTAAATATAGTGAAAGTATTATAAGTTGTTGATGACTAAATATGTTGCTATTTTGAAAATTATAATTAAAAAATTAGAATACACAGACATTTATTTTGGATGTTCACTGGAAATTAAGGATTCATTTTCATGCAATTTAAGTTAAAAATCTAAAGGTTAATTAGAATTATAGAGCAATAGTTACACAAAATAATTAACATTACTGATATGAAACCAACATTAAAATCAAATAGAAAAAGCTAGGAAAATCTGAAAACTAATTTTTGAACATCTCAGATTATTTTCCCCAAGTAACTTTCTCAATTTCTAGTTTAAGCACATTATGAATTGGAAAACCAAAGAAATCTCAAATTCCACAGATAAATGTCTTAACAATTTTTCTGTTTATCTTTTTCTGAGTCAATAATGTCTGCTTTTAATATTTAATCCACTTGATTTCTTTATGTTTTGTAATTCCAATAGAGTTAGTTTCTACTGTATGCAATATACCAATAAAAAATAAAACAGATTTGCCAAGACAGAACTTTATTTCTCTACAAAATTTTTTGAAAATCTGGGTAAGAAGTCATTGTCACTTGCAAATTCCATAAAATTGCAAGAGAAACTAGCTCCTTCAAAGTAACAGTTGGCAGCCTTCTTTTTGACATCTGCCATGGTTCCTAGGACTCTGGCATAAATGAATATAGCCTGTTGATGGATAACTACCAAATAGAAAGTTTTCTAAGCATTTTTAAAAGATAGTTACTTGTATGTTTCTGTAATGTATAGCTGAAGGTCAAAGTATTTACCTCAAAAATAATTTATATCCTCTGTAAGCATATGATTGCTATTGATACAGGAAAATAAAACCTCCCAACCTGAACAGTATCTGGGACAAGTTCATGTTCGCTAAAATCGAAGAATGAATTTTACGAACAACCGAGATTAACAGCAAAACCACGAGGTGAGGTGGGTCCAAGGTAGGGGAAAATGGATAAAACTATGGTCAGCCAATAAGAATTGCTCAGGTAAAATTGATTAAACCAGGATCAAATGGAGAAGCAAGTCACACAGCAAGTGGGCATGAACACAGAACAGGGACTCTTCAAGGTGGTTGCTACCTATTTAGAATATCAATCCCCAATGTGCATCCCTAGGGAGCTATGTGGGTGCATTTGTTTAGTCCTTTGTCTTGAGGTCTGGCCCACAGCAAACACATTTCTTTCATGTTGGCTCCTTCTAGGGTCCGGCCCTGTCTGACTGCCTATAATATTTCTATCTAACTCAGCTGCCTATAACACTGTCACAATGATTTTGCTCTTTTTAGATTGTTTACTGGATGATGTACAATAAATTTTTAAAGGGTGACGTTTAAAATCTAGCATCTTCAGTATTAATGAAAACCAGGATTAACTGTGTAGTAGAGAAGTAACTAGGTCATACAACAAGGTTAATACAAAGGTGAGATTCTGTGGTTACATTTTAGATTTAAACTATAACATTCACATTATTAAACAACCACTGAGTCCCCAAAATTAACTATTTTTTGAGACAAAGGGTCTCACCGTAAGCCAAGTTGGTCTCGAATTCATGGCAATCCTCCTGCTTCAGCCTCCTGAGTGCTGGGATTACAGGCATTCACCACCATACCTTGGCAAATTTAACTTTTATCTGGAAGTTTCCATTAGTAATCTCTGACTTAACCTTTAGAAATATTTCTTATTTGTTTTCCTAAGAATAGAAAATGAGCCTGGCAGCAAGATGGCGGAGTGCTAAGCAACAGAGAAAGAACTTCTCCGAGTGCTGCCATCCAAACATTGGAATATAACAAGGTGGGGAGGTTAAGGAGGAGGGAGACAAGTGCCCCTAGACACAGGAAGGAACTGAGGTCCAAAGTGAAGCCCATGGAGACAGTGAGAAGAAATTTCAGTGAAGAAGAAGGAGGTAACCAATGGTGCCTTCTCCCCTAGACGGGACTCACTGCAGAAAGGAATGGTCCAGACCTGTCACCACAGCAACAGGGCGAGCACTGGTGACCACAGAGACCTCCAAGGAGAGACGCAGCAGGCAGGGGAACAGTGGATGTGAAACACTCCTCTGGACGCCGTGGAAGACTACACAAGTTCTGGGTGAGTGACGAGAGCTCAGCTGCCCCGTGTGAGAGAGCGAAGGGCCAGGAACCATTTTTGTTGGTTTCTTTTTTAGAGTAAGCATTTATTTATTTTTATTTTAAAGATAAAAGAATGAAAACATCTTAACAAACACACATACACTTAGAAAATAACACAAGGGGCTGGGGATTTAGCTCAGTGGCAAAAGCGCCTGCCAGGCAAGCTCAAGGTCGTGAGTTCAGTTCCCGGTACCGGAGAAAAACCAAAAA
>NW_004955407.1:16533623-16652502 GCF_000276665.1 Chinchilla lanigera
AAAAAAAAAAGAAAATAACACAAAACTAATACAAGCAATACAGAATCTCAGACAAGGTGATAGGAAATTAACAATGTTTGTTATATTACATATTGACATCCTCAATTTGGATACTCAGATAAACAAACTTAGACATGTAAGGTTGATCATACAGTTAAACATTACCTGTTCGTACTGTATAAATCAGTTTGGAGATTCCTCAGCAAACAAGGACTAGAGGTCCCATTCAATCCAGCTATTCTCTTTCTGGGTATTTTCCCAGAAGAACTGAAAACATCACATCACAGCAATATATGTGCCCCCATGTTCATAGCAGCGCAATTTGTAATAGCTAAGTCATGGAAGCAACCCAAATGCCCATCCACTGAGGAACGGGTAAAAAAGTTGTGGTATTTTTACATCATGGAATATTACTCAGCTATAAAGAAAGATAATCTCGAGGCTTTTATAGGAAAATGAACACAGCGAGAGACTGATAGAACTCGGAACTCAGAGTGGCTGATAGTGCCATCTAGTGTCTCCAAACTGAACTCAGGCCTGCGGAACGTGGGCTGACAGCTGCAAGCTGCCAGAGCCTGCAGTTTGCTGGCTTTTGGGGTAAATCACTACAGGATGCCGTTAACACAGGTGTTTACTAGCGACAGCAGAGACAAACGTGGAAGGGACTTTGTGTTGAAGTGTTGTTTTTTGGTTTTTGGTTTGTCAGTTTGATTGTTTTTGTTTTCCTCTCTCTCCTTCTTGGTTTTTTTTTTGTTTTGTTTTTTTTCTCTTTTGTAGTTTTTCTTTTATTCTTTGCTTCATTTTCTTTTCTTTTTCTTTTTCCTTTTTTTCTTTTTCCTTCATTGTTTGAACTTCATTGTGTTTCTATGGGGGTGAACATGGTGTCCAGCCTTTTTGTGGCTGTGATTCTATTTAGTTCCTCTTTTTATTCCCCCTCCTCTCCTCCCAATCTTCCACACCAGCTTCCCCAAGTTAGCCTGATCCTTCTTTGTCTTCCAGACTTTTAATTTTGTGTTCTTCTTCCACTTCTCTATTTTCTCCTTAACCCATTTTAAATTTTAACACTGAGGGCAAAATTGACATATGAAGGAATTGTATACTGTATACTATTTACTGTTTTGTTTTAGATTTTGTTATATAACCACAAATCTAGTTCATATGGCTAAATTTGGCAAATTAATGGTTACTTTAGTTTTCAAAGCTGTGTTTTATGTACTGTTATTGGTAGCACTATAGCCCACAATGACATAATTGTTCTAAAGTTCTGTTACAAACATGATCCCAGGAATTAATCTTACAAAAGGGAAGAAAAACAAAGGAACTCTTAAACAAGATGCAACCTCAAACATAACCAAAGGTAAGCCCAGGGGCCAATGGGTTGAGTCAACCAATGGGTTGAGTCAATCCAAAAACCACACACCTGGCCTATCTGAAGTGGTAACACCAAAGCAATTGAATGGGGCTCTAAAAAAAATGAAATCAGAAATAATCTTTCAGATAACTGCAGAGATGGTGTCCACAATGAAAACCATACTTAGTGATTCTAGAGCAGATACACAAAAGAAAATAGACAAGCTGAAAAAAATTATGGAAATTATGAATACTCAGCATAAGAAAGAAATGGAATCCCCAAGGCAGATTCAAGCAGATATCCAGGACAATAAAAATTCTATTGAAAGTATTTACAGCAGATTAAGTCAATATGAGGACAGAATCTCAGATATAAAAGATAAGCTTGCAGTTAGCAATCACAAAAACAAAGAAAAATTTCTTAAAAATAGCAAGAGGCCAAGAGAAATCAATACAACAGCTGCTAGATAATACAAACAAGAATAACTTGAGAATAATTGGAGTCAATGAAAAAGCAGGAGGTAGTACAAATGCTATTAGAAAACTGTTCACAGATGTCATGACAAAAAATATCCCTGGTAGGGAAAAAGAATTTGATGTAAGGTAAGTGAGGCCTATAGAACTCCATTTAGTCATGATCAAAAAAAATCTACAGCCAGATATATCATAGTCAAGATTCCACCAATTCCACACAAGAATAGAATATTAAAAGCTGTTAGGGAAAAGAAACAAATCACCTATAAAGGAAAGCCCATCAGAATCACAGCTGATTTCTCAGCACAGACTTTTAAGTCAAGGAAAGCTTGGAGTGAAGTATTTCAAGCTCAAAAGGAAAACAACCTTTAACCCAGATTGATGTACCCTGTAAAACTATCTTCCAAAACCAATGGAGAAATAAGATACTTACATGACAAAGAACATGTAAGGAAATTTATGATCATCAAACTAGCACTCCAAAATTTTTTAAAGAACATTCTGAAAAGAGAAAACAAGGACAACAACCTTATACACCCCAGCAGAAGAAATTCACCAGGCAGGGCAAATAAGTAAACAGAGGCAGGGAGAGAAAAAGAGGGTGAGCTAACAACAGGAAAATAACATGATAAAGGTAAGTCAGTAAATATCAGTTGTAACCATCAATGTCAATGGCCTTAATTCACCAATCAAGAGACACAGACTGGTGGAATGGATCAAGAAGCACGATCCAACAATATGCTGCATACAAGAAACATTTACTTCAAAAAGAAATTCACAGACTAAAACTCAAAGGGTGGAAATCAATACTCCCTGCAACAGGAACTCAGAAAAAAACTTGAGGTAGCTATTCTATTTGCAGACAAAGTGACTTTTAAGCCAAGACTGATTACAAGAGATAAGGAAGGTCACTACATCCTTGTAAAGGGAACAATCCAAAAGGAAGATATAACAATCATAAAGATCTATGCAAAAAATACCAGTGCACCTAGCTAAATAAAACCAATATTAATGGGTATGAAGAATCAAATAAGCACTAATACAATTGTATTGGGTGATTTCAATACCCCAGTGTCACAAAAAGACACATCAACTAGACAAAAAATCAACAATGAAATGATAGAACTGAACCAAACTTTTTAACAAATGGACTTAGTTGATGTATACACAGTGTTCTACCCCAAGACATCAGAATAAACATTCTTCTTAGCTCCACATGGGTTGTTCTTCAAAACAGACGACGTATTAACCCATACACCAAACTTAAGTAAATGCAAAGGAATTTAAATTATCCCATGCATATTATGCGATGATACTGCCATGAAATTGTAAATCAATGGCTAAAGAAACCACAAGAACTTCATAAACACATGCAAATTAAATAACACCCTCCTGAATAACCAGTGGGTCACAGATAAAATTAAAGAAGAAATTATGACAATTTCTACCATTAAATGACAATGGCAATACAACATACCAGAACCTATGGGACACAATGAAAGCAGTCCTAAGAGGGAAATTTATAGCAATGAATACCTATACTAGGAAAATAAATAAACACAAGCGCAAATAAAAAACTTAATATTGAACCTCAAACTCTTAGAAAAAGAATAACACATTAAATCAAAAGCTCATATAAGGGAAGAAATTATAAAGATCAGAGCAGAAATCAATGCACTGGAGACTTAAAAAAATACAGAGTCAATAAATCAAAGAATTGGTTCTTTGAAAGATTAAATAAAATCAACAAATACTTAGCCAATTTTATCAAAAAAAGGAAAAACTCAAATTTATGCAATAATGAATAAAAAAGATCAAATCACTACAGATCCTGTAAAAATTTAGAAGATCATCTTTACCTACTTTGAAAACATGTATTCAAATAAGAAGGGAAATGCAGAAGAAATGGACAGATTCCTAGATACATGCAAATTACCAAAGTTAAACACAAAAATGTCAAGCAATGAAATTGAGGATGTAATTAAAAACTTACCAACAAAGAAAAGCCCAGGCCCTAATGGATTCACTGCTGAATACTATAAGAAATTTAGAGAAGACTTAACAATACTGCAAAACCTCTTTAATGAAATTGAAAGGGCAGCAATACTCCCTCATTCATTCCTGGAAGCAAGCATTACCCTCATACCAAAACTGGAGAGGACCCAAATAAGAAACAGAACTACAGACCAATCTCCCTAATGAACATAGATGTAAAAATCCTCAGTAAGATACTGGCAAACACAATGCAGCAAATCAAGAAGCTTATACACCATGACTAAGTGGGATTCATACCAGGAATGCAGAGATGTTTCAATATACATAAATCAATAAATGTAGCACACCACATAAATAGAGCCAAGGACAAAAACCATATGATCATCTCAACAGATGCAGAAAAAGCTTTTGACAAAGTCCAGCACACGTTCATAATAATAACCCTACAGAAAATCAAAATAGAGGGTCTTTATCCTAATCTGAAAAAAAAAAACATCTATGACAAACGAACAGCCAGCATCACACTGACTGGACAAAAACTGAAAGCTTTCACTCTAAAATCAGGAATAAGTCGAAGATGTTCGCTATCACCACTCTTTTTCAACATAGTTCTGGAAATGTTCACCAGAGCAATTAGATGAGGGAAAGAAACAAAGGGACTAGTGATAGGAAAGGAAGAAGTCAAATTATCACTATTTGCCGATGACATGATACTCTACATAGAAAACCCCAAAAACTCCACTAAAGCCTTCTAGATTTAATAAGTGAATTTAGTAGTATGGCTAAATACGATGTCAACACTCAAAAATCATTAGCCTTCCTGTACATGAGTAACAAATTCACTGAAAGAGAAATTAGGGAAACAACACCTTTCATAATAGCATCCAAGAAAATGAAATACCTATGAGTCAATCTAAAAAAGGATGTAAAAGACCTCTATGTTGAAAACTACAATACTCTGAGAAGGGATATTAAACTGCATATCAGAAAATGGAAATATATTCCTTGCTTGTGAGTAGGAAGAACCAACATAGTAAAAATGACCATACTTTCAAAACTGTTATACAGATTTAATGCAGTTCCAATCAAAATCCCAACAGCATTCCTCACAGAATTAGAGAAAACAATCCTAATATTCATTTGGAACCAAAAAAGACCTAGAAAGCAAAGGCAATTCTGGGCAACAAAGGCAATGCAGGGAGCATCACAATCCCTGACTTAAAATTATACTATAAAACTCCTGTGATAAAAACAGCATGGTACTGCCAAAAAAAAAAAGACCTGAGCATCAGTGGAACAGACTAGAAGATGCAGAAACAAGTCCAGACATATTCACCCACCTTATATTTGACAAAGGGGCCAAATACATACACTGGTAGAAAAAAAAAAGCCTTTTTAATGGCGCTGGAAAAACTGGCACTGCACATGTTGAAAATTAAAATTGGACCCATGACTTTCACTATGCACTAAACTAAATTCAAAATGGATCAAAGATCTAAATATTAAGACAGAAATATTAAATATGCTTGAAGATAGAATAGGTAAAACTCTTGAAGACACTGGCACGGGCAAAGATTTTATGAATAAAACCCGATCACATGGGAACTCTCACAAAGAATCAATGGAATCTCATCTTATTACAAAGGTTTTGCACAGCAAGAGAAACCACTAACAACGTGATGAGACAATGCACAATGTGGGAAAAAATATTTGACAGATGTTCCTCAGACAAAGATTTACTATTGAGAATGTACGAAGAACTCAAAGAAAATCACACCTTGCAAATTTATAGACCCAACCCAAAAATAGTCATTGGAGATGAATATACATGTTCAGATGAAGAAATACAAACAGAAAATAAATAAACAAAAAATGTTCAACATCATTGGTCATTCAAGAAATGCAAATTAAAACAATACTGAGATTCCATCTCACCCAGAAAGAATGGCTATTAATAAGAAATCAATAGCAAATGCTAGAGGAGCTGTGGGTAAAAAGGAACTTTTCTCCAGTGTTGATGGGAGTGTAGACTGGTACAATCATTGTGGCAATCAGTGTGGAGATTTCTCAAAAAACTAGGATTGGAGGTCCCTTTTGACCCAGCTATTCTCCTTCTGGATATCTTCCTGGAAGAATTAGAACCATCATACTACAATGATATATGTGCACTCATGTTTACAGCAGCACAATTTGTAATAGCTAAATCTTCAAAACAACCCCAATGCCCATCAACTGAGGAATGAATAAAAAAGATGTGGTCTGTTTATATAATGGAGTATTACTCAGCCATAAAGAAGGATAAGCTGGAGACTTTCATAGGTAAATGGAAGCAACTTGAGTCCATACTTACAAGTGAAATAAACCATATAGGAATGTGTAAACATCATATTGTCTCCCTAGTGTGAGTAGCTGAAAGAGTAAATGTGATCCAAAATCTACAATAGATAGTGTAAAATGGGAAGAAACATCAAAAGGAAAGAGAAATGGGAAAAAAAGAAGAAAGGGAAAAGCAAAAAGACATATATATATATATATATATATATATATATCTTAAAGATAAGTATGCTGCTAATTTCTCTCAGCACTATGAAAAGACAGGTTTGTGCTAATTTTGTCTGGACAATTAAATGCTGATATCTCATACTCTGAGTGACTAATTCAAAGATAACAGTGCACAAGGTGGCAATGTGTTGACCATTGTTCCCCTACTATCATATTGTTCTGGAATTTTGTTCTCATGTTTACATATCTATCATGTTTTTGTTGCCTTTTCTTTAAAATAAAAAAGAATCAAAAATGAAGCCCAAGCAAATAGTTTGTAAAATATCTTACAAATGTGAATGAATTTGTCCCTTCTAGAGGTACCTCAAATTAAAGCTCCTAGTCTGAGAAAAGTGAACTGTTTAACACCAAGAAGACTGGAACCCTATAAATTTTGCTGGAAAGGATATTCAGGCTATTTGCTCCATCTATAAAATCAATATTAGCTCCTTAAAAGTGACCTGTTATACCTAATTAAATTTGTATTATTTTAACAACCTGATAGCAAGGCTTTGGTTCCATAATTGGTTTATCTAATTACAATCTGGTAAAACAAAAGATAGATTCTTATTAAACCTATGGATATAACTATATTACCATGGAAAGTAAAAACAATAAAAAATGTGGACTACCAGAAAGTCAGAGAGAATGCGTAAATATTTTTCAAAAGTTTTGTTTCAGTTTACAAAAGCAGAGTTTACTAAATTCCTTGGTTTTGTTACTAGTTTAAAAAAAGACTGCAGCCAGGGACATAGTTCAGGGGAGGAGCACCTTCTGGGCAGGCATGATGTCATAAGTTTGATTCCCAGTATTTAAATAAAGGACTAAAATTCATAACACATCCAGGAAATATAAAAATAAATAATATGCCAAACATATCCCTATCATCAAAATTTCTTCATCAGTTGACTCAGATATATTTAATTCACTTTTTCTCAGCTGGATCTTGTGTTACCAGCTTCATAGAAATATCTACTTATCAATGACAGCTAACTGTAGAAACCCAGATCTTTCCAACAGTATAATTTGAACACTAAGTTTTTCTACATAACTCAGATAGTAAATACTTTACAATTTTTAATCCAGGTTCCTTGTCTCAAAAACAGGCAGAGGGTGTTTTGGGGAAGCAGGCGATAGTTTATTGATCCTCACTCTAAGTAACTGTTATGGCTTGTTTTTAGATGTTCCCCCAAAGCCTCATGTAGTCGAAAGTGGAGCTTTCCAAAGATGGCTGGAAGTAGAGTGTGTGATGTTCGGATCAATAATGTTATACGTGGGTTGACTCATGGTGTGATACTAGGAGTAAGAGTGCCCCGCCCCCTGGGTATGAGTGTTACCTGCACAGAGGGTGGGTAGTGTGGATAGGATATAAGGGACAGAAAGAGGACTGCTATTGTTTTTGTTTTGTTTTGTTTTTTATTTTAAAAAATAAAAGAAGGAAAACATATTAACAAACAGACATCCATTTACAAAATAGCATAAGAAAAATACAAACAAAACAGAGTTACAGACAAAGTTGTGGGAAATTAACCATGGTTGTTGTCTTAGTTATTGATATCTTCAAAGTGGCTCCTCATGAAAACAAATAGAGACATACAAGATTGATCAAACAAGTAATCAACTGTTCCTTTCTGTAAAGCAATATAAGACAGTAGTACAACTACGTTAGCTATCCTGTATATACATACTTACATAATTTCCCCTCCTTTCCCTTCTCGTTTCCCACACCCCAGTTGCCCTTTACTTTTGAGCATTTTCCTTTCATTTCACAATGTCTATCATACCTCCTAGTTTTTATTCACTATTTCAGGTCTTACACTAGTGAGACAATGCAATGCTTACACATGCAGGTCTGATTTATTTCATTTATGAGTATGGTCTCTAGTTGTGACCATTTACCTATAAAAACCTCGAGTTTATCTATCTTTATAGCTAAGTAATATTCCATCATACAAAAGTACCACAGTTTTTTTTTATCCAGTCCTCAGTGGATGGGCATTTGGGTTGCTTCCACAATTTAGCAATTATAAGTTGTGCTGATATGAACATCGGTGCACATATATCATTGTGGTGTGATGTTTTCAGATGTTCTGGAAAAATACCCAGAAGGGGGATAGCTGGGTTGAATGGGACCTCTAGACCTAGTTTGCTCAGGAATCTCCAAACCGATTTCCACAGTGGCTTCACCAGTCTGCATTCCCAGCAGCAGTGGAGGAGAGTTCCTGTTTCTCTACAGCCTCACCAGCATTTGTTATTGGTTGATTTCTTAATGCTAGCCATTCTTACTGGGGTGAGATGAAATCTCAATGTTATTTTAACTTGCACTTCTCGAATGACTAATGATGTTGAACACTTTCTCATGTATTTATTTGCCATTTGCATTTCTTTATCTGAGAAGTGTGTATTCATCTCAGCTGCCCACTTTTGGATTGGGTCTTTGAATTTGGGCGGGGGGCTGATGTTTTTTAATTCTTTATATGTTCTAGAAAGAAGACCTTTGGAGGACTGCTATTGTTGCAGCTTGTCACTTGCAGCTTGCTGCTTTACTATTTTGCTGCATCCTGCCCATCAATAACTGTTTTCCTCTGTAATGCCCCTCTGCCATGTCATCCTGTCTTGGAGCCAGCCAACTATGGACTAAAACTTCCACAAGCTGTGAGCCAAATAAACATTTCCTCCTTTAAATTTTGGTGTTGGGTATTTTTTTCTCAAAAAAAAAAAAAAAAAAGTAACTGAGACAGCAATGTAATATGAACTTTGATACATCCAAGTACTGTAGGGAAAAGGGGCCTAAGGCAGACAGAAAATAGGATAAGGCCTTTCTAGCTAACTTTGAGTAGAAGGGGTTAAAAAACTTTACTAGAAAAAATTCCCCTAGAAGTAAGGACAGGGGAGAGAAAGAGAAAAAAAAAATCAGATTAAAAAAGATGTAGGATAGCACAGGAATGACAGAAAGGCCTCCGGTGGATGTGGTGTGTGTACAGTTGAGGATTTTTGTCACAGACAGAAGAACACAGAGCTTGTAGAAACTCATTACTTCTGTAGGAAGTAGGAAACAAGTTCTAATCTTTGAATCAGAGGGAAATTTTACTTGATCTCTCAAAGTAACTTATGAGAACACAGTCTTGACAACTGGCTTATGTAAAGAGCAGTTGGGATCTCAAAATTTTGAACTTCCCTTAAAACATAGGTGTATGAGAAAGCTGTCTCCCCAATATATTCAGATTAAGTAGGTCAGATTGTGGGCAAGTAAACATTTGAAGTAAAAACAAAAAATATAATAGATATTGTTGGCTAATATCACATACAGTAAAATAAGACACATAAATATAAAAAGCATGAGAGAACTATTTTATAAGACTTTCGGTTATTTCCTCAGAAGGTGAAATATATAATTAAAAGCAAAGCATTGGCAAATGTCCAAGGGTTTTATACAAAGAATACTAGTCCTGAAAGAATACTAGTCCTGAAGTACTTATGTTAACAACATTTAGCTTTACAAACATAATCTAGGAAAGACTGAACGTTTCTTCTAATTTGACAACTTTTTTCATGGTACTCTTGCAATAGTATCAAATAAATAAAATTCATTATTTCTATAACTTCCTTACACAAACAAAAGAATAAATCTTTACAATTTTCCAGAAGTCTTCTGAGAAAAGCTCTCAAAGAGAATTTATATATGGAAGATACCCTAAAATATTTCCCTATATTAACTAAATTTACAAAGGATAAAATCAAATCATTTTTATAGAAAGTTTGGCAACACATTTGAGATAAGACAGTAGTTCCTGAGATAAAATTATGTTACTTATTTAAGAAAAGTAACTATAAAACAAAAAATAAGCATAAAAATTTATCATTGTAGTAGTATTAGCTTTTCATAAATGAAGAAGCTTTGTTCTTTCAGTTTTTGTCTTATGTGACAATGAAGTAAAGTCAATAAGCTCAGAAAGTCATGCTGGTGAAATATGGTGTGGCATAAGGACCAGCAGAGTTTTCCAGGTTCTTGTTTGTCCTGTCAGTGAAATGGACAATTGTCTTGAACAGAACAATTAGTGGATGTGAAAGATTACCATTTATTTTAGGGCAAAAATGACATAAGGGAGAAGAAACACAAAAGTGCTCAGAGAGACAGTGGTTTTTTGGAAAGGGAGAAGATATGTCCTGCCAGAAGAATGGACCACTGCAAGTGTGAGAGGGCAGTGCCCCTCAGCACCTGCTGTCATTCATTTACGTCTTCTTTGATAGCTGGCCCAGCTGGTCCCAGTTAATCTCACGCAAGGAGATTGATATCAGTTGCCAGGTTCCGCATGCTCTCCTGTCAGAAGATAGGTATGGGCTGCAGGGCTCAGCTTGATCCGTGTCAGGCTCAGGCACTGCTGTTCTGCACCTCGGGTTAATATGTAAGTCTCAGGTTGTGCCCATGCGCTCCAGCTACAAAGCCATGCCCAAGCCTACTACTGCTCTATCATATGAATCATGTAAGGAGCTAAAGAATAACTTTCCATGCTGTAAACAAGTACAACTGGCGAATTATGATATTAGACTCATGAATTTTTGATAAAATTTGATAAAATTTCAATGCATTTTGGTTGTTTTTGGACTCATGTTACAAATCATGGCAGAAATATAAAATTTCAATCTTCATATTGTGGGACAAGCTGACATTTTATTTTGGCACAGATATCAGGAGGCATATCTGGAAAGACCATTTCCTAATGTATTTATGTTAACATGCAATACACTATCATTGCTATATTAAAATAAATTAAGAAGTATTTTTAGAATCTCTTTTAAATTCTAATATGGTAAATGTTGATTTTATAACTCACTTTAAAAAGGTTCTCTGGCTCAATAAGTTCCAAAAGTTTGAAAATTGGTTTAAAACAAAAGTACTTTTTCCTTTAAAATTAAAATATACAGAGTTGCATTTTTCTGTCACTGTTGGTGCCAGTATAATTTCAAAATGTATGTCAATGTTAACAGTAACCAAGTGACCTATCTCAGGGAATACTAGGGAGAAGGAACGGTCAGTAACAACTGTCTGTTATATAAATTTAGGAGATGAGCAAAGCTAATAGACACAAATGGCATGTCTTTCTACAGCTGCACAAGTATCTTTTCCCTTAAATTGGAAAAATGAAATCAAGCTCAAATGCATAATTTCTCTCTAGTGTATAAAAAAGAATAATGTATAGAAACTTAAAGTTGTATTTAATAACATGTATTTCAATACTCCATGTTACTTAAAAATTTTCTAGGTAGGCAATCATTACCCTCAAACTCTTAACAATTTAGTTAATCTTATTTAGTCTGGTTAATACAGGAATTTGGAAATTTTCTTCAACTTGCATGTTATAAAACAATTGCTGTGAAAAATAAGTTGTTTTAGAATCATTAATTCAGATAAGTACAAATTTGCTTTTTTCACAGTCATAATCATTGTGTAGCAGTAATCTTTATTTGATCAGTAAGCTTGGATAATTTTTTTTTACACATAAAGCAGTCACAGTCATTTATCATCGCGTTAGGTACTACATATAACTGTGTGTGCAGAGTAGGTTTGTTTACACCAGTATCACCAGAAACATGTATGATGTTGTGCTACCACACCATGATGGCTACAGCTACGTCAATGGACAGCATGAGTTTTCAACACTATTACAATCTACTGGGACCACTGTTGTATATGTGGTTCGCCCTTGATTACAACACTGTCACATGGCTGAGCTGTAGTGGTGGAGTGGATGCCTGCCACGTGTGAGGCCCTGGCTTCAATTCCCAGCTCTACACAAAGAACCAAAGCAAATCTAAACAAAAAATCCCACCTTGCTATGAGGCACATGTATTTCATCAGTTTCTCCTGCCATGTTTCAATTTCTTTTTTTTTAGAATTACACAGCATTTCTAGGGTATTTTATTGTCTACCAAGATTAGAATCATTTCCAAGATCTTTTAATGCTCTGATATTTTTTGCTTGTTTATTTTCCTAAATAAGATTTTATTAGAATTTTTAAAATAACAAATTAGAAATTCATAATTACAAAAGAGTACATTTTAATACTGTTAGCTATAAATTCAATACCACTGTAATACTGGCATACAAACTATTCATTTAATTTTAATAAATTCACTTAATACACTAAAATTTAATTTTGGGTTTTTTTTTCTTGTTATATAGTTTTTTCAACTACGTAGCCCAGGCTAACCTTGAACTCATGGTGATCCTCCTGTCTCAGCCTCCCAAGTGCTAGGATTACAGGTGTGCACCACCATGCCTTGCTAACTGGCTAAAATTTTAAACATGCAGCATTCCTAAAGTTACAATTCTGGGAATTTTTATAAATTGAGTGATTTTTTCCAGCAAAATACCTTGAAGTGTTATTATTTTTCTAGCTTTATTTAAAAATCTGCAATTTGTATATCATTGGCAGTACATATATCAAAATTGCAACAATACAGAGATTAGCATGGGCCCTGTTCAGTTTTACACTAAGAAAATTTTTTTCTTTTTAACTGAGATTTCATTACATTTATTAATTTAGAAAGAAACCACAATTTGATGTTGAAATGCCAATGAAATACAATGGATATCTCTCCATCTCTTCTCTCTGTGTCTTTTAGGAATATTTATGTTTGCTTTTCCTGGGGATTTACTTTTTTCTCCATGTGCTGGGGATTGAACCCAGGACCTCCACATCAAGTTACATCTCTAGTCCTTTTTTATTTATTTCATGGTGCTGGGGATCGAACCCAGGGCTCTCTGCATGCAAGGTAAGAAGTCCACCACTGAGCCGCATCCCCAGCCTCTCTAGCCCTTTTTTAAAATTTTGAGACAAGGTCAACTAATTCCTAAAATGCTTGGGCTGGAACTTGCATCCTCCTGCCTCAGCCCCTCAGAATGCTATTATTACCAGCACGTGCCACCATGCCCAGCTAACACCTGGTTTCTAAACAGTCCTTTTTAAAATGTGAATCCTTAGGAATTAAAAGTACTTTGTTGTTCCTATTGTAAATGTGATTTTCTTTTTGTTGCATCAACTGATTTTCTATGTACACACAAATTATTTCATGTACTATCTCAATTGTTACTGTTTTTAGAGAAAGGGTTTCACTATGTAACTCAGACCGGCCTTGAACTCACAGAAATCCTCCTGCCCCAGCCTCTCAGTGCTGGGACCAGAGGTATGTGCTGCCCCAGCTGGCTAACTGAATTATTTTGAGATAATTTTACCATCAGCTTTTCAAGGCTTTTCAGATAATCATGTTACCAACAGAGAAAATTTTATTTCTTCTTTGTGCATTATTATGCCTGTAATGGTTTTTGATTTTTTTATCTGTATGGGCTCAAGGGCATCCTTCTTTGTGCCTGATGTTTCTATCAATGAAGATCTTAGTTTAGGCTGGAGGTGTAGCTCAGTGTTAGAGTGCTTGTATAATGTGTGGGCTTGATGCCTAGCACTGGGGGTGTGGGGAGAGATGACGGCTTTAGAGTTAGGGTACTTACTTTTTAAAGTAAAATGATGTCAAAGAATTACCTACCCACTCCCATTTTGTCACAGTTTTAATTTCATTAGACTTTTTTGGGACCTGCAATCTTTCTTTTTGGACCTATTGATATGATAAATTATATAAATTTCCAAATACCAAACCACGTTTGTATCCTTAGTATAAGCCTAACTTGGCTAAGACATATTTCTTTAACATGGTATGAGAGCTTGAATCATACTTAGGGTTTGTAATAATATTAAGTCGTTTTCCTATAATTTTCATTTCTTTGAGTTCCCTTTCTTAGGTTTAGAAATCATGATCCCTGCTTCATAAAAATATCAATGTCTTTCATGTATCATGGGAATATTTGTTCTTTCAGGTCAAATTCTCCATAGCTTTATTTTTTTTTTTTCTTTTTCTCACTTTGGTTGAACCAGTAGTTCATTTTGTGAATTTTCTCCCAAAGATCCAGGATTATCAATTAGAGTTTTTCTGTTATTTTTACTTTTACCTTCATGATTTCCTTTTCTGTGTTCATTTTTTGGCCTACTATGTTTTCATTTGTGAGTTAAAACTTTATTTTCATTGATATAGATGTTTAGGGCTATGAGTTTTTCTGTGCCTACTGCTTTAAATGTATTCCACAGAGTATAATGTATATTTTCATTGTCATTATCCTTGGGAATTCTGCAATCTGCTTGCATTTCCCTTTCACCCCAGTTAAACCGTTTAAAACTGAGGCACAGCCTGGAATGTTTATCAAGATACAGGACTTCTCTACACTCAGAAGCTCTTTCCTGTCTTTCTTAGTCACTCTTTCACTTCTCCCAGAGCTCCCCCAGCTTTTGTGCACACAGGGTGCATTTCCATCATGCGCAATGTTTTGCCCCAGAAGGTTAAGTCTCAGTTCTTCTGAAATATATTCCTAAAACTGCAATTCTGGATCAGATGATACAGGTGAGTATGCCTCATCTGAAAAGCATGGAATTGTGAGTGTGTCTGATTTTGGAATATTTGCATCTAGAGATAGAGATGGAGATGATGGAGATGGAGATGGAGATGATGGAGATGATGGAGATGGAAATGGAGATGGAGATGGAGATGGGAGAGAGAGTGGGAGAAGGAGATTGTAGATGGAGAGAGAGATGGAGAGGGAGATGGAGATGAAGAGGGAGAGGGAGAGGGAGAGGGAGACAGTCATATCTTGGAGACAGACCTAGGCCTAAGCACAAGATACATTTAGGCTTCATTTGTACTTTACTCATGAAAGTCACTTCAGTGCACCTATGTTCTTACTGGCTCATCACATGATGCCAGATGTGAATTTCCCCCTTGTAGCCTCAGGTTTGCGCTCAGAGATTTTGAATGCTGGAGCACGTCAGATCTTGGACTTCCAGATTAGGGATGTTCAATTCGTTACACAGGAAGGATGTATGATAAAATAAGAGTTCACGTGAATGCACTTTCAGTTCTTCCGAAGAAAGTTGGGACTCCTTAAGTAGGAACCTGGAGAGCACTTGGCAGAAGATGCAGAGGGGACGGCTGCTTTGGGTGGGTAACCTCTAACGTCTCCTCTGACTCAGATCCTTTGTGTTTTCCATCAGGGCCTCATGGGTAGGAGTTGTCCGTGCTCCCGACGCCCCTCCCCGAGCGTGGGCCAGGCGCCTCTGCCCGGGACTGCGCGACTATAAGTGGGCCTCACCTTGGCTCAGACCGGTGGCAGCTGCAGCAGCCCCCGGATGTCCCCCCTTTAACTTGGGTGGCCCCAGGATATCGACAACATTAGCACAGCCCTCCCCAACGCACCTGCTCCTAAACCAGCAGCCCAACTGGCCCACTTCGCTACATACCCTCCTCTCTGAGCTTGGGTAATAGTAAAAACAAGACTAAATAAAATAAAATCCATACTTATATTTTATATAACTAGCTCAATCAGAGAGAACATAACTGTTTTTTAAAAGCCCAAATTGTCAACCTAATTTCAATCACCAAAGATGTATCTTTATAACTTACATGAACTTGAATTTCTAAGTTATTCCCATGTCAATTTATATAAAAATGTTTCATTAACTCCAAAGTTTAAAATAGTCCAAGTTTATTTTTATTCTTATTCTAGGAATTTTAGTAGTATTTATGTTAATGTGTTTATAATCCTTTCATATCAGGACTCCTTTAATTTTAGAAACTTTATAACCTAATTTATTAACTATCTTCTAAAGGTAAGATTACAATTTACTCTGTCATGAACAGGTAGATAACCTAGAGAGCATCTAGCTTCACAAGTGAAACATTAGGCATAAGTTCATTGTAAACAGAGAAACAGAAATGTCATCAGTCCAGAAAGAAAAAAGCTGTCCTCCTTCTCACTGAGCATAAAATTCTTAAGTAATTTAAGCACAAAAACAAGCAAATAGGCAAACAAAATATTAACAAACCGATTCTTTATCCTCTCTTTTCCAACTGAGGTCTCTTTTCCATCTACAGGGATTGTAACAAACCCTAAAGCCAAACTCCCAGTCATTGTTCCACCAATTTCCATAACCCTTGACTACCCAAACCAGGATCAAAAACAAAGCATAAAATAATGAGAAAGGAAAAAGAAATCAGAAATATATTAAGTAAATTTGTATTTTTTTTTTTTACAACTTGTGATTCACCTCTGGCAGTCAAAAAGAGAGGTGTCAGCACTTTGTACACCCCTAAAATACAATTTCAAAACAAGGCATATTGTAGAATAGGTCAAGTAAATCCACTGACATAAAACTAAAACTGTTAAAACAGGATTTTGTTAAGGAGGCCATAACCATGACCCTGTATGAATATAAAGTGAACACATGTTAAGATTTTATTTTTCATCATTTATGAAAGAACCAACATGATGTTACAAGGAGTTGAAAGAATTAATCCAAGAGCCACTCATGTAAAAATCAGAAATATTTAAATAAATTTACAAATTAATATAAATTTACTTATTCCATGAGAGGGAGGAATGTGGAAAGAAAAATCAAATGTATTTCCACTGGATAAAATTTATTTATATTTCTATGGAGAGGCATCAATTGCACTACTATATCTACTATCTCTATCACTGACAGAGCTGTAAAATAGCTCTAAGACAACAAAATGCACAACAATCCACAGATTCATAGAATAAGATAACCTGGAGTGTGTGTTAGACATAATCTTTCTGGTACACTTTATAATAATTTTCCTGTGTCAAAAAGAAAAAACTTAAGACTTTGTATTAAATTTTAGAATCTGAAATTATTTAGAAAACTAAAAATGTATTTATGTAAGAATAGTCTGAATTGTGAGAAACTGAGCTTTCTGAAATACAGAAATCAAAATATTCAGGTGAACAGTGAGGACTTCTTTCTTAAATGAAAGCCATCTTCTATCACCTTCAAATATATTTAGGATTTCTTGCTATCCAATTGTAGAATGATTCAAAATTATATTGATGAAAGGAATTTAAGAATTACCAGATCAAATAGTCTAAGACAAGCATGTGAGTTTGAATAAACCTTGATTAAACTGTTAAGGTAAAAATGGAATCCACTCTAACAGATACCCATACCTCAATTTGAAGCAATAAGCTATTTTCCTGCTCATGGAAAGTCCTTCGGTACTGGCAGTTTTCTAGACTGTCTCTCCTTCAATGACTGAGAAATCTGAATTCTCTCATGACAAAGATCTGCCAGCTTGAGTCTTTCACTTCTAGACACACAGAGCAAACAAATGAAAACTCTCTCTGGAAATTTTAGGCACAAAGCCTGGAGTTGACTTTCAGTACTGTTAAGGATAGTATCTTTGAAAAACGCACACGGTTCTCACTCAAATGCAAAGAATGCTGCAAAATATGTCCATACCACATACATAGAAAAGGCGGCAGATTTCTGACCAGTAACTTTTCATTTCCACGCTCACCCTTACTGATATGATTAATTGTCAATGAAGACAGTTTCCTTTAAACACAGATCATTGACTTGGCTTATCTTTTTTCAGATTCTTTTTAATTGTATCTCTATTAATATTTTGTCAGTGGGAAATGGCCCAACTCTCTGACTGTCACTCTGAAGATGCAATCTGGGAGGTCCCTAACTTGGGCTGTTCACAAGAGGACAACAACATGGAAATAAATGAGCAGGGGAGCAGAAATGGGAATCAACGTGTCTTTCAATGCTTCATGCATCATCAGCTGTTTATTTCAATATTTTGTATGTCATCAGCACTTCGTCTGACAGCTCCATTTGTTCACTTTTCATACTTCTTTTGAGTAAGCAGCACGTAATAGTTGCACTTTTGAGCAGCACATGAATCTTCCTTGTCAAGGGATGACTAACCCTCACACTTCTCATCACACCTCCCTTGTGATGTGACATCATCCCTCATTTGCTGAGATAACTGCCAAACAACAGAAAATCACATAGGCATCTGGACTTCTACATTTGTCTGTTTGATTTGCAGCACAGCTTGGAAATATATGAGAAGGGGAAACCAGTCACTGAAGTGATATCTCCCCTGTCCCCAGCACTTTTAGATGTTTCTACAAGATTCATGCTCAGTATTGAGGAACTTTAATGTGTCTACGCCAGTTAGGTTGGGTACCCAGTAGATTCAACTGAGCTGTGCCACTCAAGCCAGACATTCGCCCACCTACCATACAAGGGAGTGGCTTCTTGTCCTCCATCACCCCTGGGGAGCTTATCTTCTATAGCACTGAATAATATGAGCCATGAACTGATGGCTGCATTTCAAGCATTTCTGGTAAGTTTCCGTACAGAACATGAGCTGTGGAAGTTGTGATTTATTTATAAATAACCCATGATTAATTCCTGCCCAGAAGGTGATGCTGAAACACTGCACAATAGAAATGTTGTTGTGCTCAGAAGGAGTATTCAGCAGCAATGACTTTTCACAGTTCACAAGCATGAAAATTTTACCTCTAGTTGAGCCCTCACCCTTCCTCTCTGTGATCTCACCTTGAAATCTGAGTGTTGAAAATTTTAGAGAAAGTAGTTGATTTGGGCATTATAGCGCTCATTAATGTCTCTGTGAAACTTAGAAACATGCAGTCAGTTCAGTGAGATGAACTTGTCTCCATACAAGAGGACCCAAAAATGATGATGACTTGTAATTCAGAGTGAAAAACTTGTAGTGCATTTACATTTTTTTCCCTCAAATCAATATTGGTGTAAAGACTGAAAAGAGTAGAAAATTAGAAAAAAAATTGTAAATTGTCACAAACAGGGGAAAGAACAAATTGTACTGTTTTCAAATGATGAGATATAATGTGGCAGAAAAAAAGAACAAACTACAGCCATGCCCATCAAATGAAAAGCCTCATTAACATAAATGGTGAAGGAAAAAGCCAAGTGAACAAATAACATATTGGCCCAAGATTATTTACATGCACTTTTAAAAATATATATGCCCATCATATACTGTCAGGGTGTCCATGTAATTAATGTGTTGGAGGCATAGTGTTAAAAGGGTGGTGTTTACTTTTTCTTTATATTTTTTGGTGTATATAAACACTTAAACATAAATTTCATAAAGTAATCTATTTGATGATACCTGCCCTTAGAAATTTAAAAATCTAAACATGGGAAAAAGACTTTTTTGGCAGTGGAGAGTACTGCGGATAGACTCTAGGGCCTTGCATGGTGGGCAAGTGTTCTAACACTGAGCTACAGCCGCAGAATTTGGCATGTTAAAAAAACATGGAGAAAAGTTCAAAATTGCAAATGCATACGTTCCAAATGAATATACTGATAACATTTCCCAAATCTTTCAAGGAAATGTTTTTGAGAATGCATTTTCAAAGAGACAGGCAAAAGTAGAAGATTCAGGAAAATATGGATGAATATCCATAAAGTCATAATGTACATCTTCCCTTAAAATGATATCTCCACAGATATAAGATCATCTGTTGTATACAGAACACGTGTTCTATTCAGTATTGAACACCGGTTCGTGGCAGATCATGAGTAATTGCTATGTAAAATGACTCTAATTGAAGGAAGGTTCACATTCCCTAATATCCAGACATAAAGAACAAGCAGACATTTTAGTGTGGCTCTTAATTTCTTACAACTCTCTTCCAGAGCAAACATGTAGTGGATATTTTGAATTTAGCTTTTGTGACTACTTATATCAACACTGTAAGGAATGTAAAGATGTATCTGAGAAAGCAATTATTTTCATTCTTTAAAATTAATCTTGATGTTTCTATAAAAGCAAAAATTAATATAAAACAATGACAGCAAATCTAGACCACTGGTTTCAAAAATACTGAGTTAAAAATTAATAAAATTTAAGATTTTTTTATTGTTTGTGTATTTGTTCCTCTAATAGCATAAATAGAAAACAGAAAGGACAATACTTAGATGTTTGTAATAGTTCTCAGTTATCCTAAAAGAGAAATAACACACTTTTAGGAGCGTTTGTAGGCTCTACATCCCAACACCAGAAAAAGTAGGAGGTCTAAATAGATTGGATAAGGTAAATTTCCACATGTGTAAGAAGCCATAGTTTGATGCATTAAGTCAAGCAACTGCAGGTTTTATGAATAAAGCAGTCTGATCATGACAGAGCTATGTCTTTTCCATTTTTTAAACTACACTTTGGCAACTTGCTGACTTGTGTTTGGATCAACTTGAGAATTTAAAAATTTTAATTTTGGAATTCAGAACGAATACTTAAAAAACGATAGCTTATTTATACATCAGCAATGAAGTAGCTGAGGAAGAATTCAAAAAAAATTTCATTAACAATACCTTTAAAATACTTATAAAAGTAAAAATAACTCTATAACAACAATTATACAACACTGAAGGAAAACATGAAGAAAGAAATTGGCAGAATTATTACTGTTAAAGGGACCATATTATCAAAAGCAATCCACAAATTCAATACAATCACCATGAAAATCCCAATGATATGCTTCACAGAACTAGAAGAAAATCCTAAAATATATATGGAAAAATACAAGATCCAACATAGCCAAAATAATCCTAAGAAAAAAGAGCAAAGCTGGAGGTATCACAGGACCTGATTCAATTATACTATAAAGTCATAGTAATGGAAAGAGCATGATACTAACACAAAAATACACACAGACCAGTGGAGTAGAAGACTGAGAAAGAAACTCACAGGGCTGCAACCGTCTGATCTTTGACAAAGGAGGCAGAAACATACTTTGGAGGAAAAAAATACCTCAGTGCCAAATAATGTTGAGAAAACTGTATATCCATATGTCAAAGATCAAAACTAGTTCTCTATTTCTCATCCTGTACAAAAATTAACTCAAAAACATTTTAGAAAACTTAGCCATAAAACCTGAACCTTTAAAACTCTTAGAAGAAAACATGGCATAAATTTTGAAGCCTTCAGCACAGGCACAGACTTTCTGAATAGAACTTCAGTAGCGAGGAAATAATTGAAAGAATCAACACATAGGATTACATCTAATTAAAAAGTTTCTATGCAGCAAGGGAAACAGCTAACAAGGGGACAGTCTACATGAAGGGAGAAATGCCTTTGCCTGCCACTCTTCCAACAGAGGATTAATATTTAGAATGTATAAAAATTCAAAAAGCTTGACAACAAAAAGTCAACTAACCCTACCAAAAAATAAGAAAATTGATCAGATAATTCTCAAGAAAAGATGCACAGCGGCTGGGGATTTAGCTCAGTGGCATGGTGCCTGCCTGGTAAGCACAAGGTCATGAGTTAGATTCCCAGTACCGGGAAAAAAAAAAGAAAAGCAATGATGCTCAAAAGAACAATGAGAATATGGAAAAATGCTCAACATATCTAGTCATTAGAAAAATGCAAATTAGAATTGCTGTGAGATTCCTTCTCACTCTCATCAGAACAGTCAGCAAGAGTACAAAGAACAGAACTACATTGAATAGGAGAGGTGCTAGTGGACAACCTTGTCTTGCTCCTGATTTTAGAGAGAGTTTCAGTTTTTGACCATTTAGTATGATATTTCCTATTGGGTTTTCATAGATGGTTTTTATTGGATTGAGATAAAGACCAGCTATTTTGATTTTCTGTAGGGTTTTTTATCATGAATGGGCATTGGACTTCATCAAATCTTTTTTCTCCATCTCTTGAGATGATCATGTGATTTTTTTGTCCATGGCTCTGTTGATATGGTATATTACATTTACTGATTTGCATATGTTGAACCATCCCTGCACCCCTCGGATGAATCCTACTTGGTCATGGTGAATAATCTTCTTGATAACTTGCTGCATTTTATTTGCCAATGTCTTACTGAGGATTTTTGCATTTAGGTTCCTTAGGGAGATTGGCCTGTGTTTGCTTTCTTGGTTGGGTCTTTCTCTAGTTTTTATATCAGGGTAGTGCTTTGCTTACTGTAATGAATTTGACAGTACTGCTTCCATTTTATTTTCACTTAAGAGTTTGAGGAGTAACGGCATTATAGCTTCTCTAAATTTCTTGTAGGATTTAGCAGTAAATCCATCATGACCTGGATTTATTTTTTTGGTAGATTTTTAGTGAAACCTTCAATTTCATTGACTGATATTAAGTTATTTACAATTTTAATATATTCCTGTTTCAGCTTTGGAAATTCACATGTATCTAGGAATCTGTCCATTTCTTCTGTTTTCCATCTTATTAGAATATAAGTGTTGGAAGTAGGTGTTGATGATCTTCTGTATTTCTGCAGGATCCATTGTAATTTCATTCCTAACTGCATGATTTAAGTCTTTTCTTTCTTTTTTTTTTATAAGGTTGGCTAAATCTTTATCATTTTATTTAATCTTTCATAGAACCAATTCTTTGATTCATTGATCCTTAGTATTTTTTTTAGTCTCATGTGTGCTCTGATCTTCATAATTTCCTCCCTCACAGGAGCTTTGGGATTAACTTCCTCTGAAAACATTGGTCAGAGCAATTTTACAAGAGAAAGAAACAAAGGGAAAGATAGAGAGGAAAGGAAGAAGGTAAATTATTATTATTTGGAGATGACATGATACTTTACACAGAAGATCCCTGAAACTTCATCCTTCATCAAAGGAATTCTAGATTTAATAATCAAATTCAGTCATGAAGCTAAATACAAAATTAACACTCACAAATTTAGCTACACTATCTTTGACAAAAGGGCCAATGGAGGAAAGATAACCTCTTTAATTAATAATGCTGGGAAAACTGGCTGTCCATATGCTGAAGATTGAACTGAGACCCTATCTTTCAACATGCAGTAAGTTAAAATCAAAATAGATAAAAGATTTAAACATTAGAACAGACATACTTAATCTTCTGGAAAGCAAATACATACAACTCTTGAAGACAAAAATGCAGGCAGACTTCCTGAACAAAACTCAGTTGCACAAGAAATAATACCAAGAATCAATAAACAAGATCACACCAAATTAAAAAGCTTCTATTCAGTAAAGGAAACCACCAACAGGGTAAGGAGACAATCTACTGAGTGGGAAAAATCTGTGCCAACTACTTCTCAGACAGAGAAATAATATCTAGAACATATGAAAAACTCAAAAAAAATAGATCCCCCAAATTTAAAGACCCAATCAGAAGTGGGCATCTAAAATGATTGGACATTTCTGAAATAAAGAAATACACTTTGAAGATATCAATATGTAATACAACCACCATTGTTAATTCCCTACCACTTTGTTTGTAACTCTGTATTGTCTATATTGTGCTTGTGATATGTTGTAAAATGTTGTATGTCTGCTAATGTTTCCCTCCTTTTATCCTTAAAATTAAAAAAAAAAAAAAAGAAATACAAGTGGCAGATAAATACATGAAAAATGTTCAACATATGTGGCCGTTTGAGAAATACAAATTAAAACAGCAGGGAGACTCCCTGTTACTCCAGAAAGAATGACTATCACCAAGAAATCAACCAACAATAACTGCTACTGAGGCTGTGGGGAGAAACTGTTTATTACATGGGGGAGTGTAAACTGACACAACTATTATGGATGCACCTTGAAGCCACCATGTTAAATGAAATAAATGAGATACACATGCTTAAATTTCACATGACTTCTCTTATATGAAAATCTTAATATATAAAATAGTAAATAAAAGATAATAAAAAAGAAGTCTTAAAAATGTAACTGTAATCCAGTGAGGACTATGTATCTAAAAGAGTGCCTTGTCTTAGTACAGCTGTCTTTTGTGTTTTATATGGTTTTGGCCTATTGGTCTGGTTTTAACCTTTATTCATGATAATTAACTTTATAAAGTCTTACATGTTAAATAAATAAAGAGGATGCTGGTAAAATAAAAAAGGGGTAGAGGGAAGGGAAAAAAACGGAAAATGTGCTATGTAAATGTGCTAATTCCTTAAAATGAATATAATCATTATGTACTGCAAACATGCACAAATAAATCTTTAAAAAGTATATACCAAATATCCAGAAATTATCTAGAACATTGTTCACTTAACTGTTTTAACCTGTCTCTGGATGTTAGATATATGTATCTAAAAAACAGCATGTTGTATACTTTAAATATATATGTTTTTTCAATTATATTAAATACATCTAGAAAAGAAAAAATATTAGATGTATAAAGTGCATTAGTAACAATGTCTACTGTCTACTAATTTCTTAATAAATATTAGCTACTCTGCTAAATAATAAACATTAATAACAAAAATTTGCTATTGAATTTCACTTTTTTAATTGTATTCACTGAAACTATTTCAGTGTTATTATCTCTTATGTTTAGCATGCTTCAAATAATCCTGTCATGAAATTTTTTTTTTCACCCAGGATGTCAGTGAGGGGTTCTTGCACCAGAGTCACTATGAACATCAAGGAATCTAAAGTCTGCATGATAATGGCAACTCCTTCAATGAAGATAAACTGGACTCGTGCAAATTGATTGACAGTCCATTTCTCAGGACAGCTTCATCATTTGATAGTCTGTCAGAAGAGATGGGCTAAAAGTGAAGGAAAAGAGAAAATGTAGAAAGCCCTCAGCACACCATTGTGGGTTTATGATCAGTACTGGTAGAAGGTTTAGTATAACACTAAAAAGATTTACAAAAGAATCATGAGACCCAAATCCTCGTCCTAATTTTGCCACTAACTAGGTGCACTTAACTATGTACTTAACTTCTCTGGCTACAATAATATACTCTAAAAAAAAAAGAAATTCCAGATTATTCCCATTTGTAAATCCTACAATTTGTTGATCCTGCATTTTCCAAGATACTTAAGAATCACCTGTAAATGGGAAGAGGCAGATATTATTTCCCTTGCTCATAACATTACTTTTTCTAATGTTATTACTTTTACTTCTTTTATATGAGGTCCTCTAGCAAAGTCAGTGATTCCTCCATTGCTCATTAAAAGGGCTGTAGCTATTTCCTGACCTTGAGAAATACCTGAATAAATGTGTGGTGTAGTGATAACTGCCCTAACATGCAAGATCTGTTGCTAATGTCTGCTACCAGTTATTAGTAGTTTTATGCTAAAGATGATTTTAAAAGTATTGTATGGACAGTTACCTTAGACATTTTTCTATAGTTTCACTCATTATAGAGAGGAGCAAGAATCCCCAGGAAGATTGATAAAGACTGCTAGAGACCTCTTCCCTCAATGCATTGAAAACAATACTTAAAAAAACAAATCCAGCAAAGATTTTTTCAAAACTTTAAATAAAATCTTGTGTGCAATTTTAACATATGATCAAATCAATGTGAGGATATTATGACTGAAGAGATGAGAGAGTCTTGAAAGTCCTTCCTCTAGACCTCTGGCACTTTCATTCCATGCCCTTAGGGACATTGCAATTCTGAATTATAGGGCTTTACACAGTGACTCTCCAAAGCACCAAGGAGCACACCAGCAGTGCAGAATCTCAGGCCACATCCCAAGCTCACTGACACAGAATCAACACTGTGGCAGGATGTCTATGTGGTGTGTGTGCACAAAAACCATAAGTACTGATGTAAAACACAATTTAAAAGCTATTGAACTAACTTGTGATCCTTTCCCTAATTAAAAAACCTTGGCTTAGCTTTTCCACTGTCTCTTTCATTGTGTTTCTGAGACCATGTGCATGAATAATGTAAAGAATAAACCAAAGGTGCATTATTGGCTCCAAATACCAGGAAGTTTTTATATTGCTTTTTGTGTTTTAGATACAAATCTCTATGAAAATCCTATCAAAAAGAATAATTCTCATGGGGAGAGTTGGTGAGCCACCCTTCACCCCCTGCTACAATAGCAGGAACAACACTGAGCTCTGGGGAATTTTAGGGCCTTACTGAGCCATACCCTGCCATCCACCATCATGGGAGCAACACTGAGCTCTGGTGAATTCCTGGAACTTTGATAATGTCAAACCAAAGGAGCCAAATGCAATCTCAGACTTCCAGCCAATCCAGAACAAGTCCAAGAGGCAATGACATAGAAGAAATTGGAAGTTACACACCTGAAATTTGTGAAATGATAGCAACCGAAATAAAGCAACAACTCCATCAGGCTATAGAAGAAATCAGATAAGAAATTTTAAAAACACAAGTAAAAACTGACAACAATAGTGAAAAAATTGCTCAGCACACCTAAAGAAGACATAGATAAAAAAGTAGAGCAGCACAGGAAAATGACAAAAACCTTGAGTGAACAATATAGGAAAAAATTAGAATGCATGAAACAGATTCAAACAGATATTCAGGAAATTAAAAATTCCATTGAAAGCTGGAAAAATTTCTTGAATGAAGCTGAAGGTAGACTTACAGACCTTGAAGATAGAATTTAAGCTAGGGAGCACAAAAGGACAGATCTCTTAAAAGTAATAAGTAATCAGGAAATAACAATTTAACAGCTGCAAGATGACACAAAGTGAAACAATGTAGGACTGATAGGTGTCAATGAAATAGCAGGAGTCAACACAAATGACATAAAAAGACTATATGTAGTAATAGCAAAAAATTTTTGCTATTTGCTAGCAAGGAAATATTTGCTAGCAGGGAAAAAGAATCAGACATAAAGTTAAGTGAGGCAAATAGAACTTCAATTAACCATAACCAAAATAAATTTATACCCAGACATATAATGATAAAGATCTCAGAAATTCCACAAAAGAAAGGAATATTAAAAGCTACTAGAGAGAAGAAATAGATCACCTATAAAGGAAAGCCCATCAGAGTCATGGCAGATTTCTCAACACAAACCATCAAGTCAAGAAGAGTTTAAAGTGAAGTATTTCAGTCCTGAAAGAAAATCTTCCAACCCAAATTGATGCACCCTGCAAAAATATCCTTCAAAATTAATGGAGAAATAAGAAACATTCATGACAAAGAACAACTGAAGAAATTCATGACCACAAAACCAATCTTACAAAGAGTACTGAAAGATATTCCAGAAAGAGATAAAAATGACCACAATTTCCAGAACAGCAATAGAAAAGAACCACCAATCAGATCAAACAATTAAACAGACTAGAAAAGTAGGGAACCAACAGCAGGAAAATAACATGACAAAGATAAGCCAATACATGTCAGCTATAACCATTAATGCAAATAGCCTCAATTCACCAATCAAAAGAAGCAGACTGACAGAGTGGATCAAAAAACAAAATCCAGTAATATACTGTATACAAGAAATACATTTAACTCAAAAGGAAATTCATAGGCTGAAAGTCAAAGGATAGAAAACAATGCTCTGTGCAACTGGAAGCCAGAAAAAAGTGGGTGTAACTATTGTGCTTGCAGACAACATGAACTTCAAATAAAAAATTATCAAAAGAGATAAAGAAGATCACTACATACATATTTGGGAAAAATTGCAAGAGAAAGAGATAACAATCATAAATATATATACGCACCAAATACAGGAGCACCCAATTATATAAGACAAATTTTAACAGACATGAAAATTCAAACATGCAGAAACACAATCATAACAGGGGATATTAACACCCCATTGTCACAAAGAGATAGATCAACTAGACAAAAATTCAGCAAAGAAATAAAAGAACTTAACCACACTTGTGAACCAACAAACTTAGTAGATATCTACAGAGTGTTCCACCCAATGACACCGGAATATATATTCTTCTCAGATGTACACAGGATGTTCTCAAAAATAGACCATATACTAGCCCAGAGAACATGCTTAAGAAAATGCAAAGGAATTGAAGTTATCCCATGCATACTATCAAACCACAGTGCAATGACATTGGAAATTATTAACAAAAGAAATTGCATAAATAACATAAACACATGGAAATTAAATAACATGCTCCTGAACAACCAATGGGTCACAAAAGAAATTAAAGACAAAATTAAATAATATTTACAATTAAACAAAAATGCAACTTCCCAGAACCTGTGGCACATAGTGAAAGCAGTTCTCAGAGGGAAATTTATAGCAGTGAATTTCCACATCAGAAAACCAGAATGAGCACAAATAAATAACTTTATGCTGCACTTCAAGGTTCTAGAAAAAGAGAGAAAGTCAAGTGCAAAGCCCAAAGAAGGGAGCAAATTATAAAGATCAGAGTAGAAATTAATGCAATGGAGACTAAGAAAACAATACAAAGAATTAATGGACTGAAGAGTTGGTTCTTTGAAAGAATACATAAAATTGAGGAACCCCTAGGCAATGTTATCAAAAATGGAAAGAAAAAGCCCCAGTTCATGCACTAATGAATGAAAAAGATGAAATCACTACAGATCCTGTAGAAACTCAGAAGATCTTCAATATTTTCTTCAAAAATCTTTACTTTCATATGATGGAAAACACAGAGGAAATGGACACATTCTTAGATACATGTGAATTATCAAAGCTTAATCAAGAAGATATAAAAATCCTGAATGATTCAATATCAGTCAATGAAATTAAAAATGTAATAAAAACCTTATCAACAAAGAAAAGCCCAGGTGCTGATGGATTCACAGATGAATTCTACAGAAAATTTACAGATTTAATGCCAATTGTTCCCAAACTCTTTAATTAAATGAAAGGAAAGTAACTCTTTCTAACTCATTCCTGGAGGCAAGCATTACCCTGATATCAAAGTCAGAGAAAGACTCAACCAAAAAAGAGAATTACAGGCCAATCTCCCTAATGAACATAGGTCTAAAAAAATTTCAATAAAGTACTAGCAAACACAATGCAGCAAAACATTCAGAAGAATATACAACATGACCAAGTGGGATTCATTCTAGGAATTCAGGGATGGTTCAATATATGTAAATCAAAAAATGTAATACACCATATCAACACAGCCAAAAACAAAAACCACATGATCATCTCCATAGATGAAAAAAAACCTTTGATAAAGTCCAACACTTATTCATGCTAAAAAAAAAAAAAAACCCTACAGAAAATCAGAATAAGTGGTCTTTACCTCACTCTGAGAAAAGTTATCTATGACAAACCAACAGCCAGCATCATACCAAATGGAGAAAAATTGAAAGCTTTCACTTAACATCAGGAATAAGACAAGGGTGTCCACTATCACCACTCTTATTCAATATAGTACTGGAAATATTAGCCAAAACAATTAGACAAGAGAGAGAAATAAAAGGAATAAAGATGGGAAAGGAAGAAGTGAAATTGTCATTCACAGAAAACATGATACTCTACAAAGAAGATCCCAAAAGATTCATCAAAATATTTGTAGATTTAATAACCAAATTCAGTAGCACAGTTGGATATAAAGTCAACACTGAAAACTCAATACCATTCCCCTACACAAACCATAAATATACTGAGAGAGAAATTAGGGAAAACACACACTTCACAACAGCATCCAAAAAAATGAAATACTTAGGATTCAATCTAACAAAGGAAATAAAAGATGTATACAGTGAAAGTTAAAGTACTCTGACAAAAGACATTGAAAAGAATTTCAGAAAATAGAAAGATATTCTTTGCTCATGAATAGGAAGAACCAACATTGTGAAAATGGCCATACTCCCCAAATTGTTGTACAGATTCAATGCAATCTCAATTAAAATATCATTAGTATATCTCACAGATCTAGAGAAAGCATTTCTAAAATTTTTTGGAACCAGAAGAGATCTAGAATAGCAAAGGCAATTCTGAGCAACAAAGGCAAGGCAGGAAGCATTACAACCCCTACTTGAAAATATACTACAAAGCTACTGTGTTAAAATCAGCATGGTACTGGCAAAAACAAGACCTGAGGATCAACAGAACAGGTTAGAAAAATACAGACACAACTATGATCACACTCACACACCTTATCTTTGACAAAGGGGCCAAGCATGTTCACTGGAAGAAAGATAGCCTCTTTCATAAATGGTGCTGGAAAAAATGGCTTTCCACATACTGAAGACTAAAATTAGATCCATGTCTATCACTGTGCACTAAACTAAAGCCAAAATGGATCAAAGATCTAAATATTAAAGCAGAAACACTAAATCTGCTGGAAGAGAAAGTAGGTAGACAACTTGAAGACAGGGATAGGCAGAGATTTCATGAACAAAAACCAAACTACATTGGAAATACTTCAAAGAATCAACAACTGGGATCCCATTTTATTGAAAAGTTTTTGCACATCAAAACCCACAGAGTAAAAGGAAAACCCACAAACTGGAAAAAAAAATGTAGCCTACTGTCCCTCAGATGAAGGATGTTTATCTAGAACATACAAAGAATACAAAAAAATGCCCCCAAAACTCAAAGACTCAATCTAAAAATGGATCTAAGATGAATACACCCTTCTCAGATGAAGGAATACAAAAGCAAATAAATATATGGAAACATGTTCAACATCACTGGTCATTTGAGAAATGCAAATTAAAACAACACTAAGATTCCATCTCACTGCAGTAAGAATGGCTATCCTTAAGAAATCAACCAATAACAAATCCTGGCAAAGCTGTGGAAAAAAAGGAACACTTTTGCACTGCTGGTGGGAGTGTAGACTGCTAAAACCACTGTGAAAATCAGTTTGGAGATTCCTCAGTAAACTAGGACTAGAGTTCTCATTCAACTCAGCTATTTTTCTTCTGGGTATTTTTCCAGAAGTGAAAACATCATATCACAGCAATATACGTGCACCCATGTTTATAGCAGCACAATTTGTCATAGCTAAATTTTGAAAACACTCAAATGCCCACCAATTGAGGAATGGATTTAAAAATGTGATATTTTTATACAATGGACTATTACTCAGCTATAAAAAAGATAAACTGGAGACTTCTATAGGTAAATGGATGCAACTAGAAACCAAACTCATAAGTGAAATAAATCATAGCCACATGTGTAAATATTGTACTGTCTCCCTAGTGTAAGAATGTGAAAGAGTAAATAAAATACAAAAGGTACAATAGGCATTGTGAAAGGGAAAGAAATTAATGAAGGGGGAGGAACAACTGGAATGAGGGAAGAGAGAAAAGAAAGAAAAAAGGAAGGGAAAATTATAAATATATATACAAGAATAGCTGAGAAAATTGTACTACTGATTTCCAGTGGTTTATTGAAAGGAACAGTTAATGCTTAAAATTTTTCTTTTTAATTTTTTTCTTTTAATTTTTTGACAAATTTTGCATGCCTACATCTGGTAATATGAAGGACAGCTAATGTGAAGACAACTATACAATATAACAACCATTGTTGAATTCCTATGTTTAGTGAAATTCTGTATCATTTTTAATGATTTTTTATTGTCTTTAAAAAATTAAAAAATAATAAAAAATGCATGCATGCTAATGGAATATTGATAATGTACTTAGTAACCACTTAAAACCACTTTTATTTTAAAACTTGACTTCCAGCACAAGATAAAATAAAATTAATTACTTATTACTTAAAAAACCAATTCTATGTGATAAAATTATCTCACATTTTAATAGATAAACCATGGGGAAAATATGCTCACTTGATTTGATTATGAAATTTCTGCACAAATAATTTTGTATGTCTCATTCTCTGATCTCTGTTTATCTAAGTCACCTTCTATAATTGAAGTGTTTGATCGTGTACTGTTTTCACAAGATAGCAGGTGAACTGTAGTGAATGAGTTTATGCGTGCTTTACCCAATACTCACACTTCTACTTACTTTCTAGATAGAACACCCACCTCCAGTATTTCAAATATGAAGTAAATCTCATTTAAAATCATAAACAAAACTAAATAAGACATAGCCTTGATGCTTAACAAATAGTGAATTTGCAAATATATTGAATGAAAGAAGACACCTGAAGAATTGCAGTAGGTTCAGGATATTTCTCTCTTACTCAAATAATTTGATTTTACCTAAAAATTCATTTCAAAGAGCCTATTTCTTAATGGCAGTTTTTTCTAACTGATAATGTGACATAACAATATATTTATTTTGACAACTTTCCAAGAGCTCAAAACTATGCAGCAGTCCTGAAGTTGTCATGAAGAGATTTGACCCATTGTACTTTTGTTAAATCTACCCTCCCCTAGTGATTAATTTAAAAAGAAATAACACTTATAAAACTGAGATGTAAAATGCTTGAATAATTTCATGATCTCCCTTTCAGGTCCTTGACTTTTTAAAACTTAATTATAAAAGTTATCATTAGAATACTTAGTTTAAAAAAGAATTAGTGTGGATAGTTTTCTTTCTTTTTACCTTCTCCTTTTATTCTAATTAAAAACTCTGCAGATATACACATCCTCTGGGAAGAAAAGGAAGAGAGGAAAATTGACTCTGTACTACTATTTAATTTTCATGGTTAATGCAACATATCTGTTATTTCTAATCACCTGTACATGTTAAAATTGATGTAACTAACTTCAGAGATAGATTTGTAGAGAATACTACTATACACCTCTTGTTCATATTGTTTCTGTCCAACTGATTTTCATTTCTTTATATTATTTTACTTTTTACTTTCTTACTTTCTTTTCCAGATACTTTAGAATTTATAGAAACCTGAATTAAAATAACATTCTGCTGGTGACTTTAAACTGTTGGAGATACACAGAGTAAAAATAAGTTTCTTCAAACAATGCTATGTAGAACTGGAAAACAATTATATACTTGCCTACATACATGCTAGGTTGGAGAAGCAAGTGGTAAGATATCTTTATATTGTCCTGGAAAAGAAGATGCTTAAAAATCTTTATAAAACTACTTAATGAGAGTTCAGATCCGTGAAACAGTGTAGTTATTCTTTTTCCCATAAAATACTTTTCTCCAAATGTAAATGGGGAATATCATCAGATTCAGCAGGATGGGGTGGGAGGAAGGACAGGCCTTGTTTCTGGTCATTCTTCATGACATCATGATACCCAGAATAACTAGGCAATGAAGAATATTCCATCTAACTAAATATCCCTGAATGACCTTGTCTCCTGCAGTCTGCACAGGCTGAAGGAGAAAATAATGCAGAAATGTCCTGCTGGGTTTATTTTTAAATGCAACATTCACTGCAAATAAAAAGAAGCCATCAGTGCTTCAGAATTGGAAAGCCAAGAGCAGATTGATTCTGTGTGCAATAACCAGAATGGTTTAATTGGAAGAGCAAAAAATTTTTGCTCAGAAAAATGGCTGAATCCACTCAATTTTTTCAAAAACTATGAAGAGATTTCACCACAAAAGGGCAAAAATATTAAGAAGTAACTGTCGCTGCAAAAACGTATTAATGGATTCACAAAATTAAAAGATAAATAGCATGACATCAAAAGTCTGAGAAGTATGAGGGTGAGGGAGAGATAAAAGTTTAGTTTTTGTTCTACTGAAGTTATGCTGTTTTTAGCTTACAAGAGAATCATAAGATGCTTTATGTAAGCCCCATATAACCACAAAGAAAATAACTTTACTAGATAAGACAAAGTGAAAGTCATCAAAGCATTACATTATGTAAATTCAACAAATAACACAAAAGATAGCACTGTTTAATGAGAAGAAAGGAAATATAAAGCAGCCAGTAAACGATAAAATAACATTAGTTAGTTAAAACCTTATATGTCAATGGTTATTTTACATGTAAGCATATTAATTCTCCAATCAAAAAATACAGAGTAGGTGAGTGGATTAAAAAACAAGTTCCAACAATATGCCATCTATATAATATCACTTTAGCCTTAAGGATAAGTACAACCTGAAAGTGAAGGAATTGAAAAAACTATTTAATGTAACTGATAAACAAAAGAGGAAAGGAGTGACTACACTTAGTCAAACAAAGAAGGCTGGGTCAAAATCCATTATAAGAAATCAAGTAGTTTACTATATAATAATAAAGAGCTCAATTTATCAAAAGGATATAACGATTATAAATATATATGAACCCAATGTTTAAATAGTAGAATATGGAAAACAAATTTTCTAATTAAAGAGAATATAAGCACCATAAAGGTAATTTTATGTGTTAATTTCACAAACTGACTGGGAAGTTAGGTGCCCAGATATGCACTTAAATGTTTCTCTCTGGGGATTTCTGGTTAAGATTAAAGTTGGGATTAGTGGACTGAGCATAGTATAATCATGAACAGACAAAGTGAGAATTTAACCTGTTTGATCGTCTTTAGCTGAGATGTCAGTCTTTTTCTGTCTTCAGACTCAATTCAGACTGGAACGCATATTGTCAGTATTTCTGAATCTAGACATCTGAGCCCACATAATTATGTAAGCCAATTCCTTCTAATATAAAAGAAAAAGGGAGAAAAGTTGGAGGGAGGGGATTGTCCAATAACACACTTGTTCTGCTTTTGGGAAATTCTGACCAATGAAACCATGTCATATATTTTCAATATGAGAATACAAAGAATATATAAAGAATGAAATAAAAATCACTCACAATCCAATACTATTAACACAATAGTATATTTCTCTCCATTCCTTTTATCATATATTTTTGTTTGGATGAGGGGTTACACAGAAACATGTTATATTGGTCATTTTTCCCATTGCTGGGACAAAATCCTCCACATCCAAATTATAAAGGGAGAGACATTATTCAGCTCACAGTCTCTGAAGACTCAGGCTATGGTTGGCTGCTTCCAAGGCAGGAATATACATGGCAGAAGTGTGTGGTACAGGAAGCTACTTTATGGCAGTTGAAAGCAGAAAATAGAAGAAAAGTGCCAATGAGAGATATATCTCCCAGAGGCCTGACCCCACTGACCTACCTTGCAATTGAGCTCTGACTCCTAACAACACCTTCAGCTATAAATATAGGTGAATTAATCTACTGCTTTTTAGATCACCCCCATTATCCAATCACCTCCCCAGGAATATCTTAATCCAGTCCAGGCAAGGTGGCAATTAAGCTTAATCATTATATATATATACATATATGTATATATATATATATATATATGTATATATATATATATATGTGTTTATGGTTGGCTAATCTAACAAATTTGAGATGGTACTACATGTATAATACTATAACTTTTAAAATGCAAAACTATTTATAAGTACTTACACCATAGAATACTGTAGTATCCAAATAAATTGTTTTTAATGCACTATATTTATTGTGCTACTACAATCTAAGTACTTTGATAGTTAAATATGAGTAACTGTTTTAAATTGGTGGTTATCTTTTTAAGTATTCACTTTGAGAAGTAGGAATATACAGTCTTATATCTGCAAGCATGAATATTTTTTGAAAGTTTAGAAAACATTCCATAATTCTTTCTAAGGAACATTATGCAACTAATGAGAATAAAACATTTATTTGAAACAGAAATATGAGTTAGGTGACTAAAATGGTTAGCATGTAACTATTTTAAACTTTGTAAAATTGAATTTGAAGGGTCAATACAATTTTATAAGGCAATAATTAAGAGTGATCTTTGAAGTCAGCTGTATGGGTTTAATTGTATTCTGCTATTTACTAGCTGGGTCTGATGTAAGCTCCACAGAATGTCCATAACAGGATAGCACAGGCTGGGTGAGTCAAACACCAGAAATTTAGTTTAGCACAGTCCTGGAAGCTAGAAATCCAAAGTCATGGTGCCACTTGGGTTGGATTCTGGTGAGGTCTCTCTCCTTGGCTTGCAGCCAGCCAGCTGTCTTCTCTCAACACCCTCACATGGCCTTCTTCCTGTGCTTGCGTCCCTTCTCACCTTTTAAGGACAGAGGTCCCACTAAGTCAGAAATGTAGCCTTATGACCGCATGTAACTGTATTGAGCTCTTTAAGGCTCCTCTTTCCCGGTACAGTCGCATCAGGGAGCAGCGCTTCAATATATGAACAGACTTCAGGCATAACAGGAATGTTTGCCATGTTACCTGTCTGCATAGCTGAGATGTCTGATTTTTACAATGACTGTAATATTATTTTATGGCTTTGCTGAGATTAAATGTGTTTTTATTCACTGAGCATTCAACAACAGTGCCGACCAGCGTTTCCACTACCAAGTGGAAAATGTTCAATAGCAGAATACTATCTCATTAAAAATTTGGGCATTTACGTGAATATTGTATATATTAATTATAATACACTACTGAAAAGATAGCTTATATAGCAGAATTTTTAAGTAGGACAAGCTCTTCATTCTCTATTACCAGGAGTCATTAGCATTTAATAAAAAAATTGAAAGATGGATTAACCGGGTCATCCAGATCATACAGTATTTTTACAGCACGTTTAAGGTTAAGAGAAACTTTTTAAGAAGTATAGCCTTTTAACTCACTTGGTTCACTTTAAAAAAGTGAACATTTTCCACTTGCAGTAATAAAGACTAGTCATTTTCTATGATATACATTTATTAATTTTAATAGGCAGAAATAGGAAATGAAACAATATTTAAATTATTTGGAAGTTGTAAATTGTATTAATTTCAGCATTTTGAAAAAAATAGTCATCCATATAAAAAGTATGCTTTCTAATACACTTGTTCCCAAAACACTTATTAAAATATTTAAGTATATAGAAAAATATACATGGAAAAATTGAGCATACATCTTCCCTTCTTATTACAATAAACCTACTTGAAAATCAAGCAATTCACAAATATTTATATTTTGTGCTTATTAGCAGGCCAATTTATATTAGAAGTGCCAATGAAATTATGAACCGTGCACAGATAATTAAGACAACATGTATATGCATGTAGAGCCTTAGAATTCAAATGAAGAATGTACAACTAAGCAAGGCAGGGGAGGCAAGGGGGAATGTCAGGGGTATAGGGATCACCTGGTAAGGAATCAAAACATGGCCATAGATGAAAGAAGAACAGTGGTGAACTACAGTGGGTGCAAGAGAAAGGATGGGAAAGGAAGACTACGAGTAAGATTTGGGGGAAGCTTACAGAAAATTGCAGTCCAGTATTGTTGAGCCAGAGATCAGGGAGGTGAATGAAAAGAGGTGTAGCCGGTCATGTAGGCTAGGAACGTCATAGGTGACTCGTATGTACAGTCACATGAATCTGGAATTCAATCTATAGACAATGAGAAATTGCAACAACGGTATGCAGCTGCCTGATCTAGTGTTACTGACATTTTAAACACTAGTGCTGGCAGTTCTATAGAAAATTGACTTCAAGATAGCAAAAATAGAGACAGAGAGACTAGTAAAGTATTATGATGGCCTTGCCAGAACTGAGATAGTGGGGCCAAAAGGAGACAAGGCCCAAAATGCCAAGAAATACTTAAGTATTAAAATGATCAGGTCTTATCACTGGGTAGATATGAAAGCATGGAAGAGGAAGATGATTGAATAGGAGCAATTTAGAGGAAGACTGCACATTCACGCTTCAAAAATACTAGGACTATAATGATGATGGGTGATTCACAGAAAGCTGGATGCATTAGTCTAGAGCACGGAGAATGAGGCGAGGGGATATGGCAGTGGAAACAAGAAAATGGACACTCCGATGCTAAACAAGAGAGATCAGCCCTTGCTCCCTCCCATCTACCCCCATTTCCCGATTCCTGTCACATCTCTACAAAGGGTCTCTATTTCCTGTCAAGTTTCTTTTCTTTTGCTCCTTACAATATTTGTACTTTGGGTGTCTCCTATAATATGAACCATGTGATATTTAACCTTCAAAGTCTGATTTACTGCATTTAGCATCAGGAATTCAAATCATATCCATTTTCCTACAAAGATTGAAATGTATCCTTCTTTATGGCTGAGTAATATACCATTGTCTATATATACAATATTTTTTTTAACAATCCATCTGTTGATGGGCATATAGATCACTTCCAAGATTTAGCTGCTATAGGCTGTGCTATTATAATCACAAGTATGCATGTGTCATGGTAAGATGATATGCCTAACTTCTGGAACTACCTGAAAGAGATATAAAATGCACCAAATGAAATTTCTGTTTTCAAACTTGAGAAACCTCCATACTGATTTCCATTGTGGTTGTACTAGTTTATATTTTTTTACAAGAGATTTAGAAAGGTTCTTTCCCCCACAGACACAACCTTGCCTCCATTTGCCTTTTGAATTCTTGATGATGGCTATTATGTCTGCAGGAAATGGAATCTGTGTTATTTTGATTTGCATTTTTCACATACCCAAAGGTGCTAAACATTTTTTTCATGTACAAATTAGTTGTCTGTACTTTTTCTTATGAGAACTGTCTATTCATTTCAATTTTTCCATTTTTGATGGAGTCTTTTGGTGAGAGTCTAGTTATTTATTAGCTTTTTATATATTCTAGATATGAATCCTCTGTCCAGGGAGCAACTAACAAAATGCTTTTCCCATTCTGTAGGTTTCCTCTTCAGGCTGTTTCTTGTTTCCTTTGCTGTAGAGAAACTTTTTATTTACTATAATACTATTAGTTGATTGTTAGTGCTATTTCTTATGAAATTGGAGTTCAAATCAGAATGTCTTTGGGTACATTTATGTCTTCGAGAATTTTACCCATTTTATCTTCAAGCAAATTCAGTATTGCTGTACAACTGAATAAGGAATCTATGTGTGAAACGACTCTAGAATCTTTCTCAGCAGGTAGAGGCAAGAGATAATTTCCCACCACTTGTGGTAATACCTTGTGAAGAAAACAGAGAAAAGTTTTCAGTAAGCAATGTCCAGAGGCTAGACAAAGAAATCTAACTCAGACTCAGGACTTGGGTTCAAGACTATGATTTCCAGCCTAATAAAATGCCTTACGTGGAAGAAAACAGGGTTTCAAGTGAAAACTCAATCACTGGGAAAAGAGAAAATACTTCACAATTTGAAAAGGGAAACAAAGGAACTGTGATTACTGCTAGCAGCAACCTGGATTTTTGATGTCCTGCTCTGTGTGTTACTCAGGAAATAGTCTTTAAATACCTCCAGGTGAAGACAGGACAAGTTTCCCCGAATGTACTCATCTTGAATGTGCAGGTAAAGAGCAAGTGGATCTAAGAAAAAAATGTGAATTTTGAGAGCCAAGGAAACATAGGATATGATTGATAAGGGAAAATATATACAACCTGGCAGGTCTGCTGAACACCAAAGCTAAATGTCTAAAATGTACAAAACAGTCAGAGAGCCAGCTGTGGTGGCACAGACCTGTAATCCTAGCACTCAGGAGGCTGAGGCAGGAAGATGGTTGTGAGTTTGAGACCAGCCTGGGCTAGAAAGTGAGTTTAAGGCCAGCCTGAACTGCGTAGCAAGACCTTGTCTCAAGAAGACAAAAAGAAACCACCACCACTACTAACAACAACATATACAGTCAGAGAAGTAAACTACCCATAGAATAAGGACAAATCAAGAAAGAACGGTACTTCTGATGTCAAACATACAAGAAGGTGTTCACTCCTGGCACACAGAAATTTTCATGAATGTTTACTGAGTGAAAACATGAATGAATATGCAAACATGAAGTGATAAATTAAAAGTTTGGTAATGGTTTTATTCTGCTTTGCTTTCTCTCAGTAAAAATGGCCACCCAATATTCATTCTTAATCTAAATTTTTCACTTTTATAAATTATGTATGAATTAGTCCCCACCACTAAATTTCTGCAGATAAGAAGTAACAAAAAAATTTCTGTAGATAAGAATAAATTTTGCAAAAGTAATCATTTTTCCCCTGGAAAATTAAGCACAAGCAATGACTTCCACTACTGACATTTTTCCCAATTTTCCCTCAGTAGGAAAGTTATTAATCTACTTTGTTTTATCTGAGAACTATATTTTCACATTCAATTATACATACAACACATGTACTAAGCATACTCTCAGCAAAGGACATTTCTTAATAAAGGCAATACAATATGCTTCTATAACCCAGCAAGGTCAACCCATGAGAAGAATAAATAAAAAGATAATTGAGTAACTGATAGAATCATCTAAGAAGATATGAAGGAAGATCATGTCTAGAGGACAAAATGATGGAAAAATAAATGGAAAATGATGAGGTCACAAGGTAAAATGATAAAGAGAATTGGACTTGGAGTCAGGAGACAAGGGTTCTTGTTCTGTGACTTACTTTGCAGTCTAGGACAAAGCAATTTAGCTCTGCTTAAGTTTCCCAGTTCTTACTTTGCCCTTATTTACTATGCAGGAGACATAGCGATCTTTTAAAAATATCAATCAAGTCATATCACATCCTTGTTTAAACCCTCAAATAGTTTTGCATTAAAATAGGAATAAAATATAGTCCCTTCCCCATGTCCTTCAGTATCCTGCATGAGCAGAACCCTCCCTACCTGTCTGAATGCTTGTCCTTCCCCTTTTGTCTTCATTCACAGACCCTGGCTTCCTTTGTGTTTCTTAAGCTCTGTGAAGCTCACAATGGCAGTCTCTCCACCTGGAATCCTGAGCCCTCGGTCTTCTTAGGGTTGGCTGTTTCTTGTTATTGAAGTGCTGACTTTCTACTGGAAAATAGCCACTCTTGTCTCATCCATCAATCTCTATCACCAAAACATGAATTATTTTCTTTATAAAAGTTGCTAGTACCGTATCATATCTTGTTCATATCTTGTTCACTATTTGTGCTATGTGCTATGTCTCCCTCCTGTAACAAACACATCCCTTTGCCTAGCTTGTTCATCACTGAAATCTCAGACTATAGTTCACAATGTATGCTTCATAAGTATTTGTAGGGGAAAGGAAAAGAAAGGAAGGGGTAAAAGAAGAGAGAAATAAGGTAAGCAAAAATGTGAGTTGATATAATAGGAAAACAATCAAGGCATTATTTAAATACCACATCATTTTGAATATATTTAAATACCACATACTTGAGATTTAGAAGGACCTCATAGACTATTGTGCTCCTTTTCTTGATATTTCAGTAAAATCTGCACAATGCAATGATTTTTGCCCATATGTGGATAAATAAGTATGAATGTGTGTTTTAATTTTAATCCTTTATTTGGGTAGAACTGGGGTATGAAGAAACATGAGACACCCTCAGAGCAAAATCAAGATGTCAGCGTTCACAAATCCATGTGTTATCCCTCTAAATTACACTCTTCCAGCTGGCTTAGTTAATTTTGAATTCAATAAAGCTAACAGTGTCAGATCATACCTAAACAATATGAAACTGTATAACACAATAAAATAGTGATAAACAATAGATTATTTCAGTGGCATATGGCAGATACACAGTCAGGCCAGCCTCAAATACAACCTTCAAATTCTGTTTAGAGATCAGTGCCTGGATTCCTGCTTTAGCATTCAAGTCAGTCCTTGTAAGCAGCAAACAACTATCCCAAAGGAAAAACCAAGAAGATCAAATAAAGAAAAATGAAGAAAACAATGATCATTAAAAAGGAAAGATACACTGAAGTCCATCAGTAGTGCATGCATGACCATCTACAAGGAGCAATGTAAAATGCATGAAAATATTCACATAGAGAAATCACAACATGTAGACCAATATGAAGGAAAATGGATATAGATAATAGCAATGGAAAGAGAGATGAAGAAGAAAGAGGGAAAATAACAATGAATGAAATAAAAATCTCCTCCCTTTTCTGACTATTTGAATATAAAATCAATCTGCTTATCAATTAGATTAACACTGTGTTTTGAGTAAGTGTTAAAGTTTTGGTCCCTAGGATGGCAATAGTGGGAGGCAGAAATCTTTGGGAGATGGGGCCCTATAGAAGGCTCTAGGGTCATAAAGGGCATGCCCTGAAAGGGGAGAGGACCTCCAACCCTTTTCTTTTTCTCTTTCTGCTTTAGAGATGGATGATTTTGCTCTGATAAGTGTGTGCCATTGTGTGCTACTTTGTCACAGGCCTGAAACAACAAGGCCAATCAAACATACACTGAAATTTTCAAACAATGACTTAAAATAAACCTTTTATCTTTATAAATTGATGTCATCAGGATTTGTTACACTGTCAGAAAGCTCAGTCATGCAAATGGTGACAAAAATCCCATAGTGTCTTTAAAAGAGGTTGGTTGTATGTTCTTGAAATCCTTACCTCCACTGTCTGTGTCTAAGCAAAAAAACACTTCATTACTCACTCAATCTCCAACCACCCTCATTACATGTGGGAAGTGATGGAGACCACTGCAAAGCAGACCTAAGCAGGACTTAAATTAATCAATTGGCTTTTTATGTTCACTTGTGAATCTGTCCAAGGCCTAGTCTGCTTATCTGGAAGTGGTGGACTCATACCACATAAGCTTCTGTGAGTCACTAATCCCTACTAAAACCTGTAGTGGTGGATGAAGCCAGAAAACCTCAAAGAATAAGACAAGATCACAGCCAAGGACACCTGGATCAGATCTCAACTAGATAAAGCCTATAGCCTCAGGCATCTCATTCTTCAGTGGATTAACTTAATACCTTACTTAGAGAAGTCCTTGAGTGATTCTACCCTTCTTTTTTTTTTTTTTCTCGTACCAGGAATCGAACTCCTGACCTCAGGCTTGCCAGGCAGGATTTGTACCACTGAGCTAAATCTCCAGCCCGATTTTACTCTTCTTGAGTACTCCCCTCCCTTCTTCTGATAATCAAATAAATATGGGTGACCCAGAGAAGGTCTTGGTTTTAGCCCAGAGAGAATTAAGAATTATGTGAGAGAGCTTTGATCCTCCCTGAAATCATTCCATTTGCTTTTTATTTAGCCTTCGCCATATACTCATTCAGGAGATTGTAGACCTGATCAGCCCGCAATAACTGAGGGATATTATTAACCCCAAAGGAAGCTTCAGAATGAGCAGTCATTTCAAATTGCTAGGATTCAGTCTTTCCTGTGAAGAACCAAGTGTTCAGCATATTTTCGTCTAAATTAATGTGTTTATTTTAATTTAAATAATACTTTCTCCTTATCAAGTGAAATTATACACCTACACACTAGTATGGACACTAATAATCATAATAAAACTTTTCTCTCAGGAGTATGTCTGGATTGTTCAGTGCCAATGCTTACCTGTATGTTCTCAAGGGATGGCCTTAATGAATGATCATTAATGATGGCATGCGTGTGTGAATAAAGCTAATTATTCACATACTGAAACATTCACATACTGAATCATTTATAGTAAGAGGGACATCAGCAAGATGACTGGGTATAAAGTTTCTACCTCTATTTCCCCCACTAAAAAAAAATACATAACAATAATGTGAGATATCATTTATGACAATTCCAGATTCCATTCAATATATAACAGTACCAAGGAAGAGTACAAAGCAAAACTATTGAAATTAAAACAACAAAAAGGAGGAATTTCCCTTTATTGTGTCAGTTCCTCCCCGCACTGGCACACTTCAGCACAGGGAGAGAAGGCTGTAGCATGCGTCTTCTCTCCCTGGGAGAAAGTGAAGGGTGAAGCGTGCCTCTAACATTGCAGCTTTGGGGAGACTGCTCAAGAACCTGGCTTCTGACTTGCCTCAGTAGGAGTACACACAGAAACAGCAGTATGGATGCCTCGGGGTCACTGAGAACAAAAGAAAGGAGTATGGAGCTCGCTGTAGCTAGCACTTCCTGGTACCATGAGGAAAAAATAACACAATTCAAAAGTTCCTCTTTGACATGGGGAGGAAAGTGGAGTATGTAGTTTACATCCTAGCTCTTCAGAAAGCTGCCCAGGGGATTGTTTTGTATTTTTCCCAACTTGGAACACTGGCGAATGTGACATAGTTTGGATATCTTAGGGCCACTGGGAACAAAGGAAAACAGTGAAAAGTTCTTTGTAGCCAGCAAAGCACAAGACAATTGAGGCTTTTCTGTCAATAAGGAGAGAGGGAGAAGCACTGCATGAGTCTGGCATTCTAGCTTTTTGGAGAGCTGCCAAAGGACTAGCCTCTGTCCTGCTGACTTGAGTTACTGATCGGATGCTGGCATATTCCAGATGCCTGGCGGTCACCGTTAACTAGGGGAGCTCAGACACTTGCTGATGCAGAGCCACAGACTTGCAATGTGGGCAACAGCAAAAGAAAAAAGAGAATATGAAGTTTTGAAAAAGAAACCAACAACCCTCTCTCACTGAGAGACCACACGCGTAGTTTTCAGTCTCCCAGAATCTCCACCTGAGTTGTTTGGTGAGAACCTTCCCCGGCAGCAGTCAAGTCTGTAAAGATTATTAAAGACAGCAGATTATTCTGAGACAAAGTTATAAGACACACAGGGGAAAAAAAGGGAACCAATAACCAAGTTGCATCATTAGAATAAATCTCTAGAAACTGATCCTACAACTATGGAAGCATATGTACTACTTGAAACAGAATTCAAAATAGCCATCACAAATATGCTTAACAAACTCAAGAAATGATAAATAAATATAAATAATATTTTTAAAGGATCCAACAGAAATTTTAGAGCAAAACAAATCAACTGAACTGAAAAGTTCACTGGAGAGGTTTAATAAAAGGTATGATCAAGCAGAAGAAAGAATCAGCAAATGTGAAGTCAAGTCACTTAAAATTTGTCAGAGGAGCTCAAAAAGAGAAGAGGAAGGATTACCATGGGTTTCAGTTAGGTTGGTCTGTATATGGTTTATGGTCATTTCAGAGGAGAAAAAGAGAGACTGGGACCTAAATCTTTGAAATCAATAAGAGGAAAGTAACATTCTCTTGTACAAGGGAATTTTCAGACACTACTGACGGCCTTTTCAGAAGTCTTACAGGACAGAAGCGGTCAGGATGATACATCTAAAGTGGTGAAAGAAAAACAAAGCCAAATAAGAATATGGTATCTGAAAAATAGCTATCCTTCAAATGTGAAGGAAAAATAAAGAATACCTCAGATAAACAAAAGTGGAAGCATTGCCATTACTGGGACAAAATACCCAATACCTATAATTTAAAGGAGGAGAGGTTTTATTTTGCTCACAGTTTCCACTGGGTTCAACTCAAATTTAACTAGCTCCAAGGCAGAAAGGGCATAATGGACAGGAGTGGTAGGCAGCTACTAATCCCTGGGGAACCAGAAAGAAGCTAGAGAAGGAGGGGCCAGGAATGACTATATACTCTTCCGGGTCACATTCCTAGTGACTCACCTCCTACCAGGCCCCAATTCCTAACAGTGAGTCAGCTACTGCTCCCCCATGATCCAATCACTTTTCAAAGACAGGAGGGCTGTGGATATAGCTCAGTGGCACAAGCATCTGCCTGGCAAGCACAAGGTCCTGAGTTCAATTCCTGTACCCAAAAAAAATGTGTAAAAAAGAAATCAAAGACATGAGACATTTGGGAACACTGTAGATCAAAACAATAAAATGGAAATAGATCATTGCCACTACACCTGCTATAAGAAGTGCTAAAGGAAATCAATCCAGTTGAGACCAAAGGAAACTAAACATCAGCCTGAAAGCATATAAAAATATAAAGCTCTCTAATAAAAGTCTATAAACAGGGGCTTGGGATTTAGCTCAGTGGCACAGAGCCTGCCTAGCAAGTGCAAGGTCATGAGTTCGATTCCAGGTACAGGAAAAAACAAAAAAAGTCTATAAACAGACAAAGTACTGTTTCAGTGGTATAAACAATTGGATCCATCAAAAATTTCTATGTTGAAATTCTAACCCTGAAGGTAATGGTTTTAGGAGGTGGAGATATTCAAAGGATATTAGGTTCTGTTAGCAGAACCATCATGAGGAGTGCCTTATGAAACAGGTCCCTGACTCCAGAATGTGAGGATACAATGAGAAGATGCTATTACAAACCAGAAAGCAGGCCCTTACCATTCACCAAATCTGGTGCCATCTTGATTTTTGGACTACCAACCCTCCAGAACTATGAGAAACAAAGCCACACAGTTTCAATGAGCTACATGATCTATGGTATCTTTATAGCTGCCTAAATAGATTATAAGACAACTATATTACCACAATAAAAGTACAAAATAATATTTCATTATGGTATAGAAAAAAATTCCAAAAGCTATAACTATAAATGTAAGTTAATTCATAAAAATATTTTAAAATGTTGTATTTGGCATCAATAACAAAAAATGTGGGGTATATAAAAGCTAAGACTCAGAGGCTAAGGCAGGAGGATCATTGCAAGTTCGAGACCAGCCTGGGCTACAAAGTGAGCTCAAGGCCAACCTGACCTGCATAACGAGAACCTGTCTCAAAAAGACAAAAAATAAAAAAAAATAAAAGTTAAGATTTTGTAGGTACATAAGATTGCTATATCAGTTAAGGTTCTCTATAGGAACAGAATCAATAGAAAATATAGCCATAATTACACAAGAGGAGTTTTTAGGTAGGCTCACGGGATCAGAGTCAGGAGAGTCCACAGTGGCTGTCTGCACACGGTGGAGCCAAAGACCCTGGGGTTGTTCCTCACACCTGTTAGTATGGCTACTATTTTTTTAAGGTGAAGCAAAAAAAGGAAAATAAATTAAGGGAGAAAGAGTGGAAGAAAGGAGAAAATAAGAATGTAAAAATTAGAACTGTGTGCATTGTTGATGAGAAAGTAAAATGGTGCAACCATTGTGAAAAACAGCACAGAAATTCATCAAAAAATTGCACATAGAACTGCCTTATGAGATAGCAATACTACTTCTGAGCATTTACCCAAAGGAATTGAAATCAGGATTCCAGAGAGGTATTTACTGCCCAGTGTTCATGGCTGTGTTAATATAAGTAAGCAAGAAGTAGAACCACTTTAAGTCCTCACCAAAAGATAAACACATAAAAATCTAGCAGGTATTTGTGCAGTAGAATATTACTATGTCTTAAAAATGAAAGAAATTCTATCGTGTTTGATATGGTTCAACAGGGTAGAAGCATAGATATTACACTAAGTAAAATAAACCAGCAAAGAAGGGCAAGTAGTGCCTGATTATACTTGTATTAAACACCTAAAAGAAATTGAACTCAGAGAAACTGAAAGTACAAAAGTGATTTTTCCAGGCTGGAAAGATGGGGGAATTATTGTTCAATGAGTCTCTCCCCCAAGTCTGTCTCGTGTGTGCACAGGGAGTCGAACTCAGGTCCTTCATGTTCAGCTACATCTCTAGTCTATATATACTTTTTTATTTTTATTTTCAAACCAGATCTTGCTAAGTTTCCAAATAGCCCACTCTGGGCTGAACTTGTAATCCTTCTGTTTCAACTTCCCAGAATCGTAGGATTACAGGTATGTACCACCATGCCCAAATATTTCAACATGGAAAGATTCTAGAGATATGCTATCATAATTTTTTTGTGGATAGATCACATGTCATACGTTTTTCCAGCCAAAATGAAAAAAAAAATTGTCTGAATTTTTGATACAGGGTCTCACTATGCAGTTTTGGCTGATCTTGAATTCACTATGTAAACCAGAGTGGCCTCAAATTTATGGAAATCCTCCTGTCTTCCTTTCTCAGGTGATGGGATTACAAACATGCACCACTATACTCAGATATGAAATCATACTTTTCACATTCACAGAAAAAATAGATTTCTTTACATTATTTATATACTGTATATGATAAAACTTTTTGATCTATAATTTATTTGTATGTGTAAGTGCAGTTCAAAGACAAAAATGTGGCCTTTGAAAAATGAAATTATCTTATTAATATGACTGCTGAAGAAATACTGATCATTGTACTCTAAGTAAAAGAAAACAAATTTTAATCTCAACTTCCTACTTTCATAAGAATATAAAATTATAAATAAAAACCTTCAACTTCCATGTGACATATGAAATTCCAAAGCCACTGTCTAATAAGTGGCAAGGTAAGAGCAACTCCTTAAAGCTAAGATTCAAATTTTCCTTACTAGTGTGATATCTGTCCTCAAAGAGAGTTGTCACACTGGAAAGCAAAAGGTAATGATAATCAAGGGGGCTTCCATAGGCACTGATGTGCATTGCCTGGCCTTGAATTGCCATAGCCTAAAGGATTGCAGCCCAAAAGTATCTATAGAAGATCATTGTTATTAAGAAGTTACATATGTTCCTACTGGTTCATCAGGTGTGAGTTCTGCCATCCACCGCTCCCACACTGCCTTTGTCACATATACACCAGGGGAATCCTTCAACTAGATAGAACTGCAACTTGCTTACATACTACATCTCCTCTGTGACCATGGTAAAATCAGACATAGACAAGTATCTGGTTTATCTCAGTTCATCATGAACTGTTTAACAAAATCATTGGAAGGGAAGAATTTAGCAAAATTAGATACCTGTCAGTATATTAAAGTGTCAAACATGTTATTTTTATTGCCATAGAAGTCTTCATGATATTGAACATTATAGCTACTGCTATATACATTGTAGCTACTGCAGTGGATTGATAACTGGTGGTCAACTTGTAACCCCCAGCTGAACTGAGTGAATGGTGCTGGGTGTGGGAGGCCCACCTGAGGACTGCTGCCAGCAGCATAAGAGGCAGAACTGGAGAAGAAGAAGTAGGGCTGTTGGGAACTGAGAGAGGCTGTGGGGAGCTGGCTTTCCTGATGAACTTGGCTGTTTTCATCCTCCGAGGAGCTCGGGACCTTGCTGGCACTGAGAATGGCTTTGGTTCACTTTGGGGAGCTCTGGTCCTCACTTTGAGCATAGCTGCCTGGTTCTGGAGGGGAAGATGGTGCACTGCCGGCCTCCTGGAAAAGCTTGCTGCATTGGCTTCCCTGATGGGAACTCAGCCATCCTGATCATTGGAGGAGCTCGGGACCTCACTGTTGCCGACGATGGCTGTGGTACCTTTTGGGGGAGCTCTGGTTCTTCTGAGCATCACCTCCTGGCTCCAGTGCAGATCCCTCAGCCTGCTAGCACAGATCCTTCTTCCTGCTGGCACAGACTTTGTAGATTCCACCACTGACCTTTGGGCCTTCCCAGCAGATCCGTGAAAGAGACCTGCATGAGATGTTGTCATGGGTTCTGGGCCTCCAGTTGGATTCATGGGAGGCATTGTTATGAGCTCTGGGTATTCAACTCAACTCATGTAGGCCATTGTTGTGGGATCCAGGCCCTCAGCTGGATTCCTTGGTCTTAGTGTGTGGACAGATTCCCTGCACTCTTTTGTATACTGTTCTTTGGGTGACTATTATGAATAATCATATAAGGTATGTGTCCGGTATTATATTTTTCTCCTTGCAAAATAAGCCCCAAACCAACACAGCTACATATTCATTATTCCTTTGCTCTATAAAATTTAAATATTCATATGATTTATTCACTTATGTTTTCTCTGTAAAAGGCATTATTCAAAATTCAATAGCTAAATTAGATAATTAAGGACAATTGATTTCTTGCATAATTCCACTCAAATGATGAAGTTCTCTTTACACAATGTTATAGCTCCTAACATGAAAGAACCTTAAAGTTCATGGGGATAGACCTACACTGTGACTGAGATTACATAATACACAAAATAGAAGAATCAACATTGCTCTGGATAACTGTAAACAAATTGTTTTTTGTAAACAAATTTATATTTGGATCTTAAGCTTCACCCCTGGCTTCATTAAAGATTCAGTGTGTCCAGTAGTTTATTTTCTGTAAATCTTTCCACAGTCTCGAATGCATTTTCACAATGAATGAATTGTTAAAATACCTTAAAACTTTCACTTCAAAAAAAAGCCCCATATTATGCATTCCAGTAACTGTTACAAACCCTCACCACTCTTCTTAAATCACTTACCCAGACTCACCCACTCCTTTGGACAGATGGTCAAGCCTCCTACCTCACAGAAAAAATAGCACCCATCAGTCAGAAACCCCGCCTCCTATATGATCTGCATGTTCCTTAGCTTTCCCCCCTTCCCGTCTGTCCCACACGATGTCTTGCCTCTCTTCCAAAGACAACCCTTTTATCTGCTTTTTTATCTCTTCTTTTCTTTCCTTTTTGCTTCTCTTCCAATGTTCTTTCAATAAATGTTTACTGGTGCCTTCTTTGGCCAGGATATTTTAAGACTGGGATCTAAGTGTGAAACAACACAGACAAAACAGGAGCACTTTCCAGCCTGTCCTCGCAGCCTCCAAGTTCTTCTCAGCAGTTACCAGCACTTTTATTTTATTTTCAATATAGCCTCCTTGTAGTGGATCATCCCTTCCAGCTTAAAAACCTGCTTTGTTCAACCTCATATTTTAAATTCATCTTTTCATTTTCCTCATTTGAAGGCATGTGTCTCCTTCCCTTACTGATCCTCCTCTAGAATCAGTTGCGGTTTTCTTTCCCCACTCCTTTCACTCCTCAGTGCACAGCAATTTTACTTTTGTGTTTTGAATTCCACTGAAACATAATTTTTTCTGTCTTTTTTTTTTTTTTTTTTTTTTTTTTTTTTTTGGTCTTTTTGAGACAGGGTCTCACTGTGCATTTCAGGCCAACCGTGAGCTCACTTTGTAGCCCAGGCTGGTCTCGAACTCACAACGATCCTCCTGCCTCAGCCTCCCGAGTGCTGGGATTACAGGGGTGTGCCATCACGCCCTGCCTTATTCTCATTCTTTGACAGTCTTCATTCTCTTGAGTTGTCATGAATTCTATGGCCGCATGTAGTGTATTCTCTTGACTATACATTTTGCTACTGCTTCTTTTTACCTTGCATCTTTACTGCTGGACTCCTGTGTTTCATCTCTGACTTTCTGACTACAATTTGGATATACATTTAATGTCCCCCAAAGTTCATGGATTGGAAGTCTGGTTTTCCGTGTGGCAGTGGGAGATGGTGTGGGACCTCTAAGACATGGACCTAGTGGGAGATTATAAGTCCATTGAATCTACTGCCAATGATATACTATGATAGTTCTCAGGAGAATATATTTTGACCATTTTCTTGTTGCTGGGAAGAAATACTGACACCCACAACTTAAAGAGGAGGTTTATTTTGTCTCATGGTTACAGTCTATGGATAGCACCACTCGAGGGGATAAACCAGAAGGCAGAGGAGCACAACAGAGGAAAGGTGCTTATACCATGGTGTCCGGGGAGCAGGCAGAGAAGGGAGAAGCTGGAGAGGAAGACAAAACCTTCTGGGTCATGCCACTAAGGGCCTTCCTTCTCTGACAAGAACCCACATCCTAACAGCAAGCCAGCTGTATCATCTTCATGATTCAGTCCCTTTCTAGAAGCCCTGCCTCTGAGCACTGAGTACATGAAGGCTTTGGCATAATTTTCCATCTGAACCATAACAGGGTTGTTTTAAAAACCTGAGCCTGCCCCCCACCCAGCTCTCTCTCTCTCTGCTTCCTTGGGAAGATGGATTGGTTGCTCTGACATTCCACCATCACATCATGCCTTGGGCTACTCCTACCAGAGGCTGATCCTATGTGGCCTACACACTTTGATCTTTGAACTTCCAAAGCTGAGACCAAAATAAAGCTCTTTTCTTCCTACATAGCTGGTCTCAAGTATTTTGTTACAGTGATGAGATCTGACTGATACATTGTCTTTTTTCATTCTATCAACTTTCCTTAAACTATCCTAACCATACCCATACTTCCAGCTAATATCTATGTCCTAATAACGCCAAAGTTCTGCATATTCAGATCCTCATGAGTTCTTCATCTAGGTTTTCAAGTACTCATAAGACATTCATATTTAAGTGCCCTTAGGCATGTGCTTAAGGGATTGTACATATTTCTGCAGAAAAGCAGAGAAAAATACCACAATAACTGCAACCTCCAAAATCTCAGTGTTTCAGTGAGACACAGATAGTTTTCTTGCTTATATGAGAACAAGTTGGCAGTCATTGTAACAGTTCAGCTTGGGGGGTGAAGGTGGTTCTGGAGCCCAAGTTCATGGAAAGCCTGCTTTTTTCATCAGGTGGCTTTCAAGGTCTTCCAGGAGGGTTTCATCCATTTAGCAGATGGACAAAAAGTTTGGAAGGTGATATGAAGTGTTGTTATATACCTGTTCTAGAACTGATATACTTTTAACTCATTTTATTAAAGAAAAATCAGAGACATAGTTGTCCCACCTAGAGGCAAAGGGGTTAAGAATGATAGTCTATAGCTGAGCAGCTACTTCCTACCCACCTCTACGTTATGCATGGACAACACAGATCCTTGGCAAACAGTTAGAAATCTCTGTTAGTCCATGCATGACCTTTGCAGAGACAGAATTTTGTTTCTCATTCATTTAATAAAGGTGGAGAAAAATGAAAGAATAGGAGACTACCAGGGTGCTTCTCTTCTTGGACACATAATGCTACTACTAATGTTCACAAAGCCAAACTTTGACTGTTAAAGGAAAAAGAATGCCTGGGAAACAACCACCTTCTCTGCCTTCTAGTTTTATTTCCTTTAATCCAAATCTCATATAATAACTAGAATTTTATGTATTTTTCTCTTTCCATCTTTGTTCTCCTCTCCAGAGATGTATAAAATTAGTTTCTTAAAATAAAAAATAAGAGAATAACCTTTGTAAAACTCAGTTAACCATTTCATTCCCCAAGTTAAGAGATTCAACAACTACTTCAATGATTCCAAAATGACATCTAAACATCTATGGTGCCATGAAAGCCTGTACAGTGAGACCTCAGCCAGGCTTATCTGTCTTTCTCTGAGCTTGACAGTCTGCCATCAATCCAGCATTACCCTCACCCATTTAGGGTCTGTTTTCCATTGCCACAGAGATTAACAACAAAGAGGTCTTGGGAATAATCTTTTTCAGTTGTTTCTGTGCTGGAGTCTACCATCCAAAAATGCCACATGCAATTTGGAAAGCATTATCTCCCAAATACTTCAAGAAGATGCTTGGGTGGTCATGAGATTTGAAGCATATTCTATGGACCTTGAGAATCCTTTCATAGGTGTTCTGTGCTGAGCTAGTCTTTTTTATCTCACAAAGGCTTGCAGTAAGTACAAATCATGGTTCTGCCATATGAGATATAGATCATATTTTATAAAACCTTCTTGTAGACTTCACTGCCAGGGGAAACATTTGAATAGTACCAATTCACCTTCTTTTTTGCACCTCCCTTGTTACTGTCCTATTATTGACAGATGCTTAATTTTATAGGGCAATATTAGACAAAGAAAAAATAAAGAAGGAATTAAAACTAAACTTATAAGGAAATGCCCTATGTTTCCTGAATGATTAGTGTACTCTGTCACCATACCACCTTTGCCCTCAGATTTCCATTTTCTACACATTATTTGACATGGTAATGTATAAAATAATCACAGCAACATCTACTGCACACATGCCCAAACCATAACACAGCAAATTTGACCTTTTTATAAGTAAATACAAATAAAACTATGTGAAAGTGATTTTCAAAATGTGGATCATTGGGGGCTGGGGATTTAGCTCAGCGGCAAAGCGTCTGCCTGGCAAGCGCAAGGTCGTGAGTTCGGTTCCCGGTACCGGAGAAAAACCAAAAAAAAAAAACAACAACAACAAAAAAAAACAAAATGTGGATCATTTATCAGTAGTAACAATATCCTTAGAAAATTATAAATAAGGTAAAGTATCAAGGCCTCAGCCCGTGGATGCTGAATCCAAAATTCAGGAATGTGACCCAGCAAGATGTGTTTTATTGAGCTGTCTAGGTAATTCTGATGCACTCTGAAGTTTGAGAACCATTGATGTAACAGGGCTTTTGTTAATCAGGATTCACATATTACCTTTACCTTTGTTCATACCTGGAGATCTTTGGAGAGCTCTAGTTCATGGCCAAAGACAAATAGTCTTGTAACTAAAGAAGCCTGAGACAACCATGGGAGTTGTCCATCACTACCAAAATTTTCAATTCAGCTTGGGTTTGTAAGTCAAAGAGGAAAATAAAGACTTCGTCATTAAAAATATAAATTGAAATGCTCTCAGTGATGAATTATTGTAATCCCAGAACTCTGGGAGGCTAAGGCAGGAAGATTACAAATTCAAGCCCAGCATGGGCAACTTAGTGACTACTGAGAACCAGTCTCAAATTTTTTTTTTTTTTTTTTTTTTTTTTTTTTTTTGGTTTTTCTCCAGTACAGGAACCGAACTCACGACCTTGCACTTGCCAGGCAGGCGCTTTTGCTGCTGAGCTAAATCCCCAGCCCCCCAGTCTCAAATTAAAAAAAAAATTTAAAGCAGCTGGGGATGTGACTCAGTGTGAAGGCCTAAATTCAAGCCTTAGTACTATAAATATATAGTAATACCTTGAGTTATGAAAGCTTCTGTTTGCAAACAAAACTGTTTGGTAAAATTTTACTTTGGTTCACAAACTCTGCATTGGGAGAGAAATACGATCACAGGCATTTTCTCCACACAAACAAAAATGTCCCAAATCATAAAACAAATCATAAACATATATATAATACAATATATGTTATATAATATATTTATATATCAAAATTATATGTATGACAGTCAAATACATATGCATTTTATATATTTTATATATGTTTATATTATATAATATATACTTTATTTGTGTCTATATATTACATATATAAATTGAAAGTGATCTATGCAAGCCAAAATATCATTATTGTAATGCTACTACTTTACATGTTCATAATTACTCCAAAATGAAATAAAAATTTATTTAAGTAAACTAAGACAATGTCAACTATGGTTGTGTGGCAGGCAGAATTTAGGACTCTGTAATTCTTATTTCTAGTTACTTCCAGAAATATATTAGATTTCATAAACAAAGTCACTTTGAAAATATAATTAAGTTTGTAATCACTACCTTAAAATAGGCAGATCATCCAGGTGGACCTAATCTAATCACACGAAACCTTAAAATTAGTGCTCTTCCTTTAGCTGGTAATATAAGGGAATGTTGAAGGTTCAAGACATAAGAATGGTTTGATCTTCTATCATTGATTTGAACGTTAAGGAGCCACATGTCAAGGGAATGGCAATCTCAATCTCAGGACTGAAAGAAACTTGATTCTGAAACAGATTCTGCCCCAGAAAAAGATTACAGGAGGACAAAGTCTTAGAGAGAGTGGCCCCTCCCAAGGCACACCCAGACTGATGGAGACCACTATAAAGCAGCCCTGAGCAGGACTTAAATTAACCAATGGGCTTTTCATGCTTACTTGTAAATCTGTCCGAATCTTAGGCTGTTTGTCTGGAAATGGTTGGTGGACTCATACTAAGTGAACCTCTGTGAGTCTCTAATTCCATAACATCAGATGAACCTGGAAAGCCTCAAAGGATAAGACAAGATCACAGCCAAGGACACCTGGATTCAACCTCAAATAGATAAAGACTATAGCCTCAGGCATCTCACTCCTGGATGGATTAACTTAACACCTTATTTGAGAAGTCCTGCATGGTTCTGCCATTCTTGAATACTCCCCTCCCTTCTGATAACTAAATAAATACAGGCCACTCAGAGAAGTTTTTGGTCTTAGCCCTGAGAGAATCTCAAATTCTGTGAGAGGGCTTTGATCCTCCTAGACCCCTAAAGTCATTCCATTCACCTCTTTTATTTAGCCTTCACTGTACACTTGTTTGGGAGATTGGGGATGTGATCAGTTCACAATAAAAAAGGAATATTATTTACCTAATAACAGAGTCTCCAGAAAAGAGTCCAGCCCAGCTGAAACTTTGATGTCAGTGCTTGTACTGGGAAGTGCTAAACTGGGAAGTGCTAAACTGGGAAGACCAAGCCATGCTATACCTAGATTCTAACTCCTGGACTGAATCAGCAGGCATTGTTCTACACTGCTACTTTGTAGTATTTATTATAGCAGCAACAACAAATAAATACTAAGTATTAATTTAAAATGCAGCTACAGCCTCACACATTGGAAATGCACTTGCTCCTTTTGAGAGCAAAAGAACTGATTGACAATTTAACATTCAGAACATGAGGTCTTCACTTGTCAGCTTTTGTAACATTCATATGTCTGAGCTGTCCTTTCCACTCTCTTAAAGCAAGCCCTCCTTCAGCATATTTGTCTTGAGGGCACACTCATTCTTTTTGTAGGCTAGACAGCAGCAGCTAATATTCACATATCAATCTCTGGAAAGAGCAAGAGATGCTTGTCTCTGTTTTTTTTCCTTCTACTTCACAGGAATCTTTCTCTATAAAGAAAATTACCTTTATGCCATTCAGACTGGAACCATACACTGCTTCACTGGCATATCCTGGCAGACTTTAGTATGTGATGTATTGTCAGACCTCAACTCTTACAGGAAAATGGAGTCTTATGAGTGTGAGTTCCATTTAGTGGTTTTACGCTTTGCAGATAATGTTGATACATTTAAATTTTATTTAAGGGAAGCATAAATGGGATCCTTCATAGGTTTATAAAATCTGTCCATATAGTAGAACTCCTGTCTCTTGGAGAAATCATGCTAATAAGGATTACAATAAAGATGACAAGTGATATCTTAGTTTTCTAGGTTTAAGGGACAAAGTATTATGAACTGGGATATTAAAACAACAGATATTTATTTTTCACAACTTTAGCAGCTAGAAGTCTAAGATCAACAAGTCAGAAGGGTTGAATTTTTCTCAAAACCTCTCTTCTTTGCTTTTAGATGGTTGTCTTCCCATGCTTTCGCTTAGTCTTCCACATGTACACATCTGTGTTACAGTTTCCTTATAAGGACATTAGCCATATCACATTAGGGCCTACTCCCCAACCCTCAGCTAACCTTACTTTCCACTTTAAAGGCCCCATCTTCAAGTATAGTCACATTCTGTATTATCATGGGTTAAGATTTCAACATAAGAATTTGAAAGGACACAATTCAGCCAGCTACAGGCAGAGTTCAATTAATTTGTGAATGTAGCTTTCTGTATGCATGACTACCACTGACGCTCCCAGACAGAGCATGAGAAGTAGTCTCATTCTTGTCAAGAAGTCCCAGAAGAGATATCACCCATGTATGGTCAGGGAGGATGACAGATGTATTCACAAAAATCAGGTAGTAGAAAGTAAGAGTTAAAAAAAAAAATACAGTTTCCCAGTAGAAAGCCCAGGAGTTGTACTACTGCACTGTACCATTATGCCTGGTTTATAAGGAAAGCTTCTCAGAAAGTCATATACATTCTATCTGTCTTATTTACTTTCCTCATTGCTAAAACAAAATACTCACAGTTTATAGAAGTTTCAGTCCATTGTCAGCTCAATCCAAGGCAAGGTGACATGGCTGAGGGGCATCACAGAGGAGAAACAGTCTATGGCAAAGCAGGGCAGGGAGAAGGCAGCAAAGCAGCAAGATAACAACGCAACTTCTTTCCATCCTTTTATATTTCATCCAGGCTAACTGCCTTTTGGATGGTGCCACCCACAGCCAGGGTGGGGCACCCTTAATACCAACATCATGCACCCTAATCCAGCCACATCCAAAAAGCACCACCTATGATCACATGAGGCTTTCAGGAAATATCTAGATTCAAGCCATAACATTCCACCCAAGGCCCTCAAAAACTCACGCACATCGCTTTATGCAAATGGATTTTAGTCCATCTCTAAGACTTACCAAATTCCTGACAGTTTCAGCACTGATGAAAAGTCCAACTCCAAAGTCTCCTGTGAGATGTAAGGCAAGCTCTTAGCTGTGAGTCCCTGCACAAATGACAATAAAGGTAAAGATTTCCACCATTCAATGGCAAAGGATAAACATTTCCATTCCAAGTAGAGGAATAACAAGGAATGGGACTAATGAGAATCTAAACTCCAGCAGGGCAAACATTAGGTCTAGTAGTTCCATGTCCAGCACCTGAGGTAATTTCTGGATGTGAACTCCAAAGGGTTTAGGTGGCTCTACCACTACAATACTGCTAATGGTTATAGTTCCCATGGCTTCTCTCATGGACCAGGTTTTCTTACTCCTTACAGCTTTCCTCAAATGATCCATGTTCCTGGATTCTCCAAACTTCTGGAGTTGACAATGCATTTTTGGCTTCACACTCACACCTTCATATACTGCCCTCTCAGGGGCTACCCAGGCCTTCTGAAAACTGGGTGGAAGCTTTCATGATCCCACAACTCTTACCTTCTGCATCAGCACCATGGTAGATGACACCACAGTCTGTCACAAGCTGGAGCAATAGCCAGGCTTCCTTCTTTCTTGGTGGTAGGGGAGGAGTGCCTGGATTGCTAAACATAATAAACCCAATTCATAAAGAATCAATTATCTAAGCTGCTGCCATTCTGGAGCATGATGTTCTGTGGCCATCTTCTTAAGGAAAAATCTTTCACAGTAGCATTTTTGAGCCTGCAAAGGGTGGAGTCTGCTGATTCTTATAATATTTTCAGGCCGTCTTTTCTTTTGTCCTCTTCCTTCCCATCAACCAAATTCTCCTCTGCTCAATCTTAGCAGTTCAAAACTTTACTGGAGCGTCCTTTCTGACCAAACTCAAAACATTTTAAATCATTCTGCTGGGCTCTTTACTCTTGATTCTCAATAGAGATCTCGCTAAAACCTGCCAATAGCAGTCATGCCACACCTCAACATTAGACTGCCTTGAAATTTGTTCTGCAAATTTAACCAGTTTTCCACCTTTAATCTGAGTTTTAGGCAAAGTCTCTGCACATGAAAGAAATTCCTAAAAAGTTTCTGCCAACGTGCACACACATGGTCTGGTGTTCGACAGGGATGTGGTCCTTTCTCCCACTTTCCCAACAGAAACCTCCTGAGCCTGGTTTTTACTTGCTGCAAATCAATCAGCATTCTTGTCTTCTGAGTTCTGACCAGAAGCTCCCATCAAATACAGCTTAAAGCACTCCAAGGCTGCTTCTTCAGCCAGCACCTCCAAACCTTTCCAACCTCTTGACACAAGCCATTTCCAAAAGCTCCTGAACCACATGGTTAGGTATAGTCACAACAACAACCGCACTTCTCTGGTACCAAGATCTGTCTTAGTTACTTTTCTCATTACTAAGTCAAAATGCCCAACATCCAAAGTTAAAGGAGGAGAGGTTCATTTTGGCTTACAGCAAGAAGAGGTTTCACTCTATAGTTCACTGGATCCAAGGCTCACTGGCAAGCCTGAGGGACATCACAGAGGAAAAAGAGTCCATGGTAAAGCAGGACAAGGAGAAGGAAGCAAAGCAATGAAGTAGCAATGCAACTTCTTTCTGTTGCTTTATATTTCATCCAGGCTACCTGCCTTTTGGGTGGTGCCACTCAATCCAGGTGGGGCCCCTTTACTCCCTCTGCATCATACCCTTAATCCAGCATCACATCCTTAATCCCAGCATCACACACCCTAATCCAGCCAGTTTTGAGACTCCTCACCTATGACCATATGAGGTTTTGAGAAGACAACTAGATAAAGGCCTTAATACTATTTATATTAGTTAGTAAGACTTCCAATTGAATTAGAAAATCACAAAATGTAAACAATAATTTGATTTCATTTCATTAATTTCTTCCAGTGAACTAATGCTAGTGAAAATAGTCTTTGGCACTTAGAGTCATAATTTGACAGATGACATTATAGTGAGTAATATATCACCTCAGGAAACTCATAATAACCATATGAGCTAAATATTATATAACCATCACCTCAGGAAACTCATAATAACCATATGAGCTAAATATTATGACTATCCCAATGTTGCAAAAAAGAGAACTGAGATTTGATACCTAGAAAAAAGTCACACAATCAGTAGATATGGAGGCAGGTCTTTGAAGTTCTACCCCTATAATATCTGTGATGGAGATTATCTATCGAATATAATAGGTAAATATTTTATCATAGAATGAAAGAAAGCAGCATCATCATTTATGAGTTCACATGCACTGTGAAAAGTTAATGTCACTTTAAAAAACTCTACACTAGTAAACTTCTTGCTAGGAAAAAGTATTTAGTATTTGAATGACATCACAAATTCTGGTTGATGCATTTATTCAACATGCTACCACTTTCTAGTAATTTCCACATTTAGGTAGCTGGAAAATGAAGAGGAGCTCTTCTCGAGGGTTAAGGTAATACAACCCTCTCTGCAAAATGAGCTCTAAGCCAAAGACTCCAAATTCATTAAGAGCTGGGTTGTCTGCTGGAAGCCTCAGAATTTGTCTTCATGCCAAACTTGAGAGAAGTGCAGCACCCTCTGCTGGTAAACACCCTGAGGCTACATTGTAAATACCCTTCAAAGATTGAAATAAAGATTTTTATCGTGCTACAATGATTTTCTACAATCAAGGCTGCACTAAAAGAAATTTCTTGAGACACATAGAAATTGCAATGGGTAGGAAACTGAATCTATTGAACATAGTAAAGAGCACTCATAATGGTAAATATATAAGCAAACATAAGAGAAAATTGTCCTCATTTTTAACTTCCTTGAAAAATAATTGCTTCTCTGTTTTTCCCTATCCACATGTTCTCATCGAGTGCCAGCTTCATCCCTGAGGAATAAGAGTAATTTCTAAGTGAGTAAATTTGTCCACCACACCGAAGCACTTTTTAACTCCAACTGCTATTGTCATCATCTGCAACTCTTTCCTTGCCTAAACTTATAATCTACATATTCTGCTATGATGTCATCCTTGGTAACATCAGTGCCATAGCCAAAGATGAGAATAACATTCCTGAGGCTACAGTGTAAACAACCTTCAAAGACTGAAATCTATCCCTGCTTCCTAGAAGCAAGAGACTGCTCATATCAGATGGCATGATGCTGGTGCTAGCATAATGCTTGCATTGTGTCCATTTGCTCCTGCATGACTAATAAAATCCTATGGATAAATTTTATGGCAACATGGAGAGAACTGTATTCTGTGTGTATTCTTCTGAATACTTTCTGTATTCAAAGTATTGAAATGGATATATACTTCCGGAAAGCCCACATATGGGAACAATAATAAAAGCAAACACACATGGCTAAGTTGAAAAGAGTAACCTCATTCTTCAAGGCAAGATCATGCTTTCACCTGTTATGGCTCTTAGGCCAGTAACAGTTTAAAGAAATAGACAAGGTAGTTATTGCTTTCTTGATATATTTGCATAGGCCCTTACGATCAACTACAAGATGTAGGGTAAGCAAACATGCAAAAAGATATGGAAATTTATAGAGAAAAGACATTTGGGGTTGTGAGTTACCTGCCATTTACCAGATGCCCAAGAATCAATTACACAACAAGGATTAAGCCTAAGTTTTTAAAAAAAGTTTACCCAATTGAATTGGGAAGAAAGCCTAAATAATCTTTAATGTATGTGCTTGGAATTAAAATCATAAACAACTTAAATGAAACTAATGTCCTCCAACACAACCAGGATATCTTGATGAGGTATGACAGATATATTAAAGCTACTATTTGTATCACATTTTCTTTTTTTTTGGTTTGTTTTTCTTCTGGTACCAGGAATCGAAGTCATGACCTTGCACTTGCCAGGCGGGCACTTTGCCCCTGAGCTAAATCTCCAGCCCCTGCATCACATTTTCAAAAACTATACATGGTAACTAGCCACAGATATAACTCATTATAACCTTCCCTAAAATGTCTACTGAAATTCATCCCAGTTTTAGCTAATTTCTCTTTTCTTCTTAAGAGCATTTATGCCCAAAACTGCAAAAGAAAGTCCTGCCTTGGATATGGATGAATATCTTTGTGAAACTGATCTCTGATGGTGGAATAGCATGAGAATCTGGTACCTATGTAAATATCCTCAATAAGCCCTCCTTCCATATGACCTTTTAGAGAAATTGAGAATCTTGGAAGGCTGGTCAAAGAGCCCAAATACACTACTGGAGAAAGCCACAGGGGGAAAAAAATCAAGTAAATATCTATTTGAGAAAAACATTTTCTGCTTTTTCTATTAAATCATCAGGAAAAGAACTTCACTGAGTTCATGAGCCAGTTTCATAGAAATCACTATCGAAGGTCAGGGGACGTAGCCTTAAAAGCCTTACAAATATGGTAGAGCAGCAACTTTTCCTGGATACTAGTTATGGAAAATCACTACTTCTCTGGAAAATCTGGAAAATCACTACTTCTCTTCAGGAGTCTTGCCTCCTGCTCTTCACACATCTGAAGAGTCCCCTCCTGCTTTGTACCAGAGCTGGTGTGTTTGACAGCAGAATACAATATAAACAAGAGTGTGTCATTTCCATGATTAGGTTATAAAAACTTGTAGCTTATGCCTTGGGCCCTTTCTCTCATGGATCACACTCTAGCAAAAGCCAGCTACTATGTTGTCAGCTGCCCTATGGAGAAGCCAGTATTGCAGAGAACTGAGAGGTCTCCAGCCAGAGTCAGGAAGGAGATAAGACCCTCAATCCTATCTGTGAAGAACTGAGTACTACCAGCAACTATATGAATGGGCTCTGAAGCAAATACCCCATGCCAGAAAGCCTTCAGGTGACAGCCCTGACTGCAAGCTCAACTTCAACAACTTGAGAGGCCTGCAGCCAGGACGTAGTTAAGTCCAAATTACATAAAATAATTAATGTTTATTGTTTTAAGGTGGTAGGTATGAGATAATTTATGTAGAACAAATATGTGATGCACCCCTTATTATTAAGTTTGTGGCTATTGGAGCTTATTTTTCAAAAATAATGAACTTTTTTCTTGATTCCTTACATTTTTATAAATTTCCTTAGCATTAAAATATCAATATTTTATAACAGAGCTTCTAATTCAAGATTCTCAAGTTCAATATATATTCACATATGTCACAATAGCAAGTCATTGTCTATCAGTATAAAATTTCCCTTTTCACTGTGGGAGGTTAAAATTCTACTTATAATTATTGATAATTTACTTTGCTACAATAAATAATGAAATATGTAATGATAGGATAGTGCTTCTGTTGCTGCTGATAGATAATAAAAACAAAGTTTCTCAATTTTTAATAATTATATGATAGGAAATATCCTGTAATATATATATCATTACTATTTGTGTGATTTTGCAGTATTATTCAATATTAATCTTATGATAACTAAATGCCAGTCTGTACTAGAAGCTGTCTTCGATGCATTGCATAATATCTCTACCCCTGTAATAAACAATATTTCCCTCCCCATAGTAATGCATTTTCCTCATTAATTTGTCACTATATACAAAACCATGATTCAAGTAACTTGTGCAATTTCCATTAAGGTTCTGTAGGCTAAGTGGAATTTTGGTTTCTAGATATTCAATGATTTTTATGATTATTTCTCTAATTTTGTGTAAAAATATAGTTAGTTTAACTGTTAAAGCCAAATTCTGTCTTCCAAACAAGCTATCATTTGATAGTTTGCATGGAAAAACTGGTGAAGTGACTTCTAAACTGTCAAATAAATAATGTCATAAAATAAACTGCCAGTGTCAATCTATAATGTAATCTGATAATTCTAACAGTTTAATTAGGAAGAAGTCCATCCTTCTAAATCCAAACAGGTTAAATATGATAAAGAACAGATCAATTACTAGATACATGTCAAGAATATGAATTTATATAGAAGTGACTAAACATTTGGCAACAATGTCAGTCAAGGTCACCAAGTGTGACAAGATTAATTATACTCTTCAAATGTAAATCATCTGTTATTGAAGAGGTAAACACTTTAATTTTGTGTGAATTTTAAGATATCACTTGATCTAAAAGTTTCAAAGCCTAATTCAAGGTATATTTTTATCTACTGTTATATGTGTTCCTCAGTAACAAATAGAATTAAAAATTTAAAATGTATCTTTATGAAAGATGCAATAAATGATGATTAATTTTTAAAATTCAACAGTAAATAAATATAATTTTAGTAACAAAAATAATGATTGTAAATCTATGTTTAAAAGTTAATGAAATTAGGGGCTGGGGATTTAGCTCAGCGGCAAAAGCGCTTGCCTGGCAAGCGCAAGGTCGTGAGTTCGGTTCCCAGTACCGGAGAAAAACCAAAAACAAACAAACAAAAAAAAAAAAACAAAAAAGTTAATGAAATGCTCATATTTAATATTTTAATCAGCATATAATTTTATCATATAATAGTTTTAAATGCTTTCAAATAGTCGATGAATAAATAATATTTTAGCATATACTATATGCCAATTTGTTAAAGATTGTACATGTATTGTTCATTTTATATTTACAGTAATACAATTAAATACTATTATATTTATCTCCATTTAACACATAATATAAATAATACTAAGAAATTACATGATTGACTGCACAGTTAGCAAGTGGCAGAGGCAGAGTTTTCTACCAGAATCTGAAGACTAAATCAATTAACAATGCTCTTAACTCCAAAAAAGAAGTCAAAATCTTTGATCAGGTCTCTAAAATTGTTTATACTTTAGTGACTGCAAGAAGTTACATACAACTTCATTCATTCATTCAGCCAAGACATACTAAGCCCAACTCAGTATTGAGTATTATGTAAATTCCTAAAGGGTCATGCTTATTGTTCTGCAAGACACCTCATGTTCATTCCACTTTCACATTTTAATTCCATGTCTTTTTCCTGAGATATCTCCACCCATACACCATCATTTTATTTTTTTATTTTTTATTTATTTTTTTTTTTTTTGGTTTTTGGTTTTTCTCCGGTACCGGGAACCGAACTCACGACCTTGCGCTTGCCAGGCAGGCGCTTTTGCCGCTGAGCTAAATCCCCAGCCCCTTATACACCATCATTTTAAATCTTAGTCACATGACCTACTTTAAATGTTCCTTCCCTTGGGGATTAAATCTTCTTTAAAACTGAGCTAGACATAGTGGGGCACACCTATAATCCCAGCACTCTGGAGGCTGAGGCAGGAGGATCAGCAGGAGTTTGAAGTCATCCTAGGATACATAGTGAGTTCAAGGCCCGCCGGAACTGCACAACCATATCCTGTCTCTAAATAAATAAATAAATAAATAAATAAAAATAAGTTTTTAAAAGCAAAAAAAACCCCTTTCTGTATCTAGGATGTGTTTGTAACTCAGCATCAACTGGGTTTCCTTATTATTCGCATTTTTATGAGAGTACATTGTGAACCTCTGATGACAGGACCATCTTAAATTCCCCGTCCCAGCTCTTTTTATTCCAGCAAAAATGCATCAAAAATATACATATTGAGCACAGGATAGTGGTATAAAAGCTTTTTAAAATAGGGCTAGGGATTTAGCTCAGTGGCAAAGCGCCTGCCTGGCAAGCGCAAGGTCGTGAGCTCGGTTCCCGGTACCAGAGAAAAAAAAATAAAATAAAAATAAAATTAAAAAATAAAATAAAATAAAATATTTTCACTGGTGATAACTAAAAATGAAAGATTAAAAAGAAAGATTTTTAAAAGTACTAATATGGGCAGCAGCATAGGAAGACAATATCAAGCTAAAATCTAAGTTAAAACAGAAACACATGGAGGTGAGCAGGTTAATTCTCAGTAGGTATTGAACATGAGTGGTTTTGATGTTCTCCTAGGGGGAAAGGGTTGGAAGTCTGGTCTTACACAAGATGTTGAAGTTCCACAACATACTCCAATAATTCTTCTGTAAGATGACAGAAGAACAGATCAGGATAAACATCCATATTCCTAAGGAGCATCAAGAAAGGTTTCTTCAGTGGTAAGCATAGGAGCAGACAGAGTAAAAGAAACTTCAGTGATTATAAATCTAAAGCCACAAGCAAACCTGTTAGGAACTAATAGCTAAAATTCATATCATGTGGATGATGACTAGAACAAAACAAAACAAGACAAAAGAAGAAGGAAGTCTTAAATTTAGTGATAAATTTTAAACATCTCCAGATAGGAGTGGTCTGATATGCCTGGAGGAAAACAACACACATCTCAAGAGAACAAGTCTTCATGCTGAGACTCAAGGTCCACACTAATTGAATTGCTATAGACAACACACACACACACACTAAGAACAAATATGCACACACACACACATACACATGCACACACTCACTCATACTATAAACCTAAAAAAACAAGAAGCAGACATAAATCCACAAATATGCTAATATAATCTATCCATACATAGGTAACTTCAATGTTTATCCAAAAATTAGCTTCAAAATAGCTACAGGATAAAGAAAACCATAAGAAGTTTTGTTAAAAAATAGACGAAAAAAACCTGATTAAAAAGAATATAACCTTTTTATGGAAAACAGAATAACCAACAAATTTAATACTCAGGATACTGGGGCCTACCAAGTAGGCTGATGGAAAACATAGGAAATGAAATACTAGAGGCTAGGAAAAGAGGCTCCAAAACATAGGAAAACTCTTGCTACAATGGCTTTTGCCATGTCTGTCTGACGTAATACCATAGCTATTTACATTTAAAAAAAAACAGACATGCATGTAAATGCTCATTTTCTTATGTAAATAAAGTATCTATTTCTCAAGAAAGCTAATGACAAGTAACTTGCATAAAATATATGTCATAATATTCTACATGGTGACATAAAACCCAATATGAACAGAGTTCTTAAGGAAGTATTAGATCAGCTTTATCAGCTTCAAAGAACAGTAGCTAGAGATACAAACAAGATGGCAATCTAAGAGTTTCCAGCACATGTATCACCACAGAAACACCAACTTAGGGACCACTCAGAGATGAACATATGCTTGTGGAGCCTCAGAGTCCAACAGAGAGGTTTTCGAGTCACAGTAAAGCAAAATTATCTCAATAAACATGCTTATTTAAGGAGTCTTTGTTTCGTGACCACATCAAAGATACTTCAGAGCATGATCTTAGGAAAAATAAACTGAAGGTGCTTCCCACCTGGACTGATTTTGCATTAGAAGACAAGGCATACAATACAAAGACTCCTTAAAAGGAAACAAGAGTGCAATAAGCATATTCATACAAAACATTTCAGAAACATCAATTTATACTTCAGACTACTGGTGAAGACCTTTCTCTCCCTCCGTGGAGAGAACGGCTGGAAGAAATAACTCCTTAAAATGCAAAGACAGCAATGAAAGACTTCAAGGGACATGAAGTAAAGAAATATGGCACCATACAAGAAGCAAAATAGGCTCCAAAGGCTGATACCAGCGGAACAGATATTCCTCAAATTGCTTGACAAGGAATCCAAAATAATCATCCAAGAGAAGCTCAGCAACCTACACGAGAACATATACATACTATAAATGAAGGAAAAAATATATATGAGCAAAATTAAAAGTTTAACAAAGATACTAGCCACACAAAGAAACATGTAGAAATTATGGAGTTTAAGAATTAACTTTCTGAAATACAAAATTCAATCTAGCACTTTAACAGCAGGCTTGATCAAATAAAAGAATAAACCAACTGAAAAACAAATCACTTGAAATTACCCAGTATGCAGGTAACAGTTAGTTGTTGTGTTTTCAAGTCCAATCTGTCAATGTGTCTTATACGTGGGAGTTGAAGCAATTTCTACTGAGTATTATTACTGAAAAGTACTGTAATTGCATTACTTTTCTGTTATTGACTCCTTTATTATTCCCATTTTGTGTAACTGCTCATCTTGCTTGATACATTCATTTCATCCAACATTTCAGCCTTGTTGGTTTCATTGTCTCTGTCTATAATACACTGGATTAAAGATCTAAATATTAAAACAAAGCACTAAATCTACTTTAAGAGAAAGTAGGTAAAATGTTGAAGACGTAGGGGTAGGCAGAGAGTTCATGGGCAAAAACCAAACTGTACAGAAAATACTTCAAGGAATCAACAGCTGGGAGCTCATCTAATTGAAAAAATTTTGCACATCAAAAGAAATCGCCAACAGAGTGAAAGAAAACCCATGAGTTGGGAAAAAATTTTAGTCAACCGTCCCTCAGACAAAGGACATCTATCAAGAATATATAAAGAATTTTTAAAAATCAGAACATCAAAATTCAAAGACCCAATCCAAAAATGAGCATCAGAGATAAATACACACTTCTCAGATGAAGAAATACAAATGGCAAATAAATATATGAAAAAATGTGCAACATTTTTGGTCATTCAAGAAATGCAAATTAAAACAACACAGATTCCATCTCACACCAGAAAGAATGGCTATCATCAAGAAATCAGCAAATAACAAATGTTGGCAGGGCTTTGGGAAAAAGGAACCCTTCTTCACTGTTGGTAGGAGTATAGACTGATACAATCACTGAGGAAATCAGTGTGGAGGTTCCTCAAAAAACTAGGATTCAAGGTCCCATTTGACCAAGCTATTCCCCTTCTGGATATCTTCCCAGAAGAAATGAAAACATCATACCACAGCGTTATATGTGCACCCGTGTTTACAGTGGCAAAATTTGTCATAGCTAAATTTTGGAAACAACACAAATGCCCAGCAACTGAGGAACAGATAAAAATGATGTGGTATTTTTATACAATGGAGTACTACTCAGCTATAAAGATTGATAAACTTAAGACTTTTATAGGCAAAGGGATGCAACTAGAGACCATACTCATAAGTGAAATAAATCTGACTCACATGTGTAAACATCATATTACCTCCCTAGTGTAAGAACCTGAAAGAGTAAATAAGATCCAAAAGGTGAAATGGATATAGTGAAACAAAAAAACTGCTCAAAAGGAAGAAACAACTGGGATGGTGGTAAAAGAAGGAACAGGGAAAAATACATGTGTGTATATGTATACACAAGATAACTAAGACAATTGTACTACTAAAATTCCATTAATTCAATGGAACAAACAGTGCTTATTTGTTCAATCAATCTTACGTGCCTACCTCTGGCAATTTAAGCAAGTACTTTGAAGATAACAATACGTAATATAATAACCATTGTTTTTTCTCTCTTTAAAATAAAAAAGACTGCATACCAGTGACCAACAGGTACATGAAAAAGCAACCAACATCACTATTCATCAGAGAAACACAAAGCAAGACCACAGCCAGGGATATAGCTCAGTGGCACAAGTGCCTGCCTGTCAAGTGCAAGGTCCTGAGTTTGATTCCCAGTACCAAGAAAAGAAAGAAAGAAGGAAAGGAGAAAGACCACAATGCAATGGTCTCTCACCTCACTCCAACCTGAATGACGATTATCAAGAAACAAAATTTCTGGCAAGGATGTGTGTAGAGCAAAGGAAATGTTTGTACACTCTCAATGGGAATGTAAATTAGCACAGCCATTATGAAAAACAATGTGGAGATTTCTGAAAAAATTAAATTTGTAGCTACCATATGAGCCAGCAATCCTGCTCTTGGTCGTGCATCCAGGGGAAAAGAAAGCAGTACTCCAAAGACGTTTGCATTCCCGTGCTTATGTAGCACTACTCACAATAACCAGGACATGGAAACAATCTAGGTGGACAAGAAGTAATAAAAGGATACAGAAAAATATGGTAAATACCCCAAGTGGAATACTATGCAGCCTTCAAAGAAAGGATGAAATTCAGTAGTTATAACTGCATGACTGAAACTGAAAGTCATTATTTTAAGTGAAAAAAGCCAGACATGGAAAGACAAGCACTGCCTGATCTCATTCATATTTGGAAGGAAAGGAGGGAAAAGCTCAGCTAAATGGGAATAAGAATCCCTGGTGTAGGATTGTCCGGTAAGGTGGCTACAGAAAAAAGATATGTGAGAAGAAAGGATATTTTTATTTTCATTATGAGGAAATGAAAAACAATTGATAAGATAGATACATTTAACCTGATACAAACATTCCAGTGTTATCTATATGCAGTGGAACATCGCATAGCATCACATTATGATGTACAATTTTTTAACTGTGTATAATTTTTATGTTTAATGTACTAGTTAAAAATGTTAATTAAATAGAAGAAAATAAAAACTAAAGAAAATTTGCTTGCCTGAAAAGAATTGATATAAAAAAGTCTTCCACGATCAGAATAAAGTTAAATTAGACATCAACAACAACACTATCTGTAAAACCCCCAAATATTTGGAGATGAAACACTATCTTTCTGAACATCACATGGATCAAAGATCAAGTTGAAATGAAAGTTAGAATATATTTTGCATTACATTACAATGAAAACACAAGGTAACAAAATGTATAAGAAAATGCTGAAGCAAAGTTTAGAAAGAGATATGTAGTATAACATGCTTACATAAGGAAAAAGTAAATCTTTAATCTATTATCTAGAAAGAATGATTCTAACACCTGTTCTCTCTTCCTTTCTATCAGAATGAATTATCTTTAAGAAAGATACACATGTCCAAAAGATAGATTTTCCAAAGACATGCATGTGCATTTTGAAGCCAGTTATTATAATCATTAAAACGCATTCCTAGAACATCTGGTCACCAGCCAGGCATCTAATTTTGGAAATACCAGGTTAAGTATTAAATGTAACTATTTTCAATAACACTTTGGCTCCTTCCTTTGGAAAAAAAAATGTGCACTTTGAAACTACAGTTTTGTAATTTAAAGAAAAGTTTACCAATTTTTTTGCAAATGAAGATAAAAACTGACAAAGCATGCAATATGAAAGTATAATTAAAATATGTATCAATAAATGTTGACATTATGGTATTTAGAATTTAAAATGTGTCTACAGAAAATAATGTGTTTAGCATTTCAAGTGACAAATCATTGTAGGTTGCCCAAGATTAAAGGGATTCCAGAAACATGGAAATTCCTGGACAAAAGAGGACAAGCTGGTGATACTTGGCATATATTTCTAAGGAACTGCAAATATCAAATTTAACTGAACAGTTTTTAAATAAATTATTGATATCAAATCTCTAAAGTCAAAATAATTCAGTGTTTGTATTAAAACACAGTCCCCCTGATTTTTTATTTTCAAGAGATCTAAATTTGTACTATAAATCCATGTTTGTCCTTTTGTCCTCAATCATAGTCATCCATCCTTCCCAGAAACTTTCCATATATTTTTCAGATTTTCTCCTTGTTTCATGTCTTACCAGCATTTTCTCTGTGTCTTCACATTCCTATCCAAGATTCTTGGTGGAAACAAAATCTCCAGTTCTGTTTGTCCACATTTTCCACAGCATATAGAAAATTCTATAGGCTAGGCTTGCCAGAGGCTGATCTTTTATTCTCCTTTTTAGGTGGCATAATATGTGCAACAGTTCTCAGTGAACTCCTGAGTACCTAGGTGCCCGTGTGTGAGAGTATATCAGAGTCGTCTTTGAAAATCACCACTAAAGGGTTTTTTACAAACACTACAGACTCTCAGATCCTGAAGATTCTAGATTAATGCCTGAAAATTGGGATAAGATGTAGCGATGAATTGTTTCAAAACGCCTTACAAATGATTCCAAGACAGATAGATTGATGTAGGTGTAGATAGACAGATAAATGATAGATAGATAGATAGATAGATAGATGATAGATAGATAGATAGAGAGATATTCTCAGCTTCAAAGTTCAGCCAGAACCCCTCCCACTGGAATCAAGGTGTAAAGCAATTATTTTATTCCTACTAGAAGATTCTTCAGATTTTTGTCATTCTCATCTTGCCTTCTCCCTACACATTGATGACACATATACACACACATGTATGCATACACACACACACATTCATGTGTTCAGGTGTACACAGGCATCATGAAGATGTATCTCTGGGAAGAAAAACAACAATGAAAAAACAGGAAATTCAAATAATGATGAGTTCATCTTAGAAGAATCCAATCATGTGACTGCTCACACACAGTCTAATAAATCTCTGAAGGAAGCCTACACTAAGTCTGTCAGTTTTTGTATGCTCTCTCCACTAAGAAACATTATTGTCAAGGATGTTCTATAATTATTAACATACTATTCCTAACTAATGTACTACACTTTTGTGAACTATTTCTTTTTCTTTTCTGTTCCAATTCCCTTTTAATCAAATAACTGATATTTACCTACCACAGTTACGGTGTTAGGCCCAAAATAACATGGTTTCATGTGAGAGGAAGAAATTTCCCCAGCATCACTAATGAACTACTTGGGAAATCCCAAACCCAGAAAATGGTGCTGGGAAAGTACCTAGTGGGTTTGTTTACAACTGGAGCTCATTCCACCATTGCTTTTATTCATTGCTTAGTAAAGATTAGACATTAGACAATGTCATCTGAATTTTTTGGAGAATTTTCCTTCTTTTTTTTTTTTTTGGTTTTTCTCCGGTACTGGGAACCGAACTCACGACCTTGCGCTTGCCAGGCAGGCGCTTTTGCCGCTGAGCTAAATCCCCAGCCCCAGAGAATTTTCCTTCTATCACACAAAAAAGTGTGAAGAATCCGCACAATATGCCTTGAATTATCATCAAGATACTCTCCTCACTGAAAAATGAATTTGACTAATATCAGTCACTCTTTATTACTGTGTTCTTAAATATAATAAGAATATTCTTCTTTGTTTGAGACAATGATTTCCAAATATTTTTTGCTTTATTGAGCTCAAAATCAACATTCTTCTTCATTTCTCATCACCCATCATTCCTGAAGACAAAAATAAAAAACTGAGACAGCCTGAGTCATACCAAGAGAGATAGCTAGAATCCCTGACATCTGTTACTTGGCATTTAATAGGGAATCCTTGTGATTGCTGGTAATCTAAAAGGGTGAGGATTGACAAGAATCTCAAAAGAGATGCTAAGTGTACAACAGACCTAATGGTATGTTTCTGAAAGTCAAGACAAGGCATTGGATGGTAAATATCTTCTTTTCAAATACAAGTGATTTTATCGATATTTCAGTAACAATCAACAATAATGGTGGTGGGTGAGTGCTGGTTACAGTTTTAAATTCTTAGTCAAGTCTCACTATTCTAAATTCACTAGTAGAAATTCATGATAATCCCAACAGAGACTAAGTTGAATTTACCTTTGTATTCTAAATGAAAATGAAAAAATGAGAATTGAAATGAAATTGAAAATAAAATATTGACTTATTTTTAATGAATGTAAACTGAGTGCTTTATAATGTAATTGACAAATGTATAGAGTCTGAGAATAGAATAGCGTTAGATAAGGTACAGAATATAATAGAGATTGGGAGAAGAGGAATAGAAGTTATTTCATGGGTATGCACCCCATGAAGTTTAGGATGATGAAAAGTTCTGGAGATGGATAGTGGTAATGCTTGCACACCGATGAAATTCCTTAATGGTACTGAACTATCTCTTAAAGTGGTTAAAAGTAGCACTGAATGTAATAAGACTGAATGTCAACCTTAGTTCAGGTATTATGTCTTCCAAAGTAGAACATACGCACTCGTAAAAAGCCCTCTAATTCTGCGTCATTCTACATTGAACTCTATCTACCACAAACCTTTATTTAGAGGTAATGTGAAAATGGTAGTATGCACAATGGTTCACAAACTGATTGAGTAGTAAGACTTCCAGGATTGAGTCTTTATATCACCGTTTTCCAGCTGTCAAAGTTGAACAAGTCTCCTAATTTCCCTAACCTGTCCCTTCTTCCTTTGGTAAAATGATGCTGATAATAATAATTGTCTCACAGGATTTTTGCAAAATTTAAATGAGTTAGTATGGAGAAAGGATTTTACATAGCTCTTATCACATAGCAAACATTTCAGTAAAGGTCAGCTAAACCGTTTTCTCTTTTTTTTTTTTTTTTCGGTCTTTTTTCCAGTACCGGGAATTGAACTCACGACCTTGTGCTTTCCAGGCAAGTGCTGTGCCGCTGAGCTAAATCCCCAGCCCTAAAATGTTTTCTAACTATATAACATGAAAGCTAAGTTTTCTTACTATACAAACTACTCACACACTGAGGGACATCACTTTCTAAAATAATATACAAGAAAAGAAGTTGATAACTACACACAATGTTCCAAATAACTTACTACATCTTTTAAAGAAAACCATTCCAACGGTGTATATTTAAAATTTATAAATTTTTTTTCCATTGTACAAAGTCCTTCAACACAGGAATAATGTTTATGTCTGCATATCCTCTAAGCAGTATATTCAGTATACTACACAGGACACCAGCCTTTACCACAATTCATTTGTAGATTATTAATGGGCAACAACTTTAATTGTCATTTATTTACTTTTAAATTTTAATGACTTATGAATAATTTAAATTTTTTTATATATTTATAAAAATGGAATATTAAACTTTCCGTGTATCTGTCCATCTCATTTTGGAAAAATATATCAAATAGAATTAATCACAGGATGTATTTACATAACATTGTGAAAGAGCATGAATAATTAATCGTAGCATTAGCCATTATTTAGTAAAACTAAAACTTATCACAAAAGAGAACATACTGTACTAGAGTCAACACAGTTGATCCTCAGTTTAGGATGGTCTGACTTATGAGTTTTCAATTTTTAGAGTGATGTGAAAGCAACAGCATTTGGTAGCAATCATACCTTGGATTTTAAACATTGATCCTTTTCCAGACTAGTGATAGACGGCATCATACTCTTTTAAGATACTGGGCAGTGGCGGTGAACCACAGATCCCAGTCAGCCATATGATTGTTTAACACTGCCCTGTGTGAACAATATTTTTGTATACAAGTATTCGATAAATGGCATGGGCTTTCCAAAATTTATTATAAAATAGACTTTATGTGAGATGTATTTTTCAACCACAGGTTAATTTAAGTGCTCTGAGCACATTTAAAAAGTATGATAAAATAAGCTATGAATGTTAAATAAGTTAGACATATTTAATGCATGTTTTGATTGAGATATTTTCAATTTACAATGAGTTTATCAGGATGTAACTGCAGCATAATTCAAGGAGCAACTGTATTTTCCTCTCCATGAATCCTACTGAAGGGACTAGCCTTCCTCTGAATTAACACTAATTGTTTACTGTCTATACCAAAATTTTCTGTAACTGTTGACAAACCAGTCACAAGGGTACACAGCAGGGAATGAAGCTATTTCTTCTACTAATCTTTTAAGCAATTTCTCTTACATATCTTGGCAGAAAGCCTGTAACAGTTTGAACAGAATTGTGCACAATATGTGCAGCACAGCCAAAACTCATTAAGTGCCTTTGTCTCACGCATCTTGTGAAACATATTATTGCACCCCTGATGAGCAATGTCTCCAAATGTTATGTTAACATTAAGATCGCCAGAAACCATTAATTTACTAGTCAAATTACATCTCTCAGCGGCGTTCGACAATGTTCTAGGGAACAATCTGCCTATCTCCAACTATAAAGGAAATTTGAATGGGTAGTTTCCAGGTACTTCAGGCATAGGTTAAGGATGTGTTCTGGAATACACTTAATGACCAGTTTATTACAGGATGAGATGTTAATTTAAACCTAACACATTTACATATATTTTTTCAGGTGTAAACAAGTGTTTCATAGCAATGTAGTAGCTTCATTCAAAAGTCACTCTATTTCAGATAATTAAATGAGCCTTCATTTCCTAGTTCTCCCTTCTATTGCTAGGTTCATGTTTTCTTTTGCTTCCAGTACTAGCATTCCACTTCTATATTTTCCCACTTCCAGGCCATCCCTACACTGTCTTTCCATCTCAAATAAAGTCTACTGACTGCCCTTTCCCCCTCTTTCTAACTGTTCTTGAAAGTATACCAATGAATAAATTATCTCTAACTAGCTGGAACGCAGGGTGACCTCCTCCTAACCCCTTTGTTAAACATCCTCAAATAGTCCTTCATACCACAGAACACAGTTATCTCTATCATTTTTGGCATATAAATTATTCAAATTTACATTTTAAAATTATGCTTGCTCCTCTGTCCCAGATTATAAACTAAATAAGGCTCTTTGCCTGACTTGGAATAGAATCCAGATCAGCACCATATATTCAAAGCATTTAATAAGTAGCAACTATGATTGACAAAACTTAATGAACTAAATGGTCATCTGGGTGAAATGAAATGCCACAGTTCTATTCCTCAGCTTCTTAAACTGAATTATCTAATGTCTTTGTTACCTATCTTCATCTGGGACACATCCTTGACTGATAAGTAAGCAATTCTTCATCCTTCAACTGTGAAATCAAATAAACTACATGACAACCCAGCAATAAGTCAAAATTGATCTTTAAGGCTGACCAAAAAAACCCCAAATCAACAAAAAGTAGATCAATTTAGTCATTGACCATGGACGGGGTCAACACACATAGGTCAAAATTCAACTGCATTTGATCTGGCAATCAAGAGGTCTCTTTTCTCTTTGCCATTTGCTAAATTCTAAAGCTAGCCAGGTGCCCTTAACTCAATTTAAAAAAATATTTTAAGGCAATGGCAGTGATAACAGAGTATTTATTGATTTGGAAAATAATTTCAATTGAGAAAATAGTGATAACATGGCAAATTTTTATTGGTTTTTGTTTTTAATAGACAATAGGCTGAGATACAAAATTAAATTTTGCAAGTATAAAGTTTTCTTACTTTGAAAAACACCAGAAGAGAAAATATTGCATCCTAATTTTCCAATAAACAGCATTAAAAGAGAAGGTGAATAGAATGATTTATAAAGCAGCTGCCGAATTCATCATTCAATAGAATCCCTGAAATGGTGGTTCATGTCCTACAACAGCACAGTTATTTTCCCAGAAGTGGCAATATCACAAAACCAGCCTTAGTCAGATTTTGTGCTTGATGATTCAGAAAACGTCAGGCCAGAAACAAATGGACAACTTCTCAAAAGTTAGGTGTCATAGCACTTTTGTAGCAGCTGTGATTTTTTAATATTGAAGGATCTTAAATCTTATACAGATGAGGCTTTTAGAGGTAAATGGATGGAACTAGAGACCATACTCACAAGTAAAATAAATCAGACTTGCATGTGTAAACATCCTAGTGTTTCCCTAGTGTGAGAAACTGAAAGAGTAAATACAATCCAAAAGGTACAATAATATTGTGAAAGGGAAGGAAACTGCTCAAAAGGAAAGGACAACTAGGATGGGGAAAGGAGAAAAGAAGGAAGGAATATATGTATATATATAAAAGTTGTACTACTAATGACCTCTTGACCTCATTAGTAGTTGTACTACTAATGACCTAATGACCTCTTGATTGCTAGATCAAATTGTACTACTAATTTCTATTAGTTCATTGAAAGGAACAGTTAGTGCTTATAATGTTTGATCAATTTTGCATGCCTATATCTGATAATCTGAGCAACTATTTTGAAGATAACAATATGCAATATAATAACCATTGTTAATTTCCTATCATCTTGTTTTGAAATTCTGTACCATTTTTATGTTTTTGTTTTGTTTTTTTTGTTTGTTTTTGTCTTTTTGAGGCAGGGTCTCGTTATGCAGTTCAGGCTGTTATTGAGCTCACTTTGTAGCCCAGGCTGGTCTCGAACTCTCAATGATCCTCCTGCCTCAGCCTCCCAAGTGCTGAGATTAGAGGCATGTGCCACCACGTCCATCCTTATGTTTTTTTATTATCTTTAAAATTAAAAAAATTTTAACAAGCAAAACAATAGATTTACAGGCAAATTTGCCCCCCAAAATAACAAAGTCAGAGAAACAATGAAATTAAACTCTGGAAAAAAGATATGATGTTTTCAAGCAGGTTGGAAAACATGACTGACCGTTGATGACAAAAAATGACTGAGAGTTGACTTTGAAAATGAACTTCCTCAAATCAAATTCTTGCTGTAGTGCTGCTAACTGCATGATTGGGGAAAGGTTTCTAACATCTCCTCTTTGTCTCAATGGACAAATACAGATAGTAACAGTACCTAGTGCTAAGGCTTCTTCTTTCATATACACACAGTTCTTAGACCAATAATAAGCACATGGAAGTGCTCTGTGCTGATCATCATTATTATTAATAAACTTTCAAATCATTACTACATTTTCTAAAGTGCTGAAGGATTAGATTCACTTTGTTTCTGTTTGTTTTCCCCTGTCCCTGAAGAAATAAGTCCTATTCCAGTGAAGCATTGTTTTAGAGAAGAAATTGAAAGTCTGCAACAGAATGAGTCCCCCAGAGTGAGTAAGTCTCCCACTGAAAACTAAAGTTAAATTTGAATTTCAAAATACTAGAAAGTGCTATTGTGATCATTTTGAAACTCAGCTGCAACAGATTGGGATAGCAAAAGCTAATAGGACGGTCATTGTTTGAAATAGGTGCCAAGTAAAAGTCACAAAAATCTACTATATGTTACTGATCTGGGTAAATAGGATAGGAGTATTTGAATGCAAACTGTGCAGTGAGAAAGTATTGCAAACATATTTCTATAGTTGTGCTACCCATTTTACTGCAGGGTAATGAACAAGGGAGCGTCAGGCTTTATTATGAGCTTGCAGGATCAGCATTTGCTTTAAAAGTGATCGCCAGTACCGGAAAGGGAGACCCTCAGAGGTTGTCCGCTCTACTAATCAGCTCACTTACTACTGACACTTGGATTTAAACATTGCCCCACATTGAATCAGAAGTCTGTATCAGGGTGTTCACAATACTCCAGACATGGGATAACAAAAAGCTAGCTAGGAATGTCCTGGCAACAAATGTATTTTGAGCAAAATCTCTTTCAAAACAACTACTGCTGTGGCCCAATGTTTCAAGCACTTTTCCCAGATATTCCTGCCATGTAAGTAGTCCCAGTAGGATGGAGTAGCGGAAGATATTTCAAAACATTGGTATCATTTTACAGAATCCTTTACTGTTATTTCCTATGGGGAAAGTTTGTATATAGATAAGGTACAGTAGCTATTATCACAATTTTGTATCTACACTTAACACCAAGTGTTAGAGAATACAGGAATAATAAACAGAACATAGTCTCTTCCCTGTTAACTTTCAGCTCTTTGCTGGGAGGTTTACTGCCATTGGGGAACATTAGTTGGCAAAAGCTACAATCCCCTCCTGCACACTTCTGCTGTAGCTTTCTAGCAACACCAAATGTTACAGGTCTCCCAGGGACGAAAACAGTCTTACACACGTGGATGAGTGCTTCATTTGGTGCCTTTTCACTTAGTCCTTAACAGAAACTTCTCTGCACTGATTGATTCTGATGCTATTTTATTCTGAACAGATTTCTTTGACCAGAATTTTTGTTGAAAAAAAGCACAATGGTGAGGTTATCTAGTCCCAGGACACTTTAACAGCATTTTCTTCAAGGAATAGACCAATTGTTTTTCCTTCAGGAACATGCTTCCTGTGAAAAACTATTTTAGACATGCAAAGATATTACTTTCCAAATGAATGATGGCAAGAGTCCTGTGAAAACACTTAAAGAGCATTATTTCAGCTTCTGTAGAGATCTTGAAATCCTAACTTAAAGAGAAATTTCATAGAAGATCTTTTGGTGAGGATCATTCTAGTAAATGGAAGGTTGGTAAAATTATCTCCTATACACAGCCTTTGAAAGAAACTAGTGTCAGTCAATTCTCTAGGTAATGTTTATAAAAATGATGCCTGAAATTTAACTAGAAAATCTCACCTTTTCAGCTATTTAATTATATACACTTGACCTTAGAGAAGCACAACAAACATGAAATTTAGGTAACTGAAAATACATTTCATAATATAGGACAGCTAGTGTTTCTAGTTCTGGTGATTTCTTTATAAACATTCAACAGAAAGTTCACTACTCTGCTGATTAAAAAAAGTAATTATTACTGATATAGCAATAAAATCACTTTAAAATCATATATCTTACAATATAAGGTAAAGTTTATTCTGTACAAGTTCAAATTTTACTGCCTTCTTAATAATTTGTAAATCATGTTGACATCTTAAAAAAATGTCCATATTAGCGAAGTCCAAATTTTACTGCTTTATTATTTCTATTATGTATTTTTGAAATGGAAATCTTTTGACCTTAAAATAACCAAGTAATAAAATAAAGTAGTAAAAGAAATTGAAAAGCCACCCATCTGACTCTTTATTTCAAACCATTAAGATAAAAGTCAGAGAAAAAAAAATGGATAGCAAATCCCTCTCTACCCCCTAAATGTATTACTACATCAATAGGAATAAAAATGGATAGGCTCTAGTTAGTCAATACAATAGGAAATTATTGTTGTACTAATATCTTAACAGATAGCATTATTTTTGTCTGCTTTATGTGAAAAATTACTTGGCTATTCACTGAAGTTATTTCCCAAAAAAGTGCTTCCTATTTTAAGAACACTACATTACAAGCACAGCATCATAAAGAAAAACAGAAAATGGTATTGGCCTTCACTCTTGAAATTTCAATATTTTAATGTTAATAGTTACCTGCTATTTCTTGTATGACAACATGAATATTGAACAATGTCGTTCGAAAAAAACCCAACAAAGAACCTGAAAAAATATGCCATAACACATGTCAAATATATTGTAGAAAGCAAGCTACAATAAAAAGTATAGGAAATCTTTACCTATAAAATTCTTCATCATTTTAACAGAAGTCTTTGTGATTGACACTCAATCAGTGTTTTAGCAATTAATATGCTTTCTGTTAATCATTACTAAACTTGTTAATTCAAACACCATTTTCATTCCTATGACAGGGTTTTGTTTAGGAATCTAAAATTCAAAACCTTTGCTCTTAATATTACTGAAATAGAATACCAGTCCCAACAAGTAACTACTTACAGTCTATTTTGGGTCTGTGCTCTTATGCTTCCGATCCAGTTACCTCTACAAGTCCAATGTATATTCAAACTTATTTAGACATATCAAACTTCTGAGTTGAAATAATAGGTGACATTATGGAATTAACTCAATCACTCCAGCTTCCTACTAGCGAACATGGCTTTAAGTAGATCCTATAGGCAAAATATGTCAGAGGAGAATTCTTTAGTGTTCTCCTCCTCCAAATTCATCTCATTGGAGCAACCAAGTTACAAAAGAAAAGCCATATTACTGGAATATTTTTTCTTTGTCCTGGATTATTGGGAATCACTGATATCTCATCAAGAGTTGAGCTTTAACCTGGGTATATAGCTCTGCGGCACAGCGCCTACCTGGCAACATGGGGCGTGAGTTCAATTCCTGGTACTAAAAAAAAAAAAAGAAAAGAAAGAAAAAGAAGTGTTGAAGTTTAGATTTCTCATATATTAGTTTCAATTATTACATCAATTACATGTTGGTCCTTTAGAACATACTTTATAGGAGAAAATGTAAAGTCTTCACTCACTGAGCAGATCAAACTCCTAAATTCAATGTATATTTTTCATCTACGTATTTATGGTCAAAGACTGGCTTTCCATTAAGGAATCAATGGAACCAAAGCATCAAAGTATATGCTGCATTTCTATTTAAGTTCTGTTTAAAAGGCCAAGGTAATTGTCACTGAGAACTTGAGCCTGTCAACAGACCAAAGTGTGCTTTTTTCTGACTAGCTCCTTAACTGAAATACAAAGGTAAATTGGATCATGTCTTGAAAGTACCAAAGCATCCAGTAAATTCAACCAATCAGCCATAAGTGGTAAAACAAGCAGTTAATATAATTTGGATTAATCATATCCATTGCAATTATGCAAATGTAGCTTGGAATGTTATGTGTCATTTTAGTGTGCTGCTGTGGCTTTTAGAAGGCCTATGAACTTCTGAACAAAAAGACAGTAGCAAAGAGTACAGGGAAAGGTGTTGACATTATCATCAGCTCTGTTCTCAGATGACCTGGGTATTAAAGGCTAAAAGCTATATCTTGCTTCATCTCACAGATAAACCTGTGGTTTGGCTCCAGCCTAGTACTCTGGTTAAGCACAATTAGACAAACAAGCATAATTTACCCTTTACATTGTATTATATTAAGAGCTGATGAACTGCAGCTCTTTATTTGCATACAGCGGCAGGAGAAAAAAGGAAAGACTGAATTACTCTTCAGAATGTTTGGCCCTGAAATCTATTTTTGTAGATGAGTCCTCTGAAATACCTTGTGGATAAGGGCTCAAATTATCAAACCAAAATGCTTTAGTCTCTGGCAAGGAAAAAACTCCACTATCTGAACAAAACAAAAGACCTGGGAGGTTAGAAGAATGCTTTAAAATTAAGAAAGCTGTGTAGCTGTCACATTTTATAACAATACAACAGACATCTCTGCTTGCAATTTTGTTTTAATCAAGAACTATTCCTCAGTCCTGTCTCCCTCCCTGCTGCAGAGATCTAGCTCATGTGAGGTAACAAGATGAAGGCTGTCAGAGCAGCTGCTCACGATGAAAGGTCTCCACAAAGCAGCAGCTTCTGCTGTACCAGGTCTTCCCCGTGGAACCATATTCAGACACGTGAACCAAACACGTATCATGTGTCTCCTTTCTCTTGTACAAACTGAGAAACAGAAGCAGTGGGTGGGAAAAGAGACAGTAAAGTCAACCCTCGGCTTGTCAAGGCAACTTAGTTATTTCCGCAGAAATTACTGAATTCTGTAGAATAGATTCAACCAAAACTATACATTCTTGTAGAACAATTACCTTTGATAACAGATAGTATTCAACTTATGGTTTAGAAGCTGTGATTATTTAATGGTGCATGTTTTAGAAAATAGATTGACTTCTCCACATCAGTACAGAACATTAAAAAGATAACCTACTCATCTTCCAATTAAACCCAGCAAAACTGTGAAATGGCTGAGGAAGCCACCAAGGGATCTGCTGATGAAGCTTCAAAGGATAAATTCAACTTCACTTTCAACCAACAAGATTAAGAATAAAATTTAACTTTCTCAAGTTTTGATAAAACAGCTACTTCATTTTCTTTTAGAAAAGAAAGCAAAGAATTCTTTCCAGAATTAGAATTCTAAATAACAAGAGATCTACATAACAAGAAACTAAGTGTACACTCAAGCAAGGGCATTATGAAGCCAACAAATAAGTTTTGGTGAGAATCTCACTCTAGAATCACCTTCATTTCAAATGGATAATATTAGAGAAAGGTGTTTTTATCTCAGACCAAGTAAATTACAGTATATCCAATCAAATTCACAGAGATATGAATTTAAATTCAGAATTCTGTCATTTTATTTCACTCACCAAATTTAAAACAAAATCCATTTCCTGTTATCATATACAAAGAATGATAAATGGCATGAAAAATACACTACAATGATTCAAGTTCCTGAGAAAGTGCCTTATGGAAATGATACAAACAACAGCATCAAGACACACATATGCACACATATAGTGATTGCACTGCATTTGAAGGGGAAAATACTTCTACATGTTGGCAACATTATGCTGTATTTACTCTATAGCACACTGTGTGCATAGTAAAAGTTTGGAAAGCCGTATGTTATGAAAAATAAGCAGAAGACAACATTCATAGTTGTTGTCTCTGTCCATTCATCCCCGGCACTGTATGTTGTTCTCTCTCAAATTCTTATAAATTGTCACATTTTGGTCACCAATAATCTCCTCCTTGTTCTGTGTCACTGTCAAACTGTTTTTTGACTTCAACAAGAGATAAAATAATCTCCACCTTTTCTGCCAACTCTTTCTATTCTGACTTCCTCCATAACTTTCCTCCCCTCTCATTACCAACACAGAAATGAAAAAATAAATAACAAATCACGTATGTTTTGCTTGTGTTCTTGTACTCTCTAGCTAGGAATTTGGAAATCTTTTCTCTTGCCCTAAAATTGTTTCCTAAATATCTGTTGAAATCCTGAGATCCTCTCTATCTCCTGCACCAGCTGCCTTAGGTTAGGCCCTTAAACTATTGTGTTTGCCTTCTTTCTCTGCCCGCTTTCACTTCCCCCTCAGTTTAATTCTCCTTTCACCTTTCTCCTATGTGCTCTTTCAAAACCATCTTTCTTATTTCACCACTTTCCTTTAAAATCATTGACACCTGCAGGGTGAGAGGAACCTAAATAGCTTGTGTAGACTGCAAATCTTTCCTGTACTTCTCCTTTTCTCAGCAGCCTGGCTTCTCACTGGTATGCAGGGTACCCTGTGCTAGAACACTAAGCCACTGTTTCTCCTGTAGGTTGTGGACCTGGCAGAATCCCTGCCTACAATGGCTCCTCTAACATCATTGCTCCATCTACTTTCCTATGTGCTCTTTTAATTTGAGAGCTCTCAAATATTGCTCATTTAATTTACGTATACATCTTTTACACTATATTATAACCTCTTCTGGTCAAGCAGTATGTTATATTTATTTCTGTAACCTTAAGTATATTATAGCACCTGGTACTGAGAATTTGAATTGATAAATGAATAAATAAATGGATAAGTAAATGACTCCAACAATGTAAAATATGCACAACAATGGGCAAAGGGGGGAAGTAAATATGAAAAAATGAAGATGGTTATGTGCTGATACATGGATTAGAAATACTTTTTCATTTTTAATTAACTTTTGAAAAGTTATAATTAAAAAACAAAGAGCTTAAAAATCTGCAATAAATATCTACTATAGAAATTTTCTTTGATACGTAAATGCTTATAGGACTTGCATTTTTAGTATACACTAGAGTAATATTAGTAGAGATCTGGGTTTAGTTATCTTTAAAGGAACATTTTAAGCCAAGTAGACTTCCTATATCATTTGTTTGAGTCGTCTACTCAAAATCACTCAAGATATTAGAGCTTTGGTGGGTTTTTTCCTGTTTAAAATTGACAGGTAATTTTTACAAAGGTTAATTTAAGGTTTCCGTCCTAAAGAGCAACCTTCAGAAGTTCATACATGTGGTTCTGTCCATAGGCAGAATCTAAAATTACAAACGGGAATGTAATGCTCACCAATGAAACATCAAATACTAACAGAAGCCAGGAAATGTTTTGCATTTCCAATCATGCTATGTCACTTTACATATCCCAAGACCCCTGGCATATAAAACTTCTTGTGAGAATAAAATTATGCTTTCTTAGATTTAACATAAATGTATATACATTTAGAGAGAATAGCAAGACTGTGCTGTCAGAGGTATACTCTTTTTAATCCACAATGATTAGTAATGTATTTCAACTGACACTGCATTTTATGTCATCTGCCCTTGACTTTATTATTAGCTACCATGAAAGGTGGGAGAAGGGAGGATTCCATTACTGTTGATACATAAAATAATATAAGGAGCAGTAGCCTAATTTTTGTTTAATGCTTAGACAATGTAACAGCAGTAAATTCTCACTTCGCTGAATGAAATTCTTCCCCATGGTCTAAGAAGTGTAGAAGTATACAAGAATATAGAGATTACCTAGCCGGGGGTTCTGACTTTCTGTACATCCTCTTACACCCAAAATGATATGATTGAAGTAGAATACAATGGAAAGGGCATGACTACATGAGGAACCACTAAAGGATACTACTCTTAAAATATTCACTATCAAGATTTTGAGTTAACAGAAGGAGCTACACAAATCCTGCAAGATAATTTCAGCTACCATAAAAATTTAAAGAACTATAGAAAAAAACACACGTTTATGTTTTAAGGAAGCTCCACTTACAGTATGTTATGAAGTTCCACCCATAGCATTTTCAGTGTCATACTTTATTTCAAAATGTGAGGATCTACACAGAGTGCAGTCTAATGCAGACTGAGGTCACTGGAATAGGAGCACATGTATGCTTATGCCTTCAGAGCAGCTAAAGTGTGTCTGAGCTTCAAATTCTGTGCTCGATGCTGTAAGACTCTTTTTTGCTTGTTTGCGCCTGTTAAAGAGCTGCACTCAGAACTGGACGTTCCCTACTCAGACCTCCCTGCAGGTCCTTGTGTGCCCTACAGGAATTTGTTGCCTAAAGCGGCTGTCTTAGCTGCAGGGCAACTTGCTTAGGATTTCTACCTCCTTCTAGATGCTGACCTCACCTTGGCTTTTTTGTTGGTGCCTGAGACATTCTTCCCTTTTCTAATCTAGTTTCTAGCTGGCATGAATGGTGGCTTCTCTGTCTGCCCCTCTTTGTCTTCAACTTTTACAATAGTCTTCTTTGGTCTTGTTTCTTTTCTGATACTATTTCTTGTGTTGTTGTCAGCGTACTTTGTTATGAAGACCTTCAGCCAAACAAGGTGGAGTCAGTTCTAAACAAGTCCAGTTTCAAAACAGGATGACCTCAGTCTCTGAGCCACACAGCCCTGCCCCAGAAGCTTTCTAATGATAACAATCCATGACCTTTGAGTGAGTCTCAAGGTGGGTGATATTTGCTTATGTGGTACAGTCAGATAATTCTTTCCTTGATCTTGATTTCATTAAAAATGTCAACAGCCAAAATGGTACTCCTTTGATCTTCATAGTAGATAAAAGAGAATTGTTTAGACTTGCCTGTCTTCTTGTCACATGTGAAATCAATGTTAACAGTCTTCCCTTACTGGGGAGATACACCAAGTCTACGTCCTTTGGTCCCTTCATAAAGAAGCCCTTCTAGGCAGATCCAGGCACTGTCCTTGTACATGGAGTGCCAGGATACACTGTGTGGCCCCTTTTCATTCAGTTCATCAATCAGTTTCACCTCGGTTAACCACATCCCATCCACCAGTTCATAAATGGCACCAGGTGGCTGCACCATGCCCACTTTCAGGTAGTGGGGGATCATCATTTGTGGTCAAGTTCCTCAAAATATTGCCCAATCCAGATGCCCCCTTCTGCAATTTAACATTCAGCATGTCATGGCAGTCCTTTTCACATTCAAAACTAGGCTACTCCTCACTAGTTTGAATGTTCTAAGCCAGTTGAGTTTCAAACTATGATGGCAAGACTGGAATAAAAGCTTTTGCTTTCAAAACAAGATGATAGGAAATTAACAGTGGTTGTTATATTGCATATTGTTACCTTCAATGAAGTTGCTCAGGTTACCAGATGTAAGAATTCAAGATTGATCAAACAATTAAAGAGAATAAAAATAATTTTAAAAATTCAAAATGATACAAAGTTTTACTAATCAAGATATTAGGAATTCAACAATGGTTTTTGTGTTGTTCTGTTTTTATCCTTGTTGTTATTTTGTTTTCTCTTCTCTTTAAAAGAAAAAAAAGCTTTAGTTTACAAATAGAATGCAATCATGGAAGTTATACCTTTATTATTTCATTTTTCTCCTTGCAAAACATGCTTTTGAGTGTTTACAATGTACTACTTTCAAGTTATCCAGATTATGAAGGGTAAATATTTGATAGGCTACAAAGCAAAAATTTAGACTGTGTTCTATTTAGTATGTACTCATAATATTGCTCAGGATTCTCCAGAGAAACAGAACCAATACAGAGTATATGTGTGCGTGTGTGTGTGCGTGTGTGTGTGTGTGTGTATGTGTGTGTGTGTGTGTGTGTGTGTGTGTAATTGCAATTCTGGTTATGGAGGTTATATCCCAGTTCTGTAATCAAAGGGGTCAACATGTAGCTCCAGTATGAAAGCCAAAAGATTCCAAGACCTAGAAATGGCTTGTGTTTCATTTCAAGATTCAAAAAGAAAAAGGACCAATACCTCAGCTCACAACACTCAGAGAGGAGTTTCCTCCTATTCCTGGGAGGATCAGTCTTTCTGTTTATTATATTCAGTTTTTCAGTTGATTGGATGAAGATTGGATGACAGCTAGTCCACATTCAGGAGAACAATTTGCTTTACTCAGTTCATCAATTCCATATCAGTCTCATCTCAAACATCCTCACAGACGTACCCAGTATAGTGTTTGACTAAATATCTGGGCACTCTGTGATCCAATCAGATTAACACACAAAATTAAGCATCACAGCCATACTTCCTGGCTGAACCATGATCATAGTTCCCAACCCCTAAGCCAGTGATAATCCTGCTCCACTATTTGATATTTATTTTATTGATTGTAGAAGATGATCCCTTGCTCTTGAAGATGACAGTCCTTGGGGTACATATAATGCACATTTGTGGGTACAGTCTAAAGTTGTACTGAGAAACAAAGGAATATTGACGCAGGCCATGGATAAAGCCTCCAATGTGTAGCTGCAGTGGGGTTTTGCAGACTTAGTTTGATTTGATTCTTCAAAGTAAGCCACCCAATTTCTTGTGAAAGTACTGCTAGCTCTGTAGTGCACAAGCTATAAAGCTAGCAATTTTCCCCCAAAGGGGTGCTTCACTGTGCTTCCAGTCATGGTGCCAATCCCTTCTGAAAGCGCCCTAAAATAGCCACTCAGGGGTAATATTAGTACTCAGCAGTCACACGTCTAACCTATCAGCTTTGAAGTTCAGAAAATAGTGGCAGACTTGTCATTCTGCCTTTGCTATTTCATTTAAACCCCTTTCGCCAGCACAGATTAAAAGACACAAAAATAGCGCATAATTGAAGAAACTTTAGTTGAAGAAATTTTAAAAGCCCCTTCTATGTCCTTGGATGAAAAGTACACTTCTATTTTGTTTAATTTCACCCACAATTGAATTTCAGCTTAAAGGCAAGACATAAGTAGTTCCCAGTGAATACAGTAGAATTTCTGGTTTATTTTACTTATAAAAGGTGGGCAAATGGCATATGTGTCAGGGAGAAATTATCTGGGATATAGTGTTGTATTTGGAAAAAAGGATTTGAGAAATTACTCAGTAGTGTCCAGGAGCTTATACAGTATATCATAGGATAGAAATCAACAGCTCCTAGTTAAAATATGAATGGTATTTGGATGGAGGAACAGACAACAAAGGTATTTTTTGCAGCATTAATATAGCACACAACATGATCAGCAACTCAGGTTACAGGTGTTTCATCCAAAAAAAGTTAAGGGGAAAGTGTTTTGAAAAGCCAAAATAGGAATGTTTAATTGTCCACATAGATTCTCTCTTTCTCTAGAAAGTCACTTTCACTAAAACAGCCACATTAGTCGCAGTAGACTTACTGCCTGTAACCCGCAATATTTTAGTGGCACATGAGAATTTCCCAATCATGTCAATGTATATAATATACATTTATTTTATTGTTTAATATATATGATTTTATTGTTTAATAGATATAATCATTATATCAGGACAACCCTAAAGCCTAATTTGAGAGATTTTTCTCTTCTTTTTTTAATTTTAAGAAAGATGGAACACAATCCTATGAAAGTGTCTGGGGCCCATAGAAGTCATAATATTTCATAATATATTTCTGCTGCTTATAGCCGTGTTTTACCTATATGGCCTCGTCTCACTGACTAGAACTTGTTGCAATAAAGTTAGAATGTTTTTTGATGGTACTGGGAATTAAAGGCGAGACCTTCATATTGAAGAACTTCCCATCTCTTCTTATCTTGAAGTTACCCAAACTGGGATTGCACTTGTGATCTTCCTGCCTCAGCTTCCCAGAGTTCTGGGATTACATGTATGTGCCACCATTCCCGGCAAGAGAAATAAAAGTCTGGCTTAGTGTGTTCTGTCTCATATGAACTTGGAATTGAAATTTAAAGTTCTTAGAATTTGATAACTTGTGGCGACCTACACCTTAGAGTCTTTGGTGTAGTCATGTGGGTGAAAAAAAGAAAGAAAGAAAGAAAAACACCATATCCAAAAGAAAGAAAAGAATGAGAGTTGATCCAGCCTGTGAGGAGAGATGGTAAGAAGGACCTGGAAAAGTTGCCTGAGTTCTTGGTGCTTTCCAGTCTCAATGCAGTACTGAAGACTGGTTGTCAGATGTGGTGGATTGACAGCTAGTGGTCAACTTATAACACCGAGTTGAACTGAGTCAGCATGGTGCTGGGTGTGGAGGGCTCACCTGAGGATTGTTGCCAGCAGCATAAAAAGAAAACTGGAGGAGAAGAGGTTGCAGGCTGTTGATTCTGCTAGAGAAGCTTGTCATGGTGGTTTCTTGATAGGAACTTGGCTGTTATCATCAGAGGATCTTGGGACTTCACTGTTGCGGAGGATGGCTGTGGTTCTCTTTGGGGGAGCTCCGGTCTTCATCTTGAGCATTGCTTTCTGGCTCCAGTGCAGATCCTTCAGCCCGCTGAGACAGAGCCTTCCTCTCACTGGCACAGGCTTTCTAGCTTTCACCACTGACCTTTGGGCCTTCCTAGTGCAGATCCTTGATACAAACTTGCATGAAATAGTGTCATGGGCTCAAGTTGGATTCATGGAGGACACTGCCATGGGTTCTAGGTCCTCAGCTGAACTCATGAAAGACATTGCCATGGGATCCAGGCCCTCATTTGGATTCTTTCAGTCTCTAGTGTGTACAGACCACCCACACTCTTTTACGTTTGACTCTTTGGGTGAATAGTGTAAAATAATCCTATAAATTGTGCCCTGTGTTATATGTTTTCCCTTGCAAACTCTGACTACAACACCAGATTTCCTATGTGTGTTTAATACATATAAAATATATGAATGTAATACATAATATATAATAAATATTAAATATGTAATATATAATAGTTGTGTATAATATAAGTATACAGGTGTATGTATGTGTGTCATTTAGATATGTGTAAAATAATTATGTTTTTTTGCTTTATTTATTCTTGTTTTGGGGGATTTGCATTGGATTTTTGGATTTTCTTGTTAGTTTTTTTTTTTAGTGTTTTGTATGCTGTTTAACCCTTAGAACATAAAGCTGGGTTCAGCAGGCCCATCTCTTACTTTTCTACTGTACATTTGTACATTAGTGTAATAATAGCCAGCTATGCATCTCAATGCCTTTCCTTGAGAGATGTAAGAAGTAATCTATGTGTTTACCCACTTGATATGATGAACAGGAAGGAGTGTACACATGCTCAAAAGTGCCAAAACAGGATTTAGAGGCACCATTATGCTGCAACTGGTTTTACATATGTTTATCCGAGCACCTCAGAGGATCCAGTACACCCACTCCACTCCAGAATTTGTTAAAAAGAATTTTGCTTTTGATTTTTCTGGTAGAAGGAGTCTAGTTCAGTACAATGGAACATAAAAAATGAGATTTGCAAGTTTTAAATGAGGTCAAAAGTGAATCATAAGATTACTCATGGATATATGATGAAGATTATCCATTATGATAAAATACAGGCTTTCATAACAGAATAGTGATGTGAGTGCATGATGAGGAGGAGGATGATGATGTCTTTGACATTGGTCATATGAGACAAAGTTCCTGTGACAGTGAAATGGAGCAGGAATCAACAAACACGGACACAAGGAATAAGATCTCCTTGATTCAGATGATGAACACAGCAATGTCAGTGTATACTTGACTAGTCACAATGACCAGGCAATCAAATGGAAGTATCCAGTGTTAGAATGAGATCCAAATACATAGTGAAGGTCTTGACAGGGGTGAAATGTTTTGGACAGAATGCCAACACTGTCATGCAATGTTGGAAATTGTAACTGACATGCAACAAGATGCTGTGAAATACACAAAGGCTGAAATGCAAGTAAAACACTCCGTATGCACCAGTAGCCATATTAAAAATGTATTATGACATCTCACTAGCTGAACTGAAAGCATTCATAGGGACTGCTGTACTTAACAAGGATTCCTTATGGTGATTGCAGGAATGTAAAAGACTTATTGAAAAGCAATGGGTGAAACTATGGCATAAAAATGTATGTCCTTATGGACGTGAAGACTTATTATGCTTTCAGTGTAGACATTTATCCTGGAACTTAGCCATCAGGTCCTTATTCACAGTAATAAGCCAAATGACGTTGTGAACAGACTTTTTGCTCCCATTTCCCAAACTAATCAGAATGTGACATTCAAACATTTGTTTAGAAGTTTCCAATTGATGTTACATTTGCTGACAGAGCACAAGTTGACCAGCATCAGCCCAAGAACTGTACACAGGGACAAAGTAGCAATTCCAAATGAAATGTTGCAATCTTAAAACAAAAAATTGTATAGTACAATCTACTGATTTCAGATAGTGATAACATTGACATGGTGTGGCAAAGAAAAATAAACTGGTTCTGCTGCTGTCAACATTTTACCATGATAGAAATATTAATAGGAAAACCTTGACAAAACAGAAGCCCAAGATGGAAATTTTCAACAACAAAACCAAAGGTGGACTAGATGTTTCTGATGAGTTATGCAGCAACTACGATGTCATTTGAAACACAAAGCAATGGCCAGTGGTGGTGTTTTAGTCAATCCTAAACATGTGTGGCATAAATAGTTTGATAGTTTGCCAAGAAAATAACAAGAGCAAAATATCATGGACAAATTTTCTTACAGGATTGGGACTGGAGTTCATAAGAGATCATTTACACCAGAGGAAAACCAAAAGGTTTCTGCTGAGGGAATGATGGAAAAAAATTATGGTACACACTGGTGAGCTGACAGGTGAACAGGCAGGTGCAGCATCACAAAGACCTACTATGACAACAGGAAAATGAAAGACATCAACTGTGCCCTACAAGAAAGTACAGGAAAATAAAACATAGGTACTATCAGTGTAAATGATACTTGTACATGGAACATGCAGTTGTCATGTGTGAGGAGTCCCTTGGGTATGACAGTTGAAGCAAAACTTATCTGAGGCAGACTTGTTTGTGTTTACATTGTAGTTCACATAGCTTTATATTCTTAATGTTCTCTCTTAGGTTTTGTAAGCAAGTAAATCACTGATGTGAAAATGTTTCTGTCTGGTCTAAGCACTCATTACACATTTGATATTTTATTGTATTGACATCTTATTTCCCTGATAACTGCAAGCTGTAAAATATAGTAGGATGCTCCTGACAATAAAGGAAGAGAGGAAAGGTGACAAGACTGTCATATATGAAAGAAATGCTAAATACAAGTGCTGTCAGTGTAATTGAGTCCTATGCATGGAGCATTCAGTTGTCATGTGTGAAGACTGCCTTGGGTGTGACAATTAAGCAAAACTTACTTTTGTGGTAGAGTTTTATTGGTACTTTCATTGTAGTTCATATAAGACTTTATTTATGATATCTTTTAGGATATGTAAGGAAATACACAGCTGATGTGAAAATGTTGATGTCTATTCTAAATTAAAAATTTAATAATTTATTTTATTGATATTCCATGTTCTTGTTAACTAAACACTGTGTAGTGTAATAACAACCTTCTGAAAAAAACAGCAAGACCACTGAGATGTCAAGTATGTCCTACAAAAAAGGCCAGGAAAGCAAAAGACATGTGCTGTCAGTACCAGCGACGCGTGTGTATGGAACATGTTTCTGTCATATGTGCAAACTGCTAGGTGTAATAGTTGAAGTAAAATTATTTTCTGTAGAGTGCTATTGATATTTTCACCGTAGTTCATATAGGAATTCATTTCTGATATTCATTTTTAGACTTTGCATACCAAAAACCAGTCAATGTTGAAAATTTTGATGCTTTTTATAAACCCTTAACAAATATTAAAAACTCAATACTTTATTTTTGTGATATTTTTCCTATTAAATACTCAGTGTTTAATATAATAAAACTCATAAAAGTAAAATTAATAATTCATCAATAATTCTAAAGAATAAGCATGGATCTGACAGACCCATGTTTCTGGCCAGGGATGTAGTTCAGTGGCACAGTGCCTGTCTGGCAAGCATGAGGTTGTGAGTTCAATTCGCAGTACCAAAAAAAAAATAAAAAATAAAAAGACCCGTGTTTCTGCACCTTAATGACCAAGTAAGTTTTATGTTCTTACTGTTCATTTTTGCTAACTTTGCAAATATTCATTAGTTTGCTAGGGTGCTAGGGCTTCCATAACAAAGTACTACAGCTAGGTGGCTTTCAAACACAGAAATTTATTGTCTCACAGTTCTTGAGGCTTGACATCTGAAAAAAAATCTCAGTAATATTGGTTCCTTCTGAGGTCTGTAACAGAAGAATCTATTCCATCCATACAGGTTGTGATGGTTTAGATTTTAAATGCTCTCCAAAGGCCAAATGTGGAAGGCTTCTTAGTCATCCATGTATGGCACTATTTCAAGGTGATGGAAAATGTAGGAAGTAGAGCCTAGCGGCAAAAAGTCAGGTCACTATGGGTGTGCTCTTTAGGGGATGTCATGTGCTTCTAGGCGCTTTGTCATTCTTTTTCCTCCAGGCAGCTTTGAGCTCAGCAGCTTGTTGCCCCGTATGCTTCCCACCATGATATTCTGCCCCTTCCCCAGACTCAAAAGTTACACAGCCAAGTGACCATGGGCTGAAACTTCCAGATCTGTGATCCCAAGTAAATCTCTCCCCCTTTTAAACTAGTTATCTCAGGTATTTCATCACAGTGATGGAGGCTGACTAACACACAGGCCTCTCTCTTTGACTTGCAAAAGGCTTCCTTCTCCCTACGCCTCTTTACATTGCCTTCTTGAGATGCCTGTCCATATCTAAATTTCCTCTTTTTGTAAATATACCAACCAATTGGGGTTAGAGCTCTCCTAATAATCTCATTTTCATTTGATTGCCTCTGTGAAGATTCTATATCCAAATAAGAGCATGTTCTGTGGTAACAAGGACTAGAAGCTCAAAGTAGAGATTGTAAGAGAAGGATCACAATTTAGCCCATAACAAGTCGTATCCAGACCAAGAGAATAAGTATAGATTATTATACACTACTTATTTATTTCTGTCAATTATAGTATTTTATTTTTTGCATTTTTATAGAATTTTAACATTTAAGGAATTATATGTTTTTTCCTCCTCTTAAATTTGTCTCCCATAACTTGAATTTGCTCACAGAGCACTTAAAGTCATTAATTTCTGTAACAAGATATAATGCATCATAATGAAAAAGAATACAGATTCTAAATAAGATTACCTGAGTTAGTAATCTGTCATTATCATTACCATAATCACAGGCAGTTTATTTAATTTCTTTTAATTTTCCACAACTATAAGTTGACATGAAAAGAGGACCTTTCTCTTTGTGATGTTATGAAGATTAAATGAATTGATATCTATAAAGTGCTTGACATAAAGCAAGGACCATCTGGTCTCACTCTTATGTCTATAGAGTCAGAGCCGTCCCTTATGCCCTGTCCTTCCTTTATGAAGCCTGCCCTTTATGATAGTCCCAAGGAAGTCCTTAGCAGCTGCTTCCCTTCTCTGGCTTAGGGTCAGGAGCACAAAGTTATCCTAAGACAAGGTTCCATGGTTTAGACCTGCCACTTACCTCCCTAAAACCCAGAAGATCTTACTTTAATTTCCACCTCTAGGGAAATTAAAGTAAGATAATGGCAATGTCTCTAATAATGCCAACCATAAGGAGTTTGTTTTCTCAATTAAGTGAGTTAATTTATATAAAGTACTTTGTACATGTGGAGTGTACACTTAATGCTAATATTATCATTACATTAGATAAATTAACCAGGTGGCAATCTCCACCAGTGACCAAAATGCCCAGTGACATGGCCCTAACTCTAATGAAGTTCTTGGCTAGACCACTGCTGTGCCCAACAGTCTTGAGAATTTTCAAATACTCTTTATTGAGATTTAGTCAGGGTGAAAAATTCTAATTTGGGCAGCTTTAGTCTACATATCAATGACATTTACTTTACCTCTTTGACTTCTTTTAAGTGCAATTCTTAAAAGAGAATCACAAGAGGAATGCATAAGAAACATGAATCTTGAGTTTATCATTTTAACTGTTCAATTAAAACACAGAAACATCCCATATCTGGATATTTCCATGTAAAATATCTCTAAGTGCATGACATGTAATTAAACAAATATTACTAAGGGAATATTCCAAAGGAGTACTTTAGCTATGCTAAAAATAATGGGCAAAGAATGGAAAAATGGGAAATGGAAAACTAATGTACAAAGAATATCTTTATAGTTATACAGTACAGAAGATTAAATGAAATGTGTTAGTTTCCCTTTGAGGAAGGGAATACAATTCTCACAATTAAAAACAAAACTAATTTCCATCAGGTAGAGACATCAATAGAATTTATAAATATATCATAACAACTTGATAGTAAGTTTCCTCAAAGTCTCCATATATTTTATAGAGAAAACAACAATTATCTAGAATATATACAAAACAAGCTTAAATTTTACTTGCAATTCAGAGGAAATAATTGACAATGAAATATTGAATTTCCTACACAGTACAGCAAGCAAAACTTAAGTCATATATCTGATAAAAGGGATTATTTAAAATTCTATCATTTTTATTATGGTCTGGATATTGTTAGAGTGTCCCCCACTACTTCACGTGTTGAAATTTACTCCTCACTGTGACATACTGAGAGAGTGCAAGCTTAATCCAGTGACAGTGTTTAGACATGGGCCCTTTGGAAAATGATTAGGATTAGCTACATTCATTAGCATGGAGCCCTACTGTTTGAGTTCTGGGAGGTTTTTATGTTGTTTTGTTTTGAGAAAAGTGAAGAACCAGATAGACATTTAGACTCACATGTCCACACTCCTTGCCTCTTGCCATGTGAGTGTCTGTTCTGCCTCAGAAACCTGTTAGCAAGAAAGCCATCACCAAATACAACTCTGAGTGTTTCCATCCAGATCCATGAGTCGCATTAAATTCCTTTTCTTTATAAAGTAGCCTGCTTCCAGTATTTATTTATAGTAATGTAAATGAACTAATATAGTTGTATAACTAAGGAAGTCCGATACATAGAAGTAACACATTTCCCATAATGATACTAATTACTGTACAGCATCCATAACCTTTACAGCACTGAGCTTAATTCAAACAAAATAACAGATGGTATTTAAGGAAAACAACCCTTTATATTGCTTCATTTTTTTCTTTTCATGTGTCACTAATAGAGTAAATTATGTTAGAAGTTCATTCAAATCTAATTATATGTTTTCATCTATCTGTATTTTGCATATTTCATTTTAATAAACAATATAATTAAATTTAGCTCAAAGAAGAAAGATATTACATTGATTAAATATTATATTGGAAAACTTATTCTATGCACCTTGGCAAAAGTTCTGCTACTTAATAAAAGAATAAAGTTTTTGAATGTGTATTTTACTTCAGATCATTATTTGCTTTGAGTTTGCCTAAGGGAGTTGACCAGTTGGGGTGAATTCAAACTATAGAAAGGGGAAATGAAGTATTCAACAGAGCTTGAACCAAGTAGCATGTTTCTATGTCAGTTTGTAACTGTGTCATTTTCTGTCAATAACCAAGTCAAATAAAAATTGGGTAGATCTACAAAAATATTTGAGAGCATTGCATGCAAGATACATACGGTTCTCTCAAGGGAGTGACAACATGACATAAAAATCTGGTAACACTTAAAAATGAATTCCTCTTGTGTAAGATAATACCACCATTGAGATTCTAAAGTCTACTGACCAAACCCGGTAGCATTTAGCCTCCTCATTCATATGATCAAGAAGACAAATTTTCAACAGAAGACCATCTAAGTAGCTGTTACCATGAGATTACACTACGCAGATAAATCTCAGCTCAACAAAAATCATGACAATGCAACACATCCACATTTTGGCTTCCATTTTACTCATCTACTTCTATGAATATAGCAGCCCCTTCTCTGTGAGAAATATGTTCCAAGGTCCTCTGGAGACATCTGAAGCAATAAATACATGTGTGTGTGTGTGTGTGTGTGTGTGTGTGTGTGTATAATTCTCCTATGTATTCATGCATAAGATAAAGTATAATTTATATATTAGACATAATACAAGATTAACAACAGTAAATAACAAAAGTTAAACATATGAGTAGAGTGTATCAAAATCTTACTATACTATACTCAAATTTCTTGTGATGTTATAAGAACGTGATTGGAACATTGCTTAGATGATGAAATGAAATAAGCCTTGTGACTTATTATTAAGCTATTCTATAAATGATACTTGGACGCAAGGACAATGGCACCACAGTAGTTGATCTGATAGCCAAGATAGCCACTAAGTTATGAATAGATAGGTACCATATACAACATGGATACACTGGAGAAAAAGATGACTCATGTCCTGGATAGAGATGAAAGATATAAATTTTTATCTTGCTACTTAAAATGATGTGCAATTTAAAATCAATGAATTATTTATTTCTGGAAGGTTTCATTTAACATTTTCAGCTCATACTTCCCAACCTACCACTCAGACAGATTACTCAACTCCCCATAAAATAGCTGGGTTCATTTTATTCATCAAATCTCTTGGACCAAACAATGCAAACTATTTGCCCTAATTTTGCTACTGTATAGCCAGTATTATTGGAGATATTCTAATGCAATTTATAGTACCATGGTCAAGTTTTTAAAAACTGATTAATGATACTTGTCCTTTAAAGTCCATTACCTGTCCCAGTGTTATCTTTCCACACTGATTCAAATTGGGTGCTGTTTTAAGGTGGCCTGTCCAGATACTTTCCTTCCTTGTTGAACTGAGTCTGTTGGAAATAATTCACTATCATATACACTTGGTCTGACCATCAAGACTGTCTTATTGTGAGGGGGTTGAAGTTACTCTCAGTCATTTGGACAAAATCCAAATTGGAATTAAATGGTCTTTATGCTATGTAATGTAGTTCTATAAGGTAAATTCAGCATATAGCATAAGACCTAGTGCAAATTTACCAAGATTTCACCTTAGCTGTATCTCTCTTCCTTGATACTATGCTTAAAAATCTCACAAATAAGGTAGAAATGGTTCATTCCTCATTTCAAAATGTAAAGGGCTAGAGTTTGGCTCATCTGATTAGACAGAAGATGAAATTTTCACTAAACCATGAACTCCACTTGGCAATGAAAATGAGATTTTTTTCAAGATGAATCACGTCATGAAAGCCACTGGCACACACCTCCACCTTGGTATAAGTCCTTGCTAATTCTAGAGATTTATGTTTTCAGTTCAGCCTTTCTTTCAATTACTAGAGAGCTTTAATTTCTTTTCATTGGTATTTTCTCATTTTCTTTTCCTACTTTCAATACTCTGCATATATTACGCACCTGTATTTGTCTTTGATAATGGAGAAAAAGACTCATCACTTTGAATGGTTACTCACATATCTTCATTATCCTGGGAATATCTTCACCAAAATATATTAAAATGTCAGCAGAGAAAAATGAACGCATATAGAATGTATGAATATTGCAGGGCTAGATGTGTATCTCTATCTCATTAGTCAGCTTGCAGCCCCTTGGCTGCATTTCAAGCTCAACCAAAAAAGCAACAAATAGATTTGGGACAACCAAATGAAAAGAAAGGGTCCTTTTTCTGATTGTATTAACAATAGACCAGTTATTTATCAATTTGTTTCCTTTCCTTGGTGACTTTCTTTTGCATCAGAATCAAGCAAATCCCGTTTGTTCCCTTACATCAAAAACATTTATTCTGTGCCTTTGATATGCTCACATATATTGCAGATGGTAGGAAAAGAAGAATTAACAAAACCAGTAAATTCCCTGGTTTCATAAGGTTTATATTCCAGTAGATGGTCAGCGATAAACCAATAAATACATATCCTGTCACATGGGTGGTAAGATTTATAGAGACAAATGCCAAGGTTGATGAGATCCAAGCAGCAGCAGGCTGTGCACCGAGGACAGTGGGGATGTTGTGCCATCTCTGTGCTATTTGAGAGGAAGCTTAAAGTAAATGTAAAGCAAATCACATAAGTAACTGGGAAAAGAACATCCTTGACTACAAAGTAAATGTACAGTTTTTTAAAACCCTTCATTAATAATGTGACCTGACCTGGACTGACTTGAAAGGAGAAATCTGCTCTCAAGTATTGAAAAAGTCAGAATTAAACATTGATTAAAATAGTGTATAGTATTACATTTTCTTAGAAGTTTCTGGAGAAAGTCCTTTAAAAATGCTGCTCATTTCATCTCAAGTCATTTTTCTAAACTCGTCCAAGTATGTATCATGTGACTGATGACTCTAAATTTCAATACTCTATGGTTGTTTTACATTTTTTAATCAGCAAGGGGGGTCAATGAATGAGGTTTCACTGTACTCTGTAGTCATTTTGGTTTTTCCTAAGAACATTTTCCAGGAGTTTTTAGACTGGGAGCACAAGGAGTATGTCCTCTTATTTGAGAGATTTGACTTCCACTGACACTTGTATATCTTGAGTGTAGACTGCTGCTTTGTATAGCAGTATGAATGTTTCCTACAACAAAATGCTGTGATCTTTGAAAGTGAATGCAAAACCTTATGCTCAAAGGCAGACCCTGAAAGCAAACTGATAAATACATTTAGATGTTTGAACATAAACAGGGAAAAGTAAGAGGAGAAAGGTGCTTATCAAATGAAGTAGAATACCAAGTAAATGGGACACTTGCTGTTTTGTTCTTTGAGAGGAGATAGATGCCTCCATTTTATTCTTTTTCTTTAAGTTTTCAACTCCTTAAAAGATTTGATTTATGTTTGCATTTAGACAATACACATTACACATTATATCCCTTTCCTCTTTGATTATAAGACCAGTAGGAAGATAGAGAAAGAACAAAGATCTCCAGAATTCACAGATGCCTGAATTCAAGCAGAAAGCACACGCTCATTACTGGATTTCAGCTGCTGTTTAACTTCATAAGGTCTTCAGCAGTGATATTTCTCTAAAACAAAAGCCCTATGAGTTTATGTGCAAAAGCACATGAGTTTATATGCAAAAGCACATGAGTTTACACTCTATAAAAAATGAGTTAGGATGTGATTACTAAGGTTTGTCCTAAGACTAACAATTAATGATCAAGAGTCAAAAGGAAAATTTCCACCCAAAATAACAGAAACAGTAATAAATTTAATTTTTGTATTTTGAAATTACCCTCAGTATCCCTTCAAAAGAGCTGATTGTCCACCATACCTTCTCAACATTCAGGTGTACATAACAGGGAAAGGGAAAATAATCACTTCAAAATTTTGGAATAAGTGTAACGTTGAAATAGTTGAACAGATCATTTATGCAAAAACTAACAGAGGTGGTTATTTGAGATAAAAAGTGTTTCAATAGATTTGTTTGCCTATCTATTTCAGATAATCACCTTGATTCTTTCTTTACTCCTCACAGAGAGATACAGGCTAAGTAATTTATGTAACATATATTATCTATATGCTGCTTTCACTACCATCATCTGTTTAATCAACATTTATGCTTGGTTGACTCTTCTTAATTAAAAAAGGAAGATTAACTTAGCCATTAATTTATGACCTAAAAGTATAAGCTTCCACCTTGCCAAACAAATATCCAGCACTTGCAAATGACTGTGTGATTCCACTTGGCTGATTTTTAGTGACAACATGGCATAGTGACCTTAAAAGGGATAACATGGTGTTAATGTAGTGTAAAGATATATCAGATAAAGTTCAGTGAAAAGAAGTAGAATATGTTATTGCATCTCTATTATGATAAAGTTATGCTAAAAGTAAAAAAAGAGTTGGATGGAAAGGGGGGAAATATAAATAGGCTATTTCACTGCTGTCATGAGAAGATGAGGTCAGTAGATTTAGTGTCAGTTGAAATTTAGTGAACATCTACTATGCACCAAAAAGTCTGCTCTTTTGCCTTTTTAAACTCATTATATCACATCAATCCTATAAGAAGGCTAATGTTGTCTTTATTTTGCCTGAGGAAAATAGTTTCAGAGCCTCAAAACTACATAGCTTTGTGAGAGACTAAAATGTAAGCCAGAGTTTCAGAATTCTTCAGTGTATTTCCTAGAGTAATAATGTTTTAGAGGTAAATATAACTACAAAAACTAAAGAGTTAAACTACCATGGCTTATAAAAATGCACACATGTGCTACATTTAATAATACATCAGGCACTAGTGATGATACTTCCAGGAATTATGTTTTATGTCATGTATAGGGCAAATCAAAAGCTGAGTGAGTACTCTCTTTAATGAGATTGCAGTGGAAGGATCTAAAATAAACTATGGTGAGGAGCCTTTTTTCTCAATTTTTTCTACCTATGGTAATGTTTGATAAATTGTGTCAACTAGTTTAGAAGTTTAACTAAGTGGCTCAGCAGGGGGCCACAGTCCTCACTTTGTAAACATCCTGAGCTTGTGGAAGAGGAGGGTACAGAGATGGTGTGGGCAGATGGCCAGCATACAATATAAGGGAGGAAGAGAGACTTGCTCTCGCCCTTTTTGCTCTTGCTGTTTTTGCTGTGTTCTTCTGCCTTGAAGTGCTACCACTCACCATGCCACACTGCCTTGGAGCCAACTGATTATGGACTAAAACCCGCACAAACTGTGAGCTAAATAAACCTTTCCTTCCTTAACTTTGGGTGTTGTGTATTTGTCTCAGCAATGAGACAAAAGGAACCTAAAATCAAAAACTCCCAGAAAAATTCAACTGTCATCTCTGGAGGGAAGGTATGCCCATGGGGAAAATGGAGGAAGACCACAAATATCAGAATAAACAAATATAATCATAAACTTTCTTATCTCCATTTTGCTCCCCTAAGAATATATGTAGCTTTTCTAAAGAAACTCTTGTGTTCTTCACATACAAGCCTATTCTTTCCCTCTTTCACCTTTGAAGTTAGTTCAGCCCCTAACTTTAGCCATTAAGTGAGGCCCTACTTTTGTGTGTTCCCATAAAAGTACAAACTTTCTTACTTTGTTTCTATTGTCAATTTAACCATGAAATTGTGTTGGTCTTGTGCAGTGGATTGACAACTGGTGGTCAACTTGTGACACCCAGCTGAACTGAATCAGCTTGGTGCTGGGTATGGGAGCCCACCTGAGGATTGTTGCCAGCAGCACAAGAGGCAGAACTGGAGAGGAAGACATTCAGAAGCTGTTAGGGAAGCTAATGGGAGCTGTTGGAGCTATTGGTTTTCTAGGAGGCGCTTGTCATGCTGGCTTTCCCAGTGAACTTGGTTGTTCTCATTGTCGAAGGAGTGTGAGACCTCATTGTTGTTGAGAATGGCTTCTGTTCACATTTGGGGAGCTCTGGCCCTCATTTTGAGCATCTCTTCCTGGCTCTAGAGGGGAAGATGGTACACTGCTCAGTCTCCTGGAAAAGCTTGTCATGCTAGCTTTCCTGGTTGAACCCAGCTGTTCCCATCATCAGAGGAGCTTAGAACCTCACTGTTGCTGAGGATGGCAGTGGTACTTTTGTGGGGAGTTCTGGTTCTTACTTTCAGCATTGATTCCTGGTTCCAATTTGAATCCCTCAGCCTGCTAATACAGGTCCTTCAACCCACTGGCACAGATTTTGTAGCTTCTACCATTGATCTGTGGGCCTTCCCAGCACAGATCCGTGAAACAGGGCTCCATGAGACATTGTCACAGGCTCTAGACCTCCAGTTGGACTTCTGGGGAGCATTGCCATGGGTTCTAAATTTTTAGCTCGACTCATGCAGGACATTACCATGGGATCCAGCCCTCAGCTGGATTCTTTGGTCTTCAGTGCAGACAGATTTCCTGTGCTCTCTTTGTATATGATTCTTTGGGTGACTACAATAAAATTATCATTAAAAATATGTGTCCTATACTGTTCCCCTTGCAAAACTCCAAACTACAGCATCTTGTTTGTCTTCTCAAAGCTTGCCTTGGATTTAGTGATAATGTTTTATTTCGGTTTTTCTGCCTACCAGGGGGCACAGACGGTGGGGTCTGTTCTTATAAGTAAGCAAACACTGGGTTGTAAGTGCCAAGTGTTTGTAATTAGCCAAACAAAAGTCCAGATAGTATGGGTACCTCACTTATAGCTAGAATACTATCAACCATTGCCAGATTTTAATGGGTTCATATACTGCTCTTTCCAATCTTTAGCTATATTTAGGTGTGAATTGAATGACCTAAATATGGGGGCTGTGTCTTTTTCATCCTTTTGTGAATGCCTCTTGTGTCCATACTTAAGTCATGGGCCCTTTTTTCTCAAAAGGCACAAAAACTCAAAACATCACATTTGAGTCACATTTTGGGACAGATATACCTTTGGAGAGAATAAATCATCTATGGCTATCGGACAGATCATTTGATTTGGAAGTTTTCATATTTTAAAAGTGTGTTAGACAAGCTTCACTCGAAACAAATGCCTATTACAGTATGAAAAGACGAAAATGAGAAAAAGACAAAAGTATTATCGCTAACCCAGTGAGTCTCTTGATAAAATTAAACAGCAGAAATCAGATTTACAACAAAAATTTAAACTCACACTGAACATAAACCCTCCCACCCACAGTTGCTCTGTACTCATGCCACAAGCCAGATGGCCACTCACTGTGGGGAGGGGGGACTCCTCCTCACCAAGAAAACAAACAGCCACCCCCTCTTCTAGGCAACCATATAAATAATTAGGAGTTGGCCCATTTGAATGCAGATATTCAGGGCCTGATAAGAGCTATTTTTGGAGCCTTCTTTCTCAAGGTTAATTGGACTAAAGTCAACTATGTATCATAAGGAGAGTGCATCCCAAAATCTTTGTCACATGATTGCTGCACACATTTCAAAGGCATTGAGCTCTAAATCCAGAAGTCTCTGAATATCTGTGCTATGATTTGTGTCTAGATGTCCCCCCCAAAGCCTCATACAGTCATGGGGGGAAGGTTTTTCATAGGTGGCTGAATCTAGTTCATGATTTTGATTCATGGTCCAATGCTAGAATTATGGGTGTGAGTGTTACACCCACCCTAGGGTGGATAGCCTGCATACAATAAAAGGGACAGAAAGAGGCTTGTCTCTCTCACTCTCTTTTGTTGCTTTTGCTGTGTTTTGCCACCATGCATGGTTGTCCCTCTGCCGTGTGTCACCTTGCCTTGGAGACAGCTGATTATGGACTGAACCCTCTACAAACTATGAGCTAAATAAACCTTTCCTTCCTTAAGTTGTGGGTGTTAGGTATTTTGTCTCAGCAATGAGAAAAGTAATTAAGACAATATGAATCTTTTGATTTTCATCTTAGGTGGAAATCTTCTAGATGTAGAGAAATAAATGGATTTTAAAATGGAATTGGCAGGTCAGTGTGATCATTGAGGCAACCACCCAGTTCTCTGAAAATAGCTTACACAAACATGGGGGAAAAAAGGATTTAAAATCAATAATTCTTACCTCAAAACATCAAGTCTTTGTAAAAACAGAAATAGGGCTCACTGAGTAACTCAAATCCCATTCATCTTATCTTGCCACCCACGAAGTTTTCCTTGTTCATTTCATGACAGTTTCCAATGCTGTAGGAAGCCAGGACCAGTAGAGGAAGCACTGTCCCATTGCTAAAAAGCAAAAGGGAAAACAGTTTGGACAGTAATTTCCCAGGCTTCAACTCTCCTGAGACTCCACTGAATCCTTTTCACAACTAGCTCTCAATGTTTGCCTACAAAACCTGCAGAATCCCAATATAAATTATTTTTTTTCTTTGTAAACTGGATCCTATTGTCTTGTACCTATTGTCAGGAATTAATATTTCTAATCTGGGCCACTTTTCTGATCTGTCACCACAGAGAACTATAACTGCCCTGCTCCTTAAACCCTGCAAGCAGAAGCTGGACAACTTGATATAATTTCAAAGAATTCATCACACAGTGTGGGCAACTCAGAATGTTGGCTAAGTCATCTGCATTTTCCATACTCTGCTCCAGGAATTATCTGTGCTTGCCACTACCACCTTCACCCTGCCATGTTGAACATTTAATGCTCTATTCTCTCTGGACTCAAAAGCAAAACAAAACCACTGAGTCGTAGTCTGCTCCAACCACCAATCTTTGTTTTTATTTTGTTTCCGTGGAAATGTCCTTCATTAAATATGTGATTACTCCCATCAGAGAAGCTCTAACTTTGTGTGCCTTTTACCCCAACCTGCACCGTCTTCTAACATGAGACAAAACTGGACCTATTTCCAGGATTATAAGACAGGACCAATGACCTATGAGGCAATCACACAAATCAGTCCCTTATTTGTGAGATTTCTAGAATAATTTCAGATGGAAGAAATGATGGGATCCAAAATACATCACTGGGAAAGGACAACACATGCTTTATTTTTCTGAATAAAGCATTCTCATGAACCACTTTTTACAAAGATAAAATGAATTTATCTTTTCTAACCAATAACAAAAACTTCCAGATGAATTCAACCATCAAAATCCAGTCTCTGGGGAAGTTTTCATAGCCATGAAGAAAACAGAAAACTATTTGCACCTGCATAAATAAATATTATCACCAACTTTCTTATTTTCCGTTTGTTCCCCTTAAGAATTCATTTGTCTTTCCTAAAGAAATCCAATATGTTCTTGCCATTCAAGCCTTTTCCAACTTCTTTCCCATATAAGGTGGCTATGTAAGCCACTAATTTAAACAATTTAGCCACTCATGTATTCTTCCTTATCCACATAAATAATTGTTGGGGTCTTTTTCCTCTAGCTAATCTATTTTTTGTAAGATTAATCTGGTTTCCAGAAGCATTAAACCTAAATAAGGAAAGGAAATTTTTTTTCTTCCCTGACAATAATTAAGCATTGAGTCCTTCAAAAGAATCCCACTCTCAGATTCACTGATGGTAAAGACATAAAGATGCCAACTAAAGACAAAGAAATGAAGAAACAGAAGAGAAATATAAAAAGGACAAAAGGCCAATAATAATAGACTGTTACTGATATTCAAAGAAACTTATAGATTATTTATGTAAATAAATACAACATGGAAAGGCTCAATACCTAAAGTATTTCCTTAGATTGTTGAAATGTAAGTGTTGGAGTAAAAGGAATTTTATGTTATCAAAACAATATTTGGAAATAGGATTCACACTACATGGCTGTTATTTCTTTTAAAAAGAATAGAATTTCTAAAATGTGTAAGTGTTGTTGCTGTTTCAAAATGATCATAATGAAATTTCCCAATAAAGTAGAACTTTCCAATTTCATGCTCAAACTAAGTCTGATATGGAGATGACCACGATTTCTCAGAAAGAATTATGATCCTAAAATGAAAATTGTTGGCCTTCATCTTTATAGTTCATGCATTATTCATTGCAGATGCCTACATTTTATGACACACCTTGCCAGTGTGAACTAGTTCTCTAGGACTAGTCTGACAAAGCTGGCTCCTAGGGATTTCAAAACTGGAAAGTCTAAATCTTTAAATCAGCTGCAATTGCTGTGAACTAAGTCTGCCAAACATGGACATTCCACATAATCTTCCACCACCACATCTACACACATCAAAACAACGGTGAGCACATTTTTTGTTATGATTGGAACACAGGCCAGGCTGCACAGATCAAGAGGAAGACTTCAGGTCTCTTCCCAAAATTTATCTCCACATTGGTCTTCCAGCCTCGCTGTTAAACCTGATTTCTGGGATCAAAGATCCGTCTTCAGACTAAATAAGGTTGCAAATATGTAAGTTTCCATCGCAGTCCTAGGGACACTGTATATCCTCAATAAATTTTTGCTAAATAAATGAGACATGTTTATAAATAAAAGCTGTAAACAATCACAGATAGGGTTACGCTATCATGATCACTTCATAACCAATGTTGGCTATACAGTTCTCTTACCCATTCCTTCAGGCATGTGGAAAAGCTCAGACACTGTTCTTTCCATTGATTTTGTCCCATGGTTTCATAAAATTCACTCCATCTCTAATCCTACATTGTCTTGTATATTTGATTGTTGTGCTCCCTTTTTTCCTCAGGTCATAATTATGAGCCAGTCTCTTATGCACTAAAATGCTCACATTTGGCCATTCCTGATCTTTCAGTAACTGCCCTATTTTCACCTATACAGTAAGAGTATTCTAAAGAGATGATTCTGTATTCACAGTACTTTCTTAACAACCTCTTATTAAATCATTTAATTCTGTCTTCTTCCTTATAAATGGTAGCCAAGACCCTCCAAAATTTCTTAGTCCCTAATTTCAGGTGATGCTGTTCAAAATCCATATGGCTTTATGTATTCCTTCTCTGTTCAGTGATGCTCACCTTCCTATTATGTATAGAATACTCAGTATAATACTCAGTATATACCTACTCAGTTTCTGTTATACAAAATCCTTCCTGGCTTTTCCTCTTTCTATTCTTTCTTAATTGGCTCCTCCAGCTCTATTTTCTCTCATCATCTCTTGGATGTTGATTTTTGCATGATGCTTTCCTTTACCAACATTCTCTTTCCAGATTCCTATTTTCCTTAGGTCACAACAATTACTTTCACAATTCTAATTTTGCCTCTGTTCCAGTATTTCTCTCTTCAGCACTAGCTACTCTCATTCTACAAGCACTTCAAGCTCAAAATCTTCAAAATGTAACACTTCTTCAACTATCCTGCTCAGGAAGAATTTCAACTGTCTGTTACCAAGCAACTCCCAGAATGTGTCCATTTAGAGTCATAAACACATCTTAAATGCATCACTTCTCCTCAGTCTGCACCATTCACCCAGAGCGCTTGTCTTGGCCAGTTTTGATACCTTATAATTCAGTCTCTGGTTTCCTCAGTTCATCCTCCTCCTTAATAAAGTCTGTCTACTGCCAATAGGAAGAAAATCTAAGTCTTTTGATTAGTAAATTCACTTAGACTTCTAGTTTCCTGCCCTGGTCTTATCATTTATCTACTCACTCACTAAATCTTTATTATAATTATTTAATATTTATTATTTTGAACTGCAGAAACTTGTAATGAGTCAGTCATGGTCAATGAATTTATCAAATTTACAATATAGTGGACAGGAAAGACAAAAATTTACAAAAATGGTGCTGGGTATGGCAGGAGCACAACAGAAGGAGGGAGTGATTTTCTTGGGTCATATCATGGAGAATCCCCAACTTATGATCAATTTTTTTTTATTTCACAATAGTGCAAAGCAATGTGAATTTAATAGAAATAATACTTTAAATTTAAATTTTTTTCTTTCTTGGGTTAGGATTCTGCAGAACTCTACTACCATGGGGTGTTGGACAGTGGCAGTGGGTTGCAGTAGCAGCAAGTTGTTAATCACACTCTTTTTTACAAGGGTGAATAACCATACACTGGTATACACTGTGTTACTAAGCCACAATATTCAGTAGGTTAGTGTACATTCCAGTTAAATTGGAGTGAACTCCAGTGATTTTTGGATCCTCTGGGAGGTTGGTGGGGGCACAGGTCTGGGTGTGTCTGAGTAGGTCATGGGAGAATGACATTTGGGTCTATGTCTGGTCATGCCCTCTTCTCTCTGGTACTTTTCCCCTGCTCTGCTTCCTAGTTACTATGAACTAAACATCCTTATTCTCACATGCACTTCTAAGCCATGATGCTACTGCCTTAGAGCCAGCCTAACATGGACTGAATCCTCAGAAACCATGAACCAAAGTAAGTGTCTCCTCTTTTAAATTTTGGGGTCAGGTATTGTGTCCCAGAAACAAGAAAGCTGACCAGTTCAGTTTACAAACTGAAATAAATGAATTCTCAATTTAAAATGTATTTAGTTTACAATTGGTTTATCAGAATATAATCCCATTATAACCTGAAGGAGGGACATCAACATTAGAAAAGAATGAATAGACCAGATGACACTACAGCTGGAATCTATAAAAAAGCATGATAGTGAGGAAGGGAGAATTTTGGAAAGCCCTGTGCTCTCAATCAACTAAATCACTTGGTTTTCTTTTACTTATTTTATTTCCCAGGTCTTTAATATTTCCTTTAACTATGCATAATCTCCTAGTTAAAATTTACCCCTATTAAATTTACTCCCACTAAATCTACCTCAGATATAGCCTATCATGTGACCCCTTTATTGCTTTCCTGTCTTAGTTACTTTTCTTGTTGCTGAGAGAAGAAACCCACTGACAAGTTACCCACAAGATACCCAACACTGACAAGTTAAAGAAAAACTATTGGCTCACAGTTTGTAAAGGTTTCAATCCACAGCCTGCTGGTTCCAAGGCAGGGTGGCATGGAAAAGGGACACTGCAGAGGAGAAACAGCTCATGGGCACACAGAAGCCGAGTAGCATCAGCAGCAACATCTCTTTAAATTCCATCTAGGCTATAAGCCTAATGATTGATGCCACCCACCCCCAAGGTGGAGCTTCCATTATCCACTCCCTTAACCTGGATATCAAACCTTTAATCCACATTCACACACCATAATCCAACTACATTTACAGCTCCCCACCTATGACTGCATAGGCTTTGGGGGGATATCTAGATACAACCATAACATCTCCTGAAGACTAAATCACTCTCTTCTTTCTGAGCTATAGTTTATTCGTAACTCCAGTCTGTATTGTGGTTGTTCCCTCTTTAATTGTTTGGAGGTAAATATTACATGGCTTTTATCTTTGCATCCTGGTTTATGGCAGTCAATAACTAGAGTTTATATGATTATGTGTTGGATACCAGATATGTTGTACACATTGTATCTAATTCTAACTACAATCTTCAAATGTAGACATTATTATCACACTTACAAATGTAAAACAAAGGGACAGAGATGCCATGTTTGCTCAATTTGATACAATTCATAAGGAATAAAAGTGGGATTAAAACATAGGTGTCAATTTTTCTCCAAAATTTGTATCACTGTAAATGAATGACAGTATCAACTTACTAGATACTGAGGAAATGTTGGAAAAATACATAGATAACATATTTATAAATCATGGTTAAATATATGATTTGGAGTTAAAATGATAGAAATAGGCAAACTTCATACCTACTAACTTCCTCTCAAATATGATATAATGCTCAAACCCACAAAACTTTATTTGTAGTCTTACTACATATATCTTAACCACTGATCTTGATCTGCTTGTGCTTTAAGCATACTTACCCACAAAAATGTCTTCATTTTAAAAAATGAAAGCTTCCTTATCTCAGAAGGTTCCACCTAACAGAACATAAAATACTAGTAACTAAAGCTAATTACATAAGGGAATACCAAACAGAAGATTCAGTTTGAATATCCTTTATCTGAAATATTTATGACCAGAAGTGCTTCAAATTTTCTAATATTGAGATGTTTTAGGAATGGGAATACATTCAAAAACAAATTTCACTTATATTTAATATACATCTTATAAATAGCCTGCATATAATCTTATACAATATTTTTAGCATGTTTGCATTTTGACTATGATCTGTCAAATATGATCAAGTTTGGAATTTTCTATTTGTGACATCATGTCAGCCCTCAAAAGTTCCAGACTGGGAATTTTTAGGCTAGAGATGTTTAACTTGTATTACCAAAAGTTTAAATAGTCTTTCTCCCAGGTAGTGAATAAAATATGGTCACTATTGTCATTAAATAGGCTTTAAAGAGATATTTTAATTTGTCCCAAATAACTTATATGATATCTTAGTTGAAGGACAACATCCTAATATGTTATCATTCATTCAACTACAGTTATACAATAAGCAATGAGCAATATAAAAACAACCAAATAAGAATAAGCCATGTTCTGGCTTTGTTTGGTGTTTTCCTTCCCTGGTCATGCTAGAAGCTGGAAATCTGAAACTAATAGACAATGCATTTTTTAGCATGGCATACCTACCTTTAATAAGCAGGTCTGCAATTTATAGCCTCATTTGGACAAAGAAAATGAGGCTGCCTGGACTTAATAATTAATTGAAGCATTCTTATACCTAGTTAATGCACAGTGAGGTTCTAGTATTAACTGTCTCTTGAATCACTCAACAAACACTAAAGTATGTTTCAGAAACACATAGTCCCTAAGTCCAGGTATATGGACAGCTAAATAATGGTCTTCAATGTCAGTGTCCTAATGCCAAGGACTTGTGAATATCATTTATTTAGCAAAAGGTATCTTGCAGATTAGGTTAAGGATGTTCAGATGAGGAAATTACACTGGACTATCTACATGGGCACAATATAATCAAACGGGCCGTCACAACGTGGAAGAAAGACAATCAGTAAGAGAAGATATGAAAATGGAAGCAGACAACAGAGAGGAAAAGGGAAAGAAAGATACATTTGAAGATGCTATGCTGCAAGACCTAAAAGGGTCACAAGCCAAGAAATGGAGGTGTCTTTGGAAGGTGCAAAAGGCAAGGGAACAGATTTTCTCCACAAGCAGCCACGTAAGAATGCAGCCTTTACTAGACCTTAATTTCAGATCTTCTAATCTCCACAACCTTAAGACAATAAATTTGCTGTTTTAAGCCACCTAATTTATGGCAATCTGCTACATTTGCAGTAGGAAACTAAGACTAAGGCTCTTAACAGAAAAAAAGAGACACAACTTTAGACCTGCCACTTGTGTACCACTGGTCAGTGGCAGGGACTTTTCTTTAGGTAGTCAGTCAAGGGCTCAGTTTGACAGAGACGTGAAAAAGCACAGGCATAGCAGGAAGAAGAGTGTACTTGAAGATCTCAGATCCCTTCTTCTATGTTTTAGACTAGAAAGCGATACATGTCACTTCTGTTCACTATCCATCGGCCAGGTCACATGATCCCATCTAACTACAAAAGAGCTAGAAAGTACAACTCCTATGGCCCTGTATATTAGTAAGCACTCTTAATATCTGCCTCCGCCTACTACATGAAGGAAAGGTAAAAGACACGTCTCTTACCTGATCTAGTCTAGATCTCCTCTTTCATTGCTACATGAGTGTTCTGTCCCAGTCTGTGTTGTAATGACCTGCTCCTTACATTGTTAATTACACTGTTATCACATACAAAATCTTTATCAATCTTTCTTTTGCTCTAGATATTACAAAGCTATTAACAATCAAAGGATTTAAGAAATTTCTTTCTCTGATACTATGTAGTTACCAGTTATAAGTATATAACATGCTAGCACTTCCACTACTGTTATTTTTTAATGCTATTTGATCCATATTGGAGCAGGAAGAAAAGATATTACCCACTTTTTCTCTTCAGAAAATAGAACAACTCATAGTTAGGTGAAACCTGCAAAGAACATCCCAATACATTACTGGACAATAACCCCACTAATGTTCACTAGAGGGGAACTCTTAAACACTTTTTCAAATTTTATGTAGTTTTTTGTCCTAAAATGCTTTCATTTGATACGATGTCACTCTCTACATATTTAAATGCAATAGATAAGAAAAATTATTTCACAGAATACTTACTTGAAAGACAGACATCAAGACAATAAGGCCACTTTAGCACGATAGGCAGACTTCTAAGATGGGTGCTATGATCCCTAGTTCAGTGTAGTTTCTGTTATCCTTGAATATATTCTGGAACTTGTGACCTCTTACTAATCAACAGAATACAGTAAAAGTAATGGGATGTCTTCTCACTCATTAGCATATACAAGAATGATTTCCCTCTTGCTTACAAGTGGTTTTTCCCTTGTGGGTTTTGATACAACAAGCTGCCAGAATAGAGGCAATGTGGTACGGAGCAGAGGCCAGCCTCTGGCCAAAAGTCAGAAGGAATTGAGATACTGTGACCAAGAGTCTGTGATGAATTGAGCTCTACAAAAATCACATGACTCAACTTTAAAGTGGATCCTTTTTTTTTAGTTGATCTTTGAAATTAAACCATAGTCTCAGTTGAGATCATTATTGCAGTTTGTGCAAGACCCTGAGTAGAGGACCCATTACTGTAAGAGACTCCATGTCTGTTTTCAGCCTCTAAATTTGGGGGAATTTATTACTTAGTAATAGATAACTACTACACTAGAGGGATTTGTTCATTTTGAGATTTATTTTTTATATTGTTCCAGCACATTTGCTTGTCTAGTTGTATTACATCCAGGAATAGTAAAAAGAAAAGGAAATAGAAAGTATGAAATAAGATGGTTGTAGTAATAGATGTAAGGTTTTTTTCATCTTTTTTAATATAAATTTGGGTCTGAGAATATAGCTTAATGGCAGCGGGCTTCCCTCAGCATGTTAGTGTGCACACGGGGTCATGGCTTCAGTTCCTAGCACCGCAAAGAAAAGAACACAAGAAAAGAAATGAAAGAAAAGAAAAGAGCATAAATTTGTAAGAGTGTTGTTTTAAAAACTAGTTACTCTCATATGCAATAGAATTATGTGAAATTACATGGGCATGGTGACACAGGCCTATAATCCCAGAATTTGGGAAACTAAGGCAGAGGATGGCAAGTTCCAGCCCAGCATGGACTATGTATCTTGGAAGAGCCCATCTCAAATGAACAAAACAAAACCATGGGAGTTATAAGTGTCAGTTTCAAGGTAGAAGCTGCTTCTTGGGTGGTGCATTAAAAAAAAGAAGCAAGAAGTGTGGGGCTGGGGATTTAGCTCAGCGGCACACCGCCTGCCTGGCAAGCGCAAGGTTGTGAGTTTGATTCCTGGTACCTGAAAAAAAAAGAAAAAAAAGAAAAGAAGCGATCTGGTTTAAAAGAGGAAGGGGAGCTTCACAAACATTCTTCATGTTGTACATCATTGGTGCTTTTACCACTGCTCATAGTTGTCTTTATACTATTTTGCAAACTTGAATAATTTCACTATTAATTTTTAAAAATATTTTAAAAATGAAAATTAATTTCATGCAGGGGACTAGTGACAGCAGGCCCCAACTTGGGTGCACACACTGGCCAGGCAGGACCAGTGGTGTGGAAAAGTCTGAAGCAGCAGTGAGAATATGAGGCAGTGATTGGTAAGTTAGGTGAACCAGCGTTGTGCTCTGACACAGACAAGCAGAACAGAAGTGGGTGGGCAGGGCTGACATTTTATGCTGAAGGGCTCTGCAGAACTCCAGCAACAAAAGCCCAGCCCCAGCCCCTCATTCAGAAGCCTAGATCAGCCCCACACCCAGCACAATTCCCACTGCAAACTTGGCTGAGTACCCAGCACTTTTCTGGGATCTGATCTGGACACTACCACAGAACTGTGGACACCAGAGGAATTTTACTACTTTTATTTTTCTTTTTCCAATTGATTGGTTTTCTTTCTTCTGTCTGGATGGGGTTGTTTTATTTTATGTTTGGTTTTGTTTTGTTTTGTTTTTTCTTTTATTTCTTTTTTCTTTTATTTCTTCTTTCTTTTTTCACTATTTAGGTTTGTTACCCTTTTTTTGTTTTTTCCTACTTGTCCTCTTTCTTTCCTCAACTATCTCTCTTTACTTTATGATATGTTCATGTGAGTGAACATTGTCTTTTTTCTGATTCACTTCAATAATCCTTTGCTTTCTCTCCTGTTTCCTTCAGTTTCCCAAAACTTGGGTGATCATCCCTTGCCCTCAAGCCTTGCTTCTACTAACCTCATTCATCTATCTATCTTGTCCCCTATCTCTCTTAAATCCCACCTTCTCCCCTTACAACAGGATAAAATCACTCCACTAAAGGGTAAATTATTGTATACACATTGCTGGAATATGTTAGATTTTGTTATATAACTGTAAAGCTTACTCTTATGGTTAAAGGTATCAGGTTAATAGTTACCACTGTTTGTCAGTAACTAGACTATACCTGAAGCTATCATTATTGCTAACTATACTAGTCTAGCCAGGATGTCATGCGTGTTATAATAAGTTTTTTTTTCTCTTTGTATGACAACACTATGATCTTATGGGGTCATAACCACCACCATAGTCCAAGTTCTGATAGATTCACTGATGAATTCTACAAGAAATTTCGAGAAGGTGTAATGCCCCAAATACTGAATTTCTTTAATGAAACTGAGAGGGAAGCAATACTTCAGAAATCATTCCTGAAACAAGTATTACCTGATACCAAAACCAGGTAAGGACCCAACCAAAAAAAGAAAAGTACAGGCAACTATCCCTAATGTACATAGATGCAAAACTCTTCAATAATATACTGGCAAACAGAATGCTGCAAATCATCAGAAAGATTATTCACCATGACCAAGGAGGGTTAATCTCAGGGAGGCAGGGATGGTTCAATATATTCAAATAAGTAAATGTACTATACCATACCAACAGAACCAAAGACAAAAATCACATGATCATCTTAATAGATGTGAAAAAAGCACTTGACAAAGTCCAATACTCATTCATGATTTTAAAAATCCTACAGAAAATTGTAATAGATGGTCTATACCTCAATCTGATAAAGGTCATCTATGACAAAACAACAGTCAACATCATACTAAATGGTCAAAAATTTAGGCTTTCTAAAATCAGGAACAACTCAAGAATGTTCACTATCACCACTCCTCTTCAATATGGTTCTGAAAACATTAGCCAGAGCAATTAGACAATAGAAAGGAATATGGATAGGAAATAGAAAAGATAAATTATCATTATGTGCAGATGACATGATACTCTATATAGAAGAGTAATAACTCTGCCAAAAGACTTGTATATTTAATAACTAAATTTAGTAGAATAGTTGGATACAAAGTCAACATTCAAAGATCAACAATATTGCTGTACAAAAACAACAAATGCACTGAGAGAGAAATTAGGGAAACCACAGCCTTCACAATAGCATGCAAAAACATGAAATACTCAGGATTAAGTCTAACAAAGGAAGTAAAAGATCTATACATTAAAATTACAGTACTCTGAAAAAGGAGGTCAAAAAGAATATCAGAAAATGGAAAGATATACCTTGCTCATGGATAGGAGGAACCAACATAGTAAAAATGGCCATACTCCCCAAATTATTATATATATTTAATCTAATCTCAAATGAAGTACCATTAGATACCTCCCAGAACTAGAGAAAACATTTCTAAAATTCATCTGAAACCAGAAGAGACCTAGACTAGCAAAAATAATTCTTAGCAACAAAGGCAAGATAAGGAGATTAAATTCCTGACTGAAATTATACTGCAAAGCTACTGTGATAAAAACAACATGTTACTGGCAAGTAAAATGACCTAAAGATCACTGGAACAGATTAGAAGATGCAGAAACAAATCTAAACATGCTCAACCACCTTATCTTTGACAAAGGAGCCAAACACATTCACTGGAAGAAAGATAGCCTCTTTAACAAATGGTTCTGGAAAAACTGGCTTTCTGCAGGCCAAAGATAAAACCAGATGCATGTCTATTACTGTGCAATAAACTAAAACTGAAATGGATCTAAGATCTAAATATTAAAGTAAAAACACTAAATCTTCTGGAACAGAGAATAGATAGAACTCTTGAAGACATAGGTGTAGGCAAAGATTTCATGAAGAAACCCCTATTGAATGGAAAATAAGCAATACAAAGAATGAATAACAGGGATCTCATCCTATTAAAAACTTTTTCACATTAAAAGAAATCACTAACAGTGTGAAAAGACCACCTACACAGTGGGAAAAAAATTTAGCTAGTTGTCCTTCAGAAAAATGACTTTATAGAGAACATATAAAAAAACTCAAAAAAAATCATACTCTCCAAATTTAAAAACCTAATCCAAAAATTGGTATCTGAGGTGAATACACCCTTCTCAGATGAAGAAATACAAATGGCAAATAAATATATGAAGAAATGTTAGGGGCTGGGGATTTAGCTCAGCGGCACAGCGCCTGCCTGGCAAGTGCAAGGTTGTGAGTTCGATTCTCGGTACCAGAAAAAAAAAAAAAAAAAAAAAACGAAAAAGAAATGTTCAGCAGCGCGGTCATTCAAGAGATGCAAATTGAAACAATGCTGAGATTCCATCTCATTCCAGAAAGAATGGTTGTCATCAAGAAATCAACCAATAACAAATGCTGGAGGGGCAATGGGGAAAAAGGAACACTTCTCTGCTGTTGGTGGGAGTGTAAACTCGTACAACCACTGTGGACATCAGCGTGGAGAAGAATCCTCAAAAAACTAGTACTAGAGGTCCAACTTTGTTTAGCTAGTCTCCTTCTGCATATCTTCCCAGAAGAATTAAAAACACCATACCACAGAGATATATGCATACCATGACATAGTTTGTAATAGCCAAATCTCGGAAACAACCCAAATGCCCATCAACTGAGGAATGGATAAAAAATATGTTTTTCTTTATACACTGGAGTACTACTCTTCCATAAAGAAGAATAAACAGGAGATCTTTCCAGGTAAATTGAAGCACCTTGAGAACATCCTCTTAAGTGTAATAAATTGGAGTCACATGTGTAAACATTACATTGTCTCCCTGGTGTGAGAAACTGAAAGAGTAAATAAGGACGAAAATGTGCAATGCATATTTGTGAAATGTGAAGAAATTATTGAAAAGGAAAGAGGAACTAAGGTGGAGGAAGGGAAAAAGGAAGGAAAGGAAAAGGAAAAAAGTGATAAAAATATAAAATGGAAACAAAACTTGGTAATAAGGAGAGGAAGAAGAGTTGAAGGGAGGAGAGGTAATTGAGAAAAAAAGAGAAATCAAAATATATCAGGTAGAGATAAAAATCCCCTATGCTGGATACGATCATTATGTAGATTAATTTTAAAAAATGAAGAAAAAATTAAATGCATGCAGTGAAATACAACTGATAACTGACCTCTTTGAGAGCTCTTTGCAAACTCATTTTATCGTTAATACTTTCCAGTAACATCTTCTTCATTTCACTGTTAGTAAAAATAAAATATGTAAGGTGCAGCAAAAAAAGTTACTCTTGGACTAATATGCCTCTAAAATGTATTTACAAATTTTTCCTTCAATCTGTGCAGTAACTTACACTGCAGTTTAAAGAAATAAATCTCTTAGGTAATGTGAGTTATATATACAGCAAGTTTACCATTCTTTATTAAATAATTCCAAAGCACTTTTCTCTGTTTCCTAAAGAATACCAAAATTAAAGAAGAAAGAAAAGAAGGAAGAAAGAATAATTCAAGATAATCACTCAGAAATTTTTATTAGATTTACACTGTTAGGATGAATTGTTCTCTCATAGGTGGATGGAATCACTATGACTAGAAAGAATGCAATAATACAAAAAAAAAATCTCTATAGGTTATTTTGAGTTTCAGTAACAAAATATCTCCAGTCTTTAAACTTTTAGGCATATCTCTTCTGCTCAAAATGTTTTTTAGTGTTTGGTTTTTAGTGTTTTTTTGTTTGTTTGTTTGCTTTATAATTTATCTCTTTAAACTCTCCTTACCAAGCACACAAGAAATAAACCAGGCTGGTAGAGGATGAGTAGAGCCATATAAAATTTATTATAAACTCTTGACACTGCAAAACTGGCAAGAAAGCGCAAGTCATACATATATGAAAATCAGAGTGAATCAATTCCAGCACAATGTATTTTGAACACCTGATCCTTGAAAGTTACTATCAGAAAGGAAAAAAAATTTCATTTAAAGAGTATCATCATTGCCTACTTTGTGACAAAAAGTTGAAAAGTGTCACATTCTTCTACTACTAAAGATAACAACGCATTTTAAGATAATGAGATCTCTGGTGAATAAAAGAAAAAGCACATAAATAGCAAAAAATGGAAAGAGAAAATCATTTTGAACGTATGCATTTCTCCACTGCAATACAATCCCATAAAAAGATAAAGTTCAGTTAAAAGCTCTGTGTTAGTTGAATGCAATTCCCATTCAACTACCATTAGCATACCTCACAGATCTTGAGAAAA